>NC_135319.1:31228042-31831792 GCF_048772815.1 Callospermophilus lateralis | reverse complement strand
GTCTGGTTTCATTGATTCCTGCGACTTCTAAGGTACCTGAATTTTAGCACACAGAAACTTGTAATTGATAGTTAACTGCGAATTCAAATGTACAAATGATTGTTTTACCATTTCAAATTGTGTGCCCCAAATTGTGTCATGACTTCCCCTTCTAACCTATAAGATCCCCAAATCAAAGCCACACATACACAGCCTACATTTTATATATGTCCAAGTGTAGTGGTGCTGTCTATAATCCCAGCGACTTGGGAGGCTAAGGTAAGAGGATTTCATATTTGAAGGCAGCTTAGGCAATTTAGCGAGACCATCTCAAACAAAAAGGGGCTGGGGATGTGATTACCAGTAAGGTGCCCCTGGGTGTAATCCCCCGTGCCAAGGGGAAAAAAATACACACATAAAAAGCTAGTTCTTAATTCCTCCATTGCTTCTAGTGTGTGTGTATATATATATATATATACACACACAGTGAATGAAATACTTTTGGTCTGAGTCTTTTTTTTTTTTTAATTTTTTTTAAGTTGCAGGTGGACACAATACCTTTTATTTATTTATTTTTACGGGGTGCTGAGGATTGAATCTAGTGCCTCACACGTGCAAGCACTATACCACTGACCTACAATCCCAGCCCTGATCTGAGTCTTGAAGAATATTACATAAACACTTTGTCTTCAAGTCTTTGAAGAATAAAGATCATACAATTTAAGAGGATAAATTTCTTTTTTTTTCTTTCCCAAGTAATATCTTTACTAATATAAACCATGTGTTTGATTACCCAGAGTGAGGAATAAAAAATTTTCCCACATCTTTGATCTAGTCTTGTGACTACTATTTCCATCACAGATGTTTGGCTTTGTGATTAAGAGACTTGAAATGTCTGCTTCAGTTTCTTCCATGTCCTTAGTTCCAGTGCTTGCCACTCCTTGGCCTAGAATTCTGGAGCATTACATTTTAAGACATTCTTCATGACTACTTTTAACCTATTTTCACTGTGATCTAAATTCCTACTATTTGTTCTTTTAATGGATCAATTAAATATCCATAAAGATAAACACAAAGGAAGTTGCTGCCCCTTTATTACTGACCTGGTCAACTTATAATTAAGTAGAGTGACATTCATAGTTCATTTTGATTGAAAACGCTGAAAACACAGAAGCTGTATTTTCTTAGTGTTATTACCACTGTCAAGAAGAAAATCAAAGTTATAACAGGTTTTTCTTAAGACTATACTACAAAATTAATGTAGCTTAATCACACCCTGTTCACTTTCTAGGTCAAATAAGCAATATGAAAAGGCGATAAAATTTTCTTTGAAACTTGCAAGTACAATCTGCATATACATGATTTTGAGAATAATTTAATACACCAACCTCAAGATACAACTATAGTCTAATACCATTATTTTAAATTTAAAGAAACGGATCCTTACAAAACCAAAATAACCCACAGGCCATAAGGTTGGTTTTCCTTTTTTGTTTAAACAAATGTGCACCACGATGTTTCAACAAGTAAGGCAAATGCCATGAATGTGAAAGGTGAGGTTTGCAATATACCACACATCTAGAACCCAGGGGAGGTAAATTAGACAGAAGTGGTAGTCATTCTAATTAAATAATCAGGTAACATCATGACAAGTTGGTCTGCAGCATCAAAACTGTCCATTTAACTTTCTTTTTTCTTGACAATCAGAGGTCCCACGTTGTCTCCAGTCTCTTCGTTATGTTTTGTGTGAGAACCATCACAGAATGGAAACTAGAAGAGAAAGAGAGAATGTGAAACAGCTAATCCACAAACAGTATATAGTGCTTGGCAGAACTGGAGTGATGTTTAATTCACACACATCAGAACTTAAAAGATTTTTCTTGGAACTTTAAATAGGCTTTTTAAGGAGTACATGCAAAATACACATACTGAGTAGGAGGAAGAAATCCCTTGGGGTTAAGACACATCAGAAGTTGAATTTCACTGATATTTGATTATGGACGCTGCAAACTTATTTCAGTCTATATACTAGTTATGTTTCCAGTGGACTATGTCCATTGCCTGTTTGTAAGGATTAATCTTTTTCTTCATCCTTGATGCTGGGTTCAAACCTCAAGCCTCGTGCATGCTAGGCAACCAGTGAGCTATACCCCTAGCATTATTAGTAAGATGTTATTTAAAATTAATTTGCATGCTATCTCTATTGACCATCTTTGCAGCAATCTTTCCCCCAAGTTTTTGTTTAGCTTTTCATACCTTTAATCTCTTTACTTTCATACAACTATGCTACTATTTCCCTTTTACCATTGTTTACCATAGAGGCATCTACAGTTGTGATGAATATATATAAATTCCCAGTTTCTATTTTGTTTTCATGATTTTACATTTTAGCTATAACTGATCTTTTTGGTATCTAGTGGGAGGGAAAGGAAGAAAACTAAGTCTTTTAAAAATATATTTATTTTTTAGTTGTAGTTGAACACAATACCTTTATTTATTTATTTATATGTGATGCTGAGGATCGAACCCAGCACCTTGCACGTGTTAGGTGAGTGCTCTGATGCTGAGCCAACCCTTGTCCCAAAATTAAATTTTTAATAGTACTTCCCAGAGTATTCCAAAGAAGCTGAATCCTGCAAGTTATTCTGATTTAGTTTCCTTCTGTTTAAAACACATATATAACTCTTGAGTCACAGAGTATTTTTTTTATTTTGAAGAAATTATTTTGTAAAAAACATTATCATTAACCTAGAATTTCTAAAATTGCGTGGATTATGGGCATTTTTAACTTTGATATCCAACATCACATAAAATATGCCCTACATAATTCATGTAGGGCATATTTTGCAAAATGCTGTTTAAGAGCCTGTTGCTTCAATATTACTAGAAGCTGTCACTTTTCAAATTGTTACACCTTTATTCATAATTTTATCAAAATAAAATCATATAAAAATGCCTACTTATAGGTTCCTTGTTATCACATTGTTTAGAGGTAACTGCTTTTAAAATAAGTTCCAGTATTTGATAGGGTGAGTTTTCTTTCATTATTCTTCTTTGCTAACTTTATTATGTTTTATTTATTCTTCTAGATAAGCTTGAGAATTTTTTTTGCCTTATTTCTCTTGTAGTTTTCATTTTCAGTTCCCATGCACATTCTTCTAAGATTATTTCTGTTGTTATTTTATATTTCTTTATATAATTTCCAAATATTCATATCTGAATATTCTTGCTGTATATAATTTGTTTCTTTTTTTGTGAGCATATCCTTTCTATTGTTAAAAGATAAAAATAAGAATTCAATAACATTTCTGGTGACTCCTCAGGATTTTATACTTAGGAGGTCCAATTATCAGTAAATTCTTTCTTTCCTTTTATATTTGTACATTTTACTTCTATTTAACATCAAACCATGAGAGCTAGCATTTATTTTTCTTGTTATTTTGAACTATACTCTAGAATCTGTGAGCTTCACAGTTTAATAGAAGGTATACTGTGTCATTGAAGAAGTTTATTCAGAAGAGTAAAGTAACAGTGCCTTGCCTTTCAAATAACAATCACCTCATTACTCAAATGAGCAAAGTATAATTTCTGACACTTGAAATCTGACTATGATGGCACATAATCTCAAACTATGATACTCCAAAGCCTCAATTCTAAGATTAAAATAATATTTGACTGATGTTATAGAAATCCCATCTTAATTTAACTATTGGTACATAATTAAAATAGGCAATAAATTAATTAAAAATTATAGGAAAATTCAAGATATGAGCATATCTTAAATTTCTAGACATAAGTCTATCTTGGCGTAGATGGCAGTGCAAATGTAATGTATGAAAAGCCTACATATTTCTTTTTTTAGATCACTAGGATATGGCATATGTTCATAATAAAAATAAGTCCTTGTAACAAAAACATGAACCCAAGATTTCAGTTTTTTTCTTGGCATAGATGAGGCAAGAGGCTATAAAGAGCAAACTAAGGGCTGGGCATGTGGTTCAAGCAGTAGCCCGCGCACCTGGCATGCGTGCGGCTCAGGTTCGATCCTCAGCACCACATACAAAGATGTTGTGTCCGCCAAAAAAACTAAAAATAAATATTAAAAAATTCTGTCTCTCTCTTAAAAAAAAAAAAAAAAAAGAGCAAACTAAAATGTATCCCATATCAGAGGTCAGCATTTCAAAGTGACGTTTGATAAACAAACAGATAATTTTATAGTAAGAATAAAAGTTTACGTTGTAAAAGACTTCATTTTTATAAATAGCGCACACAAAGCATTTTAGTACAGTTTTATTTACACGGATTGTAAAATATATTTCTGAAAACGAAACATTTTTAAATAAAAAGCCTTAACTAACTTTTTGAAATGGCACACTTAATTTTTGTTTTAATCTCTACAAAAACTAACTTATTTTCTCATGTTACTTCCTCCAGAAACAAGAATAGGAAGAGTAATTTATAAAAAAATATACAAAGAAAATCTTGTTTTCCCTTGAGGCACCAAGATCAAAAACAGGGCCTTATGTTTGCTAGGCACAGAGATGCATCACCAGCTCAAAAAAAAAAAAAAAAAAAAAAAAAAGTTATAAAATATTAAGAAAGTCAACACTTAAAGTTTGAATATTCTTTTTTCTAATAATCTATTTCTGCCTAAAAACTGAAATTGGCCTGTTTCTTCATGTTCAAACAAAAAGTAAACATTTCTTTAAAAAGTAGCAAGAAGGGCTGGGTGCAATAGCACACACCTGTGATCCCAGCAGCTCAGAAGGCTCAGGCAGGAGAATTCAAAGTTCAAGGCCAGCCTTGTCAATTCAGGGAGACACCTTGTCTCAAAATAGCTGTATCTCTGGGATACAGCTCAATGGTAAAGTAACCCTGGGTTCGAACATCCTAGCCAAAGGGTGGGGGGAAAAAGGAGTAATAAATCCTCGCTACTTGTTAATAAACTTGGGCCTGGCAGTGGTGGCTCATGCCTGTAATCCCAGCTACTTAGGAGGTGAGACAGGAGGAGCGCAAGTTTGAGGCCGGGCTGAGCAACTTAGCAAAACCCTGACTCAAAATAAAAAGCAAAAAAGGGTGGAATGAGCACAGCTGTAAAGTGCCTTTGGGTTCAATCCTTAGTACCAAAAGAAATGTAAACTAGGTATTAAAATTTTTTTCAGCAACACTTTTTTTTTTCCCCCCAGTATTGGGGATGGAACCCAGGGCTTCATGCATGCCAGGCAAGCGCTCTACCACTGAGCTACATCCATAGTACACCACTGAGCTTGGCTACAAAAATGCATGAAAATCGATTTCAGTTCATCATCTCCCATTTTCTCTCCTGTCCTCCCTTTCCTCTCCCATTCTCCTTCATCTACTCTACTAGATTCACTTTTGTTCTTCTATTAATTTATATTTGATTGGTTCTTTATGTTATCCTATACAGATGTCTTTTAAAAAATATTTTATTAGTTGTTTGTGGACCTTTATTTTTATGTGGTGCTGAGAATTGAACCCAGTGCCTCACACATGCTAGGCAAGTGTTCTGCCACTGAGCCACAACCCCAGCCCTACAGGTGCCTTTTAATGGTACTTTCTTTTATCATTTGACCCCAAAATTTACTGCACTAAATCAGAACATGCCCCATTTAGTGCAGATTTCTAATTTTAAGTTGATGAAAAGACTAAAAACTTTTTTTCAACAGAGAACTAAAATGGGTAATTTCAAAATAGGATCATTAATTTCTTAATACAATATACATGGCAATAAAATATATTTAAATTAATCCAGAATTCTCAATATAGTATAAGTGAATGAATGTTACTTGGCATTCAAATTCAAAAGGCAAATTATATAAAAATATTTATGTATTTCAGGGAGTGCCTTGCTTGATATTTCTATGCAAGAGAAAGAAAATGTGTAGTGAATATACATGTATGCTTTCAAACATATCTTCATAAAGAGTTTTTGTATTAAATAGCAATGTAATAAAAACAAATTTTGAAATTTGTTCAAAATTTAAACTTTTGAAATTAAAAATTCTGAATTATGTTTAACTGTCAAGTAAAGAACTTAGGTAAAAACCTCAAAGAGTATTTTTAATTCAGTTGACATACTGCCAAATTTCTTGTAAGATGCCAGTATTTCATTATTATCAAAATCCGGAGAAAGTTTGTTAATCAAATTGCCTGAATTTCCTGGATGTACATAAAATAAACACTCTACTATTAACCCAATATGAAAACTATAAATCTTTAAAACTGGGAATAAGAGTGTGAGAAAAGGTTAGAATGAAAGAATAAGTACAAAAATATCAAAGATCCTTGCTCTTTCCTTGGAAAGACAGTAACACTCTCAGGGTCTTCATAAAAAATACAAGGCGCAAGATTTATTTTTTTAATGACCCTTACATCTTGTGTCTTTTTCAAGAAGTTTCAAAATAGAAATAAATGCTCTTCTGTGTGTCTTCTATCTGAAACACTTAAAAAAAAAAAAGAAACTATCATATTATCTTCCTCTTCCAAACTTTATTTATCATTATTATTTTTTTGTGTGTGGTGCTGGGCATTATATCTAGGACCTTGCACCTACTATACAAGAACTCTACCACTAAGCTACATCCCAGTCCTAAACTTTGTACTTTTAATGGGACTTTTGATGCTATGTTCCCAGGATGTTACTTGGGGTCATTTTGGCTCATTACCATTACCTGAACTGAGAAATATGATTACTTTGGTTGATAAAAAAAGTTAAAGTAATGAGATCTTTGACACTACCTTAGAGAACAATATGACATTTTTTACTCATTTTATGTCCTTAATTTAATAAAACACAAGATAGTGGATATAATATGAAAATACATATAGAGAAATTAAGATTTTACAAGACCATAAATCCAAAATTGGGTTTTCAAGAGATCTAACATTGGGAATATTGCTTCTGTGAACAAATGGGCTCAGTATAATACAACCTGCTACTAAACCATTAATAGGATAGAAGCTTTCTCTTTCATTCATACATATACACCTTCACCAAAACAAAAGCCTGCTGTCACCACTATCACCACTACCTACAAAATTAAGAACTCAAACTTCCCTGGTTATAATGAAAAAAATAATTCTACACACCACTTGATGTGGGGGATGACAGAAATTTAGCAAGACTATGGTGCATACTCTTCCCTCTCATGACAAACTTCTTTCATTTTCATTTTGAAAGTGAGACCATCTCTTCTTTTATAAGGCAGAGTTTCACATCTATCCTCTTATTCTCATTTCCTTTCACCCCTTTTCAAAACACCACTATCCCAAATAGTACCTTTCCCTAAAGTTACTTTAATCTCTTCTGTACTGGCTCATTTCATTTTACTTAAAATATGGATAGCCCTTTTGTAAAATACTACAAAATAGGCCAGTTTCTGAAACAGCAGACAGCATATCAAATCTGGAAAGAGAGAAGGAATGGAGTATGTTAAACAGTGTAATTACTGTGCATCAGTAAGAGATCTGGTTCAATTAGGTATGGGTGATTGCATTTTAAGAATATCTGTATCACACGATATTTTTTGATTGGTAAAAAGGAGCTTAGATTTTGTTATTTATAAATACAACTGGTTTGAATGAGGGAAAAATGAATATAATTCAATACAACCATTTCAACAAAGGTGTTAATTTTAAGTCTTATGTTAGTCAGCCAGTAAATGTATCACTTGGCAGCTGTGTGATAACCTTTGGAACCTGAGGAATGTGGGGAGTTTCCAAAGGTGTCTGAAGAGTAAGAACATTCATTAGCTTGAATATATTCAAAGTGAATCTTTAATTGAGTCCTGTAGGAATAACAAGTACCCAAGACTCAAGTGAAAATTCATAACTGGCAAATCCTACATGCAAAGAGGATTTCTGAATGCCCATAGATTCCCCTCCTCCCTACACAAAAAGTCATCTGGCATTTCTTTTCTTGAAGTTTCCCCATGGGAAATGGCGGTCCCTCTTCTAACCCTCTGGGAACTCTATAAAATGAAAGAATAATAGTGGAATGTTTTGTTGAGTTATAAAAGTCTAATAAACATTTAAACCACTAGCTTGTGTCCATTCGTGATCCTTCTTGTCATAAAAATTGAGATCTTAGTTGAAGAAAATCCATATTTACTTTATTGGACACTTTTACCTCTGGGAAAACCCAATTAACCCAATCAAAGGAAAACTCTCCTTATCTCAAAGTGATGCTTTATTAAAGTTCCCTCAAGCAGTTACCTTATTTTTCTTCCCTTCATTATTTTTATTTACTGTAATTTTGACATATACTCAGACTTATAGCATTTCTTTATTAGTAACTCACATTTTAACCTACTTGGACACAGTGTTTAATCATTCTGTTGAAATGACACCAAAGGTCAAATGCCTACTTGCTTAATCCAAGTGTTCTACTACAATAGTTTATTCACCTGATTGTTTTTGTATAGGCAGATGTTCACTAATAATCTTTGAAATTTTTCCATTTCCACTTTAAAGCCATAATATTTTTAGTTTTATTGTAATCCCTCTGGCCTATTTCACTTCCTCAATTGACTCTTGTTCCTCTTTCCAAAATGCAAAAAATTCCCTAAGATTTCATACTTAGCTTTTGATTTTTATCAGTATCAAGGATCAGTTACATTCTTACACTTGACTCATCAGTTTTGCTGATTTCTATCTCCAACCCTGATGTCTCAGCTGTACTCCCACATTTTAGATCATCTGCTGTACATTTCCATTCAACTGTCACCTCAAATCCACTCTTTGAAATTAAACTTGTTAGTGCTGTTCTGGCAAATCAGGTTTTTACCTGAATTCCTTATTTTTGTTAACGACATAATCTTTCTTTTCTTTTTTTTTTTAAAAAATTTTTAATATTTATTTTTCAGTTTTCGGCGGACACAACATCTTTGTTTGTATGTGGTGCTGAGGATCGAACCCGGGCCGCACGCATGCCAGGCGAGCGCGCTACCGCTTGAGCCACATCCCCAGCCCCACGACATAGACATAATCTTTCTAATCCCCACACTTGGTTCCTTTAGTCTTGCTCCCCCAATCATCCATACACAAGTCACTAAATTTGGCTGATATTTCCCTCAAAATGTTTAACTGTTTGTCCCCCGCACCCCCACACACACTTATACAGCTAACACTCTGGTGTAAGTATTATAACTTTATGTCTGAAATCCCTGCTGAAAACTATGTATCCTACCACTTCTGCATGCCTGGAAGGACGAATTCCTCACACTGTCACTCAGGATTCTCCTCAATTTAGATTTATTCCCTGGGGGAAAGAGGGGCTTGTGCAAGGACCAGACTAGGGTTTTCACCCAATACACCTTTCCTCATATGAGCCTTTTATTGAAGATTTTGAAAATGGGTTTCTAATACTTGCAGCATATTCATATACCACCTATCTTTTCAGGGGAAATTTAACTCCCAAACATAAATTATTATGCTTTCCCAGAAAATTTTAGTCCATGGTATAAGCTCTTTCTTTTCTCTCATTTAGAACATTTGTATTGCATTTATTATACTCTTCCAAGAAAACTACTGTTTTACTATATATGTACATATATATAGTAAGCAGTAAATGAACTTATATTTAAGATCATTAACTGAAGATCTATTGCAACACCAACAGAAATTCTGTAATTTTGAAATGCATTATTTTTCATATTTTAATGAGCAAAAAGAGAATGGCACCTACTATAGACAAGGTTTGTTAAAAAAAATAAACCAAGTTTAGCCTATGGAATACTATTAAGAGATTATTTTCTAGCAACCCCACAAGTATTTACTAGAAAGCTTATTCTAAATATACAGTGTTATCCTTAAGGTACAACTTGTTGTAATGGGTCTGTTAATTTTTGGTTCATATTCCATATATTCATCAATTTCTGAACACAGTAACAAAATCTAGCTCTGTATCACTGGATTGTACATAGATCAATTTGGGAGAAATAGATTCGAGAAATATACTTTTTAAAACCAAGCTCACAGTTTCTTCCACATTAAAAAAATTTTTTTTAGTTATCAATGGACTTTATTTATTTATATGCAGTGCTGAGAATCGAACCCAGTGCCTTACACATCCTAGGCAAGCACTCTAGCACTGGGCCACAATTCCAGCCCTCTTCCACATTTTTGATAATATGATTCATTAAAATGGTTCTTCACTGTGGGAAGGGTCACCAACATAATGTACTTTCAAAAATGAACACTTTTAATTTTTTTTTTTAGGGGGGCAGAACTTGGTTAAACCCATGGCTTTGTGCATGCTAGGCAAGAACTCTAATATTGAGCTACATCCCCATTCCAGAAACATCAGTTTTTTTTTGAATCTTTTACTATTATTTTTGGTGAAACAAATTTTACTTAAATGCTAATAATGGTAGCACATATGATGTTTTCATTGTATTTCTAATACCAGAAATTCTGAAGTCATTCAAGAAAAAGATGAATCCAGGAGAGGATTCTATTGTCTGGCTCTCTAGCTGCCATCATATCTAAACCTGAAAAGGTACCATTGGTGATATTTCCCCAAGAAATCTGAAATACAATTCTCATAAAATAAATAAGATTTTAAAGAATCTTGTATTGTTAGATTTTTAATTAAAGGAGTTAACAGCTGATAGAAGGTTTAGGATGCCAATAAGATAGGGTAATTTTCAAAAGTTTCTTTTGAAATTTCTAAAAACTTGTCCTAGTATCCAGAGCTGTTAATCTTAAAAAAAAAAAAAAAAAAAAAAAAAAAAGTATTTCTTTTGTTTCTTGTTGTACTCAAGCTGCACACTTCCATTTCCTGGGATAGAGGAAACTAAGATCCACTTGGGGAGGAAATCCTAAGAGTAAATTAAAGAGATTTTTCTCTTTTATTTGGTCAAGAATATGGTTGCATTCACCTGAACTCAATTGAGGGTATGGTATAATTTGACTGAATGGTAGTTATATATATGTTAGTAGTAAATAAATGGAAAATAGAAGAACAGGATGCAATAAAAAAAAGAAAAAAGGGTGTCTTCACAATCTGGTAATACAAGTTTGACAGAGTAGATTAAAAAGAAATGTTACATTGATAACAGTTTTGTATGACCTATTATCCTTACCTTTTTGGACCTCCAGCAACGGCAGAACACAGCTTTATCTCCCAGATCCTCCATATCAAAAGCATGTACTATCTTGGGATTGTCTTTCTGGATGTGAAGGTTTACCATTGCTTTATTGCTATGATCTTTGACATAGAATCTCTTGTAAGCTAAGTAACCAATTGCAGCCGTCCCGGCAGCAATGGTAACTGCTGCAATCCATTCAACTGGGGCAGGGAAGAAAAAGAGGAATAATTACCTAAACCAAAATACACACTAAAAATCATTCACAAATGTTTAGGAAATTCAGCTTTTGAATATTAGGGAGTGCAACAATCAAAGATTTTCAACATTACCAAAATGACCAGAACATGCTGGTGTAACAGTGAGGGCTGGGGAAAGTCCCAACAAAGGTCTAAGGCAGTTATATATTTTCTGTTGAGTGATGAAAGTGAAATTAAGATAGAAGAGGGAAACAATGGTTATTTTCCCTTCTTTAAGACAGAGAAGTAAAAACAAGGCTTAATCCTTCTCAAAGTGTTCATAAACAGATTTTTAAATAATTTGAGCCTGCAGGTATACACTGCTTAAAAGAAAACACAAAACCTGCAAAGTAAAATTTTAGATTACAAACAAACAAACAAAAAAACAGGAGGAGATTATGTTAGCAAAATGACTCATTAGTGTTCATTTAAATAGCTAGTTCGTTAGTGATTTTAAAATGATTTTATTTATCAAAACTTAATTCTAATTACACACAGAATCAGTATTCAAAGAAAAAACACAAAAAGAACACAAAACAAAACCACTGCTAAAGCTAAACATTCAAAGGAATATATCTTGCAGAATTCTAAAGTTTCAAAGTCATTCAGAAGTCTGTTTTTCAAAGTTTCAAAGTGCTTTCTCATTAAAATAAAAATCAGAACATACAAATTTCACATAAAATGTGATTAATATAATTATAGTCTCATTTAATAAATTCAAATTTCTATTAACCACAAGTGGATGATTATCTGAATTCCCCACAAACTCCATTTTTAATTTAATGATATTATTCTCCTTTCTAATTATAATAGTAATAAATGTGTTTGACTAACAGGCCATTTACTTATTCTCTTTGCGTAGCTCTTCAAGGAATTCTTAGAAACCCAAATGCTTAATGACTACCCCAGCTCCAGGCAGTGATGGAGAGAAGAAAGTTCTGCATAATCTGGTTAGTCTCAGCCTCAGATGAGAGTTGTCTATTCTCAGCATGGAGTGGGCTGCAGGATGATGTTGAACAGGGGTCAGGAAAAACACAGTGCACTGCTTCCCAGCACTTCCTGAGTCACATCTTCACAGTGTGTGAAATAAGTTCCCAGACTATCAAATAAAGCCCTAGGGAGATTAAGTACAAAAAACACATTCCAAGGCCAAATAAAAACACATAAGGAGTTAGTAACCATATGGCTTATTTGCATTACTATGGTCATATTTCCTATTTCACTAATGTGATCAGTCACTATACCTAACATTGTCTCACGTGTAATTGTAGCTCAATCTTAACTCTAAACTGGAAAGGAAATATATCATTAACATACTTAATTTCTTTTATCTTGGACTTCCAGTTTACTGAATAATTTTGTCTGTAACAAATTTTTCTAATTTTGTTTTTAACCAATGTTTCTAATTCATGTTCTATGGATTTTATTTTCAACTTCAGTATTTTTTTGTTTTTTTTGTAATACTGGGGATCGAACCTTGAGCCTCTTGTATGCTAGGCAAGTGCTCTACTACTGAGCTACATCCCTAGCCCAGTATTCTTTCCAAAGTAATTTAGATTGTTTTCTTTTCCACAACACTTCCATTCTTTCATTGCTATAACCCCCTAAGATAAACATTAACTAACATTTTATCCTTCCCAGGTGCTGCATGACTGAGAAAACAAGTCATTTGACAGTGTTAAACCTTTGGCCTCATCAGAAGTTGTTTTAAAGTACACTCTTCCTGTAGATTTCTCTTGAAATTTTAGTGCTATTTCATGGTATTATCCTGTGGTATTTCCAAGCAGGGCTGCAACTTTGCTGTGATTGCTACCTTGATCTGTGATCTTCCTTTTTGATGCATTATTTACTATGGAACTTACTTGAAAAAATATTCTCTGTTAGGAGCTACAGTAATCTACTTAGCTAATGGAAAGACACTCTGAATAGCTAAAGTATCTATTTAAAAATGGACTAAAACATTGCTATGCACAGGATATGCTCAGTAATGTTTGCTGAATGTTGTCTTCAGTACAAACTTAAAAGAGGTCAATATTCCAGAAGACTAAATAACACAACTCACTAAAAGTGAATCTTATATTTTACTTTTTTACGTGAATTGGGAAGTGCTTTCTGATATATCTGTTTTAATGGTGCTTATCTATTGCAAAAAATCCTGAGGAGGCTAGTTATTAGTTTAATGATATTAAAAAAAAATCCTATAGGAACTTCAACATCAAACTCACAACAGGTCAAAGAATCTCTCCTAGCTGTTAGAACATTCTTTTCTCATATTACCAACTGAATTCATTTAGTGACTTAAAAAAATTTTTTTTAACCTCCCCTGGATTTTGTGATGGTAAAATAAATGACAGAATAACTGGCATAGAAAAGAGGCAATACTGCAAGTATCATTTAAATAAATGAGTGCTGAGTGGCTGCCCCATGGGGAAATCAAAACATATACTCTCTGACCCAACCCCCATCATGG
The DNA here is from genome assembly GCF_048772815.1 of Callospermophilus lateralis. NCBI lineage: Eukaryota > Metazoa > Chordata > Mammalia > Rodentia > Sciuridae > Callospermophilus > Callospermophilus lateralis. The sequence continues at coordinate 31,817,996 of NC_135319.1, read as the reverse complement.
GTCACTCATGCAGTAAGCAATTATCACAGTACCATGTGTGTTAGAAAAATAGCTTTGTATTTGCTCCAAATAAGTATTTTAGAATCACAGAGCTAGATAATATCTTAAGATTTTCCCTTTTTTCTCTTCCCAAATTCTATTTCCCTTTTTTCTCTTCCCAAACTCTAATTCTCTAATCTCATTGGGGACAAATGTAAGAGTTCCCAGAAGTAACAAAAGAGTTGCTATTTTATCATTTCATTACTGTGGCCCGAATCAGTCTCTTCTGGCAAAAAGCCGAATTTCACTGACTACTCTAGGGAAAAGAAGGAAAAAAAAAAAAAGCTAGACAGAGATAAACAAAAATGATGGTAGATTTAAAAATCAACAATTAGGGGAGAGAAAAAACTGAAAACTTGAGTAAACAAATAACAAAACCCAAGTGACATTTAGTACTCGATATATGCCTATTAAGAATAGTCATGCTGCCTATAATACCAGCAACTCTAGAGGTGGAAGCAAGAAGATCACAAGTTCAAGGTCAGCCTGAGCCATTTAGAGAAACCCTGCCTCAAAATAAAATAGACAAAGGACTGGGAATGTAGCTCTGTGGTAGAATGTTCCTGGGTTCAAGTCCTAATATAAGCAGAGGTGGGGGAAGAATAACCTCAGAGGCAAAAAGGGACTTTACCAAGACTCAATACTTAAATATTTTGTCAATTGGCATCTTTCAGATTCTGGGTTAGAATTGGGTAGCCCCAAATCTTCAGCATTTCATTTCCCCCCCCTTTTCTGGCTTATCTTCATTTTGCTTTTTCTGTAGACATTTCTCATGGTGCAGTAATTCCTATAGTTAGATTGAACCCACTCTACCCAATTCTGTTTAAAAATTATCTTCCATTAAAGAACATAAACATTTCTAAACTCCCCCTTTCTTCCCTTGGACTATTATATAATCTCTAGATTTCTCTCAAAATTATTCAGAGATGGAGATAACACGGATTTGACACCGAATCCCCCATCCTTATTTACAATCCATTCCTCAGATTTTCTTTATCATGAGGATTATTTTTTTCTTTAACTTGGAAATCTCACCCTTCTTCTCTTCCTTCAGCCCCTTTTCTGCCTCAAACTGCCTTCTCCTACCCACTGTCAACTGCCACAGAATCAGAACATTCTTTTCTATCAGGAGAGGGGGAAGGAAGCTGGGTTGAAACCCAGTCTTCCCTGAGATTTTGCAGACTGGTGGTGGTGCCTGGTAATGTTTTCTCCTCAAAGCTTGGTGTACTGGTGGAGTTCAATGTGAGTTGAGTAGAAGTAATGGACTAATTTGAATTTGCAATTTCATCTGTCCGGCCTTAACTGTCTTATCACTCCTATGCCAAATGTCTTACCCTTATACCAAATGACTTATCTTGCCTTTCTCTTAACCTACTGTAGTTAAGTGTGGAATTTACTTCTTCAGATAAAAAACAAAAAAATAAAATTAAAAAAAAAAAAAACCCAACAAACAAAAAACCCTTTAGTATGGAATATTTCAGACACACATAGAGACCATGCAGGATAAAGAAAAATTCATTTACCCTCATCAAATTCCAACAATTATCAACAGATGACCAATCTTATTTTGCCCATAGCTCCAAATCCCACCCTCTCATTATTTGTTGTTTATAACCTATCGGAGCTACAGCTTTATACTCAGTATGATTTACATATCCTTTCTCAGAAAACAAGAATTCCTTAAAGCATTACTTTCAATGAATTAATGAATTTACTCAATCAATTTGGTGAAGTTAAATGAGGTGGGAAATTATGAATTGGTTTCAATAAAATATATAAGGATACAAAAGTCAGACAAGATTTACATAAGGTTTGGGTTATATGCATTCTAATGATTAGGGTTTGGGATGGATAATGAAGGGGAAGGTGAACAGATAAATCTCTATTTTGTTACTTGGGGGTAAAGCCACTTGTGAGTATAAATGGTTTAAAGGAAAGGCTGGTTAAAGAAGCCCTTTTAAAATACTTAGTTCATTTGTTTTTTCTTTCTAAAGATGAAGGCAAATTAGGCTGAAGAAAACCATTATGAGGGGCTAAAGATTTAAAAGTGACAAGTATCAGTGAGGCAAGAATTAAGGCACCTGGAGGACATGGGAAGAGAATGGCCTCAAGAATTATATTTTTCTTGTCAACAGAAGCAAAGGGGTTAAGGATAAGAATGGATTCAATGTCTCCTGGAGATATTAAATAGCCCGGTCAGTTCTGGAAGGTCCATTTAGAAGGCACAGGGAAGAATCCTAAGAGATTAGGGAAGCAGGCAGGAAATGCCACTTAGTGCTTAAAACTATAATGAATTAATGGTCTCATCAACCAAATCGACAAGAAGACCCATCACATGGGCAAAGATCTTTGACTGGATTTCAATTGCAATCACTCATTCTCATTGCCTACTTCCAGTCCTGGCCTGATCCCCATTTACTCTTATTTATAACCCATTCATTACTTTTTCTTTTTCCCTGAATATAAAGAATTCAGAATGTATATACATATACTTTTACTTTTATTCAACATATAAGTTATCATTGTCACATACCATGTTCTAAGCCTTTTATAATTATGAATTCACTTAATTGAGAACAGGTATGATCATCTTCCCCTAAATTAAAAGATCAAATTGACCTTCAAATCTATAGAAGCTAATAGGTTTGTTTTGAAAATTGAGTAGAGGGCAGGTATACTTGAGGCTCTGATTCCTAGTACCTTGAAAAAAAAAGAGAGAGAGGAGAGAGAGGAAAAAGAGGAGAAAGAGGAGAGAGAGAGAGGAGAGAGAGAAGAAACAAACTTTAATGGGGTGTAGGGATGTTTATTCTTCCAAACCAAATTCTTTTCTGTTTCTACTTTGCCAGCCACTATATTTGAGAAGGAAGGTACTGGCAGAGAGATTTACAAAGCCTCTGGGCCTCTCCCTATGGCCCCCACAACAACCTTTATGCTTATCAGTGAAATAAAAAGTAGTTACTCCACATAATGAAGTTGTGTACTTAAAGTTTTAGTTAACAATAAGCTTCACCAAGTGATTTTGTATCCTTTACTCAATGATAAACTAACGGAAAACTTATCCCTGAACTCCCTTATATTAAGGCTTAAAAAACAAAAACAAAACACTTGTCTTGCTTACAGTCCTAGGGATTCTACAATATGCTACCTAAATGAAGTTCAATTGTGGTCATGGTTATTCAGGAGGCCTGGGCAGGAAAAGTTTGACTAGCCTGGACAATTTAGAGAGACCTATCTCAAAATAAAAGCAGATAAAGGGCTTGGGATGTAGATCACTTGCCTACCATGCATGAGGCCCTGGATTCAATCCCTAATACCACAACAAACAAGCCCCTGAAATAGAGTTAAATAGATTTCAATGCCTATTTACACAAAATGATCCCATATTTTAAACAAAAACACATTTTGGAATCTTTTGGCCCATATGCAGTCTTTCCATAAAATTAAATATATTGGCAGCATAAGTCACATGAGCATTTTATTTTATCCAAAGTCTTATTCTTGACAAAAGTTTTCATAAAAACCAAAACCATAGATATAACTCGATATTTTAAATGTACAAGATGCCTCCAGATGATGATCCTTTCAAATAATTTTTGCAAATAATCACCTTTTTATTATTATTAACTTAGAAATGTCACTGATTTTTTCCCCTATCTTCCAAGTAAATTTTGTCAACAGAAGTAGAACTCTCCAACTTATGGACTATCTCTCTTCAATACAAAATTAGGGTTCAAGTTAGTAGGGGCTTATTACAGAACCTGGTACTACAAATGCTCAGAATTTACTGAATGAATCAATTGTACCAATTTTAATTACTTCTGGACAAGCTCTTTATCTTTACTGGATATATTTACAGGTAGCCAAACTTTGCATTTTATACCAGGACAGAGAGATCACATATATCATGTAGCATGAGGAGGGTGTTATATTAACAAATATAGTACCATTAATATTGTTATAAAGTGAAATTCACACTAGGCAAATTTTATAAATAATTCTCTTAACTTTAAATGGACTTTCTGCAAAGTATTGTTTCCAAACGTTAGGTACTAGTAGAGACAAGGATGACTGTGGAAGCTGAAGGAAGGATCAAGGAACTTGGTTTTTAATCCTCTCTCTTGGACTACAGCCACCGAACGCCAGATGCAAGGGGCATAATAAAAAACTGGGAAAACAGAAGACCTCGGATTGGGTTTCTTCACCTTAAAAATGTCTGCAAAATTACGATGTGATTAGTCATGCACGGCTTCAGGATTGCAGGAAATTAACTTTCTGGCTCCATGTCGATTTCAACGTAAGGAGGAGAACATGTTTGTTTTACCGCTCACCTTTCCTTTTCCTAGGCCCAGCGACTTAAGGACACAAAAGCAATTTGGGGGAAAACAAGAAAAGCCAGCAGCGAGATCATTATGTGTTAGGGTTTGACTAGTTGAGGGAAACAAGTATCAGAGCCGCGTAGACTACTGCATGGCCCCGCGCTACTTATGCCTAATGACCATCCATCCACACCCTGACCTCGCTCCTTTCGCTGGTCCAGTCCAGAGCCCGCAGCCGGGCGAAGCGCATGTCCTTCAGCATCTCAAGGTTAAAGGACCTGCAGGCATGTAGGAGAGCGATAACAAACCACAAGAGCTGCGGGCGCTGCAACCGGTGCGCAGGCCGCCAGCCTCACCCGCTCCCAGGCCCCACTTCACCTCGTATGCTGGAATGGGAGGTCAGACCCATGGCTCTGTCACTCGCAAGGTGTATGCGCAGGACGCGGATCACAAATGGGCTCACACAGACCGCCGGAGTCAGAGCACAAGAAGCGTCCTAAGGGCACCGACTGGGGTTGCTACGGCGCAGGCGCCGACAGGCTGGAAGCACGTGTTTGTGTTCGCCCGGGGTTGATGCTGAGCATGCGTGGACCTGTGTCCCGGGCCCTAAGGAAGTCTGGAATCCGGATTTTGACAGCTGCAGGAGGCGGGAGGAGGAAGACTTAGAGAGGCAGCCACTGAGTCTGCGCAATTCTGAAGGGCGGGGCCCTGGGAATAGGAAATCCAGGTCAGATTTTACATTTCTTCCAGGTGTGTGGGTTTCTGGTGGCGGGTACCGGTTCTTGCAAGACACTTCCCTTAACCAGATAACTAAGATATTACCTAAAATTTTCTTGCTTAGTTCTTGCTTAATTTTTACATGTAAGATCGGATCCAGTTTTCATATAAGATGCCAGCGGCAAACACAGGCATCGATGATACAGTCCCTTTCCAGAACCTCCCTTAGGTCCCGGTGTGCATCCACCTCTTCCTTCTGCCTTTGGCCTAGTTAATTATCCACTCAGGACCTTGGGGCGGGCGCTACCTAGAGGTCAAGTATGAAGGAAGGAGGGAAAGGGGAGAGAGATACTTGCTTATTTCTACAAAACAAAACAAAACCGTGTTCACTTAAAAAAATATTCTTTCCCAATAGCCTGAAATTTTTTCCAAAATTCTTTTGAAAGAGCAGTTTAGAGGCAGCAACTGGGGACTGGGGCTAAACTTGAAAGAGTACTTTGAAGATGCGTCTTCTATCGAGCTACCTGCTTTTTCTTGTTCTTACGTAGGGTAAGGGTTGCAGGGAGTTGATTTGCACAGAATGGGTGGCCTCCCATTTCTGCCCCCGAACTCTCCCAGCACCTGACAGCTCCTCTCACCTGGAAGCCCCAGGGGTCTATAAGCCCGCCCCCGGGAAGCTCTGGGGCGCGCGTTAAATGAACAAAGGCAAAACTCCTTCTGTGGTGTCGTAACGCCAATCCTGGGGTAGAGAGGAGAAGGACCCCTAAAGTCCTCCAGATTGCAGTCATGCCCACCCGCGCCGAGCGTCAGCCCCGCAGCTGGGGTCTGGTCGGGCAGCCTCTGGGCATGCTCAGTGCGGCGCCTGCCGCGGGTCGCGCAGTCGGAAGCTCGCAGCGGCCGCAGCAGTGCGGGCGGCGCTGACGCGCGCGCGGCTGCAGAGGGGACTGGAGGACGGCGGGAGGGGGCGGGGCGCGGGAGGTGGGGCCGCCGTCGCCGTCAGGGCCCCAGGGAGCGCGGGGCGCCGCTGCCGCCGCTGCTCCGCTCGGTTCCGTCTCCTGGGCAGCGGCGGGACCGGCGGCCGCGGCGGCGGAGGGACGGGAGCTGGGAGCCGCAGTCCGCAGAGTTGGGCAGGGGAGCACCCGCGCCTCCGCGGCGTCATGGGCCCCCTTCCCGGGCCTCAGCGGGCACCAGCCGCGGGAACCCCCAGGCCTCCTCGCGGCCGAGCCTGAGCGACCCCCGGGTTCTCAGGCATTCGCTCCCTACTCCCTATTTTTTCCTCCTTTCGCCACCGTTACCGCTTGTGCACACGGTTATGGCAACAGAGCCGCCATCCCCCCTCCGGCTCGAGGCGCCCGGCGCCCCAGAGATGCGGACCCCACCGGTGAGCGATGCCGCCCCCGAAGGCGCCCCGCAACCAGCGGGCGGCAGGCTGCGTTTCCTCAACGGCTGCGTGCCCCTGTCGCATCAGGTGGCCGGGCACATGTACGGAAAGGACAAAGTGGGTAAGTGAGGGTGGCGCGGGGCTTCCAGCTACCCTTCTGTCTCCACGAGCTCCCTGGCCAACCGAGGCAGCCTGGCGCTCACAACGGTGCTGGGACAACCCCCGACTCCGCACCCAGGGCTGCACGCCGCACCCCTGGCCTCTTCCGCCCTCCCCGGGAGCCTGGCTACCGGTGCAGAAAGGGGCTCGGAAAGTGGGGCTATTTCTAGGGTGTGAGGCTTAAGCTTACTGGAGGGGCGACGGAGAAAGGCGTGTCTGGCCTCCTCAGGGAGGGTGGGTGTTCGTTGGAGACGATGTTGTTAGTAAAAATAAGGAACTTCATTTTTACTGGACGGGGAAGTGAATTCTCCCTCTAGCGCAAGATCTGTTTATTATAGGCGAGTAGCTATTGCAAAAGAGAAGGAATGAAATGCAGATGATGCTAATCTAGTGCTTCTCAGTTGGGTGCAGCTGCATAGCTGGAGGGGGAAAAAAACAGAAAACAGGGCCTCCCCTCCCCCGGGAAGCTTGCTTGGCTTAACCAGGATCTCTGCCTCCTTGTCCCTTGAGTGTGTGTGTGTGTGTGTGTGTGTGTGTGTGTACGTGTCTGTCTCCTGGATTTCTCTGGGAGGCGTGGTTCCAGTAGTGCAGAAACTCGGATTCAGGGTAGGAAATACACCCTGCTAGATTGATACACAGATAAAATATTCATAAAACTAGCATGGCCTCTGTAATGTATTTTGTAAGCTCACAACTTTTAAAGGATAATATGAAGCTTATCTCAATTTAGGAACTGTAATTCACCTAGTTTACTCACAGTGGTTCCTAGAGCCCTGATTACGTGAAGAATTTGATAGATGAGTACGTGAGTATTGTAGATCTTTGACCCAGAACAACCACTAGAGACTGTTTGTTTTTTGCTGGTATAATGATTCAGGTTTAGGTTGGTAAGTAATAAGGACATTTTTAGACCACATGACTAAGGGTAAGCCTGGTTAAGTGATAAACCTAAAGTCATACAGCTACTATGTGTTACCATGTGATACCCAGGGATTTTCCTTGGAGTATTGTTTTTTTCATTGTTATGTATTTGCAGAAAGTACACAGACTGGGACTCAGTTACACTCATGAAATGTTGAAAGAATGACAGTTGACTGCTCTGTTAGTACATCAAGTTAGGAAACAGTACTTAAGGTGCTTAGCGTAGACATTTCCTCCTATGGGTCATATCTGTGTATGAGAGTTTGAGTGTACCCATGGAGTTTCTGTTAATAGAGACTTACTTACTCATTTGTATTAATAAATTGTGATGATACTATTCCTAATAATATTTTAGATAGAGGGCTAAAAGATTGTTTACCTAAGGGTCCTAGAGCCCAACTTACATGCAAAGGGGGGAAAAGTCAAAATCCCAACATAAATAAAAACAATCTCTATGAAGATTGTTACTTAAGAACATAATCACTGCTTATCAAAGTATGTAATAGTGTTCTTATTAGAGTTACCTGAGATTAGTAAAAAATTATGGTGACTTGAAATTACATTATAAACAGTGACTGAAAGAGTTGATTTGTCACTCAAATTTCCTAATTAAAGTAGTAGTTTACATTTTGGAGGATGTTTTTCCTCAACATTATTTATTATTGTATTCAATTTAAAATAAACCTTTTTTCTATTAAGGTTTTTTTGACAAGGAACTATCTTTGTATCACCATAATACAGTTCTTCAAAGATACAGGTGCTGGCAACCTAATAAATATTGTGGAATTTAATTCTCAGGTACTTACAGAGTCATGCATCTATTGTTAGTATTTTGAAAGGACACCTATATGATGATAATCTTCCCTGTTCATAAAATGAATAACAAGATAGTTAGTAATTCAAAGTTCAACAATAATGTCTCTGCACTATCACGAATCATTTACAGTTTAAAGAACATTGTTAATCGGACTTTGGTCTGTCAACTGAAGTAATTCTATGTAAACTTTGTTAAGTATATTGTGTGAATATTTGTTTTTGTATTGTTTTTTAATTTTTATTCCTATAATTACGTGGCCAGATTTTTCCATTTTAGGTTTGATATCTTAACTATCTCAAAAAAGGAGTTGTTATTTTTGGTAGTTTAAAAATGAAAAATGTGGAACTTGATAGAACAAATGTGCTTAAACAGAAAATTATATGTTGTTGTAGCTAAGTATCAAGACTATATTCATATTTCTGATTATCAGAGTTATAGTTTACATTCTCCACTCAAATCTTATTTCATCAAATACATTTTAATTTTGAGTTCCAGGAGTAAAACTTTTTTTTTTTTAAATTGTAAAAATGGTTCGTAATCTTTTAGGGAAAAAAAATTCTTTTAAGTAATGCCCTTCCCCACATTCTTATTCTCCCAGGGACAATCACTGGTAACAATTTTCCATGTATCCTTAAGCCTTTGTTTCGGGGCACATACATAAACACATTAACACAATTCTTATTTTTCATACAGATAGATATATCAGCATTTTCTTTTTTTCTTTTGTAGTGCTGGGGTTGAACCCAGGCAACCTAATAAATATTGTGGAATATAGCAAGGGCTTTACCACTGAGCCACACCCCCAGTCCCAGCTTTTTTTTTTTTTTTTTTAATCCTAATTATATTGTATAGTATTTTTGTACTCCTTGATTTACAGTGGGGTTACATCTTGATTCACCTATTATAATTGAAGAAAATTGAAAATGCTTTTAATACTACTACCTGCCAAATGTCATAGCTTGGCATCATAATATACTTTTACCCTTGTGATTATGTGCCTGTAGCTTTGGAAGCTGTAGCTTTATGCCACTGTCTAACAGCGTAAAACAATATGCAACATATTCTTAGACCTGGAAAAGATTAAAATCCGAAGTATGATTTCTCCTGAAGACCTATTTTTTTGGCACCAAAGTTGAATGATTATTAAATTGAACCATTGTAAGTTGGGGACTGTCTGTACTTTATTCTTCCTGTGCTATATTCTGCAGAGTAGATATATCAAAATTTGCTTAACAATATATTCTTTTTTTTTTTTTTTATATTTTTATTTTTCTTAGTTTTCGGTGGACACAACATCTTTGTTGGTATGTGGTGCTGAGGATCGAACCCGGGCCGCACACATGCCAGGCGAGCACGCTACCGCTTGAGCCACATTCCCAGCCCAACAATATATTCTTATAAAAATATATTTTAGAGTTTGGCCATTATTTGTTATAAATAATGTACTAAACATTCTTTTACATTATAGCATACTTTGTATAACTTTCCTATTTCTACAAGAAAGTTTCACAAAAGTGTAAAATTACATTAAAAACAGTGACCCAGAGAGAGTTAATTTGTCATCCAAGCCTAATTAAAGTAGTAGTTTAGATTTTGGAGGATGTTTTTCCTTAATATTGTATATCATTGCATTCCATTTGAAATACATTTTTTTTCTATTAAGGTTCTATCAATTTAATTTCCCAAAGCTCTCTAGAGTTAGCATAAAATCCTTTTCTGTTTTAAGAACAAAGATATTCTCTTCTGTAGCCACAGTATATTTATTAAATGTGGGAAATTTAACAGTGATTATATTTTATAGCCCTTTTTCTTATTTTGTCAACTGTTCCAGTAACACCCATGTCTTTTATCCCATTTGTTTTTCTCAGGGAAAGAGCTGCTTAAGGATATCAAGTTGCATTTAGTTATGTCTCTTAGTCTCCTTTAATTTGTAACCTAATCTCAGCTTTTCTCTTTCATAATATTGTCGTTTTGAAAAATAGGCTAGTTGTTTATGAAATGTTCTTCAATATGAGTTTCTGATTCAAGTGATGCATTTCTGGCTAGAGTATTATATATGTGTACCCTTTATAAAATAGCATGTCTAGAGTCTGTATCTGTCTGACCTTTATTAGTGGTTAATTTTGGTCAACTGGTCCAAGTGTCATCTGGCTTCTTCAGTATATAGTTGTTATTTTTCCTCTTGCAATAAACAAGCTATCTATGGGGAGACACTAGAAGGTCATGCAGATATCTGGAAGCCTCATTAAACTGTGCCCCTAGATTTGGCATCTATTGATTATTCTTGCATAAGTCTTTGATGGTTACAAAATCATGAGTTTTCCAATTCTCATATTCCCTGTAAAAATTTTCTTTATGAGAGAGAGCCCTCCTTTTACTTCTGTCCGTGCATGTCTACATTTATGATTGGTTTGGAGTCATGGATTTCTGTTTTATAATGTTTAAGAACATTTCTTGCCTCTCAAATTGTACTGAATCTCACCATTGAGATTGACTTTCTGTCACCAAATTACTTTAGAGTTTTGCCTTCCTTCCTCATCCTAGAATCAGCCATTTGTCCAAGGAGCCCTGGTTAATTGGAATAATATTTAGGAACTCTGATTTGGGTGCTATATATGGTGTAACTACTGAGTACCTTTGCTTCCAGGTCTTTTCAGTGGATGTGATTTAAATGAATGTATAAATATTTCAGGAATCATAATTTTGTACTTCTAATTTCATTCCAATCTGAGTGCTTTCTTTTTTTTTTTTTGTTTCTGAATTTATATTTCTCTTCTTCCACATTGAGAACCCTGACTCCTGATGTTGTCATAGGTTTATGATTTTTGCTCAGTCCTATAATTTTCAGAATTTCTACTCCCATACTTCTGTAGAAAACAATCATAAAATGAAGAATTCAGCACGAGATTTTCATATACTAAGGGTATGTGGTTGGCAACTGTTGGAAAAATTTTTTAGGTTAGATTTTTGTTGTTGTTATTTCTCCCCTCTTTACAGTAACAGCATTTATTTGAAATATTTGGTTTCATGTGTTTCTGTTTAAATTCATTTCCATTCCATTATATACAAGAATGCTTATAGGGCTGGGGATGTGGCTCAAGCGGTAGCGCGCTCGCCTGGCATGCGTGCGGCCCGGGTTCGATCCTCAGCACCACATACAAATAAAGATGTTGTGTCCGCCGAAAACTAAAAAATATTAAAATTCTCTCTCTCTCTTAAAAAAAAAAATTCTAAAAATTAAAAAAAATAATAAAAAAAAGAATGCTTATAAACTAACATGCTTTTGAAAGTTGAAACTCCTCCCCTTTGTTCAGAATGCCTTGTAGATAGCCAGTTTTATTGTTTTTTGATTCACTTTTACTGAATTTCTTGTATAAAGAAGCCCATTTATGAGAACTTTATTTCCCCTTCTTTCTGAGGCAGCAGGTAGTATGCTGTATATACTGTTTTGCACTTTGCTTTTAACAGATAATTTATCCTACCAATCAGCATAGAGCTTTTCCTCATTCTTTTTTCATTGCTCAGTTGTGTGCCACTGTGCATCTGTACCACAGTTTATTCATTTGGTTTCCTGAATTTGCTTTGGTCTTTTATTTGTTTTCATTGCTTTATTTATTTATCCTAATAATACCTCACTGTCTTGATTCAAGTACTGTATAGTTAAGTAGTGATAAATAGTAGCTTAAGCATCTTATTTTCCATTTCAAGATTGTTTTGACTTTTTCTGGCCCTTTACATTTCCATATAGAGTCAGATCACCTTGTCACTTTCCCCAAGAAACCTGATGAGATTTTGTTTGAGTTTGCTTTAAATCTATAGATTGTTTTGGTGAGAATTAATTTCTTCACAATCTTAAGCCTTTTAGTATGTGAACTTGTTATATTTCTCCATTTATTCAGTTCTTCTATAATTTCCTCTATAAAATTTCAGAGTAGAGTTTGCTAGATTTTCCATAAGTATTTAATACTACTAGAATTGTGTTGCCTTTTGAAATAACTTTTATTTTGAAAAAGTTCCAAACTTAGAAAAATGTTTCCAGAATAGTGTGATAAACTGTACAGTTCATCTAGGTTTACCAGCTACCAATATTTTACTACATTTGCCTTATTACTCTTTGTAGATGATGATTTTGTAAAACTATATAATAATAAATTATAGACATCATGACCTTTTTCCTCTAAATAATTGTATAACTAAAAATAAGACTATTTCTTACCTAACCTTGATCAAATGATCACTTTCAGAATATAACATTTGGCTTTTGCCATTATTTACATAATATTTCTTATACTTGACCTTAGTTAAAGGCTGAAAAGCGATGTACTAACATCCTTTATAGCAATGCTTTGACCGTACAGCATCAGACATTGCATTTAGTTGTCATAACTTTTTTAGTTGCCTGGCATTTAGATCAGGTCTTTATTTTTTTTTAATCTTTTTTAACTATGAAAATTTTCAAGGCATATGGCATTTTATAATATTCTTAAATTATGTTTGACTGATTTTTTTTTCCAGGTATGATTAGATTCAGGTTATGCATTTTTGGTGAAAACATTGTTGTGCTCTAAAAAATCATGTTAAGAGGCACAAGATGTTAATGATAGTGTTGATGTAACTTTGATCATATGATTAAGTGATGTCTGCCTAATTTTTTCCAATGTAAAATTATCATTTTTACTATACTAATTAAGTAATTTGAGAGGAACATTTTGAGATGGTTATATACCTTGTTCATCATCAAACTTTATATCCAGTGATTAAACATCCATTGATGATATTTGACACACTCACTTATTAATATGATGGTTGCAAAACAAATAGTCAAACCTTTTCTGTTACTTTGGTTAATCAGCATTCCCCTCCTTATTTATTTATTTTAAATGATATTGGTCATTAAATCCAGGGTCTTATGTGTACTAGGCTATAGCACTCTACCCAGAGCTATGCCCTAACCTTTTTAATTTTATTTTGAGCAGGGTCATTTTGTGTTGCCCAAGCTGGCATAACTTTCCATCTTCCTGCCACAGACTCCTGAATAGTTGGGATCATAGATGTGTGCCACCATGTCCAGCTTTCTTCATTATCTATTAGGATGGAATATTCATTTCAAATTTAAATGAATAGATACTATCTATTATTGTTACTGTTGATTTTAATGCTGATGTTCTCCCAGATTTGGGCACTGGTAGCTTCTTCAGGTTTGCTACTGTATGTTAATATTGCTTTTTTTCTTGTATTTTGTCACTTTCTGGCATAAAAGGTTTTCTGTGTTCATTTTGTGCTTTTCATGTTCACACCCTGAAATGAGCCATTTTTCTTCAAGAAAACTGGTTCCTATGGGGATGAATGGTGTTTAGAAATCAAGATCTGGATTCCAGGTGTGGTCATTGCTCCTTGCATGTAGTTCTGTTTATTCTTTCACCAGATTGGATTAAGAAATATTTAATTTCATATTCTTGAAATTTTGAGTTCATTCTTATAATTTAGCAGAGTTTTTTGTTTTTGGTGTTTTTGTGCTAGAGATTGAATCCAGGTCCTTGCAAATTCTATTAAGTATAGCCCCATACCTATAATGTATTTATTTGTTTGTGTTTTTGTGGTGCTGGTGAACCAACCTGGGCCCTCACCCATGTGCTTTACCACTGACCTATCTGCCTAGCGCCCCCCCCCCCCATCCCCACTATAACTTAAATTCAATACTACAGGGTTTTTGTTTTCTCCCGTTTTCAGTTTATATCTCCTTTCTTCATTGAGAACTTTGCTCAAAACATTTGTATATTTAATTTTTGAAATATTTAAACCAACTTGCATTCCTGGAACAGAGTCCACATGTCCATGATAAATTATCCTGTATATATTGGTGGATTTAATTTGCTAGTGTTTTGCTAAACTTTTTTTGGCTTATGTTCACTTGAGATCATGTTATATATTTTATTAAATCTGTTGTGGTTTTTAAAAGTCATGATATATATTGGCTTTGTAAAATTGGGAACTAATTGATATTTTTTCTGTTTTCTGATGAATTTGGTAATTTTTAATTGATATTGTTGTTTGATAAAATTTACTCATAAAGCCATTGGTCCCTGCAAGTTGTCTTAGGTTTTAAATTATGAATTCAGTATTTTTAGTAGACATGACAATTCAGATTTCTTATTGTGTCAGTTTCAATAATTTATGTCTAAAGGAATTTGTTCATTTTATCTGAATTGTTGGTTTTACTAGTATGAAATTTCCGATTCTCTTAATGTCCTTTTAATGTTTGTAGGATTTGTAGTGATATTGTGTTTTTTCACTTATTCCCCAAGAGAATGTATATTTTCATGTTATTGATCTCAAAGAATCACCTTTTGATTTCACTTTTCCCCCCTCCATTGTCCATTTCTTATTTTAATATTTTGCTCACATCTTTCTATGTATTTAGAATTAATATATTATTCTTTTGCTAGCATCTTAAATTGGAACTTTTTTTTCTTATATAAGCACTTAGAACTGCATATTTCTCTTTTAAGAATTTGAATTGGATTCCACAAATTTTGATATGTTGAGTTTTCATTATTTAATTTAAAATAATTTCTGATTTCCTATTTGCTTTTTAATTCATAGATAGGCATATGTTGTTTACTTTCCAGTTATTTGGTATTTCCTCAAACATTGTATTGTTATGTCCATTGTGGTTAGAGAATATTCTCTGTATGAGTCTAACTTTTAGATTTTAAGACTTTTTTATGGCCTAGCTTGAGTTAGTAAATGCTCCATTTGTGCTTGAGAATGTGTATTCTGTTGAATGTAGCTTTTTTGAAATGGAATTTGGCCATGTTGGTGTTGTGGTTTAGATATGAACCCAAAAGCTCATGAGTGAGACAATGTAAGCGAGTTCAGAAGTGAAATGATTGGGTTATGAGTCTTAATCTAATTAGTGCATTAATCCCCTGATAGGGATTAACTGGGTGGTAACTATCTGTAGGAAGGTATAGTGTGGCTGGAAGAGGTGGGTCTTTGGAGTATATATTTTGTCCTTGGAGACTGCGGGGAGTAGGCAGGGGCATGCTCTCTCTCTCCCTCTTTCCCTCCTTCCTCTCTGCCTCCTGGTGCCATGTCCTGAGCGGCTTTCCTCCACACTCTTCTGGTATGACGTTCTGCCAATCCCTGGGCCCAGAGCAGTGGAGCTGACTGTGGATGAGATCTCTGAAACCCTCAGTGCCAGATAAACTTTTCCTCCCCTAACGTTGTTCTTGTCAGGTCTTTTGGTTGCAACAGTGAACAAGTTGGCCACTAAACACTAAAACAGTTGGTCAGGCTGGCCTCAAATCCTAGCCTCAAGTGATCCTGCTTCCTCAGTCTTTTGAGTAGCTGGGACTCTGGGGTGCATGCCACTAAGCCCCGCAGGATATAACATTCTATGTGTCAAATTGGTCAAGTTGTTTGATAGTGTTCAAGTTTTATACATCGTGTACTCATGTTTTATTGATTACTAAGAAAGTCATTGGGGTTTTATTTATGGTTTTGTTAATCCTTTCACTTCTGTCAGATTTTGCTACATGTCTTTTGTAACTGTTATTATAGTTATGTATATATTTGTGTCTTCTTAATGAGCTGACCTTATTATTATAGAATGTTTTTCTATATATAAGAATCCTTTTCGTGAAGCTTATGGTGTCCGATATTGAGTAGTTTGATGTAATATTAATATCATCTTTCTTATGACCTGTACTTGCATATTACCCTTTTCCTTCATTTTTACTTATAACCCACATGTCTTTATATTTAAACTGTTTAGGATTTTGTTTTTTTCCATCTATTTAATATTCTGATTGTCTTAGCTCCATGTTTTTGTTTTTCATTTGTTTTTAGAATATTTCAGCCTTTGTCTTGTCAAATATTTTCTCAGTCCCTTTCTCTCATTTAAAAAAATTTCCCTTAAATATTTTTCTATACCTTATTTATATAATTGATTTTAAACAGAAGATACAGTTAGCATATGCTTATTTATCAAGTCATAGTTTTACTTCTAATAATAAAAGCAAGACATGTTTCTGGAAGAAAAATTAAAAAAAAGAAAAGAAAGAAAGAAAACTTACCTAGAATGTTCCTTTCATGGATGATTTTTTTTTCCCCCTTAAACTGGGGATTGAACTCAGGGGTGCTTAACCACTGAGCCACATCCTCATCCCTTTTTATATTTTATTTAGAGACAATGTTTTGCTGAGTTGCTTAGGTCCTCCTTAAGTTGCTTAGGCTGGCTTTGATCTCTCAATCCTAATGCTTTCAGCCTCCTGAGCCCCTGGGATTATAGGTGTATGCCATTGCACCTGGTGCAGATGGAAATTTTAACTTGTGTTTATTTTTACATAGTTATAATCCTCCTGAATACACACCTTTTGTTGTTGTGGTGGTGGTGGTGATGGTAAAAGACCCAATGTAAAATTGACCATCTTAACTATTTGTAAGTGTAAACTGAGTGTTAACTGAGTTCACATTATTGTGCAACACATCTCTGGAACTTCTTGATTTTTTTTTTTTTTTTTTTTTTTGGTATTAAACTCCTTTTTTTAAAAAAATTTGCATTCTTTAATTTTGGAGGGAAATTAAACAACAACAAAAAACACAGTACAACATCTAACTCTGCTGCCAAACTAGATAGGGGATGGGGCTTGAGGCCCTCGTTTCTTGCAGTAAGATGCCAAGGACAGGAGAAAACCCACTAGAAAATCAATCAGCAGAGGAAGCCAGGTGGCAAAGGGCCATTCAAGGTTGTAGGAGCCTTGAGGACACTATATAGAGGTCAGATTTCTCAGTGGCAACTCCTAACCTACTACTTTTAGGCGAGAAAAACTTTATAACCATTGAATAATTCCCCTGTTCCCTTTTCTCCCAGCCCCTGGTAAGCACAGTTCCATCTTCTGTTTCTAAGAGATTAACAATTGGAAATCTTTTCATCAAGACTTTTTATGTGTATATCACTCTTCATTAGTCCCACAGAAAATGTCATAACCAGAGGAGCAAAGGATTTACTTGTTCTAAGTCCTTACTTTGATGAATGGAATTCCTTTCTCATAATTTTTAGTTATATTTTAGTACTCTTAAAGTCCCCAGATCTTTTTAACTGCTTACAAACTCATCTTATCCAAACGGATTAATATTTACCTTCCTTCTAATCTATAGTAGGTCTTAAACAGAATTGATTGCTGTATTTCTTAAGCTGAAACTCTCTGCTTTTGTTGAGTTAAAGACTCCCCACTTTGAATGAACAGATTATAAAAAGGTGCCCCTTTCTACTCCAGACTTGGTGCCTGCTCTCAGCCCTCACTTTTCCTAGTGGCTACATATCCTTGTACTATCTATACAGCTGTGTACAGTTCATGAGAGTCAGGAAAATTTCTTAAGTTGCTTTCTTAAAATAGAGGAGAGACTTCTAAAACATTACCAAGTAGGAAATTCATATGTGGCCACTGTTGGCATATTTATTTTGTGTTTATAAAAACAGGATCAATTTGTGCTGCTGCTTTTTTGTCTCTTGTTTTTAATGGAATGTCTATTATGGAGGTATTTCCATAAAAATTTACACTTACATTTATTAGAATATGAGGGAACTGTAAGGGTGTAGCAGTTGGAGACAATAAAACTAAGTGATTTAGAATTTGTGTTCTAGTGCTTTGCATATAAAGTACTAAAACATGTTTGTTGAGTGTTAAATTTTCTAATATAAATAAAATTGAATTGCTAAACTTATGACAGTGGTTTACCT
Source organism: Callospermophilus lateralis (assembly GCF_048772815.1). Taxonomy (NCBI): domain Eukaryota; kingdom Metazoa; phylum Chordata; class Mammalia; order Rodentia; family Sciuridae; genus Callospermophilus; species Callospermophilus lateralis. The sequence goes on along the minus strand of NC_135319.1, from coordinate 31,799,901 downwards.
ATTCTGGAATAAATACATCCTGTGAATTAACGTACCCTATAATTAAAACACTAAAAACTTTCTAATTTTTTTTCCATAGGTATACTGCAACACCCAGATGGCACAGTTTTGAAACAGTTACAGCCACCTCCAAGGGGCCCGAGAGAGCTGGAATTTTATAATATGGTAAGTAAGGTAAGATTTGTTTGTTGCATTAAAAGTGTTTTTCAGAGTTTTTTAGTGGTGACTCACAGTAAGAAATATGTTTGACAGCCTGTCCTAGTTCACTATGTATAATAGAAACAAAAACTTTCATGAAAAACAATGTTTATTTTTTACGGTATTGGATGCAGTATAGTATTTTCTGTTCTATTTCATTTCTCAAAGGTTCTGAGTCACTAAATTGATTTCAACCTGGGTAGTGACCCACAGTATGATAAACACTTAACTGAGAGTCTTCATAGTGTCAGGAATGTTAACTTACATAAGTGTTTTTACTATAGAATTTCTTAAAAATGCTAATCTGCATTGTGAATCTCTAAAAGGGAGAGGAAAACATCTGGTTAACCATAATGACTAGGAATGTTTTTTTAGTACATTCATAATATTCCGTGACCACCACCTGTATCTAATTCCAAAACATTCTCATCATCCAGAAGAAAACCCTCTACACATTAAACCACGATGCTGCATTATTCTTTCTCCCAGCATCTTAAACCATTAATCTGCTTTCTAATGGGCTTCCCTGTTCCCATTTCATATAAATGGAGTCAGACAAAATGTGGTCTTTTTTCCCTTAGCTTTCATTTTCTGTAATGTTTTTAAGGTTTATGTACATTACAGCATACATCAGTGCTTCATTTATTTTTATAGCTGATTCCATCATTCATATATATTCCATCATTCATTCATTCATATACATTCATATATGTTATATTTTGCTTATCCACTCACCTGTTATGGATGTTTGGGTTGTTGCACCTTTTGGCTTTTGTTAATAGTGCTATGAACATTCATGTACAAGTATTTCAGACTTATTTCTACTTTTTGGTATATACTTAGAAATGGAAATATTAGGTTAATTGGTAAAACTGTTTCCTAAAGTGGACTATTTTATATTTCTTCAGCACTGTATGAATGTTCTAATTTTTCTATTTCCTCACCAGCATTTCTTATTTTGTCTTGAGTGGAATTCTAGTTACTATAAAATGTTAATCTTAATGTAGTTTGTTTTGATTTGCACTTCTTTAATGGCTAATGGTGTTTAGCATCTTTTCATCTTATTTGCTATTAATATAGCTTTTCCAAAGTATGAAAAGGATGCCTTTCTGCAGGTTGTCTTTTCATTTGCTTTCTAGTGTCCTTTGAAGCACAAACTTTATTTGTGTGTGTGTGTGTGTGTGTGTGTGTTCATGTGTATGTGTGTGTGTAATATTGGGAATTGAATCCAGGACCTTGCACAGTTTAGCATGTGCTCTACCATCCAGCCTTTTCTATTTTGAGACATGGTCTCACTATGTTGCCTAGGCTGGTCTTGAACTTGTGATCCTCCTGCCTTAGACTCCTGAGTAGGCTGGGATTACAGACATGCACCACCACAGCCAAAAACCTTTTGAATAGGTAAAGCCCAGTTTACCTATTTTTTTTTCCTTTTGTTGCTCATGCCTTTAATATATCTAAGAAGCCATTGTCTAATCTAAGGTAATGCAGATTTATGCTTTTTGTTTTCTTTTAAGAGCTTTATAGCTTTAACTCTTAAAATTAGGCTTTGAATCCATTTTTATGAATGGAAGAAGGCATCCAACATCCTTTTGCATATGAATATCTAGTCATCCATTATTATTTCTTAAAATCACTGTACTCTCCCCACTGAATTATTTTAGTAGCTTTGTCAAAATCAGTTGACTCTAAATGTAAAAGAGAAATGCTTAAAGGAATTCTGCCGGTAATGAAGGGTGAATTTGGAAGCAAGAGGCTGCAAATTGATATTGGTACAGACTGGTTTGTAAGTTCTCAATTCTGTTCCATTAATCTAGATATCTATTTACACTCTTATTATAGCTGTGTAATAAGTTTTGAAGTTGGGAAATATGAGTCTTTCAACTTTATCCCTTTTGAAAATTGTTTTGAGTGTTCTTCTGGTTTTCTTACATTTCAGTTTATATTTTAGGATCAGCTTGTCAGTTTCTGCCAAAAAAGCCAGCAGAACTTTTTTTTAATGAACTTTTTACATGAGTTTGGGAACTAATGTAGTTATATCTTTTATTATTTTAATAGTACATATTGTGTTGATTGAATTTTACATGTTGTCAACTTTTCATTTTAGCAATAAGTTGTAATTTTTTAATATGTCAGTGGCTTTGGTTTGCTAGTATTTCATTGAATATTTTGCATTCATAAGGGATGTTGGTCTGTATTTTTTTATAGTGCTGTATATGATTTTTTAAAGAATTCATCTACTTTAAAAGAACTCAGCTCAAAATAACAAATAATGTTAGAATTGCATGAAAATTCCTTAAATGATGGGACACTGTAAAACCACTCTTCCAGTTACCAATTTATTGCCTCTCCATTCCAAATTCACCCATCATTACTGCCTCTGTGATAATAAACTTAATCCTTGTAAGCATTTCTCCTTTACAGTGAGATCATTGTTAAATATCCCCAGTAGAAGGCCTCAGAGAGAGATTGCAGGAGAAAGAGGCTGCAATATCTGTTGATGATTCTATCTGTGTTCTATTGGGCAGCAATATAGGTGAGGGTTTCTTGCTGCAGTTGAATATCTGGAAATATGTATCCTCTGTGACCACAGAGCCCTGGCCCAACCTGGTTATCACTTTGTGGCACTTCCAGCACAGAGGGCTTCTGTGTATGAATTTGTGCCCTGACTCCTTCATAGTCATCTCCTTTTCATATTTGTCTTTTGCCACCATCCTGGGATGGACATCAGGGTTCTAGGTTTCCTACCTATTATGGCAGACCAACTCTCCTTTGGGCCTGTGTTCTTGGTTACTCTCTGTGTGGTTGCTTCATGCATGTCCAGTTGTGGGCCAGCTCTGGGTGGATTAACCAAGTGGACTTCTCTGCTATCCATTGGGCTTCAGTTTTGCCTTCTGCAAAATGAGGTCTAGATATCTGTTCACACTCTATTATTGTAGTTGTTTAGTAAGTTTTGAAATTGAGAAATATGAGTCTTTCAACTTTGTTCTTTTTGAAAATTTTTTTGTCTATTTTGGGTTCCTTGCATTTTGGTTTGCATGGAACCAAATGAGGTCTGCTTAGGAAACAGGCCTACTTTCCAAGTTTATCCTTCTTAAGCCAGAGAGTATCTTAGAGAATTCTCATTACATCTTCTGATTGCTCTTTCATTGCTGCTTAGTAATTCTTTATATTAAATGTGCATTGCTTAAATCACTGAGGGCTTCTTTTTCATTATTGCCCCCAGAAATGATGCATGTTCTTTATGGGGAAAGTTATCTGTCAGTTGTGCAATACAATGTGGAATGCTTCTTGTGCCTTCCAGAACACTTTATATTTTAACTCACCATGATATGTAAATATATTTGAATAGAGAGCCCAAGTGCATATATGTGTGCTTTCTTTCTTTTTTTTTGGGTGGGGGAGGGCAGGTGAGGGTATTAAGAGTTGAACCTAGGATCACTTTACCGCTAGGCTACGTCCTCAGCCTTATTTTATTTTTTGAGACAGGGTCTTGCTGAGTTACTGAGGGTCTAAGGTTTTTTTTGTTGTTGTTGTTTTGTTTTGTTTTTTGCTTGGCTCTATTGTTTTTCACTTGTACTGGATGCTTTATATAAGTACATGGTAATTTTTCATTGGGAGTGCTTCCGTTGTTCCTATATTAAATACGTTTCTAGTATTTCTCCCCCTATTAAAGTTCTCTTAAGTTTAGGGACCATTTAGCAGAAGAAGATATCAGAAGTTTAATAGATAACAGTGAAAGGAATAGGTGGGTATATTCATTTTTTAATGCTGCCAGAAAAAGTAACACAGATTAGTTATGCAGAAATTTACTATTTTACTGTTTCCTAGGCTAGAAGTCTCAAATCGGGGTGTGGTTTCTTTTGAGGTTCTCTCTTTTTGTCTTGTAGATGGCTGTTTTCTCTGTCTTCTCCTGGTCTTTCCTGTGTGTGTTCATGTCCTATACTCCTGTTCTTATTAGAACACAATTATAACAACTTAGGGACTACCTTAATAACCTCATTGAATCTTAATTACTTTGTTTTTCTTTCCCAGTATTGGGGATCAAACCCAGGGCCTCACCATTGCCAGGCAAGCAGCCTACCAGTGAGCCACATTCCCAGCCCCCATTATTAAAGACTGTTCACTATCTTAGGTACTGGGGGTTGCAATTGGGCATATTACTTTCGGTGAAACACAGTTCAGCCTATGATAATGTGTTGGATTCCTATGAAGTGAAAGTTTGTTTTCTTTCTTTTTTGTGAAAAGTGACATTACTGGAGCATAGGCTTTGGGATTGTACAAATTTGTGTTCTAATTTTAGTTCTAACATTTAGTTGTATGACTATGAACCATGACTGATTTTTCTCCAGGTTTTAAAATCCTGTGGATATATTAATACTGAATTATTAAGTTCCAGTGAGATTTAGATTGCATACAGTAATCTAGATATCATGCTTGAATAATGTTGCCACATTCTTGTTCTGCTTAATATACAACGTTTCTTTCTTAGTACACAATATTTTTCAGGGCTGTTTTTGTGGAGAGACAATAATGTATTTTCTTTTCCTTTCCTTTCAGTTTCTGGTAAAATGGATTCTATCATACCATAGACATTCTAGCTGTTGGCCCTAATGAGATATTACCTGTATAAATATGTATGCTCACTTGTAAATTTGTTTGCAGTTTAGACTTGCCTTAAAGCAAAGAATTTTCTTTCCCCCCATCAAACAGTGATATTTACTTGTCAATCTGGAATATACAAGCAGACTTAATAATCATTAAATTTGTATGGAATTGTAATTTTGAGGATGCATGAGATGCATTCCCTTGAATTAGAAATTGTATTCTGTCTGGGATATTAGATCATAAATTTTGAGTATTGGGTTTTTTGGGGGGCAATATTAGTCCTTTGTGTGGTGAGAATAGGTGGGTGTGTATATATTTGGGCAGCCATACGTTGTATAATTTTTGAACAAACCTGATTTATAATATTCTGTGCTATGTTTTCCTAAGTACACTTTTTTATATTGTACCAAATTATAGGTTTTGACTTGCAAAATGTGGTCACCATTCTATATGTATATTCTATATTCAGGCATTTAGAGAACCTAATATGTTATTAGGTGTATTCATATTCTATTATTGTAACAAAATACCTGAGATAATCAGATTTTAAAGAGAAAAGGTTTATTATGGCTCACAGTTTTAGAGGTATCAGTACATGATTGATTGGCTCTGTTCCTTAGGTTGTGGTGAGGCAACACATCATGGGAGGAGCCTGTGGGTGGAACAGAACTTCTCACCCCTGCCTAGGAAGCAAAAGGGAAAAAAAAAGAGTATGTAAAGAGATTGGGGTCCCACAATCACCTTTAAGGGTATGCCCCCAATTATCTAAGGGCCTCCTATATACTGGAATCTACCTCTTGAATGTTCTACCAGCTGCTGACTATACCAAGCTGGAGACCAAGCCTTTAAAACATGGGCCTCTGGAGGATATTTAGCATTCAACTGTAGCATCAGGTATCTCCAATTCCCTCACTTATTTTAAAGGCAGTGTATATAGTATGATGGCTCAGAGTTAAAGCAATAAGTCTCTTTTTCTTTCAGTTAGTTTCACTAATTAAAATTTGTGTGAATTTTAGTGAATTAATTACTAGTTCTTAGTTTCCCTACAGTAATAGCTAATAACATGTACTGAATAAGCCAAGGTCTGTTCTACGCATTACATTAAAAAATCACCACAACCAATGATTTTCAAATGTTTTTTACTTTATTACCTCATCATTTAAAAAAACCCAAAAAACAAAATTATACATTAGTATTTAGAATAAAAATTATTAGCCAGGTGCAGTGGCACACATCTGTAATCCCAGAGGCTCAGGAGGCTGAAGCAGGAAGATCCTGAGTTCAAAGCCAGTCTCAGCAGTTTAGCAAGGCTTTAAGCAACTTAGCAAGACCCTGTCTCAAAAATATAAAAAAGGGCTTGAGATGTGGCTCAATATACAAGCACCCTTGGGCTCAATCCCTTGTACCAAAAAGAAAAAGAAAAGAAAGAAGTCTAATTTTAAGTCTCCTCTGAGATTCAAGGGAAATTCTTATCTGTGAGCCCCTATACAAATAAAAAAGAAGTTACATGCTTGAAAGATGCATTGGCACAGGGTAAATACACCCATTCCAAAAGAGAGGAAAAGGAAAGTAGAAAGGAGGGATTAGACCAAAGCAAGACAGTAACCCAGCAGAGCAAACATTAAATTTTAAGGGCCATGTATGGCATCCTGGGCACACTGTGGCAGGAAGTGGGCCTCCAAGGGCTTGAACAGCCTTGCCCTTATGGCCTTGCTGGCTACAAGATACATGTCTGTTCTCTTGGACTGGCTTTCTTTACTGCCTGCAGCTTTTTTTCAGCAGGAAGTCCATGTTCTTGGCATCTCTAACTTCCTAGGGTCTTTTACAGCTTTGGCTTCTCTCTCTCACAGTTCCATGTGTCACCCTGTAGGGCAGCTTGCAGGGACTCTGACTTTATTATTTACTGCCTGGCCTCCTAGGCTTTCGTTCAAAATCTTGGTGAAAGCTTTTGTGATGTTATGACACTTATGTTTCCTTGCCTACAAAACTAGTATTGCATGGAAAACACCAAAGTCTGCTGTTAGCACAAGCAGTTCCTGTGCCTGACTGAACCATGGCTGCACTGGTATTTCAGTCAGTTTTTTCACTGATGTGACTAAAAGATCTGACTAGAACAAATTTTAAAGGAGGAAAAATTTATTTGAGGGCTCACAGTTTCAGAGGTCTTAGTCTTTAGAAGGCTGGCTCCATTCCTTTGGGCTCCAGGTGAGGCAGAACATCACGACAGAAGAATGTGGCAGAGGCAAACAGGGTTGATCAGGAAGTAGAGAGGGGGAGACTCCACTGCCAGATACACAAACATATATATATACCTAAAGCCAGGTACCAGTTCCCATGTCCTCCAGCCACACCCTACCACTTCTCTTACCACTCAGTTAATCCCTATCAGGGGGATTAAATCACTGATTGGTTCAAGACTCACAACCCAATCATTTCTCTTATGAGTCTTTTTGCATTGTCTCACACAGCTTTTGGGACACACCTCACATTCAAACCATAACAGCTGGCTTCTGAGTTCCTTGTCAGCTGAAATGAATGCCAGTGGAAAGATAAATGAGGTGGTCTTGGGTGGGCAGAATGTCCTGGAACTGTCTTTTAAAAAAGATTCTGCCCTAGAAAGTCTGAAACAATTTTCACTTAGACACCTTTGAAGCTGTAATGAGTGGGTTCCTACAGATTCCTGAGATGTCCTCAGGACACATTTTCTTGTACCTGCATGAAATGCTTGGCTCCTTTTTTTAAAAAAAATTATTATTTATTTATTTTTTAGTTTTAGGTGGGTGCAATATCTTTATTTTATTTTTATGTGGTGCTGAGGATCGAACCTAGTGTCTCACTCATGCCAAGCGAGTGTGCTACCACTTGAGTCATATCCCCAGCCCGTGGCTTCTTTTTTAATGACCCTAATTTCTTCACCATCCTTGACCACAAAATAGGCACTTTTAGCCTATTTTGTCCCATCATCCTAGATGTGCAACACCTATAAAAGCTTAAATATAGTATGTTATGTAATAATTCAGAATTATTATATAATAATAATTGTAGCATAACTACATTATTGATTAACATTGTGTACATATACACATATGTAAGCTCTGGATTATAATTTCTGTCCTAATTTGATGTACCTGTGTAAATTTCATTGAAATATTTGTAGAATTAAAAACTTGGGACTTAATGGATTCAACATTCTTTTCTTGTCAAGCTGTGAATTTTTCAGTCTGTCTCCTTTGCTTTTTGTTCCCAGTTCTCAATGCAAATCTAGCAGAACCAGTGAAACCCATGTTGCAGCCTGAGTGCTTTGTTGCCTTGAAATTTTCTCACCTGATAAACTAGTCTGTCCTGTTTAGGGTCAGTCTCCCACAACATCCCCAAACATGGACATAGTGCAACCTTTTTTTTTTTTCCTCCCACAATGTAACAAGAATGGTCTCTAGTTCAATATCCAGTGGAGTCCACATTTTATCACCCTAGCCTTTACTGTCCACATTTTTCTGTCTTCTCTTCCGTCTTTCCTGGGATGGGATACATTTTTTTAACTAGTGATTCAGTTGCCTAACAATTTTCAGATTTTTTTATTTGTGATAGTAAAATGTAGTTTGATTCTATTTTTTATAGAAAATCGCCCACTTGGTAAAGTTCTTGATGATATTAAAAAAGATATCTCTGCTGTATCTGGTATGACTCCCTTTTCAGTCCTAATGTTGTGTTTGCTGTGTCTTTCTTTCTTGATCATTTGGTTGCTAGCATACTTGGAGTGTATTATTGTGTGGAAAAAAATAATTTCACTGTTCAGTATTTAGAATCTTATTTACTCCCCATGTTTCAGTATAGTACTTTGCTCTCAGCTGAACAAAACTAGAGCCTGGGTCCAGGATATCCATAAATCTGTAGTATCTTCTAGAATTATTAAGGGTTATAAATCATGGAATTAAGACATATTGTATTAAAGGATAAATATTTTTTTAAAGAGAGAATTTTTTAATATTTATTTATTTATTTTAGTTTTCAGTGGACACAGCATCTTTATTTTTTATTTTTATGTGGTGCTGAGGATCAAACCCAGCGCCTTGCGCATGCCAGGCGAGCACGCTACCGCTTGAGCCACATCCCCAGCCCCCATTTTTTTTTTTAATAAGAAAAAAATTAGCTGGGCATGGTGGTACATGCCTGTAATCGCAGCTACTGCTACCTGGAAGACTGAGGCAGGAGGATCAAAGATTGCAAGTTTGGAACCAACCTCTAAAACTTAGCAAGACTATGTCTCAAAAATAAAAAAATAAATAAAAAGGGCTAAGGACATAGCTTAGGGATAAAACACTCTGGGTTCCAGAGTTGACATGATTTTTTAAGTAGGTACTCAATTCCCTCCTTCCCTGGGGCATGGAGGGCAGTTAATTGTTCATTGAATCTCCTCTGACCAAAACTTATTTACATATTTAGGGTTAAGAATTATTTTATATTTGATGTCAGTTACCTGCAACTTACACTGTTATGAAATAATCCAAAGGACAGTGAAAGGGTAGTATTAGAGAACCAAGGAAAGTGTGTTTTAAATAACACATAGCTTTTCATTGGAGACATAGTGATATTTTTTGTTTACTCCAGATTTATTTCTAATTAAAACTCACACCAGATAATTGAGTTAGTGATATTGTGTTTGAGAAATGTGCAAGGCAACAATAAGAAACTAACCAGTTTTATATTTCTCTTTGTTTCAGGTTTATGCTGCTGATTGTAGTGATGGTGTTCTTCTAGAGCTTCGAAAATATTTGCCAAAATATTATGGCATCTGGTCACCTCCCACTGCACCAAATGGTAATGCTTTCTTAAAAGTACAGCTTCTAGTTTCAATTCATAAGATTGGTTTTCTGAAATATATAAAGGGAAAACTAGTGTGTATTATAAAAATACAGAATATATGCCTTCTTACTAATCTTTCTTCACCTCACCAAACAAAGCTTATTAAAACTTTTGCTTTACCATAACCATTTTCTTAAATGGCATAAACAAGTTAATGATGAGACTATTGTTATAGTTGAATGAAAGTATATATACTAGTACTTAATACTGTTTTAATTTATATATGTTCTTCTTTCCTCACTTATTATATAATAATTTCTCTTTCTATTTTGAGTAATAAAAAAACTCAAGAAAATGAATTTCTCTGCATGACTTCTCTCTGTTCTATCTTCCTTCTTCACCCCTGCCTTCAGGCTTTAAGTTGCTATCTTTTGAAAAGCACTGCAAAGTTCCTTAGAGGATAAAATAATCTGTATTAAGAATTTAATTTTCTTAGTATTAGTTAATACTTGCAGCAGTATCTACCCCTTGAATAACTTTGCTGGAGCAGGTAGAATTTAAGAGTAGCCATTGTTTGAATAAGTTTAAGAATAACCTATAGTTCCTTCTCTACAGTTGTTTTTATTGGGTCTTTAAGTCAAAGCATTGAAAAAGCTGATTGAAACAGAAATCAATAGCAAAATGTTAGACTTAAAACTGGTAATTATGTTAATTATAAATCAACAAATTCATTTAAAATTTAAAAAAATTATTAGACTGAATTGAAAAAGTTAATATTAGCTTTGTTTTGTTTATAGGAGGCAACATTTTAATTATAAGGAAACAAGGATGTGAATAAGTAAAAGGACAGGAAAAGATATTTAAGATATGTAAACTCTTAACAAAAATAAGTATAGCTGTGTTTAAAAAAAAGAATAACCTCTATAGTATTTTTATTTTTCATTTTTGGTAGTACTGAGGATTGAACCCAAAGGCACTCTATCATTGATCTACATCCCCATCTCTTTTCATTTTTTGTAGTCTTGTTAAAATGCAAATTTATAGGCATTCAGACATTTTGATTATTCAGGTTTGAGTTTAGTGATATGATTTGTAAATAAAAGGTATAAGTTTTCTGATGTAGATCTTGAACTACATTTTGAAAGTAGAAAGACAAGTTTGAGCTTATTTTTCTCCTCATTTGTTTCCTTCAGCTCATTGACACTAATGCCAAGTTTCATTAGTAAGAAATCATGGTATCTCCCTGTGATTATCATCAGTTAGGTTAGTTGTAAATTGATGGCTCCTTTGTGTGTTTAGGACTGTCCTGTTCTTCAATTGTATGGAAAAACTGAAAGTGAGCTCAGGCTCTGTTAACACAAGGCAGAATATGCTTTATCTGAAATGTTTGGGACCAGAAGTGTTTCAGGTTTGTGAGTTTTTCAGATTTTGGAGTATTTGCATATGTATAGGAGATATCTTGATGGGAGCTAGGCCTAATCATGAAATTCATGATTATGTGCACCTTGTAGTCTGAAGGTAATTTCTTTTCTTTATTCTTTATTTTTTTGGTACCAGGGATTGAACCCAGGGTCCCTACTGTGCAACATCCCTGGCCCTTTTTATTTTTAGTGAGACAGGGTCTCACTAAGTTGCTTCTACCTTAGTTATCTGCAAGTTGTGCACTTGATAACAGTAAACTCTTTGAGCTTATTTTCTGTATGTTATGTTAAATTGTCTTATAAAACACTAATTCTATTAGTTGAATATAACTGGAGATTTTAGTGCTAGGAAGATGAAAAGATGAGTTGAGGAAAATAAAAAAGAGGGTAGAAAATTTAAATAGTAGGCAAAAAATGACAGGTCATAAAGTATACATGATATGGAATGGTCCAGTGATATCAACAGTTGCCTCAGACAATTTCCTATTTCTTTCCTACTTTATTTGCTCTGGAAAGTGTTGGACAAACTGCACCATGCAGATTTCTCAGTTTAAATTTTGCTAGACTTCATGGAATCATATTTCTACTTTTAACCTTTTGATTATAAGTAAAATAAATGTAAGATGGCCAGCTTACACGTACGTTTAGGGTACAAAATCATGAAAACAAATATTTTAGTAGATTTAAAATTTAATAAAGTATTAATTATTTAATATGGTTTGTATCTGTGATTTACATACTTAAATTAATGACATTATTTTTAAAACTTGGTGTGGGCACCTTATGTTCTCAGGGAAGTGTTTTATTTTATTATTTAAATTTTTTTTTTTTTTTTAGTTGAAGATGGATACAATACTTTGTTTTGTTTATTCATTTTTTTTTATGTGGTACTGAGGTTCGAACACAGTGCCTCACACATGTTAGGTGAGCTCTCTGTTACTGAGCCACAACCCCAGCCCCTCAGGGAAGTGTTTTATAAAACTAATAGTTTTTTCCTTCATAATCCAAAGTAGTAAAATGCTGAAAATAGTAAAATTCATAAAGTCATTTTGCTCAACGAGATTATTATATAGCAACTTGAAGCATAATCGCTGACCACATACATTATTTTCTTTTGAATTTTCGACAGCTTTATTTATTTATTTATAAAATATTTACTTTTTAGTTATAGGTGGACACAAAATCCTTATTTTATTTTTATGTGGTGCAGAGGATCAAACCCAGTGTCTCACACATGGTAGGTAGGTGAGCGTTCCACCTCTGAGCCACAACCCTAGCCCCTGACAGCTTTATTGAGATGTAATTTACATATTATAAAACTCACTTTTTTTGAAACATACAATTCAGTGGTTTTTAGTGTATTCACAGAGTTTTACGGTCATCATCATTATCTAATTTTAGAACGTGGCCGGTGGGATTTTTTTTCTTTTATTTTAGTTGTAAATGGACACAATGATTTTGTTTATTATGTGGTGCTGAGGATTGAACCCAGTGCCTCATACATGCTAAGCATGTGCTCTGCCACTGAACTACAACCCCAGGCCCTGGAAGAATGTTTTTAATATTAATATTCATATTTATTGGCAATTATCTTTGAAGATTTGGGGCTAGTTATATGTAATAAATCTCATTTGTATTTGTGTATAAACACTTAGAAGTATATTACATGTACCATAAAGAGACCTTTAGATATTCGATAGTTATTTGGAGTGATAGAAAAGTTTAACATCAAGAACATGATGTAGGTTTGAGCAGATGGAGAGTTTTCAAATAGAATTGGTAGGTTTCTGGATCAAGCTTCTAATCAGGTTTCAGGAAGCATGTACTGAAACAAGCCAGCACACATCCGTTCCTCGCCTCCCTTTACTCCAAATTTGGGGGCTCACAGTCTCTACTTAGAATTCTTTCTACTATACACTTTTTTTTTTTTCTGAAAAAAATGGCTAGATATTGATGTGGAAAAGAAATTATCTCTCCTTTTTTGCATTTGGCTTAATTTTTTGTGGTGATTCTTCACCTGGCCTTAACTCCTTTTTTGGGAGTTTCAGAAAAGAAGATAGTAGGGCTGGGGTTATAGCTAGGTGGTAGAGCGCTTGCCTGGCACTTTTAAGGCACTAGGTTGATCCCCAGCACCACATAAAAATACATAAATAAAATAAAGGCATTGTGTTCATCTACAATTAAAATTTTTTTTTAAAGTATAGTAAATTGTACAGATAAAATTGGTGAAAAACGTACTGAAACTTGGAATTAATATTTTAATAATTTATATAATCATTAATGTTCATTAAGGGGAACTTGAATAAGTCATCTTTCAATTCCCTTAGTGTCCCCCACCCTGACTCCTTTTAAACAGATGGCTAGTTGCCTTCATCTTTATTGTTTAGTTATCCGTGATTTAAAATTTTTTTTTCATAATTCAGATGTTTCTGATTTTCTTCCTTTGATGCTGGGAAGTTTTCTGGCTCTCTTTCTTACAGTATCAAGGCTATGTTCAAGCAGTAGAAAATTTGCTATAGGTTTTTTTAAAAAAAAATTTATTAGTTGATGAACCTTTTTATTTTATTTTATTTTTTATTTTATTTTTATTTTTTTTAATTTTATTTTTTTATTGGTTATTCAAAACATTACAAAGATTGCAGAATCACATCGGTTACACATCCACATTTTTACATAATACCATAATAGTAACTGTTGTATTCTGCTACCTTTCCTATCCTCTACTATCCCCCCTCCCCTCCCCTCCCATCTTTTCTCTCTACCCCATCTACTGTAATTCATTTCTCTCCTTATTTTTTTCCCATTCCCCTCACAAACTCTTATATGTAATTTTGTATAACAATGAGGGTCTCCTTCCATTTCCAAGCAATTTCCCTTTTCTCTCCCTTTCCCTCCCACTTCATGACTCTGCTTAATGTTAATCTTTTCCTCCTGCTCTTCCTCCCTGCTCTGTTCTTGGTTGCTCTCATTATATCAAAGAAGACATTTGGCATTTGTTTTTTAGGGATTGGCTAGCTTCACTTAGCATAATCTGCTCTAGTGCCATCCATTTCCCTGCAAATTCCATGATTTTGTCATTTCTTAGTGCTGAGTAGTACTCCATTGTGTATAAATGCCACATTTTTTTTATCCATTCATCTATTGAGGGGCATCGGGGTTGGTTCCACAGTCTAGCTATTGTGAATTGTGCTACTATGAACATCGATGTGGCAGTATCCCTGTAGTACGCTCTTTTGAGGTCTTCAGGGAATAGTCCGAGAAGGGCAATAGCTGGGTCAAATGGTGGTTCCATTCCCAGCTTTCCCAGGAATCTCCATACTGCTTTCCATATTGGCCTCACCATTTTGCAGTCCCACCAGCAATGTATAAGAGTACCCTTTTCCCCACATCCTCGCCAGCACTTGTTATTGTTCGACTTCATAGTGGCTGCCAATCTTACTGGAGTGAGATGGTATCTTAGGGTGGTTTTGATTTGCATTTCTCTGACTGCTAGAGATGGTGAGCATTTTTTCATGTACTTGTTGATTGATTGTATGTCCTCCTCTGAGAAGTGTCTGTTCAGGTCTTTGGCCCATTTGTTGATTGGGTTATTTGTTTTCTTATTGTTTAATTTTTTGAGTTCTTTGTATACTCTGGATATTAGGGCTCTATCTGAAGTGTGAGGAGTAAAAATTTGTTCCCATGATGTAGGCTCCCTATTTACCTCTCTTATTGTTTCTCTTGCTGAGAAAAAACTTTTTAGTTTAAGTAAGTCCCATTTGTTGATTCTTGTTTTTAACTCTTGTGCTATGGGTGTCCTATTAAGGAATTTGGAGCCCGACCCCACAATATGTAGATCGGAGCCAACCTTTTCATCTATCAGACGCATAGTCTCTGATTTGATATCAAGGTCCTTGATCCATTTTGAGTTAACTTTTGTGCATGGCGAGAGGAGGGGATTCAGTTTCATTTTATTGCATATGGATTTCCAGTTTTCCCAGCACCATTTGTTGAAGATGCTATCCTTCCTCCATTGCATGCTTTTAGCCCCTTTATCGAATATAAGATAGTTGTAATTTTGTGGATTGGTTTCTGTGTCCTCTATTCTATACCATTGGTCCACCCGCCTGTTTTGGTACCAGTACCATGCTGTTTTTGTTACTATTGCTTTGTAGTACAGTTTGAAATCTGGTATCGCTACACCTCCTGATTCACACTTCCTGCTTAGAATTGCTTTTGCTATTCTGGGTCTTTTATTTTTCCATATGAATTTCATGATTGCTTTATCTATTTCTACAAGAAATGCCGTTGGGATTTTGATTGGCATTGCATTGAACCTATAGAGAACTTTTGGTAATATTGCCATTTTGATGATGTTAGTTCTGCCTATCCATGAACAGGGTATATTTTTCCATCTTCTGAGATCTTCTTCTATTTCTCTCTTTAGGGTTCTGTAGTTTTCATTGTATGAATCTTTCACCTCTTTTGTTAGGTTGATTCCCAAGTATTTTATTTTTTTTGAGGATATTGTGAATGGGGTAGATGTCCTCATTTCCAGTTCAGAAGATTTGTCGCTGATATACAGGAATGCCTTTGACTTATGCGTGTTGATTTTATATCCAGCCACTTTGCTGAATTCATTTATTAGCTCTAGTAGTTTCTTTGTAGACCCTTTTGTGTCTTCTAGGTATAGGATCATATCATCCGCAAATAGTGATAATTTAAGTTCTTCTTTTCCTATTTTTATGCCTTTAATTTCTTTCGTCTGTCTAATTGCTCTGGCCAGTGTTTCGAGAACCATATTGAATAGAAGTGGTGAGAGAGGGCATCCCTGTCTTGTTCCAGATTTTAGAGGGAATGCCTTCAGTTTTTTTCCATTTAGAATGATGCTAGCCTGAGGCTTAGCATATATAGCTTTTATAATTTTGAGGTAAGTTCCTGTTATCCCTAGTTTTTCTAATGTTTTGAACATAAAGGGATGCTGTACTTTGTCGAATGCTTTTTCTGCGTCCACCGAGATGATCATATGGTTCTTATCTTTAAGTCTATTGATGTGGTGAATAACGTTTATTGATTTCCGTATATTGAACCAGCCTTGCATCTCAGGGATGAATCCTACTTGATCATGGTGCACAATCTTTTTGATATGTTTTTGTATACGATTTGCCAGAATTTTATTGAGGATTTTTGCATCTAAATTCATTAGGGATATTGGTCTGTAGTTTTCTTTCTTTGAGGTGTCCTTCTCTGGTTTGGGAATCAGGGTGATATTGGCCTCATAGAATGAATTTGGGAGTTCTCCCTCTTTTTCTATCTCCTGAAATAGATTATGGAGTATTGGTATTAGTTCCTCTTTAAATGTTTTGTAAAACTCTGCTGTATATCCATCCGGTCCTGGGCTTTTCTTGGTTGGTAGTCTTTTGATGGCTTCTTCTATTTCCTCCCTTGATATTGATCTGTTTAGGTTGTTTATATCTTCCTGATTCAATCTGGGTAGTTCATATGTCTCAAGGAATTTATCTATGCCTTCACTGTCTTCTATTTTATTAGAGTATAGGGTTTCAAAATAATTTCTAATTATCGTCTGTATTTCTGAATTGTCTGTTGTGATGTTGCCTTTTTTATCCCGTAAGCTAGTAATTTGGGTTCTCTCTCTTCTTCTCTTTTTTAGTGTGGCTAGTGGTCTATCAATCTTATTTATTTTTTCAAAGAACCAACTTTTAGTTTTGTCAATTTTTTCGATTGTTTCTTTTGTTTCGATTTCATTGATTTCTGCTCTAATTTTAATTATTTCTTGCTTTCTACTGTATTTGCTGCTGATTTGTTCTTCTTTTTCTAAGGCTTTGAGGTGTAGTATGAGGTCATTTATTTGTTGGCTTTTCCTTCTTTTAAGGAATGAACTCCATGAAATGAATTTTCCTCTTTGTACTGCTTTCATAGTGTCCCAAAGATTTCGATATGTTGTTTCTGAGTTTTCGTTTACCTCTAAGAATTTTTTAATTTCCTCTTTGATGTCTTCTGTAACCCTTTGTTCATTCAGTAGCATATTGTTTAATCTCCATGTGATGTAGGGTTTTTCCTTTCTCATTTTATTATTGATTTCCAATTTCATTCCATTATGATCAGATAAAATGCATGGTAGTATCTCAACTCCTTTGTAATTGCTAAGCTTTGCCCTGTGACATAATATATGGTCTATTTTTGAGAAGGATCCATGTGCTGCTGTGAAGAAAGTGTATCCGCTTGATGTTGGGTGGTATATTCTGTATATATCAATTAAGTCTAAGTTATTTATTGTATTATTGAGCTCTATGGTTTCTTTATTCAATTTTTGTTTGGAAGATCTGTCCATTGGTGAGAGAGGTGTGTTAAAATCTCCCATGATTATTGTGTTGTGGTCTATTAGACTCTTGAACTTGAGAAGAGTTTGTTTGATGAACGTAGCTGCACCATTGTTTGGGGCATATATATTAATGATCGTCAAGTCTTGTTGGTGTATGGTTCCCTTGAGCAGTATGTATTGTCCTTGTTTATCCCTTTTGATTAACTTTGGCTTGAAGTCTATTTTATTTGATACAAGTATGGACACCCCTGCTTGCTTCCGGGGTCCGTATGAGTGATATGATTTTTCCCAACCTTTCACCTTCAGTCTGTGTATGTCTTTTCCTATCAGATGAGTCTCCTGTAGGCAGCATATTGTTGGATCTTTTTTTTTAATCCATTCTACTAGCCTATGTCTTTTGATTGGTGCATTTAAGCCATTAACATTTAGGGTTACAATTGAGATATGGTTTGTATTTCCAGCCATATTTGGTTATGTATGATACTTAACATGATTAGTTTTTCCTCTATGCTTAGTTTTTCCTTTATTGTACTACCTCCCGTTGTTGGTTTTCATTGTTATTTTTCATTTCCTCTTCCTGTAATGTTTTGCCAAGGATGTTTTGAAGAGCTGGTTTTCTAGCTGCAAATTCTTTTAACTTTTGCTTATCGTGGAAGATTTTTATTTCATCTTCAATCCTGAAGCTTAATTTCGCTGTATACATGATTCTTGGTTGGAACCCTTTTTCTTTCAGCGTTTGAAATATGTTGTTCCAGGATCTTCTAGCTTTCAGAGTCTGTGTTGAAAGATCAGCAGTTATCCTGATTGGTTTACCCTTAAATGTAATCTGCTTCCTCTCTCTTGTGGCTTTTAGGATTCTCTCCTTATTCTGTATGTTGGGCATCTTCATTATTATATGTCTTGGTGTGGATCTCTTACGATTTTGTATATTCGGTGTCCTGTAGGCTTCTAGTATTTGGATTTCTTTTTCATTCTTTAAGTCTGGGAAGTTTTCTAGTATTATTTCATTGAATAGATTACTCATTCCCTTGGTTTGGACCTCTGTACCCTCTTGTATCCCAATAACTCTTAGGTTTGGTTTCTTGATGTTATCCCATAATTCTTGGATGTTCTGCTCATGATTTCTTAACATTCTCGCTGAGCTGTCTATGTTCTTTTCAAGTTGAAAAACTTTGTCTTCGTTGTCTGAAGTTCTATCTTCCAAGTGTTCTACTCTGCTGGTAATACTCTCATTTGAGTTTTTAATTTGGTTTATTGTTTCCTGCATTTCCAGGATTTCTGTTTGTTTGTTTTTTATATCCTCTATCTCCCTATAGAGTTGATCTTTTGCTTCTTGGATTTGTTTATGTAATTCATTGTCAAAGTGATTTTTCATTGTCTGAATTTGATGAATAATGTCTTCCTTGAGACTCCAGATCATCTGAAGCATGTATATCCTGAACTCTTTGTCTGACATTCCATCAGCTGCAGATATTACCTCATCTAATGTTGAATTGACCTGTATTGTTTGTGGTCCTTTCTTTCCTTGTCTTTTCATACTGCTCATGATTCTTTCTAGCTTTGTGAAACTGTTGAGCTAATGTTTTTCCCCTTATATATTTGTATTGTTCTTGAATAGCTCCAATATCCCTCTTTTTCGGAGAAAGACAATGTTAACAGATCCCAATATCAACAGTACATTATCTAAGGACAAGTTTTCATTATTAATACATTTATAGTTAGATTCTAAGACTATAGATGTTGGATTTAATTATTACTTAAGAATATATTCCTTAGTTTCATAAAAGGCGTACCATATCTGGTGGCATATAGAAAACTTAATTTCAGACGAAGGATGTTATACTTAAAGAGAAAGGAGTGAGGGAATGAGGTTAAACTAACTTAGCACCTTTGGAGAACTCTAACCACTCGACTGGTAATTTATGGAAGAATGTATAGACTCAACCTCCTATTTAGATAGTTACCCTATGTATAGATAGCAAAAGTTAGGAGATTGAAAGTGGTATAGAGAGAATATGAATTAAAAAAAAAAGAAAAGAAATAACAAGGAAGAAAAGAGAAATAAGAGAAGGGAAAGGGAAGTAAGATAGAAATACAGAAAAAAAATGGGGGGGAGGTGGGGTATATGCAATTCCTCTATATTATATTACTTTGGTAATTCAGTTGTTCATGCTCAGTTCTTGGTTTCACATATGCTGAAGTTGTGGGAGAGAAGAAAAGAGAAAGAGAGGAAAAAAAAAAAAAGTCTCTCAGAACACTGTTTTCCTTGCTTCCAGTAGGTGGCGTTGTCTATTCCTAGTTTGAGCCTCTGTGTTCAGGGTGGTGGGTATAGCCAGTGTGAAGGGAAATGAGCTTCCACCTGTATCTTCCCTACTCTAGTCTCTGAGGTAGAAACCAGGTGCCTCTACAGTTGTTGTTTTGTGTTGATAGCTACAATCCCCAAAAGCTTGTGGGAAATATTTTGAGTTATCGCAGCTAAGGGTGGGGGAGTTGGAAACCAGGTACCTGGATCAGCCGCAACTGTGCTGGTAGCCACACCCACTTTGATGGGTTTTAAGGGTTGATGGGCTTCCTGGAGACTAGCGCTCGGGGCGGGACCAGACTTCCTCCTCCGGTCTGGCTGATCAGGCTGGCGCCTTCCTGCTCTGGTCTGGCTGGCGGCTGTCGCCTTCCTGCTCCGGTCTGGCTGGTGGCTGTCGCGCCTTCCTGCTCCGGTCTCTAGTTGATGAACCTTTATTTATTTGTTTATAAGTAGTGCTGAGAATCGAACCCAGTGCCTCACACATGATAGGCAAATGCTCTACCACTGAGCCACAACCCCAACCCTATAGGAATTTTTTATACTTAACATATTATAAAACAATATAAGTATCGTATGTAATTTACGTTTACAATAATTTTTTTTTAAAGAGATAATTTTTTAATATTTATTTTTTAGTTTTTGGCGGACACAGCATCTTTGTTTATATGTGGTGCTGAGGATTGAACCCGGGCCACACGAATGCCAGGCGAGCGTGCTACCGCTTGAGCCACATCCTCAGCCCAACAATAATTTTATATACGTGTGTGCGCTTGCATGCGTGTATGTGTGTGTATGTGAGTGTGTTTTGACAGTACTGGGTATTGTACCCAGGGACTCCTGTATGCCAGGCAAGTGTTCTACCACTGAGCTATATTCCTGCCCTTAATAATATGCACAAATATACATACATACATATATATATATACACGTGTGTGTGTGTGTGTGTGTGTGTGTGTGTGTATATATATATATATATATATATAAATATTATATAGACAATTTGAGACAGGCTCTTGCTAAGTTGCCCAGGCTGGCCTTGAACTTGAATCTTCCTGCCTTAGCCTCGCAAGAAGCTGAGATTACAAGCATGTGCCACCATACCCAGCATGAGAATTATATATATTTAACAAGATAGAAAAGTTTTTTTTCATTCACAGTAACCTGTATAATCTCATATTATGATCAACAACATGAAAATATATAAATATTTTAAGCATACTAAAAATGTTCTTGGTAAAGCCAATGAGAAATCTTAATAGTCTGTTATAATAGCATGAAGTATATTTTGGAATGATTTCTACCACAAATTTCTTTTAAAAATATTTTTTTAGTTGCAGATAGACACAATATATTTATTTATTTTTATGTGGTGCTAAGATTTGAACCCAGTGCCTCATGTGTATGAGGCAGGCACTCTAACCCTGAGCCAGAACCCCAGCCCCTACAATTTTTTTTAACTATACTAGTTCTAGATATATTTTTCAAATGAATTAATGTATAAATATTGGATTGACTATAGCCTCTTAAACTTAACTACATTTCTGGTTACTGTGACCTCATGAAATGACCTTTACATATTTATGAAGAATATATATCCTTTTATTTATTATATAGATACCACCACTAATCTTTACAGAATGTCTCTCTTAGATCTAGGGTTAACAAACACCAGGCCTAAGACCTCTGGAGGACTGGCTTTTTAAGAATAAGTTGTCCTGAGTAGAGAGTTTCCACAGTTTGAAAATTAAATCTAATTACTTACATTATCTTTATAATTTGTACCAACATACATACATATATATGTAAAAATCAGCTGTATTTTTTAATATTTAAAATTTTGTCTCTACTTGCAAACCTCTTACAAGCTAACCATACCATTATATTGTAAGAATTTACAAACATCATATAGTCTAATTTACATTCTTGATCTTGGTCATAGTAAACCTAAACTATTCCAGATACAGCATATTTATCCTATCTTTAGTCCATCAGATTTTTTGATGCAGTTTAGAACATACCTTCTTTTTGCCATCATTGTTTTTATCATTACTAAAGCATTAAAAATAGGTTCCATATTTAGTGCAGTAATCTTTAACATCTATGATCTCAATTAATCCGTAACTCTTCAGACTTCAAAAAAAAAAAAGCAAGCTGGCAATGTTTGAGCAAGAAAGTATTGAACTAGTAAGATGGAAAAGTGAGTGGATTTAGCCAATTTATTATAATAGTTGAGCAATTATAAGGCCCTGCTTGGCAGGATTGTGTTTTGTAATCATGGCAAATATTTTAACTTGAGATAAAATCAATATCTAATAGATGTTTTTGTTACTATTTAACCTTAGGCTAAGACTTGATATTAGTCTCAGGGTTGATAAATATCCATTATTAAATGCTTAATTGGGTTGTGACTGTCTTTTTATTTTGTAGTTGTTAACTTATATGGAAGGGTATGCATATACTTCATAGAATCATTTTATATTTTTGTTTATACTGAATATTGAAGTTTGACCTGAATCTCATTGTTGGTCTAATCTAGTTGGCAGATTTTAATATTTATCAATGCTATATATGTTTAATATTTATATATACTTATAGGTAAAATTAATAAGTGTTCAGTTAGTATCAGATATGCACCAGGCATTATGCTAAATAAAATGCATAAATTTTATTTACTCTTAAAAAGTAGCTCTGTAAAGACAAGAATTTTACCTGTTTTGTTTACCTATATATCCCAGAACAGTACCTGTGTGGTAATTATATGTAGAGTATATGCAATTTTACTTTTGAAGTAAAGGAATGTTGTAACCTTCATTTGTGGAACTAGTAATGACACTGTGCCATACAATATCTCATTTAGTCTTTGTGATATCCCTGTGGTAGATTCTAAAATTATTTCCATTTTATATATATTTGAGGTATAGAGAAGTGCTACTGAGGTCACAGACTAATACATGGTAGAGTTGAGATCTGAACTTATTTCTGTGCTTCCAAAGTAATTGCTTTAAACTTTATCATTTTGGTTAAAATTCTTTAGATGTAAGTTATAGAAATGAACTTGATTAAACAAAAAGGGAGACTTTATTTATAAGGATACAGGGGTATCTTATGAAAGCCAAGAATTACATATCTGAGCCCAAGATGGGACCAGAATTAGAAACCAAATTATATAAAAGCCCAGGGCTATCTTCTCTGTAGTTTTCTTAATCCTTCCTCTTCTCTCTTTGGCGATCTTGTGCTAGATCCTCAAGTAGACTCAGAGATGTCACCAACAGGTTTTTTTCCGAATCCCTGTTCTAAAGTGGTAAGACTGGCCAAGGTTGTGTCAGATTCACTCTTTCCTCAGTGAATTCCAAAGTGTGACAATGACTGCAAACAAATCACTTCTGAGGGTCTGTGGATAGCTCTTGAGCTGTCACTGTAATACCCAGTGACATTCTATTTAGTCAAATTGACTGTTGTAAAAATTCTTTGCCTGTGACAAGTAATAAATATATTTTTACATCACAGCTCAGTGTTTCTAAGATTGAAACCAACCCCATAACAATATTTAGTCTTAGGTTATATAAGACAGTCTCATATTTTCTCATTCTTTCATCTATTAAGTTGAAATAATGGGTAGTGACCTACAAATGGAAAAGTACTGCTCCATTCTACCCCCAGAGGGGCCTAGCTGAAAAAGTGCCCTTTGTTATCCAGTCTGTAGCATTACCTTATGAAGCTGTCTGTAGAAAATGCCTTTGATCATATAAGTAACTGAATCTCCAGATTGACCTACTTTGAATTAAGCTGTGTTCTGTGGAAAGAATTTACTAGTAGCATTTTTCAGAGTGAATTAATACTCAGATTTATATACAGATGACAGATTATAAAAAAACAGTAACAATCTCAGTGTTCAGATCATGTCCCAATTTTTTTCCTGCTTACCTTCTTCAGAAGCTTACTTGGAATTCATAACAACATTTCTTTCCTAAGAACTCTGTATCTTTAAAGCAGCTTTTGGTGTTTACTTTTAATAATTTAGAAAAAAATGATATGAGAATCTCAAGTTCTTATTTTTATTTAGAGAAAATTGAATTCAGAGAACTAAAAACACCAAATCAACCTTCAGTAGGCCTTAACTTTAGGTTTTATTTCTGAAAGCTAGTAATAATTAATGTAGCAATTATTTGATCATTTCAATCATAAAGTTACATCAAGAATCTGAAAGTGATTTGAGCCAGTGAAAATAAAAATCAAATAAAATCTGTAACACTCATCTCTATTTACAGAAGAAATGACTCTCATAGAGTGAGAAAGGAGGGCCAAGTCCAAACTCCCACTGGGAAGTAGGATTGGAAAGGGCAAACATTCATAATTTAGCAAAGTATTATATTTATACTATAAGTAGTTTATATTTATACTTTCCTCCTTTCCAAAAAGAGAGAAAAAGTAGGGATTTTTATATTCAGACTTGCAAAGTCTCTATCCCAGCTTCTCTCAGTTCTATGTTATCATAAACAAACGACAGATGAATGAATAAAGAAAATGTGGTACATATACACAATGGAGTATTACTCAGCCATTAAGAAGACTGGCTTTATGACATTTACCAGTAAGTGGATGGATATGGAGACTATTGTGCTAAGTGACATAAGCCAATCCAAAAAAAAAAAAAAAAAAAAAAAACAAAACCCCAAAACAAAGGTTGAGTGTTTTAGGTGGTATATAGAAGCTAACCTACAATGTATGGGGGGTGTGGGAATAGAAAAAAGTTCAGTAGATAAGACAAAGGGTAATGAGGGGAAGGGAGGGAGAATAGGAAAAGGAAAGACAGTGGAATGAAACTGATATAACTTTCCTATCACATATAGGAATATACCACAGTGAGTCTCACCATCATGTACATCTGCAAGAATGGGGTCCTAAGTAGAATAAGATATTCCATGCTTATATAATTATATCAAGATGAATTCTACTGTTATTATAACTAAAAAGGACCAATAAAAAAAGAGGGGTTTTCCTGCTGCATTTCTACTCCCATGGACAGCCTTGTCTTAGTAAGATTTTTGGGTTCTTTTGTCTCCAAATCAATGATGATAATTTGAATGTTAAGGATCTACCATAACAGAATCTTTAGTCTTTTTTGATATTTGGAATACAAGCCATGGTACTGAAGTTCTTATATAGCTATATATATAAAAGAGAAGATGGATCCGTTTCCTCTCTTTGCTTGATTGGAGATGGTAGGAAAGACTGAAGGACACTGCATATCTTCTCCTACATCACTAGGTTGTCTTTTAAAGTATAGAAACTTGACTGTGTTCCAGCTCCTTTATCAGGACATTCCCACTTGTCCCATGTTTACTGCCTACACTTGTTATGTTTGTGTCCAGACCTTTTGTTTTTTCTTATCCTGTTGAAGATGTTTTAGAAGTGTGAAGGGCTCCTTCTTATACAGTTGGTGCTGCTCTCATGGGTTACATTTGCTCTTTTGTCATATTGGGCCTAACTTGGGTATCGTCATAACCTTCCTCCCGTATTCCTTTGTCTAAGGGAGAACATTTTTCTCTTGAGGAAGAAGATCTTTCTCCCTCTTTTTCCCCCCCTTGAGTTACTGAGGATTGAACCCAGGGGTACTTTACCATTTAAACATCCCCGACCTTTTATTGATTTTTTTTTTTTTTTTGAGACAGGGTCTCACTGTGATGTTGAGACTGACATTGAACTCCTGTTCTTCCTGCCTCAGTTTCCTGAGTCTCTGGAATTACAGGTGTGTGCCACCACACGTGGCAGATGTATGCCTCTTAAATCTGAGGGGCTTAAAATTTTTTAAGCCGTAACTAAGTTATCTCAGTTTTGGTTCTGCTGGAGGGGGATATATACATATATGTGTGTGTGTGTATATGTATATATATGTATGTATATGTATATAGGTTGTATATAGTGTGTGTGTGTATTGTTGTAATTTAATGACTTTGCTAGTCCTGGTGAGACAGGAACAAAGAAAAGGACATCAGAGGGTAAGTCTTCTCTTACCTCTAGTACCTGTTTATTTAATTCTGAGAAAATCTGCTCTTTGTATGACCTTATTTATGTTGATAAATAGCAGGATATAATCTTCCCTTATCTTGAAAAGTTTTCAGGAGAAATGCTTGTTAGTACATTCATAAATGAAAATGAATCATGATATTATTTTACCTAGGAAAAGGGAAAAAATTATCTTTGCATACTTTTTTCCTTATTGGACCTTCCTTCCAAACTCCAACTGTAAGCAGCTCATCTTTGTATAATAACTGGGGCTTTTATAATTTTATTCTTGAATCTCCATTTAAGTTTTCTGTGGGAACATGCAAGCAGAATGCCAAAGTGATTTACAGACCAACTTTTGGGGAATGCTGCATTCTAAAAAGCAAGACATTTGTTTTCTCTTTGAAACTAGTAAGACTGAAATGTAAATTTGTAATGACTATCATTTCGATGTTTTTTTGTGGGGGGTACCAGGGGTTGAACCCAGGGACACTTAACCACTAAGCCACATCCCCACTGTTTTTTATTTTTTGAGACAGGGCCTCGCTGAGTTGCTTAGAGCCTTGTTAGGAGGTGGCTTTGAATTTCCATCCTCCCATCTAGGCTGGAATCATTTGTATTATAGGCATGCGCCACCATGCCTGCCTTGAATTACTAATTTTAAATGGAAAATAAATATCGTTAAAGTACTAAGATCTTTTGCTGAACAATAATAGATACCATAGATAGTATTCAAAAGGGGTATGAATGTATTCTGGGACAGCTCTTGAAATAATAATATTGCCCCCCTTTTTTTAAACATTATTTATTTTTATGTGGTGCTTAGGATTGAACCCAATGCATTAAACATGCTAGACGTGCGCTCCACCACTAAACCACAACCCCTGTCCCCGTTATTGCCTTTTTGATGCCAGTGGAAACCTTATTATCTACTTTATACCTTTTGCTTATAGTTGAATACTTATTAAATTCATCTCCTGCTAGAGTTTGTCAGTGATATTCATACTTGTTAAAAATTTGTTGGTCATTCTTTTTTTTAGGTAGAAGAGTAATAATTACGGACTCTTAATTTATTTCAACTTATTTCTTTGTTTATATATGTATATATATATTTAATAACTTTATTTTATTTTTATGTGGTGCTGAGGGTCGAACCCAGGACCTCGCATGTGCAAGGCGAGCACTCTACTGCTGAGCCACAACCCCAGCCCCTGAACTTCTCATTTTGTTTTTCTCTTGACAGTTACTTGAGTAGTAATTTGTTTGTCTATTTCTAATTAAGGTTTTTCTTTAATAACAGATTTATACCTAAAACTGGAAGATGTGACCCATAAATTTAATAAGCCCTGTATAATGGATGTAAAGATCGGGCGAAAAAGCTATGATCCTTTTGCCTCATCTGAGAAGATTCAGCAACAGGTCAGCAAGTACCCATTAATGGAAGAGATTGGGTTCTTGGTGCTTGGCATGAGGGTAAGAGTTATTATTGGCATAACTATATACATTTTTCTTTCTATGTTTTTCCCTTGAAAAATTATGAATATCATTATAATACTAATATATCAGAAGATAATGTTTTGAAATTAGATTATCTATAACTCCCCAATGTATGAATTATATACCTTAGGAATTGAAGGTAGGGATTTTTATCTCTTGTTCACTGATATATGGTTAGTGTCTCTGGTTCTGGTACATAGTAGGTGATTAAATAAATAGATAACTGAACCTCAACATTGTAACTTTGGTAATTTTGTTTTAAAGAAGCTTTAAGTTAAGTTACAAAATAAACATTAAAAGTAAATGTGATGTTTTGTGTGATTTCCTGGAGAATTGTGCTATTTATATATTCAGTAATTTTACTGTATTTTTAAAATGGAAAATAAATTAAAATATAGGTTGCTTCAACCTTTGTGGTTTAAAATAGTTGTTTTATTTCCTAACAGTTCTGTTGACTGGCATTTTCATTTTTGATTTTTAACTGATACAAAATAGTTTTACATATATGGCATACCATGTAATGTTTTGATATGTGTTTAATATTCATATCAGGGTAAACATATCTATCATCTCAAATATTTACCTTTTCTTTGGTGAAAATATCCCAATTCTTTTTTATAGTTTTAAAAAAATATACAGTACATTATTGTTATCTATGGGTTCCTTACTATAATTAGAATGCCAAAACTTCTTTTCTCTTTCGACCTTTGGATTCGCAGTTCGAGTTGTGCTTAGGGAGACGGTTCTTTCATTGGTTTCACCCACAGCTCCTTATGTGGTTGCTGGTGTCAGATAACTTAACTGGGACTTGCTGGTTTAAAATGACGTTGCTCTTGGTCTACAAGTTGGCACTGATTATTGACTGGCTTTTACATGTGATGTCATCTGTCAGAAGGCTAGCTTAAAAAGCTTTTTCATGTCACAGTACCACATTCCAAGAGGCACACACCAGCAGGAATTGCAAGTGTTGTTCAGCTGATAGGGTTGGGAAATAGATTCCACTTCTGATGGTGGGAAAAACCAAGTCACGAGTTGAATTACAGAGTGCACGAGGATGAGAAAGAATTGTTCAGGCTGTTGTGCAGACAGTACCATGCAGTTGGGAAATAATATGGAATAAAATTCTCTAAACAAATGGTATGTCTTCTAGGTGTGTGGAGATAAAATTTGTGAATAATGCCAAATGATTGCTTACTTATATAAACATAATGAAATCATCATGTAAGATAATATGTAAGTCTTTTGCATTTTAAACAGGAGAGCTAATAGGAAACATTATAGGTAATTGTTAGTGTGATAGTAATAACTGCGCAATTGAATTTGATATGATTGTAAACAAAACAAGAAAAATCATCCAAACATTTATTTCATTTTAGATAACAATAAATTGTGGGTATACAGAAAAGTAATGGAATAATATTAAAACAAGAAATAGATATCCCATAGCAATCTGACTGGACAGCTATTTAAACCTCCACTCTTTTCAAATTTCTTACCCTCCCATTTTCTCACTTAGTGGATGACTTTTGTCTTTCACTTTAGAAAAAATAAAAACCATCAGATAGGATTTACTTTAATTTCCTGCTAATAAATATTTATACCTTACCTACAATTGCTGTTTCCCTTGTGTTCCTTCCTGTTGAATTGGAAAATTTTTAATGCTTTTGTCTAAAGGCATCCCTTCTTTATATCCTCTAGGTCTCACTCTCTCCCACTATTTCAAGAGCCTTATATTTCTGTCCGTAGTTTCTTCGAGTTTTTAACATGAATGAGTGCTAGAGTTTGCAAGTAGAGATAATTTGACTTCAGAATCTATTAAGATGACCATGTGATTTTTGTCTTTAATTCTACTTATGTGATGAGTTACATTTATTGATTTGTGTATGTTGAATCAATCATATCCTGGGAATGACCAATTTGATCATGAAATGCAGTCTTCTTTATGTGTTTTAAAATACTAATTGCTAATATTTTAATAATATTTATATCTATTTTTTATAAATTTTATTTATTTATTTAGTTGTAGATGGACAAGAATGAAAACAGTCCTAAAATGTATATGGACTAATAAAAGACCCAGTATAGCCATAACAAATCTGAGCACTATGAATAAGGTTGCAGGTATCACAATATCTGACCTCAAATTATGCTATAGAGTTATAACAAAAACAGCATGGTGTTTTCATAAAAAGAGATATGAAGATCAGTGGAATAGAATAGAAGACACAAGCAAACCCACACAGGTACAGTCATCTCATCCTTGACAAAGGAGCTAAAAAACAATGTTGGAGGAAAGAGACAGCCTTTTTAAACAAATGGTGCTGAGAAAATTGGATATCCATATGCAGAAGAATGAAAGGTGACCCTTATCTATCTCCTTGCACAAAAGTCAACTCAGAATGGATCAAAGCCCTTAGAACTACAACAGAAGCTTTGCAACTGATAGAAGAAAACATAGGGTCAACACTCCAACATATAGGCTTAGGCAGTGACTTCCTTAGTAAAAGTTCTGAAGCTCGAGTAATAAAACCAAGAATCATAAGTGGAGTGGATCAAATTAAAAAGCTTCTGAATAGCAAAGGAAATAAGTATAAAGAGAGCTGGGTATAGCAAAAAATGCCTATGATCCCAGTGACTTGAGAGGCTGAGGCAAGAGGATCACAAGTTGGAGGCCAACCTCAACAACTTGGTGGGACCCTGTCTTAAAAAATAAAAAGGACTCAGGTTGTATATAGCTCAGTGGGGTAAAGTGCCCCTGGGTTCAATCCCCAATACCAAAAAAAAAAAAAAAATATGTGAAAAGAGATCCTTCCTTTTCACATGGGAGAAAATCTTTGCCAGCTACTTTTTCAATATACTTTTTTTTTTTAAAGAGAGAGTGAGAGAGAGAGAGAATTTTAATATTTATTTTTTAGTATTTGGCGGACACAACATCTTTGTATGTGGTGCTGAGGATAGAACCCGGGCTGCACGCATGCCAGGCAAGCGTGCTACCGCTTAAGCCACATCCCCAGCCCTTTTTCAATATTTAAAGATCTTAAAAATCTCAGCACCAGTAAAATGTCCCAGTCATAAATAGGCAAATTAACTAAACAGACATTTCTCAAAAGAAGAAATAAAAATGACTAAGAAATACTTGAAAAAAATGTTCCAGATCCTCAACAATCAGGAAAATGCAAATAATCAAAACTAGACTGAGATTTCATCTCACCATTTAGAATGGTAAACATCAAGGATATAAATAAATGCTGGTGAGGATATGAGGAAAAAGGAACACTTAAACATTGTGTGACTGCAGATTAGTATCACCACTATGGAAATCAGTATGGGTGTTCTTCAAAAGACTGGAATGGAACCACCGTATACCCAGTTATTCTACTTTTTGGAATTTATCCCAGAGCTGAAATCAGCATACTGTATTACTGTTTATATTCCAGTGTTTATAGCAGCACAGTTCACAATTGCCAGATGCATAATGTGTGTGTGTGTGTGTGTGTGTACACATACACAATATGTATTTATATTTACGTATATGTATATGTGTGTGTGTGTGTGTGTGGGTGTGTGTATATAAATTGGAGTTCTACTCCACCATGAAGAAGAATAAAATTATGTCATTTGCTGGTAAATGTATGAAACTGGACATGCCAAATGTCATAAGCCAGACACAGAAGGTTGTGGGTCAAATCTCATGTGGAAGCTAGAGAGAAATAAGAAATTTAAAAAGGGGATCTCATGAAAACAGAAGTGAGAACCGTAGAGTAGAAGAAGGGGTTGCAGGGAGTGGGAGAGTGTAGGAACAGCAGAATGAAATTGACTGAATTATCCTGTATAAATGTGTGCATATATTACATTGAATTCTGCTTTTATGTGTAATTATGACATACCAAGTTTTTAAAAAGTTAATAAATAGAGGGAAGACCAATTAAGTAAAGGGAAGGGGATTGGGGGAGAGAGGAGGGGAAGAAAAAGGGAAATACTAGGGAATGAAAAAGAACAAATTATGTTATATACACGTGAGAATATGTCACAGTTAACCCCCACTGTTATGCATAACCATAACATGCTAATAAAAACAGTAAAAAGGATATTAAACTATTGATCTTCTCTTGTCTTCTTATATCTTCAACTTCTGCCTATCCACTGTCTGTTTTTGGTTTAAATATGTTCAAATCACTCAATTCTTTAAAAAAACAGAACATCAAAATCACTCCCGTTGTAGATTTAACTTGTCTCCTTTTCAGAACAAACTAGTTACTTCAATTTCTTTACTTCCCACTCAGAATCTAGCTCATTATAATCTGGCTTCTGCCCATAATGCTACCAGATTGCTCTTCACTAAGGTCCCTAATAACACCCCCATGTCACTAAATTTAAGTAGCATTTTTCATTATTCATTTTACTTTACTTTGAAAAGCAGCCTTCAATATTGGCCAAGTTCTCCTTGAGACATTTTTCTTTGTGTTGGTGACACCCCACCTCCAGTCTAAGACCACTTTGCAATCTCCTTTACCAGCTCATTTCTTTCTGTGTATTCTTTAAAAGTTGTGGTAATTTCTTGTTTCCATTTTAATACTCCGTCTCTTTTTTGTGCAGTGCTTTCTGTTGTTTTTGGTTCCGTTTTGGTTTCACAGATAACTCCCAAATGTGCATATCTTCAACCTCCACTTTGTCTTATATCTTCTAATTTGTGTGTGTAACAGCCTACCAGATATTTTCTTAAACGTCTCAAACCCAATACTGACTGACACATTTATCCCTCTCCCAAATGATCATAACAGTAACACCAAATCTCTCTTATTCCCTATTTAGTGAATGACATGCCATACATTCAGTTTTACAAAGTAGAAACCTGGTAGTCACTGCCATCCCTCTGAGCCATCTCTTGATTCCCAAACATCTCTTGAGTCTCATTTTCACTGTTGTCCCTCTCTGAACTTTGGTCTCTCAAATTCAGTTTTGCTCTTTTCTAATTTGCTCTCTAAACATTGTAAAATATATGTCTAATCACAACATTCTCTTGTTTAAAAACTCTTTATTGGGTTTCCATTACCTTTAGTGTACACTTACAGGATAAATAAGTAAGGCATTGTGTAATTTAGCTTTGCTAGGATGTATTGCTTCCCTAGATAAATAAAGGTTTGTTTGCATTTCCTTATATTTTTTAAAAATTTTGTTTGTGGTGCTGGGGATTGAACCCAGGTGCTTGAGTTTGCTGAGCTTTATTCTCAGCCCCCTGTTAACTCACGTTTAACTCATATTGCTGGGTTAACCTCATGTGGTCAAAGAGTATTCTTTTTTTAGTGTACACTGTTTTTCTTTCCTCTTTTTGATAGGTTTATCATGTTCATTCTGATAGCTATGAGACACAAAATCAGCACTATGGAAGAAGCTTAACAAAAGAAACTATAAAAGATGGTAAGTATTTAAAAAAGAAAGAAATTTTTTATAGTATCATTAACACTAATTCTGAAGTCATTTCAGTTTTAGTTTTCCTTCAAAATAATAATAAAATTCATAATAATTTTTTTAAATGAAGCAGATTCACAGAATTGGATTAATCAGAACCCCTGGTCCCTAATGCATCCAAATCATGGGACCACAGATGGCACTTTTTTAACATTTTCATTCATATCTTACTAATAAGTGTGTTAATTTTTCATTACTGTGACAAAAATCCCTGGGACAGTCAACTTTTTAAAAGGAGAAAAATGGGTATTTTGGCTCACAGTTTCAGTGTATGATCATTTGACCTTATTGCTTTGAACTTAGGGTGGCACAGTACATCTTGGCAGGAGCATGCTGTGGAAGAAAACTGTTCTCCTTCTGGCATCCAGGAAGCATGAAGAGGGGGACAAGGGGCCAGGATCTCAATATGCCCTTCAAGGGCACAGTCTCAGTGATCTAATTTCCTCCCACTAGACCCGCCTCAAGGTTTTTCCACCTCCCAGTAAGACCAAACCTTTACACATAGGCAGGGGACACTATAGATTTAAACTAGCCCTATGCTTTTTAAAAAAATACTGAACTTTTGTGAATCAGCTATCTAGCTCATACTGAAACTAAAGGTTATCTTTAAAATCATTTTTTAAGTAAAGACTATGAGACATAATATATCAAAATTGCTTGTTATGTAAGAGACTTTTAGGATATATGCTGTGTATAATGCTTTTTTGAAACTTCCAGTGTGTAGTTGAGCTATAAAACTTTTTAAATAGTGTCAATATATACTTCTAAAATATTTGTGGTCAAAATATCACAAAAATAAGGATATCCTATATCTCTGAAACGTTCATTCTTAGCTCTACTAAGATAAGGACCAGTTTATGTGTAGCACGAGTTTGTGGAAAATTTTTATGTTATGTATAGAAAATAAACATCCACAGTGTGAGCCTGACAGTTAACGTTTCCTTTGGTATACTTAACCAACAGACAGATAATATTCAGATTGACTTTTTAAAGAATATTTTTCTGGGATACAGTTTGGTCCTATCTAAATATATGTCTTAACAGTTATTGTTCCAAGGTGAAGGAACAAGTTATTTAAAAGCAGAAATAAAATTGTACATACCCATAAATTCCCAAGTATGACAAAATTTTAAGACATAGTTTTAAGAGATGCCTAATGACACGGGTTATTAAAAACATTTAAAAGTTTCTGTTTTGCTTAACAGTCATCCTGGAGAAGTGCTAGTCCCAAAAGCAAGTTTTAACTCTTGTGAAAAGATCAATCAGTATTGAGGAAAAATAAAAATTAGTAGAATTATGATTTGGTATTTGGTAACAGGCCATTGACATCATTAAAAATGGTTATAATTTGACTCTAGGATTTAGATTAACTCTTAAATGTGATTCTAACAAACAGGTATTTTTTTCCATAAAATTCCCTCACAGTAGCAAATTTTGGAATGGCATTTCTTCAGAGAAAACATAGAACTAAACTTCCAGTCTACCTGTCATAAATTTATTTTTCTTTTTTCTTTTGTTTGACTGGAGTATTTCACTTTACATTTGTGTCATTTAAATGTTTTCTTATATGAGTTCATCACCAAAAATTGAGATCTAAGGTTTCTATGTCTAACTGGAATTCCTAGAATTCCAAGTTTAGCTAAGTAACTGTAAGGATGGTGGGGAAAATACTGAAGAATTTTATCTACTATGAATCCACTTTCCAAATGATAACTATTTTATACATTGATTCTAATCCTAATGTATTGTTTTATAGGAGTCTCCAAGTTTTTTCATAATGGATTCTGTCTAAGAAAAGATGCTATTGCTGCCAGTATTCAGAAGATTGAGAAAATTCTGCAGTGGTTTGAAAGCCAGAAGCAGCTTAGCTTTTATGCAAGTTCATTACTATTTGTTTATGAAGGTTCATCTCAGCCAACCACTACAAAATCAAATGACAGAACTTTGGCAGAAAAGTTTTTGTCCAAAGGACAATTGTCAGACACAGAGTTACTGGAGTACAACAATAACTTTCATGTGTTAAGTTCCACAGCAAATGGAAAAATAGAGGCTTCAGTAGGCAAAAGCTTATCCAAGATGTACGCTCGTCACAGAAAAATGTATTCACAAAAACATCACAGTCAGACTTCATTGAAAGTTGAAAATGTGGAGCAAGACAATGGGTGGAAAAGCATGTCACAGGAACATTTAAATGGAAATGTACTTTCCCAACTGGAAAAAGTTTTCTACCATCTTCCCACTGGTTGCCAAGAGATTGCGGAAGTAGAAGTGCGAATGATAGATTTTGCTCATGTGTTTCCTAGCAACACAATAGATGAGGGATATGTTTATGGTCTAAAGCATTTAATTACTGTACTTCGAAGTATTTTAGACAATTGAATCTTTTGCTGCAGTCTTTTTAAGGGGTGGACAAATCATCATAAAGAGCAGCAGTCATTATCTCTGCACCTGTAATGCTGTGTAAAAACTTTGTATTGTGAGTCAACATTTTATTTGTCTTTATACTTTTGGTAGAAAGGTTAACTTTTTTATAATCTTACTCAGGAATACTAATTTGTTCATTAGAAAACTATGAAGAATAAAGAAACAGGAATGTTAAGCAGGGAATGTGGTGGTACATGGCCTAAACATCTATTTGGCTCAAGCAAAATGCAAACCATTATTCAGTAAGAGTTTATTTAGCTTTCTGTAGCCAATGTATCATGAAATCTGTCCACCCAACCTTGAAAATGAGCCATATCTAACCTATGACATAATTAGAACACCTTCAAAATCTAGAAAGCACAGGTTGATATCCTTAGTATTGCTATGTATGAAGTTATTAAAACTGGAGAAAATTCTACTTCAGAAATAAGTACCATTTAGGTTTTATATTAAAAGTTCAGACCAGC
The DNA here is from genome assembly GCF_048772815.1 of Callospermophilus lateralis. Lineage (NCBI taxonomy): Eukaryota > Metazoa > Chordata > Mammalia > Rodentia > Sciuridae > Callospermophilus > Callospermophilus lateralis. The sequence continues at coordinate 31,764,384 of NC_135319.1, read as the reverse complement.
ATATCAAAAGGTGCTTCTTAGTGAAATGATTTAGAATTGTTTCATTCCAAAAGCAGGTTTTCCATTTAATTTCCATTTATCTATGTAATACAAAATATTATACTTTGTGAAATACACAGCGGAAATGGACAACAACAACAACAACAACAACAACAAATATCTTGAAATTAAAGGCACTGATGATTTTTACCAGGGTCAGAAGAGAGAAATTATTTGCAAGAAACAAAGTTTTTTCTTTAAAATTCTTTTATTGCAAGTTCTTTTGTGGCAAAAATGGAATCTATATTTACTACAATGTGAGAAGACATTACATGATATGTAGGTATACATATAATACTTTTTCTCAAACAGAGGCTTCAAAAAAGTTGAATGATTGAAATTTTATTTTTCCTCTAAACAATATTTTAGAGTGTTTTGCTTTTAAAATTCATGTATTTGTGGTCCCACTTAGTTAAGCAGTGGTATAAACGTTTGTTGCTAAATATAGTGTTTCTCAGAATTTGGTGAAGCAGTGAAAAACAGCATCTGATCATGTAAGTGTTTTTAAAAATACTGTGTGTAAATTAGTACATTGTATAGGGTTTGGCACATATCTAAATCTGTGCTTCTGTTTTACTATTATTTGTAACAGCTTTAGATCATATCAAAAGAGAAACTAATTTTATTGGGGGCAGAGACAAAAACAGATTTGTAAATATTACCTTTGTTTTACACACATACCAGCTTTTAAAAAATAACTAGGTATTTTTCATTGAAAACTTGTAAGACTTTAAAATTAAATTTGAAAATAATTTGATGTTAATGCTTTCAAAGCACTTTGATTCACTAGTAATACATCTAAGTAGTTGAGCAGTTTTACCATATTCCTGGAACACATTTTGAAGTTATGATTTAAGATCTTTTCCTCCTCTTTTTACCTCAGAATCACAATTTAAACTTTTAAATCCAAGTGCCATTTTTATGTGGTATGGAGGAAATTTTTTTCTTAGCTTCCCAGCTCTCACTGAGGGTACTTTGCAAATATCTGAGTCCAAACAAAGTCACCAGATAAATTTCTATGAATACTATACTTAGCAGATCTTTTAAACTGGCATAACTTTTTTGCATTTTGTTATTTTTATTTAGAATTAGTGTAAAATATTTTTCCTTGGGATGTAGTGGTTTTCTGTATTCTCAAGTGGGTATTGGCCATACATTTTTGTGGGAATGAAATTCAAGTCTTAATTAATAAGAAACTTTTTTAGTTTTACTCTTTTTTTTTCTTCAATATGGACTTTTGTTGTTGTTGTTGTTACTTAGATAGTGTTAAGCTCATATAAATGAACACTATGTTGAATCTTCAGAGGATTTTTATATGGGATTGTGTCAGCCTATGTACATTAAATTTAATAAATTTAAGTATTATCAGATTATTTGCACATTTTAGCTCAATAAAGTCTGAATCAGCTGTTCTAGATTTTCTTTATCTGTATTTGGAAATAGTTTTGTAAAGTCAGTGTCTTGCCTTTCTGATAAAATAGATCATGTTTTGTTTTAATAAAACAAGAAGTGCTTTTATCTTTGTTTTTCAGGGAAGGGATTAACATTTAATTCTTTTTGTTTACATTTTTTATCACTGTTACCCAATGACCATTTTATGTTATTACTTTATAAGTAAGCTTGTATGTAACAGAATAAGTATCTGTTTCTGTAATCTACATGTGACTATTATCTAGTCCTGTCTTAAGATTATGCGGAAGTATGCCACTGTGGGGATAAATGATCACTATTTAGCAAACATGTTTGAACATGTAAATGTTTAAGAAATACGCAAATTAATGATATGGTTTGGATTAATAGGATTATTAATTTTTTCTCCCCTAGGAAACATAAATAATAATGTTAGTGTATTTCTTATGAAATGCACTCATATAAAGGACTTTTAAGAAATTGTGGATGTGAATACATTTCTCAAATGAAATTTAAATTGTAAAATAGTTTTATAATAAAGTATTTACATTAATTGATATTTTAATATGGATGGAAGTTGCATAGATTCAAGTAAATTAAAATCCACAATAAATGATACATATTTTATCTAAATAGTTTTTCAAGAAATAATTATGAAAATGTGTATATTAAATGGCTCTAACGTGGAGCTTGTGGTATTTCAAATTGGTATTCATGATTCTTTGTTTTATGTGTCTGGAAAGATTGTACTTATTATGCCTCTTTACACTACAATTTGCTACTGTGGGCCTCAAGACTGTTCTACTGAATTAGAACTTTTAAAGAATTTTGGATCAAGTATAATTTAGTATTTATGATTTCCAAGATATTCTTATCATGTCTGTAAAGTCTCTACCAAATTTTAATATTTGAAAAGGAATTAATTTCCATAGTTCTTTGAGTTGTAGTTTTCTTGCTTCAGGAACCTGGAAACACATTTTTAATTTTGTTTTTTTAAGGATATTGGAATATTATAGGATAAACAAACTAGAACAATGAAATAATTTTATCATGAAATTACAGAAATCGTGTCCACTATTTTAAAGCATTGTCATCTTTTTAGTACCATTTTAGAGTTTGACATTTAAACTTGATTTGCTTTAAAAATTGTTTACAGTGCGTTGTAATTTTATTCCTTATCCAGTGCCTTTAACCTTGATTTGGTATATTTGTAGCTTCAGTTTTCCTTTCTATTGTATCTTATAATGTCTTTAATAGCCCAGGAGGCATCCATTTCTTCTTAAAAAATTGTCAGTTTGATTATCTGAAGATGTAGTAATTACTCATTAATATTTTGGGAAACAAGTACAGTTTCCTTTGGAGGCCAGGCTTCTTAGTTTATTCAAAAACATGGGATGTATCGGATGAATAATGTGTGCCAAGCATTTGTAATCCCTACCCCTAGTATACAGTTTGAACTAATCAGACAAGGTCCTAACTATTTTAAGCATCCTGTCTAGGCCAAGTGGTTTAGGAACTCAATTTGAATAGAGATATAGAGAAAAATGCATTTAAAGATAACTAGCATTTGAGTTTGTGTAAAGATTAATAAGTACTGAATTAAGGTGAGGCAACTAACCATTACAAAGTTTAGATAATTTTGCAGCTTTGTAAACTTCATTTGATTCTTGAGTTTGGGTAGTAGCTATTGATAGTGTAAAAAAGCCTTAATTTTTCAATATTCTTGGTGGTAAAGGTACGTTTACTTAAGACTGTCCATTTAGAGTAGTGTTTAACATAACATTACTGTGAAAAAAACATTCCATTACATATTCATAAGCACATTAACTGCACATTTTAAAATTGTATTTTACAGTTTAGTACAAGTAATTTTAGGCCTCAATCTTAAATCACTGGTATTTAAAATTTGGCAGTAGGGGCTTGTGGTGGCTCATGCTATAATCCCGGAGACTTTGGAGGCTGTGGATTATGAATTTGAGGCCACCCCAGGCAATATAGGGAGACCCTATCTCAAAAAATTAAAATAAAAAGTCTGGGGATATGTAGCTCAGTAACAGAGCACTCCTGAGTACAATCCCCAGTACTACAAAAAAAAAATTTTTTTTAAATATGAAATCAACGTTTTGACTCAGTGATTTTATTGAAATTTTAAATAGTTCAGGAAAATTGTTAATATTTCAGGAAAATTAGAGTCATCATCATTTTTTGTTAATGTTTTAAATTCTTATTGCTTAATTTGATGGATTCTAGTAAGAGGGAAAGGTACTCATCCTATTAAACAAATTGGCATGTACTTTCAAGAATTGTTTTTAATGTCATCATTGGGGTTAAATTTTGGCCTGGTGTTCACCTAAAATATATATAAACAGTGTAATTATAAAGTGAAATAATCCTAAGTATGATGTATGATACACCTGCATATAAATGAAAATGGAGTGCACACAGACACTTTACTATGGGAACTGTACTGGAAGATTTATGAAAGCATGTGAAATTGCACCTAAAATTGTGTTATTAGTGACTATAAGCAGCAATGCTAAATTTCTTGTACTTGATGAATGAATGTACTTAGTCACAGTAACTTTGGTTTAAATGTCTAAGTAATGTCTTTAGTTTTCTTTTTTTTAGTGTGTTTGTAATTTGTACTATTGATGGGGGTTATTCTTGGACTGCAGGGGTTATTGTCAATGTGTGATTTGTGTTTTTGTTTTATAGAATCATCTAATGTGATATACCAATTTTTATAAGTGATATTTAGATAATTCTAATAACTGTATATTTGACAACCTATTAAAATGTTTTGCATTGGAGTTTTTTTTTTTCCCCCCGTTACTACATGCTTATAGCCTCATGGTAATTTAAAAGTAACTCATTCAGTCAAATATTTTAGTGTGTGTTATGTACCAGAAACTATAGGCATCACTAGGGATTCAAAGATAGAACTAAGTGTTAGTAGAAAGAAAGGTCCACTTCGGGAATCATTTTGTATGAATATTTTTCTATCATATGAACTAAATAAAGTCCAATTTACAGAAGTGGACTATAGGAGAAATAAATTGACTTGGCTGTGAAAACAGTATAATTTTAAAACAGATAAGATTTTTGCATGTATTTGAAGTTTAGTGAATTGGTTACTTAATCAGTGACCAAGTTATTCTTTTCATGTATTAAGAGGAGGATACGCCTACATTTTACCAAGCATAGTTTTTAACTTCGAGATTTAAAAAGTTGAAGATTCAGTTCCTGTTCACAAAATATATGCTGTCTGGTCTAATGGGTGGGGGGGGGATGTAAATGTGGGGTAAAATGTTATTGGAGCTATGCCTGCTACTTACCTAGCAGGATTATGAAAGAGGGCAGTTGGAACAGCACAAAGAAAGGGTCATGGTTCATAACAGCAAATGTAAGTCAATGTCTAGAAATGTCTCATTCAGCCTCTGTGTATGTACATGGGAAAGATCAATACTTCTTAAAGCACCCCCTCCCCGCCTCCCTGTTCCTGTTATGACTGGTTGCCAGCTGCTGAAATTAACAGGGAACCCTGTCACTATGGTCTCCTCGTTAAAGACTTCATCTTTTAAATGAAGTGAAATACAAAGTGAAAATAATTATAATGTAATAGAGTGAAAAATAACCTCTCGTGGATTTTGCTTCAATGCATGCTCTTTAGTAGTGATGTTACTGGTCCATGGACCATACTTTAAGTACCAAGATTTGCAAGTTCTCAGAATATATGAATGTGGTATAATTCATATGCTTGGTTTGATGTTGAAAATAATGAATTTTTAAGAAAAGGTAGGAATGTCTAGGATTTTTTTGTAATGCTGAGGATCAAACATGGGGCCTTGTGCATAATCAGCAAGCACTGTACCACTGAGCCTTAAAATTTTTACTACAGGTTAACATAATTTGACAAAGTGCCTTGGGATTGCCTTTTTTTTTTTTTTTAAGGATCAAGGTAGAAGTCATCATTTTGGAAACAGTTGCCATTTGAGTACATTTAATCAGGGCAGCTCTGAATATTGCAAAGCAAGCACTGGGAACTTAAAAAGTGTTTTTCTTTTTTTTCTTTCTTTCTTTCTTTCTTTTTTTTTTTTTTTTGTTGTTGTTTATTTGTTTTTAATGGAGAATTTCCATACAAAGAGAAAGCTGTTTTTGAAGGCAATTCATTGGCTGGGAAGAAACCCTCATTCAGATTTGTTAATTAGGGCATCTAGCGGAAGGCCAGCAAATACTGACTTCAGTTGTTTATCCAAGTCTGTTAGAACATTCTGTGGTTTGACCTTACGCAGTAGGTGTGAGTTGCATTCCTCTGGATCTCCACTTTAGAAAGCCTTAGGCTTAGTTATGTAATTAGCCATCACCGAGGAACACAAAGAAAATGAATATGATGGGATGGGGACATATTATTCTATGGAGAGATAAACTATATTATCTCATGCATTTTGAAGATTATAAACTTAAGGTAAACAGATTTAGCTTATGGGATTCGGATCCAGTTCAAAAAACATCACATTTGCTAATTTGTAAAGAAACTATTACCACAGTCTTAATTTCCATTTTCCACACTCCTTATAGTAGTTGGCCCTAACCCATTCAGGTTATTTCAGAGGCAGAGAGAACAAATCAAGCAATGGTCTGACCAGCTTGACCACTCTGTCAGCAATTGTTGCTGCACAATAACCCAAAATGTAAGTGGCTTAAATAACTTTATTGTTTGTATGGCTCTTTAAGTTGGTTGGGTGGTTCTGCTGGTCTTGGCTAGAATTACTCATGCTTGTAGGAAGGTCAGCTGGTGTGTGGCATGTGGATTGATATAAGTCTCCTACATCTCAGCAGAATAGTCCAGGCATTTCTCTCCTTTTAAGGGTCAAAGAGAAGCTGAAAACATGAGAACAGGATTAAAGTTGCTACTGTTGCCAAATCAAGTCAATGTAGGAAGGCACTAAAGAAAAGCATTGACAGAGAAGGGGTCATAGCCCAATCAACACATGCTCCAACCTCAGAGTAGCTCACACAGGGCACCAGAAAGGTGAATCTTGTCATGGTTCATGGTTTCATCACTCAGCCCCTTCAGAGATAAGTAAGACTAGATTATTTAATTCTAAGGATCATAACAGAGGCAGCAGGATAAGTATCATATGCAAATCTTTAAAAGCCTTTTTCTTTTTTACTTTCATCCAAGTTTCCATTGATTACTTCCTCTAGGTAGAGCCCAGGGGGCAGCTCATCTTCAATTTTAAATTACTGTGTTATTGTGGTTTGTTATCCTAAGCACTCTCATCTTATTCATGAGCCTCCTTGATGAAAAGTGTCAGTTGATTCTTTCAAGTGTGTACAAACTGTAAGCTTCTATGACAAAAGTTACACACACACTCACACACACACACACAAATGCACATTTTATATGTAGTATTAATACCAGTCCTTTAATTGATGTTAAAACTATTTTTTCACTGAACTAGTAATTTGGGTTCAGTATTAGATGCAAGAGCTACTGAATTCTAAAATAATATTTGAACTTCGATATCCTATTTTATTGTCGGTTTAGTTGATTCTTGTTCCTCTAAATCAGAATTTTATATTAATTCATTGTTTTTTTCTCCCTACCACTTTCTCTTATTTTATTGTTAGTATATAATATCCCAGCAAGAGTGAAAATTCATTTTTCCCAGAGTGGATATTATTATTTTTACCCACATATTAGCCTGTTTTGTGTTCCTAGAAAAAAAAATCAGAAGCTGGAAACTGTATAAAGAAAACAGATTCATTAGGTTCATGGTTTTGGAAGCTAAAATTAGAAGATTTGGTGACTCCGTTTGTTCAACCCCAGATGAAGACCTTCTGACTGCCTCAAGCATGGTGAGAAGCATGACAGGTCACAGGCAAGACAGGAAGCAAGAGAGATTAGGGAGCCAGGCTGTATTCTTTTTATAACAACCTACTCTAGTGGGAACTAATCTCTGACAGACCATTAATGTTTTCCAAGGGTGGGACCCCATGACCTAATTACCTTCCTCTGTTCCTCACCTGTTAAAGCTTCTACCACTTCTCAATATTGCTGGGCTCTGAACTGTGAGCTTCTAGCACAAGAACTTTTGGGAGACACAAGCTATATCCAAACCACAGCAACCCTCCAGTAGACCACTGCGTAAACATCTTAATTATTGACTTTTCCGTGTCCCTGTAATTATCATCTTATTTCTTCCCTTTTCAGCAAAATTCTTCCATTTATATCCACTTCTCCTATTTTCTGATAAATTATTCCACTGAGGCTTTGACAGTCTCATCACCTCCACCCCAGCAACAGAAATGGTTATTGTTGAGGACACCAGTGACCTCTATATTGTTAAATTGAAGTTCAATTCTCACCTCTCATTTTACATGACACAGTAACATTTGACACATTTTGATGTGCCTTCCTTCGTATGTGTCTTCTTTACTCACTTGTTGCTCATTCTCCTTTTTTCCCTTCCAACCTCCTTTTTTCTCAAACTCTTTTGCTGAGTCTTTCTATCTTCATCATCCATTGGTCTTGGTGAATTCTGAAGACCAGTTCTCTCGTTTATGTAATAATTCTACAGATCAGGGTCTCAAACCTATTAGATCTAATGATTTTTAATAATGAATACTTTATAAAACCACACTTGCTATCCCAAACTGAAATGTACAGATGATATTATCTATTCAAACATGTAATTTTTAAAATGAAAATACAAAATACTAATGAAAAGTCAAAGCAGATCTAAATAAATTGAGGACACATTGTGTTTATGGAGGTAAAGACTCAATGTCTTTTAAAAAATATTTTTAGTTGTAGATGGATACAATACCTTTATTCATTCATTCATTCATTCTACCAGGAATTGAACTCAGGGGCACTCAACTACTGAGCCACATCCCCAGCCCTATTTTGTTTTTTATTTAGAGACAGGGTCTCACTGTCTTAGTGCCTCGCTTTTGCTGAGGCTGGCTTTGAACTCCTGATCCTCCTGCTTCAGCCTCCAGAGCCGATGGGATTACAGGTGTACACCACCGTGCCCAGTTTATTTATTTTTATGTGGTGTTGAGGCTCGAATCCAGTACATCACAAGGCTCGAATCCAGTACCTCGAATCCAGTACCTCACAAGGCAAGCAGTTTGCCACTAAGCTACACCCCCAGCCTTCGATGTTTTAAAGATACCAGTTATCACCCAAGTGATCTATGGATTTAAGATAATTCTAATTAAAGTGCTGACTGAAATATTCCCCCATAGAAATATACAATCTTCCTTGTCAGTTTCCCTTCCCACCTCCATTCCCTGGCAAACAGTATTCTGTTTTCAAATCACATGCATTAGTTTGAATTTTCAATATTTATTTGGTCTGGTTGCTTTCATCATAACTGTTTTGAGATTCATTCTCATAGTTGCATGTATGAGTAGATATTCCTATTTATTGCTAAATAGAAGTCTATTTTATGTATGTACCATAATTTGTCCATTGACCTGTTGAAAGAAATTTGAATTGTTCCCATTGTTTGGGTACCACCATAACAAGGTTTCTCTGAACTTTTGTGTCCAATTCTTTGTATCGACATATGCTTTTCTTTTTCTTGAGTAAATACCTAGAAGTAGAATTACCAGGTCAGGTAGTGGTTTAACATTTCAAGAAAGTGCTAAACTATTTTCTACAGTGATTTTCTGTTCTGCATTTTTACCATTCACTTGCTACATGTACTTTACAACACTGGTATGGTCAGTTTTTAAAGCTTTAAGATATTCTAATTCATATAGCTCATTCTGGTTTTACTTTGAATTTCACTAATCATGTGAAGTATCATTTTTTTTGTGCTTGTTTGCTACCTGTATGATTTTTTATGGAAGTGTATGTTTGATTTTTTTTGCCCATTTCTTTATTAGAGGTTGCTTTTAAAAAAAATTTAGTATTGGGAGTTCATCATACATTCTAGATTCATGCTCTTTATCAAATATAAGATTTGCAAATGTTTTCTTCCAGTCTATGGCTCATATTTTATTCTCATGACAGAGAAGATATTTTGTCTTTTGTTTAAAGACCAGAAATTCTTAAATTTGCATTTTCATCATTTTTTTTCTTTTATGAATGGTGCTTTTGATATTGGATCTAAGAAATCTTTACCTAATCCAAGATCACAAAGAAGTTTATGCATGGATAAATCTATCCTATAAATCCAGGGATGCACAACCTGTGTATTACGATTGATAGATTCTTAGTGTTATGTATATACATATCAAATAAAATTATAACCCTTAGATCTTTCCAATCACACAAGGCTTTATTTATTTGCAAAGCTTTTTCTTCTGTGTAAAGTAGTTTCATGCTGAAATTTATCTCCCGATGAGTACATGAGAGAGCTTATGTCCAAATAGTTTAAAAGCTCTGCCTAAGGTATCAGGGACTTAGGCGCAAAATGAAACACACTATAATTCCAAGAGAGGCAAGATTTAGCCACCAGTTAGATCTATTACATTAGCAGAGATAAGCTAAGGTATTAAGGCATGCTAGTTATTTCTTTTCTAAACTAGAAGTGTGTATTAACTGTGAGAAAAATTTAAGGGGAGTTTTTTTAGTTCAGTGGCTCCTCTTTTAGTAAAATTATTTTGACCTTGAAAGGGTGAATGCTTCTGTGTTCTCATCAAATGGTAGCACACACACACAAAAAAAAAAAAAAAAAAAAAGAAAGAAAAAAAAAGAAAAACAGAAAAAAGACCTTAAATAGAAATCGAATAAAAATAGAAAAAAAATTAGGTTACATTTCCATATCTGTAAAAATTCTATCTAATAATGAAGAAAGGAGTATTGAAGAGAAAAGAGAATGGCAGAAGACAAATGGAATCTTTAGAAAGAATCTTTCTGAGGGAATCAAATGAGGCCAAGAGAATTAGGAGAGTCTCAGAACCACACCGCGGGGGTTTCCACAACCTAGATGGGCTCCCTCCAGTGGGCCAGGTCTGTGGGGTGGGGACAGGTGCTACCCTCAAGGCACACAGGTCATTAGGGAGGCAGAGGCACTAATACATGAAGTCAGTACCTGAGGCCATTGTTCACTTTACAGATGGAGAAACTGAGGCTCAGTCTTGTTAACTCATCCTGTCCAAGGTCACGCAGTTAGCAAATGTTAGAGGCAAGATTTGGGTCCCGGGCTGGTAGATGCTCATCCTTTTTCTCTTGTCCTCATCATTCCTCCATCTTCTACATTTTAGAGTATTTTATTTATCTTTCTTTAATACGAAGTTAGAGAAGTCCCACCCCAAAGACAAATAGAAACAATTTTTATCTGAGAGCACTTGGGGAAAGAATAATATTAGATAAAACTCTGAAAAACTTCCCTAATACCTTCCTCCTTTCCCAAATATACCAGATAATGTCACTACGGAGTAGAAGTCCCTCCTCTCCAGTAGGAGAATCACCACAGGTGCACAGGTGTGATTTTCCCTGGCTAGACAGAGATGAGTGACTTTTGAGTTATCATTTATAATAGTCAATATAAAGGTGGTCAGAGAAGAAGTGGAGGGAGATTTACTATGATGGCAATATTTTTTATTATTATTAGTTCTTGGAACCAGGAATTGAACCCAGGGGGGCCACATCCCCAGCCTCTTCCATTTTTTATTTTGAGGAAAGTTCTCACTAAGTTGCTTAGGGCCTTAGTAAGTTGCTGAGTCTGGCTTTGAACTTGAGATCTTCCTGCCTCAGCCTCCTGAGCTGCTGGAATTACAGACTTGCCACCAAGCCTGGGCAATATTGTTTATCTTGATTGTGACAGTGGTTACACAAAGTATCCATCAAATCTCATGGAACTTTTTGAAGTTGTACTTTGTTGTATGTAAATTTTAATTTTAAAAGTTCATTAAGATAATCAATGGACAACTGTGGGACTTGCACATCCTGTGCTAGTTACCCTCTTGTAAGACACACATTCTCTTTATTTTCATGGCACTAAATTATATAGCACGGGGCGAAAAACAGTAAGATTGAAAGATTTTCTGATTTATTAAGGTTATGTATCCTCCCGCTAACAACATTTCTTAGGGATTCTCTATTTTAATCTCTGTCTCCTAAATGTCTAATTGTCGTTTCAGTTATTCTGAAAGAAAAGATCAGAGAGCCATGCATTTAAATTTAGTTTTTCTTGTGTATTTATATACTTGAACATTCATTCTTTTTCTTTTTTGGAACATACTTTCTTTACCTAGAAAAATGGCAAGTCACTAAGTCAAGAAAAAAAAATTGTATTATTTTCTCATGGACTATCTTTATTTTTGGTCTGGTGGTTCTGGATATTTTACAAAATAATTTACTTAGATGTTAAACCAGGTTTTAAAGTGTAGTTAAATACCAGGCAATATTTACTGAGTCTTTACTTAATCCCTAACAGTACTTTACATGGGTTAACCATTAACCATTTAGCAGCCAGAGTGATTAGGAATAGTGTAGTCACAAGGCAATCCAGCTGCACTATAGCACCACGTATTCCAGAAACACTTAGAAAGATAGGCAGAGTCCTTCCTGGTATTCCCTAGCTGAGTTAATGTCAACAACATCTTTCCAGTTGTCCTTGCAAAAGACTTGAAGTCATCCTGGTCTTCTCTTTTCCCATATAGTCCAAATCGGTTCCAGTAGTAAATCTTGTTGGTTCCAACTTCAGAATACATCCAGATTCTGACTCCCTCGCACCGCCCTAGTCCAGGTCACCCTGGTACTCATCCCAAGAATGCTCAGTAACATTCCCAAGTTCAAATGTCTTTGCTATTGTTACCTTATCTCATTTCTTCTTAGCAGCAAAATGCTGAAAATATAAGTCAAAGTGTTTCATTCTTCTGCTCAAAATCCTCCTATAGTTTTCTCATCACCCTTGAATAAAATCCAACATATTCACAGTGGCTTTCCAGAACCTTTTGTTCTCAAATTTGTTACAATTCCCTGATCTCATTTTTTTTTTTTTTTTTCTCTCGGTGCTACTGGGGATTGAACACAAGCCATGGGGCCTTGTGCATGCAAGGCAAGCACGCTACCAACTGAGATATGTCCCCAGCCCTGATCTCATTTTCTACTATTCCTATCATACTTTACCCTTTTTTTTCTCAAGGCAGATCATGCAGTTCCTTTATCCAATACTCTGAAGTGGACACTTGGCTTTATGTGAATTGACTACTCTCACATGTTTGTACAGTTATCCCCGACACTTTTCAGTCCTCCGTGAATGTATCACTGTCACAGAAAGTTTTCCCCTGAGTGAAAACAGTCAGCACCTCATTACCCAGGGATTTTACACTAGTTTTTCTTTAGCACTTATAACTATCTGACATATTTTTTTCCTTATTCATTTACAGTCTGTCCTCTGCCTCTTTTGTCCCCAAAATGCTGCCTGCAAGCTCTATGAGAACTAAGACGTGGCCAGTTTTGTTCACAGTTGCTTCTGCAGCACTCTTGAGTCTCAGAAAATGATTCCCAGAAGTAGGGCACTTTGGCATGCTGACCACCTTGAACTGGAGGATATTGGGAGGGGTGCAGAAGCAATCTCCTTCTGACATTCTCCAGTCTTTCTTTCTTTAGCTCCCCTGTCTCCCTCAAAGAGGGCCATACAAATTAGAATCTTTTATTTTTTTTTTCTCAAGGCAGATCATGAAAACTAGAATCTTTTTCCTCCAAAGATATCCAGAAAACATAGAAATATTATTCTAACTTCCTCCTGGCTATAAAGAAATTCTCTGGCCTAGATCATGAGATCTTCATTCTAAAAGGATCCTACCTTATACCTGGGAGGAAGGAAAGGCATAGAGAGGCTAGGAAGAATTGGAACAGACAGGGCCTGCTGTTTCTTATCTCAGTTTATTACCATAAGGGCCTACCCTTTGTCTAATCACATTTCTACACAGCGTCAATTCTTTGTCAAATCTAAGCAAAAATATGGACAGTTTCCCTTGGGACTAGGGGTCTTCATTTTCAAAGGCTCCCATGTCATGTAAAGCGTTCATTCATTTATTTGTTATACCTTTCTCCTGTTCTCCTGCCTTTTGCTACAAGAATGGTACCTTATGATGGGTGAGCATAGGTACCATACCTTTCCTTCCCTGTAGCACCTAGAACACTACTTGGCATAGAACAGGTGCTCATTCTATGTTTGCTGAATGCAAGAGAATGAACGAATGAGTAATGTCTTTGGGTGACAATCACAAGCCTGTTTTACCATAAAGGGCTGTATTCTGCTGTGCTTTTGACTTTTTGTATTACCTTCTTTTAGCAACTTCTCTCTGCCTCTTTCCTCTTCCCCTACAGTACAGGGATTGAACCCAGGGCCTCATGCCTGCAAGGCAAGTGCTCCACCCCTGAGCTACAATCCCCAATCTCTATTCTCTTCTTTCCCTTTTAGCAGAAGCTTTTAAAGAGGAACAAAAGTTCTGGTTCCGGAACTAACTGTATTCCACATTGTTTCATTCACTTGGTCCTGATTTGTATCCTTTATGAATAAGATGTTAACATAAATGTTTCACTTTTTTGACTTCTGTGGGTCATCCTAGTTGCATTTTGAACATAAGGGAGTCACTGATATGTAGCCAGTTGGTCAGAAGTGCTGGTGGCCTGCACATTCCAAATTGGTGCCTGATATAAAAGCAGTTACTTGGGGGCATGGCTGCTCTTTAATCTGTGGAGTCTGAATGCTAACTCTGGGAAGTTAGTGGCAGAATGGTACTCCAGTGGCTCAATATGTGCTTCTGTTAAAAGACACCATAATTTTATATATATATATATATATATATATATATATATATATATATATATATATATATATATTGTAGATTCATTAACATTAAGCTTCCAGCCAGAAGCACTAGACCTCATCCCTGAGCACAATTATCTGCATACTTATTTTCTTCCCTAGGCATATTGTAGCTTTCTATGTTTAGGAACCTGAGACCATACTTCAGTACTACTCTTGGGAAGAGCATTTTAATCAGGAAAATGCATGGAACTAAATAGACTTTTTAAAAGGCACTTGGTTGCCACACATGGTGGCACAGGCCTGGTATCCTACCTACTTAGGATACTGACAGGAGGATTGTAAAATTCCAGGGCAGTCTGGGCAACTCAGCAAGTCCTGTGTCAAAATAAATAAATAAATAAATAAATAAATAAATAAATAAATAAATAAATAAATAAATATTTAAAAAAACTAAGGAAAAAAAAGAAAATTAAAAAAAAAAAAGGGTGGAGTGGGGTGCTGGGGATGTAACTCAGTGTAACTCAGTGGAAGAGTATTGCTGGTAGGAGGTGGCAGTGGGGCGGGGAGAATATAAAAAGCTCTTGTTTATAGTATGAGGGCTGAAAAAACAAGGGGGTACATTGCCTTGTTCTTTCTCAGCTGTTACCTGGAAACTCAATATTTTTTCTCCTCTTTGTCCACAGATGACTGAGTAAATGCCACTAGTATTGGCTCCAAGGCTACAAATAAATTTTAGCAAGTAGGTAAATTTCCAAATATGGAATTCATGAATGAGGCGCTCTCTCTCTCTCTCTCTCTCTCTCTCTCTCTCTCTCTCTCTCTCTCACACACACACACACACACACACAGTTAGAACCTTTTATCCCACATCCTAAAAGAAGTCTGATGTACTTTCTAAGAATCCTGTGGCATCCTAGGGACTTAAGACCAGCCTGTCTGTATTCTTCCTACACCCTGATCTTGTTGGTCATCATCCTGCTTTCTGCTCCACACCTATTCTGTGTGGGACTCAGCTCCTCTTCCTTGATTTCCTCCCGAATATCTAACACAGTGCCTTTGTGTAGCAGGCTTCAGGGGAGGTTCAGAATGATAAGCCTTGTTACATTGCCGTAACACAAACAAATTAAAATAGAATGTCAAATATCCCTGCCTTAAACTATCCTTCAGTCCCTACATCCTCCTTCCTGGAATTTTTAATAGTTACTATTTCTGAGTATTTAATGCCTTTATTTAAAACAGCAGACTTTCTGCCTACTTTGCATCTTAAGCTCAACAGCTCTAGCCAAGGCTTTCTCTCTTTGTTTTCTCCCTCAGCCTCAACCATGGCTATAAATAGAAGAACAGAGATTTAGTTTTACTGAAATGAGTTATGGTAGCCACTTCTTCACAAGCACAGTTGGCTGTGGGAGTTTTAGTAACATTTCCCTCCCTCCGTGTTCCTGATGTCAAACCCTTGAAACCTCACAAAATCTTTATGAGAAAGTTTTATTTCAAATTAAAAGATGAGGAAAAGTCCGAGCAAGGTTGAGCAGCTCCCAACTTCTGAAGTCCAAGTTCACAGAGCTTTAATGTATGCTATACATGTCTTATTTCATTTAATTCCCACAATAACCCTCTGTGATAAGCTTCTGTTTCTAATTCCCATTTTATAGTTAGGAAACATGTTTGGGAGGTGGTCCTGTGGGCTTGTCTAAGGTCAAGTAACAATCAGAGCTAGAATGAGAATCTAAATTAGGCATTTATAATAATAATAATAATAATTTTATTGACATCTCTACTTACAAAACTTTGTTTGCCAAAATTAATGCTGTAAAGGAGTTCAATCTAGATCTTAGAAGCAAGGGTGAATTTGCTTACTTTTGTGCTGAATTTGCTTACTTCTCAGTTATCTAATTTATCTAACAAAGGATGTCTACATTAGTGAGAATATGCTATCCTGGGTACTTTCAACCTCTTTCCTCCAAAATCTGTAATTGAAGTAAATGCACAAAATGTCATCCAAATTGAAAATGTGAATTTGGGGATATTTCTCTTCTTGGTACAGATGTTGAAAAGCCAGAAACCAAACCAAACCAAAAATTGGGTTATCTCTATTTGAGAGTACTGCATAACTCAGGAAAAGAGGTATTAAATAAATCCTGCATTATACTGGGTAATTAGTTACTTGTATCATTCTGACAATTTTCTAATGTTGCAAAGCAATTTTGAAAGGATGTAGATTAAAGGAATAAAAAGTAGAGTAGGTGCATGCACAGATTATATAAGTGAACTTAAAATTTCAAGTATTACCTAAACAGAGAGCTTTCTTATAAATATACAAAGTATATGAATCTTCAAGATTAACCATGTATGGAAATTTTTATTTTAACATTTTTTTCTCTTTGTAGTTTTATGGAGATGTAATTCAAGACCTTTTTAGAAAATTTTTTATTTACTAACTACAAATCCAGTTTTAGAGCTTTTACATCACCCTCCAGATTCTCCTCAAACCCATTTTAATCTTTTAAAGGACATGACACACACACACACACACACACACACACACACACACACACTCACTTGCTCACTCCTAAAGAGAGAAAAAAAATCACCTAGTACCACCTAGTGGTGTATAAGTGGATAGCAAATTGACACTGGAGTTGCTGAAATTCTCAGATTTGAGATCATTAAATTGGCAACAAATTTGTATGGGTTATAATTGAAAACCAACCTAAATATTTACAAGCTTATCTAAAATCCTTACTAGATAACATTTTAAAGCTTTAATTTAAAAAATGAACAATATTTTTAAAATTAGAGTTTACTTGGAGCCCTAGGATGCTTAGCACATAAATGCGTAGCGACTGTTGTTTGACAGAGGAATGGGTTGCTCCCTGACATGTGAAATTAACTTTATAAAGCAAAGATGGTGTGAGAAAATACAAATAGAAAGAATGTTTATTTTGGGGTATTGGAAAAATAACTATCATTTTCCTTTTGGTTTTATTTTTCTCTTGAGTATATATATATGTGTGTATGTGTATGTGTGTGTGTGTATACACATATATTTGGAAAAACTGTTAAAAAATTTATATTTAAAAGTGAACATAAAATTTCAAAATACGGAATAAAAACAGAAGTAATTTAAACATTTCAAAATATTGTAAAAATGCATAGCAAAGTATCTGAAAAAACAACATTCCACCAAGTTTACTTCTTCTCATTTTCTCCCTAATGCAGATAATAGCTTGATCACTCAGGTTAAGATTGAAGGTGGTTGTTAATTGGGAATGTCTTCTCAGCCTCACAACATGACTCCTTCCAGGAGACTCCACATATTGTCTGGCTTAATGGAAGCTCAATATTACAAGATCTCATGTCAGTGTAAGATTCATATGGTAAAATGCTCATAATTCCAAAAAGCAATACTGGAGAATAGTGCTGTATTACAGAAAAATCATTCAGAGAAACAAAAAATTTTGGCCAACAGAGTTATGTAAGTAAATATCTTCATATAATAATAGTAGTAGTAATAATAATAATAATAATAATAATAATAATAATAATAATAATAATAATTTTGGCCAATAGTTATATAAGTAGGTATCTTCATATAATAATAACAACAACAATAACAATAATAAATGCACAATTTATATTTCAATTCTGCCTGTGATTCTTACTATCCATATGACCATCAGAACTCCTCCTGAACTGGGTAAACCACTTATCCTCCCCAGTAAAATAGGGATAACAAAAATACTTACCTTGAAGCATTGTTATGGGAATTAAGTGAAATAATATGTATGTAACATATATCAAATGCTCAATAAATGCTAGGAATTTCTACTATTATTTTGCTATTAATATTATTTTCTTAATAAGTAAGATTTGTCTTAACTTTGGCCCTGGGGAAAATCTAATCAGACCATTTGCACAGGTGTAGAAACAAATGTGTTGAGGAGGTGTATAAAGTGCTGTCCTTGGTTCTGAAACCACCCCTCCAACAGGGCATGATTGTTTTGAAGCCTCAAGAATACTGATGACTTCTGGCGTATCCTCTTCCAAGAATTTTGAAGCAGGTGAGCGGACATGTGCACATGCAAGCATGCGCACACACACACACTCACACATACAATGGGGAGAGGGAGGGAAGAATGGGTGAGGGAGAGAGTGAGAATGCTCTGAAAAGTTATGAAATAAAGAGTTGGAAGAAACACATGATTTATATTGTTTCTAAGTGCATAGCTTTTCAACATCAAGAAAGAAAGAAACAGATATACCCTTTGCGTTTGGCCAAGAACTGTGGATGTGTGTTGAGGAAGATAGTTTATATGTTCCTTCCCTGAAGCTATCTTTGGTATACTTCCCTAATTAGTGTTCCTAATTAGGTATTAGTAACTGATTGCTAAACTGTAAGTTCCCTGAGGGCAGGAATTGGGTCTTGAGCCCTGGACAATGCAAATTAGCTCTTGATGCCCTAACAAAGTAGTATAAAAAAGGTGGCTTAACAGAAGGTCATTTTCTCACAGTTCTGGGGCTGGATAACTTGAGGCTAGGGTGTTAGCATGATCGGGTTCTGGTGGGCACCCTCTTTCTGGTTTGGAAATAGCTGCTCCCTTCTTTCCCCTGTGTCCTTACATGGGGGGTCAGTGCTGGACTATGGGGGCAGATCCACAGAGCAAGCTCTCTGGTACCTTCTTATGAGGACACAAGTCCCATCATGAGGTCCCCTAAGTACCTCCCACAGGCTCCATCTTCGGAGGGCAGCACAATGAGGGGCTGAGCTCAACACAGGAATTTTGCGGGGCACACAAGCATTCAGTCAACAACCGTTCGTAAAGGAGAAAATCTGTCACACAGAAGTCCCTGAATAAATGGTAGTTTTATATAAAGAGGAGGCTGTAACCTGAGCCTCATTGTTCCTATTTCACTGCATAATTCGATTTCTTTTTCACGTGGCGACTAAGGAAGATAACTCTGATATAACATCGACCATGTCTTTCTTTGCTTGGCCACAGGTACCCTTCCAGTGCAGAAGAGGTGCAGATGGACTGTGCTGAGAGTGGCAGTGATCCACAGATGTGAAAGCTCAGCGTGGAGCCTGCCTAGCAGCAAGGGCCTGAGTCTAACTACACTAAGGGGCGGTTGCTGGGTGGAGCCCAAGGACACTGTAATTTAAAGCTAGTGCACTGCAAAAGATAATGAACAGCTAATATAAATACAGTGCATATCATGTCTCAGGTGTTCCAATTATATATATTACACTGGCTCATTTAAATCATGGCAGAAATCCTAAGAAGAAAAACAATTATTATTCAAATTTTATAGATGAGGAAACTGGGCTAAAATATGTGAAGAACCTGGACTAGTGTCATGCACTGTCACAGGCGAAGGCTGCACTCAGGCAGTCTGTGCTCTTCACTGCCGTGATATGCAGTCTTTCCTGAAGTTCAGACAACACTGTACAGTGGTTTTTAAATGTCTCCTTGCATATACTGCATATCCCTCGCGTTAATATCTGAAGACTAGGAGGAGTGGTGGGAAGGAGAGACTGAGAATGGGGATTGAGAAGTGGCTTCCTTTTGCAAAATGACACACTCAAGGGAGTGACAGCTTCTTTAGGAAGGGGGGTAGAGCCTCATCAGGCAGGGGCAGAGCGGCTCCTGCCTTTGTCTGAGGAGGATGGGATGATGGTTGGGTTAATTCTGGGATAGTCCCAATTGTCTAAATCCTGCCATAAATTCTCAGCAAAATTCTTGGTATCCCAATTCTTTGAGACCAGTGCTATAACTGTCGTGGGAAATCGTGAAGCTGGAAACTACAACTGGAAGGAAGGATCACGGTCCCCAGATATGATATCTGGTGCTAAATTATAAAAGTCAGCCTTTACTTCCTCCTAGTCCAGAGGACTTAAGGATCTGAACTGCCCTTCTCTCTGCCTGAACTTCTGGGTTTTGTTTGAAGTGGCCATCTCATAACTGGGAGGTGGCCCACATTCTTTATATTATTCTAAGGTTAGAGAGCAGCTCAGTTTCTCTAAATCTCTTTTAAAGTTTAGTTTATTCCAGGTGATCCAAGGACTTGGTTTAATTAGATAATACACCACAGCACACTATGGGCTGCTGACATCTCATTTCTGAGTATTAACATGATTTTCACTGCCTTTAAGCCAGAAACCAATGCCAGATTTTCTCATACCCTTGAGGTTCTACTATGTGCAACTAACTCCTGATGATGTAATGTAAAATTTTGACCCAGAAATATCACTTCCATCTGTATTAGTTTCTTAGATTGCTGTAACAGATTACTGCAAAATGGGTGGCCTCAAACTAAAGAAATACATTCTCTCACAGCTTTGGGGGTTAGTGGTCCTACCTAAATTAAGCTGTTGACAGGGCTATGCCCCCTTGCTTGCCTCTTCCTTGCTTCAAGTTGGTGTTCCTTGCCTAGAGCTGTCTTGATACTAAAAATTTACTAAAAAATGCTTGTGACTGCATTGAAGGAATTTTATTATTCTTTTCATGTGAAAAGAAATGAAAAGATAAACCTGTAAGTAAATCAAGGAATATCATAAACAGAAATGCAAAATAATCTTGATTTGTACTACAAATATCTGGTTGATATCAACCTCTGGGTTTGAATTATCTATCGGTTTCACTTTACAATATCCCACACAGCATTACTTCAAAAACACCATAAAAGGTGAAGGCTTTGAACTATATGAGAACATTGCAAGTGGGCTGGATCCTCCAGAGGTCTGTTAAAAAATTTCCACTTCAGTGTATCTTCCATGACAAACTATGCTGGCTCTCCATTTCAACTTCTATTTGCTGTTTCTTCTACAGTAATAGAAATCTCAGTTTTCATGTTGAAACATGGAAGCTCTACATTTCTCTGACCCTAGGAAAGCTCAGTGTGGTCATGTGACCAAGTTCTGTCAGTGGTGATGTGTGCATTTTTCATGTCATGCACTTTTAGAAGGAAAGGGTCTTAACTTTCTCCTCCATTTCCCTGATAGCTGGAATATAAATGTGGTAGTGAGCTACCTTGTACTATGCAGATACATGCTACAAACCAGCCTGTTTCTATTTGCTTATCTCTGAATACTAATGAGATTGAGCATCTTTTTTCATATATTTATGAGTCACTCAAGTGCAATATGCAACTCAATGATTGAAAATGAATAAGAAAGTGCATCCAAAGAGACAGGAAAGATTTATTTTTAACCTTTCTTAAATTCTAATGAGAGATGTAAAACAATAAATTTCCTATACAAGTGCTGCCCTAGTTATGTCAAACGAATTTTTACATGAACTAAATTTTGCTTGTATTCCATTCTAAATAGATCTTAGTACCATTTAGGGTTTTATTTTTTAATTCTTTTAGTCTGTGAGTTGTTTGTTCATGTATTATTTAGTTCTCAAACGTGTGATACATCTTAATAAACTTTGTAATTTTATTGCATTATGGTTGGAGAAAATAGTCTGAAGCGCAAGTTGATCCTTTGGAATTTATTCAGACTTTTTTTTTTAACAGGCCTAAAATAGTTTATTTTTATACATATCGCATGTATACATAAAAAGGATATATTACACTATATTAAATAATTTAATAGACCCAATATTAACTGTTCAGATCTTTGATATCTTCATTTATTGTTATGTTCTTGTTCTATAAGTTTCTGAAAAGATTATGTTTAACATCTCTCACCATAGTTATTCTTTTTAAAATTTTATGTTTATATTTTAATGAGCATCCTAAACATACATATTCTGGTCTTTGTGAAATGAAATGAAAATTGATTACATTTGTACTTTGGCTTAGATCAGATTTTCCCAATTATTTTAGTGTTTGGAGGGCATTCTTAGTTTGAGAGGGGGGCTTAGATTTAGTTATTTCTCTCCCTCCCTCTGTGCTTATCATGTCTCATTTGTGGTTTTGCAATCATAAAAGGGATTCTAGAACTTCAAGAAGGAATGGTTCACAAAAATTTTACCTGGAGTGTCTGGCAGCACTTTACGGCCCACTAGAAAGTGTGACGACCATGCAGAATGAATGTGTAAGTATGTGGTGGTATGGGCTATGCTGGGAATTCTGGGAGGAGAGGTGGGGAATGCAAGCCAGAAAATCTTTAAAACAAGGCTCTTCATTTTATTCCATATTGTGAAAATCTTTAAAGCAAGGCTCTTCATTTTATTCCATATTCTATATACAGTTCTCAAATTCTTTGTTGTTTTGGCTTTGATTCTGATTCCTTAATAATAGAACAGGGATCACGTTTACTTAATATTACTCTTGGAGATGTCATGTAAACTACTTGTTACTATTTGTGAACATGATTTGAAGATCTGAAATGATAAACTCCCAATGTGTAAGGAATTCTTTCATTATTATTCTCAAAACCATGTCTTTGTAAATGTCTCAAGCTGTATGAGTGATGTGTTTGAAGTCTCTGGCTGTCTCAGTTTGACTATTATCACTATTTAACACCATCCTAAAGATACTCAAGTGGTATACTTGAAGTATCTGGCTGCTGTGATTTTACTTTTATCACTATTTAGTATTCTCCTGGGTTATTTGTTCTATAATTGGCAGTGTTATCAGGAGACCAATTTTAATTATAGCTGCTTAGTGTTTTAGAAATATAAAGCCAAATGCATCATTTAAAAATGTTATTAGCGCTTACTAACTTGTGTTGTATTATAGTTACCTATTTAAGCTGGTAATCCTTCTCCCCCTCTCCCTTAATATTCATACTCCAATTATTCAGTAATGATATTAACTCTTTACTTTTGGTTGAATGCCCAGAATAAGTACATATTTTCCAGCCTCTTTGATAGCTGGATGTGGCCAAATGACTACATTTTGCTCAATTGGATATAACCGGGAGTTATCTTTAATGGCAGAAAGATCTGAATTTCTTATATACTGCCTCCTATCTGTTGGTAAAATAAGGATGTAATAGCTGGAGTTGCAAGCATCCATGTTGGAATATTAGGTGATCCTTGGAATAAAACATATATCGCAGGAGGCAGCAACAAGATAGCCAAGCATAGATTTCTTGCACCCTTCAGTGCCTACACAGTTCTGACTTGAATACCACTGGGTTTCTTAAATATGTGTGGGAAACTTCTTTTTCCTCCTTCCTTCCTTCCTTCCTTCCTTCCTTCCTTCCTTCCTTCCTTCCTTCCTTCCTTCCTTCTTTCACGCCAGTTGCTTTTGTCATTTGTGACTACATGATTCCTATTACTTGCTATATTTATTTACATCATTAAAATGTTTTGCACATACCAGTATCTTATCTTAATTATCAAACAACATTTTCAATTAGGGAGGAAAATAGAGATTAGAGCATATTCACTTCTGTATGTCTTACAGGGCAGAGCACTATTTCATTAAGAGAGCAGGTGCCTAATAATGGCATGAGTGACACCTGTCGGATCTCTGCTTTATTTTAATAGAACAGAATGCCTATTATAACCTTCACAGTAGCCACCTTAGAGTCTCTAAAACATCTTTTAATATATGTTACTGCCATTGCTCAGTATGATTTGAGAGATGATATCATCAATTACGTTCAAAATTTTTGGCATTTTATCTTTTAAATAGCTCAGCAGTGGGAAATCTTCCTTTTTTCCCTACAGTCAGAAATTGATCAGAATGAATTCTGGTAAATTCAGAGAGAGACTGAAGGGTAGAAGTGGACAAAGGGCAAGAGGAAAGGAAATAAACGCTTTTCATTACGTTTTGCTAAAACTCATATGAAAACCTCCAAAGTAGGCAGTGTTATCTTCTGCTTTCCTGGGAGAAGTTGAGGGGATACAGTCTATGTCACTAGGGACGGGGACTCAAAACCAGGTCTGCCTTATTCCAAAGACTATGCTTTTTCCTATCAGCCTTTCTGCCTCATTAGGTCTAAGTTTATTTGAATAAAAACCAGGAGGTGACTATAAATCATGGAGATACACTTCTTTGTTGTATAAGAGTCACGCCATGGGGCAGGATAAATACCTCTGACACAAGGAGCAAGCATGAAGAGAGGGAATTGGGAGTTGATGTAAGAGGTGGTCTGTCTGCAGGGGGCTTAGGCAGAGCCTAATGCATCCTGGAAAGTGTGACAGGGCTGGGGCCTTCCAGGAAACTGAGGCAGTGTGAAAACTCCCCCTTCCCCCTCAGACACAGGTTCTTGCTATCAAGGCAGAGAGATGTCAGACGTGTTGTTCAGAGCAACAGGTATGCGTTTATTGAAGGGACAGGAAGAGGAAAAAGGGGACAGTCTCAAGGGAGAGAGTAGGTTCTCTCAGCCAGCAGGGACAGTGTGTCTCTTCTACGCTTCCGTTTATTGGGGATCCCAGAGAAGTTTCCAGAGAGTCCGGCCCAGGCCCACCTCTTGACTTTTGACTGACAGCAGAATGACATCAGACTTTCAAGTCTCCACTGTGATGATAATTCTAGGCTGCCCTGGCTCATGCTGACCATTTCTAGCTGGATTCTTAATCATAAATTCTTACAGATTTTACAGTTAGGAGGAATTATCCTTCTCATCTTGAGTTTGGGATCTGGTCTGTGAAAAGGGCCACAAAAGTCTTCTCCTTCAGGGTAACACGAGATCCTCTTACCAATATTATTTTGGGTCTACATTTTAGGTAGTTTGTTGAGGAATAGAACATAGCCTGCCCACTTAAATCAGACTGTGCTGCGGGTAAGTTGCTTCTTGGAAAAGAAAGCCTGTGTGGGTAAGCACAGTGGGCCCATTTTATAGAATTATTCCCTAAACCTCGTGTTCCTACCACTTCCTCTGTCTGTCTCCTATCAGAAAGCACTCCATGAGAAGAGTTCTGCTTTGTACTACTTTACATATGTATGGAGAACAAGGCAGGGAGACAGGAAACCCTTGGCTGCAAGAAGTGGTCTTGCTGGAACATAGGTGTGTCCAGAGCTCAGATGGGGGTCCATAATTTAGGGAGTTCACATATCATGAATAGTATGAGCTAATCACTTTATAGCCCTTCAGCTGAACCAGCTCAGTCCCACTGGGTTATCTCATTGCTGGACCGGCCAAGGGGCAGGTGATGGGGTGGAATCGGGTCGGGGGGTGCCATGTAGGTGGAGCCACAGGGCTTCCAACAGCGTATATTTTGTATCTTCTCAGCAAGTGTGTAGCTTCCCCATATGATTACCTTATTTCAATGGGTGTGTGTGTGTGTGTGTGTGTGTGTGTGTGTGTTGTGTATTTGGTTTCATTCATTTTCATCTTTTTCTTTTTTGGTTCTAAGTATTGAACCCAGGCGTACTTTACCATTGAGCTACATCTGCAATCCTTTTTTATTTTTTATTTTGAGACAGGTACTCAAAATAAAATAAATAATTGCTTAGGGCTTCGCCCAGTTGCTAGGTCAGGCCTTAAACTTGCAGTCCTCCTGCCTCAGCCTCCTGAGTCACTGGAATAATTTTCATCTTATGTCCTCTCTGATCACTTTACTCTACATGACATTGTTTCTAGATAATGCCCTCAAATGGTAACAGGTTCAATTCTCCTTTGGAAGTGAGCTACTGGAGAGGCCTGGGTATATCCTATCTGGGACTCTCACTTTCCTATGTATTTGAAAGAAATTCTCTCATAAACTTTAGCAGAGGAGAGGAGGGAGGATTTCATTGCTATCTCAAGCATCAATGGTGGTAATCTAGCCAGAACATGCTGGGGAACAAAAAGGCCCAAGGTTCTCTGATAGTATTGCATTTTCCTTGCCTGCTCTTTTGAACCTAATCCATACATGTGGAGAGAAGCAGGGAGGCAGGCATCTTCATGAATGTACATGCTGTTGTCTGTAGATAGAGTTGTTGTTTATTAAAAGAAAATCTAACATTCCTGGCAGGAGGCTTTCTTTTACCTGCTTCTTCTGTACCTGTCTGTAGATGCAGTCTTTCCAGCACTGCTAGATGGAGCGCTGTCATTGTAACTATGTGACTGCCTGTTCAAGAAGTGGCTTGAAAAGTTTTGTGATTGCAGCCTGTAAAAGACAGTTCAGTTGTGGTGCTTTTGAGAAAAGGACAGGCTTCTGGCTTCGAAGGAAGATGAGAGAAAACCATATCAATGGCACAATGAGGAGGGAGGGTTCTCCAAGCAGATGCAGCCACGTGTTGGTTAATGAAGGGACATGTTCTGAAAAACGTCATAGAGTGTACTTGCACAAACCCAGATAGCATAAGTTAATCACTAGAGGTGGCCTCTTTTTTTTTTTTAAAGAGAGAGAGAGGTATAGAGAGGTAGAGAGAGAAAGAATTTTTTTAAAAAAATATTTATGTTTTAGTTATCGGCAGGCACAACATCTTTGTTTGTATGTGGTGCTGAGGATCGAACCCGGCAAGCATGCCAGGCGAGCGCGCTACCGCTTGAGCCACATCCCCAGCCCCAAGAGGTGGCCTCTTGATGCAGTCAAGGATGTGGTAAAACACAGGGTACAGGAAGCTGCTGCATAACATGGCATAGTATTTTATGGTAACCTTTCCTTAAATTAGTAGGAGTAGGGCTGGGGATGTGGCTCAAGTGGTAGCGCGCTCGCCTGGCATGCGTGCGGCCCGGGTTCGATTCTCAGCACCACGTACAAACAAAGATGTTGTGTCCGCCGATAACTAAAAAATAAATATTAAAAATTTCTCTCTCTCTCTCTCTCTCTCTCTCTCTCCTCTCTCACTCTCTCTTAAAAAAAAATTAGTAGGAGTACATTCTAGAATAATAATAAAAGTATGTATAGCAGATACACAGGCCGGTGACATGGTCATTTACTGTCATAGTCGTCTGATGCACGGTACATAATTGTATGTGCTATATTTTCATACAGCTGTCAGCTTAGCCCTTTGTTTACACCAGCACTGCCACAGACATGAGTGATGTATGTCCCTGAGACATTATGACAGCTATTGCATCATTAGGCCCGAGGAATTTTTCAGCTCTATTATAATCTTATGGGACCACTGTTGTGTACACGATCTGTCAACAACTGAGTTGTCGTTTTGTGGTGCATGAACACAAGTGGGAAATGAAGGGAGGCAGGCCATGTTTTGCACACGAGCATAGCTGCTCTCCATTGCATCGCTGCCTGTCTGTGTAATGGTGAGTTGACAACCGAGACCCTCCCTTCTTCATATCTATGTGATAATGGGGAGATAATTATCATAATAGAAGTTATCATGTCTACCTCCTAAGATTGTTAAGAAGCTATGTGCAGACATCAAAGTTAGCAATGAAGAATGTTGGTTTTCAGGTTGTGCATGCAGCTTAGCAGAACAGCAATTTCCTAGCATGCATGAGGCCCTGGGTTCAATCCCTACTACCGCAAAAGAAAAAAAGAGATGATGATGATGATATTAAGAGTCTCATGGGAGAGAATGAGTATTTTGGGAGCAATTGATTTGATTTTGTTCTAGATTATCTTAGGTAATCATCATTTTCAAAGTATCTTTTTATAATGCAACAGCAATGACAATATTATTTTATTTACTCTTCTGAATAACTCCACACTTCAGGGTGAGGAAAAATGAGGCTCAGAAAAGAAATTAGACTTTCCTTTTGCATACAGTTTGTAGGTGGCAGAGTCAGGTGTTGTGCTCAGATGATGCAACTGTGAGCAATATTCTCAAAGGCCCCAAGACTATGTGAGATACGGATGGACTTTTTCATTGCAAGGGTGAGCGGGGAGTGACTGGGATGAACACCTCATGAGAAAGGAGAACGGGGATGAGGCAACCAATTGGGGCATCTTCGGAAGCCCAAGAAAGGCAGTCACCTGGCCAATTCCCATTCAGCCCTCAAGCTTCAGTTGCTGACATGTCACTTCTTCTATGAAGCCTTTCCTGGTTCTCAGACCACGTTAGATAGCAATGTATATAGGAATTAGTCACCTAGACTCACAATACTCTAAAGATTCAGGGAGTTTTTAAAAATTTAAGCTTGGACGAAAACAAGGATGGAGATTAAAGACAAGGGTGTACATGGAGCTTATCAGATTTAAAATTACAGTTTATTTTTCCTTCCCCGTTTGTCTCCTTTTTTTAAGGTTTTCTTTTTATTTTTCTATTCTTATTTATTTATTTATTTATTTTATGTATGACAGCAGAATGCATTACAATTCTTATTACACATATAGAACACAATTTTTTCATATCTCTGGTTGTATACAAAGTGTATTCACACCAATTCATGTCTTCATAGATGTACTTTGGATAATAATGTCCATCACATTCCACCATCATTTCTAACCCTATGTCCCCTCCCTTCCCTTCGGACCCCTCTACCCTATTTGGAGTTTGTCTATTCCTCCCATGCTCCCTTTTTATTGTTTCTTTTTTCTTTTATTCTACCTGAAGAGGAAGTATCAGATTCCTTTTATCACCTAAAAAATGTCATAAGTGCTTTCTGAATTCAGGGCAGATGGATAACACTAGTCAGTAGCAATAAGATACAGGTTAACCACACTTTCCCACAAGTTTAGACTCAGGGGATGTTCAGAGGGCTCACCCTGTGGATCTCAAGTGAAGCAGGAAGAATTTATTTCAGGGAAAGCTTACAAGCTGGGATTATAGGTCTGGGCCACTGTGCCCAGCAGGACTCACATTTTTCTTTCTTTTTTTAAAAATTCATTGTACACAATTGTAGCACAACTTTTCATTTCTCTGATTGTACACGATGTAGCATCACATCATATGTGCAGTCATACATGTATCTTAGGTAATAATGTCCATCACATTCCACCATCTTTCCTGCCCCCTATTACCCCATCCCTCTCCTCCCTCCCCCTTGCCCAATCAAAGTTCCTCCATTTTCCCCATCCCTGACCCCATTAAGGATCAGCATCCACTTATCAGAGAGAACAATCGGCCTTTGATTTTTTGGGATTGGCTTACTTCGGTTAGCATGATATTCTCCAACTCCATGCATTTACCTGCAAATGCCACGATTTTATTCTTTTAATGCTGAGTAATATTCCATTGTGTATATATACTACAGTTTCTTTATCCATTCATTTATTGAAGGTATCTAGGTTGGTTCCACAGTTTAGCTATTGAGGAATCACCTTCTTTATGAAGCTATTTTTTATACTTTACCCCACTTTCCCCATTTGATCCTTTCTTTCCTCCCAATTTATAGCATCCCTTAAAACACACACACACACACACACACACACACATTTTAGTCTCCACAATTCAATTTACCCTATTTTTTCTCCTCCTATTCTGAATTTTCAGTAATTCTGCTGTCTGAGTTGCCTCTGTTTGGTAAATTTCACAAACTCTATTTTAGATTTTAAGATCCAGCAAGCAGTGCTAGTTTTGTCTCTCCTCTCTTGCGTTCTTCTTAGAATCCCTCAGGATCTGAATCTGGCTCCTTGCAACCAGAGGCAACTGGCCAGGGGCTCTGGGTGCTTCAGGCTCCATCTGTAGTCTCAGGGAATCAACAGTTGGCATACTTGTGATCCGTTTGCAGCACATCACTGGGCCTCTGCACCAGGGCTGGGAATCTGAGCTAGCAGGGCTCCTGCAGGCAGACTCTCTTCTTGCTCTGGGCCAACCTTGAGGCAAGACTCAACTTGATGAAGCCTTTGGATACATCCATATTCCTTTGTGTTAATGAGTGTCAAATATTTTAAGGTGGATGAGGATTTACACGGTACAACAGAAAAACAAAATCCTGCAATTGATGATCTGTTCTTTACCTTTATGGTTTCTTATGCATTCATTCTTTTGTTATTTCTTTTAGCTCACAGATGATCAAATTCTCTCTGTGATCCTGAACAATTTATTTCTAACTCAACTTTGCATACTCCAGGCAGCACAACAGAACACCTATTATCTTAATAGCGGAATGGGGGCTATGTACCTTGGGTGCTTTGGTTCAGTTCACTATGTCCAAAAAAGGAGATTTTCTTTTTTTCTAATTGCAGTTCTTGGCGCCATGTTTCTCACTTTGATTGGGCCATGACTCCAACCCTGTTAGAGAACACCATTCTAGGTCTAATCAGGAGATAGAAATCATACAATGATTTAAAAAGGAAAAGTATGATATGAAGAATTATTAAACTTTGATAAAAGAGTAAGACATAATAAAAACTTGGTCTAACTTATATTTGAGAGTGACTTCCCTTTAAGGCTGGGGTTCAAAACTTATTGCAGCAGGTATAGTTGCAGTCATTGGGTGACAGAGAATTTTGCTGATTTGCATTGGGGGGAGTTGGTCTATAATCTCTGGACAAGAAGGAAACAACTTTTTAGTGACAGGTGGGGCACAGATGAGCTGCGTCCAGTGGTTGGGCATGCGGATGTGCAGACAGGGTGGTAGCACCAGCGCAGGCTAGTGACAGTGTGAAAAGGACTCTGGGAGGGTGATCTCCAGGCCAGGCCAGTGCTTTTACGTCAAGAGACTGTACATGTCTGAGGCCAGGACAACCTCATACTCTCACATCAGCATTTTTTTTTTTTTTAGGAACAACTAATTTTTATTTTTTTTTACCATGCTATTTTTACCATGGGTCACAGTATATATTCCAGACTATTTAAATGTATTTGAAACAGGTTTAATGTTTTCACTTTTTAATTTTTTTTATTTAATTTTTTCTTCTTTTTTTAATTTTTCTTTTTTTCATCTTTCATACATTTGATTCAAGTGAGTTATGCACTTCCATTTTTACCCCAAATACAAATTGCAGAATCACATCAGTTGCACATTCACAATGTTTACATAATGCCATATTAGTGACTGTTGTATTCTGCTGACTTTCCTATCCCCTACTATCCCCCCTCCCCTCCCCTCCCATCTTCCCTCTCTACCTCATCTGTTGTTGTTCCGTTCTCTCCATTCCCCCCCGCTTTCCCCTCACAACCTCATATATGTGATTTCATATAACGATGAGGGTTTCCTTCCGTTTCCATGCAATTTCCCTTCTCTCTCCCTTTCCCTCCCATCACTCGTCTCAGTTTAATGTTAATCTTTTCCTCATGCTCTTTCCCCCTGTTCAGTTCTTAGTTGCTCTCCTTAAATCAAAGAAGACATTTGGCATTTGTTTTTTAAGGATTGGCTAGCTTCACTTAGCATAATCTTCTCTAATGCTATCCATTTCCCTGCAAATTCCATGATTTTGTCATTTTTTAGTGCTGCATAATACTCCATTGTGTATAGATGCCACATTTTTTTTTTTATTCATTCATCTATTGAAGGGCATCTAGGTTGGTTCCACAGTCTAGCTATTGTGAATTGTGCTGCTATCACATCAGCATTTTTGACTGACATTGCCATCCAAGAAACAGCAGGAGAGCTACTTCCTTCTGGGATACTGGTGTAGTGCCCTCTCTGAAGAAAGCCCAACGGTCAGTGGCACATGCCTGTGATAATCCTATCCCCTCTGGAGGCTGAGGCAAGGCAGGAGGATTGAAAGTTTCAGGCCATTCTCCACAACTTAGTGAGACTCTGTCCCAAAACAAAACAAAACAAAAAACATAAAGGGCTGGAGATATAGCTCAGTTTAAAAGCTCTCTTGGATTCAAACTTCACTACCAAAAAAATAAAAAGAGGCGGGGGGAGTGGGGAGAAAAGAAAAGTACACTGTACTTCTGTCAAAGAGAAGTGCATAAAGAAATCCATCTTTTAATTCAAGGCATGTACTGAAGGGAGAGTTTGGAGCTGAGCAACAAATTGATAACAGATACTGGTTGTTTCCTGATTGGTGCTCCTAGTAAATCTCAATAAACACTAGCTAAATCTTTTGTCCCAAGCTAACTGGTTGAGTTAGTAGACATTTGACTTAGAATGAGCACTGAGTTGAAATCCAGGGGACATAGAGTCTTACTTCACTAGCATTGATTTTTTTAAACTTGAACATGTTTTCTAAGCCTTAGTTTTCTTATCTGTAAAATAAAGGAGATGGGTTAAAAAATAGCCTCCAACGTCCATTTTAAGATGTAAAAATATTAAAATATGTTGTAATTTAAGTAGCACAGTTCTTCTGTTGTTGATGTGATCTGACATTGTATTGATCATATCATTGAAGGTCGTCTTGCAATGGATGAGGATGCTTCCAAGGACTCCCCTCCACAGACACACAATACTAGAGAAGTTGTAGTCCTGTTACTTGTGGTTATGGAATGAGAAATTCACCCTTCTTCTCTTTTTTTTTTTGCATGAGTTGTGCAGCAAAGCATAAGGATAGGAAATATTTTTCTTGTCATTGTCACTCAAATACTGGCTTTCTCTCTAGGGAGACAGATTGAACAAACAGCAAAAGTCATTTTGAAGGGTTTCTTTCTCAACACTTTTATAAAAAAAATAGCAAGTTAGTTAAATTCTATTCCCCTTCAGGTATGACTAAATGTTCCCTATGGATTCCAGTCCATTTTCTGATTAAAAGAATATCAAAGAGGTGAGCATATTTCTTGCTGTCTTATAAAGGCATCTAGCAATAAACTATTTGTGTTAAGTGGGAAAAATTACACAGAGGGATAAATTTTTGATGCAAGAGAAGAATAAATTTGCAACTTGGTAGAAGAATTTAATATTCAAATGTTTGAAATTACAGTGCCAAATAGACCCTAAGGGACCAAATAAGTTATTTCTTCTCGTAAAGTAAATCAGTGATCTTCCATTCATATAAGCAAATCAATATTATAGGTGAAAATGGTTTTTCTTTGCCAGTTAATACATTTTCTTTCTCTTGCTCTTATGTGAAATTGAATGATTTCCAAATATCTGATTGAATCATATTTTTTGAGCTGTCATCTTGCCAGATAACTTAAGAATACCAATATCTTTGATATGAGACATATTAACATGACAGAACCAAATCCTTGGTCACCTTTGATAAATATTATATATGTATACATAATGCATTGAGGTAGCTTATTTTAAAATATTAGTTGCAACGTGGAGAACATATAATTGCTCTTAGAGGAAAATATAGTTTTAAACTACCTCATTGTTGAAAAGTGTAATGTAGAGTGACTTCTTCATTTTTCAACACATTAGCTCCATAGGTTCCCAGTAGGACCTAATTTAGTGGTAATGTGGGTAATAATACCTATGTAAACTGCATAAGTTGAAAAAAATGTGTATGAATTCTTTTGAATTTTTCAATTGCCTGCTTGCACCAACGCCTCCTAGAATGCTTATATTAATGAGTAGGTAGGTTTATGAAACCATGAACAGAAAAGTTCATGACACCACCAGCCTAAGTGTAATATAGTT
Source organism: Callospermophilus lateralis (assembly GCF_048772815.1). Classification (NCBI taxonomy): domain Eukaryota; kingdom Metazoa; phylum Chordata; class Mammalia; order Rodentia; family Sciuridae; genus Callospermophilus; species Callospermophilus lateralis. The sequence continues at coordinate 31,730,976 of NC_135319.1, read as the reverse complement.
ATGTTGTTGGAATATAAAGAGACTCTCCCAGCCAGTAACAGTGAAGTCTGTTAGAACTGTTTTAAATTTGATTCGGCCTGTAGCGAAACCAATCGGGGTGCAGTTGTCACTGTCCAGGATCATCTCCCTCTTGGTAACTTGATTTTATTCTGTGTCAGGGTCATTTGCTCTTGCAAATGAGTACTTCTGGTCAGTAGGTGGCTCATGAAAGTAAGAGAACCAAGGAGAAAATATTCAGTGTAATTAAGGAAACTCTTGATGTCATGTTAATACTCTCTTTAATTTTAATTTTCATTCATTCAAACCTACAAATGTTTATATATATTATAACACAATAGTATTTGCTTCTTTAGTTATTACTTTTTGCAAAAAACACCCTAAGAACATTTTTTATTTTTTAAGTTAAGATGCACTCTAACATGTATGCTATCAATACTACTGATTTTCTTCATAGAACTTTTTTTTTCCTCTTCATAGACAAGAAAAAAAAAAAAAAAAGAAGAGCCATGATGTGAATTGTAATCAGTTTCAAGTTGGCAAAGTCAAGCGTGATGAATGTTGATTGTATGTACTTTAAACTCTGATGGGAGATAATTTGTACTATTGGGAAACTCTTAGTTCCATCTTGGCATCAGAGTTGCTTCCTGTTGTAATTGTTGTTTTATCTTTTCCTCTCATGGCTACTCCACCAAGATACTCTGAAGTTCTTCATAAAAATGCCAACAAGATTTAGGTTTGAAGAGCTTTAAAAAGCACATTTACTTCTCCATAAGAACTTTACTTGCTTCCAGAAGGAGTATGTATTTTTAAACTGAAAAAAAATCTGGGCACTTTTTGCAAAATGACATCAAAATTACCTCTCTATTTCTACCTGCAGTGAAATGGAGTTTACATAAAGAAAGCTGATAGGAAATTGGAGCTTAGAGTATTTTTATAGAAATCTTTTTGGAAAAGCTATTTCTCTTTTGTACAATAATTACATATAAAATTCCTGCTGAAAGACATTCAGCAAAATTAACATGTCCAATGCCCATACTTTTGCTGGAATAAGTGACCAGCCATAGATGTCGCCTTAAAAATGAGGGTTGTACATATGTGCTCATGTGCACGTGTATGTACATTAGGAAGAGAAGAAGGAAGAGGAAGTTAGGGGGATCTACCCCTTATCCCCAGATGCTGGTGAATCAGACTCTTATCAAGAATAGATAACTGAAGGAACATCTTTTTCCTTTTGTCCCCTGAAATCTATTTATTTCAGCACTTCTAACCAATGCATTCTCCTTTTCTTCTGATGAGACAGTCCAAAAGGGCAACTTTCATAAAATTCTTGCTTGCTTCTAGGCTCCAGCTTTTTGTCTACTTTGGGGCTTATTACATACTGTTTCATGATTAATGGTAAATGCAGTATGGGACTACTGAGATGTGTTTCAGCTCAATGCCAGTTAATGTGAGGAGCCATTTGAGAAGTAGTTATAGGAACCAGGTAATTTTTAAAAAATCAATCAATCAATCAATCAATCTATCTATCTATATCATTTTTGTGGCACTGGGGATCAAACCCAGGGTCTCACAAATGCTAGGCAAGCTCTCTATCCTTGAGCTATAGCCCAGCCCTACGAGGTAGAAATTTAAATGCAGGATTTTCTTAGACCATCTGTGCTGCTATAACAAAATATCACTAATTGGGTGGGTTAGAAACAACAGAAATTAATTTTTATAGTTCTAGGGGCTGAGAAGTCCAAGATCGAGGAACCAGCAGATTTACTGTCTGGTGAAATTCTGCTATTTTGGTACACAGATGTTTTTTTTTTTTTTTCCTTACTGTGTCCTCAATGATGGAAAGGGTAAAGGCACTCTCTGGGACTTGGTTTTTCCTTGCAGAACTGGGGATGGAACCCAAGAGCCTCATATGTGCTAGATAAGCATTCTATCACTGAGCGATACCCCAACCTCTTTTATTTTATTTTGAGATAAGGTCTTGCTCTGTTGCCTAGGCTGGCCTCCACCTTGTGATCCTCCTGTCACAGACTCCCTAATAGCTGGTATGAACCATAGCACTCACCTGGGACTTCTTTCATATGGACACTAATCCCATTCATGAAGGCTCTGCTCTCATGACCTAATCACCTCCTGAAGGCCCCGTCTCCTTGTATCTTCTCATTCAGTATTAGGTTTCAATATGCTGATTTGGGGGACACACACACATTGAGATCATGTCAAGGGTTCATTTTGTTGACTATTCAGTTCTCTCTTTTTATGTACACTGGAATCTAGACCTTGGAAACTTCATGTATCGGGAGGTAGAATTGTAAGGTGGATGCTTCTTGTCAAACAATTGAAGGATCACAGTCTGCTCCAAGCTCTCTAAGTTTAGACAGGCAAGTCAGAAGGACAAGAGAGAAGCCAGACACAGCCATTCTAGGGGCACTTATAGTGTGGAAGCAGGAAGAGAAGACCTTCCACTAGTGAGCATTCTTGCTTGGGAGACAGCAGTAAACAGAGCCCAAAAAACAGTCTGAACATGCTCAGGGACTTCTCCCAACTTCCCTAATTAGGTCAAATAATCCTCTTGTGTAAGAGCAAGTGAGAGAAAGGGGAACAGATGACTGGTAGAATCTTCCCTAATACTTAGCATAAAGTTAGTGGTAGAAGTACTTATTTCATGAGCATTAGCGGGAACAAAGAAAAAGAAAGAAAATGACTCCTTTTCAAAAGCAAAAGGTCTCCAATCTGGCTGACCACCAAAAATAAATTGGGAGTTTTAACTAATAGTTTATTTAGAATTTGCATGTATTTTTTTCATCCTTTTTAATATTTTGGTATTGGGGATTTAACCCAGGGGTATTCTACCACTGAGTCACATCCACAGCCCTTTTTATTTTTTTTATTTTGAGACAGGATCTCCCTCAGTTTAGTGCCTTGCTAAGTTGCTGAGTCGATCCTCCTGCCTCAGCCTCTGGAGTGCCACCGTGTCTGGCTAACTGGGAGTTTTAAAAAATTAAAAATTCTTGGACTTCACCAGAATCAGACTCAGATGTTCTAAGGCGGGGCCTAAGAGCCTGTGTTTTTTGAAAGTCTGACCTCAAAATTCTGATTAGTTAGTTCTGGGAACATTTGATTTACTCCCTGGGAACTCTCTTCCCAAACCTTTTTCAAGGGCTTCACAGGGCAGAACTATATTTTGTCTGCTGGGAGGAAATAGTTTGACCCACATGAGTTAAAAAAAAAAAAAAAAAAAAAAAAAAGAAAAGAAAAGAAGAAATCTGGTATAAGCATTAAAACCATAGAAAATGGTTAGTTAGCAACTTAGATTGACTTTTGAATAAGATGGTCTTAAATTGCTTGACAAATTGTGTTTGCAAATGTTGAAAACAACATCCAGATACATCCTTGCCAATATTGTCCAAGCTAGTCGAAAAGGAACTTCAATTATTATGTAGTGGTCATGTTGGTAACCAGGAGGACTGGGCTGGGAGCCGACAGCGTGCACACATCACCAGAGTCCTGGCAATCTTCCCAGTCACGCTGATGTCAGTGGGGGCCCAGGAATGGTTTTGTGGTTTCACTGAGCCATGCTTTCAGGAACCAGCTGTCAGGAGTATTTATCCTGCGAGGAAAGAATTAGGCATTTAAAATTTCTTTTTTTTTTTCCCCTTTGAGGAAGAGTGAAGTTTCTGATTTAAGTTTCATTGGTTATCAACAATGATTTTTGTTTGTTTGTTTCCATTGGACTGAGGATAATATAACAGTTAGGGGAGAAATAAGTCTCTGTACTGTAAGGGACGCACAGGGTTCAGATCCCAGGTTGTAGCCCCCACTGCAGCCTACCTGGGACCAGTCCTAGCCTAGCTGCTGATGGCTGCACCAGTCACCTGTTGCCCAAATGGGGTCGTTTGGTTCAATAAAATGTACCATAATCTGGATTTGGCTTATTCATCTTTATGGCATTGCTTATCTTCTCCCTAGATCCCTGAATTTTTAATAAATTGGTAGTCAGATCTAAAGGCTTAATTTTCAGAAAAGAATTCTTCATACTACAACATTCTTTTTAACTTTTTAAATTGGCCCATTATAATTATGCATAGTAATGGGATTCTTTGTGATGTATTCTTACAAACACCTACCATAATTAGGTGCATTTCATTCCCCAATACTACCCTTCACCAGTCTCCTCCCTTTATTCTACAGCTTTCCCTTCTATTTTCATAAGATCCCTCTTTTCTTTTTTGTCCTTTTCCCCCTCTAGCTTCTACGCATACTACCACATTCTTAAAAATTTAGCATTAGCTCCTAAACACCAACTAATGTATTATAACTAATTTGTATGACCTAGTTCATAATTGGGCTCAGATGCACCATGAATTTAAGGGACAGTTTGGTAACAAAAAGAGAAATTCTCCTTACAAAATGGCATTTATTTGAAACACTTAGTTTTCCTCAGAAGATTTTCTTTTATGGCATCTTTTACCAATTTATTTATTTTTAAATCTGTAATGTTTTGCAAATTTGCATATAATTCTTGCACAGGGGCCATGCTAATCTCCCTATTGTTCCAATTTTAGTATAAGTGCTGCCGAAGCTGTGGCATTTCCCATTTTCATCTTAAAATGGGAAAATACCATCTAACTTCTAAAGTGGATTTATGTTTAAATAAAACAGTGAACATAAAAACATTCACTATAGGGCTTGGCTTAGAGTATGCTTTCAAATAGTATTAGCCTCCTTTGTTTCTTCTACAATTATTATTATTATTATTATTATTATTATTATTAGGTACAGGGGATTGAACTCAGCATTGCTTAACCACTGAGCCACATCCCCAACACATTTTTATATTTTATTTAGAGGCAGGGTCTCGCTGAGTTGCTAAGTGTCTCACTAATTTTCTGAGTCTGGCTTTGGATTTGCAATCCTCCTGCCTCAGCCTCTCCAGTCACTGGAATTACAGGCATGAGTCACTATGCCGGGCTTTACATGTATTTTTGAACACCCTTTCAAGCCCAGCTCGATGTCAGGTGTTGTATTGGGAGTTAAAAGAAGTTAAAAGAACTAGATTCTCAATAAATGTATTTTAATACTGAGCCATAAATGTGGTTTATGCCCCAAAGGAACTTTGGTGCAATGGGAACACACACACATACACACACACACACACACACACACACACACCCATACACCCACAACCAAGTTGTGATAACAGAAAGGGCTGAGGTGTTCTGCTGTCGATCACTATTGAGAATTTACAAGATGGAGTCCTTGTAGAGAAGGTGAGACTAAAGCAATATGAGGAAAATATGGGGAACATTGGCTCAAGCGCATTCATTCCAGACTTGAGGAATATTATAGCAGGTGAAGGAGCAGAGAAATATAAGCAAGGGCATTTTCCTAATAAGCAGATTCATGTGACTGGTTAGAAAGGAAGGCTGCTGAAACAGAATCACGAAAGGCTGTTTGCAGACTGGGGTGAAATTGAGGATGGCCTCAGATGTCCTTTGAATTTTATCCTAGTCCACAGAAGAATGGGTTATATGATAAAGTAAGTATGTAGGAAAGTGAATTTAGAGCATAACGGGTTGGGAAGACATAAGGACTGAAGGATATCAGTTGCAGAGTACTATTAAAATCCTGGAACCAGGGGAAAGAATCTTGGGTGACTTCTTGCTCATATGGATTTAGATCATGAAAATAATAGCGCCAGGCTGTAACACACAGTGTTGGATTATCTGAGTTCTAATGTTTGAAGCATATTGGTTTGGAGTTCTCAAAGTATTTTTTTTTTCAAGTAAGTGATTACAGCCAAGATGGTTTATAGTACCAAGAATAAGTGGGATGCTGGGACTCCCAGATGTCCTGAAGCCCTAGGGATCCCTCCAATATGATGGTTCAGGCTTTACAGAAGAGGATCGCTTTAATGCTAGACTGCTAGTGCTATCTGATTAGTAAAATGGGAGTAAGTATGGGTAAAACAAAACCCACAGTATATACTAAATGCTTGATTTCTGCCAATTGGTACCCTCTGTGCCAAATATAGTGACCAGAGGAAGGGTCGGGTTTATACTACTGTCACAGTGGTAGCAAGATAAATGCCTAGGCTTACTGTTAGTCTTTTATTTGTTCCCAGTGGGTCTTAGTTATTTTGTGTTTAACCTTGGAGAGTGCAAAGAGGATAGAGTGCATTGGAGAGGTGGAAACATGATAAATGAAGTGCTGGTTGTCCCCATGGGCTCCTCTGTTTGAATCTCTCACCTAATGAGTGGTCACATCAGCTACTCTGGCTGAGGGAATGGGCATCATATTACAAAAGTACATCTGCATCTTTGCTTTTACAAGGCCTTTCCCCCTTGCAGGTAACAGCTATTCTGCAACACCTCCTTGTGATAAATTGAGACTGATTTTCCATCAGAGGGAACTCAGGTGAGAGACTAAGGGTTTTTATTATTGTCATCAGGGGAGACAGAGAGGTTTGGTCCATTAGGCTGTGAGGCCCAGGCATTTCATAGGGACAGGATGTTCTGTATTTTTTGAAATGTGAATCTCAACACCAAAATATAGTAGTACTCACGGTTGTTGAAATTTAAAAACTTTCTGAGACTTGTAAATATGCATGTAGAAACCACATATGGTTGCTTAAAACAAGTCTGTGACTGTAAATGTGTAGTTCTGGTTGCTAATTTTGTGCAGCCAGTTTGATAAGAATGAGGGTCAGGCGGATGAATCATGATCTTCGGGACTGATTTTTATATTCTTCAGTAAGTGACTAATGAGTGAAAATGTCTGGGTTTTTGTAGGTTTTTCTCAGAAGTAACATTTTTCCCCTCAAGTGTTTCTCCATACTTTGAATTGACCTGAGCTGTGGAAAATAAAACTGAAATGGGCCCCACAAAGGAACTGCTTCTCTGAATGCTGACAGAATCTTTTGCTGGCTTTGGACACTGGGTGGCAGACATGCTCTGGTTAAGATTTGGTGAGCGTGTTTGAAGAGCAACTTGGCCCTGAGAGGGATGATGAGCTCTCTTAATTAAAAAGTCAACCCCCGCCCCCACCCCAAAGGCCACACAGGATGTTCCCATCGAAATAGAAATCTATTTTGCCATCCGTGGGGAGCATGTGTTCACATTATTGATGGCTTGGCTGGGGAAACTTGTGAAGCCTTTCAATTCATTTCATAATGGAATGGGGTCACTAGGATCTTAACCTCCCATCCGTCAAAGGTGAGTATTGGGAGATAAATGAAATCTGGATTTAAAATGCTGATGTCATGTTCAGTACTAAAAATATTTTCGTGAGACTCTTGTGATCCTACAACAGGCTAATAGAGCAGACCATGAGTTATAATTTTCTCTCATGATTGTGGAGAGAGAAAGGCTTCCTTGTACATTATAGAACTCAAGATTTAGGTTGATCCTGAGCAATCATCTAATGACTAGGATCTCTTCAAGGGAGATTCAACCTTGGCTGTGGCTGAAACTCACCCAGTGCTTTCCAAAAGCACAGGTGCCTGGATGCTGAAGACAGTGTCCCTGGAGGTGAATCGCATGCACAGGAGGTTTTCATTGGAAAAGCTGCATAGGTGGATCTAGAGGGAAAGCTACATCCTTGAGTAGCATTTGTAATTTCTTAAGCGCGCGCGCACACACACACACACACACACACACACACACACACACAACACATTTGTAGGATCAGCCTTAAGAGGGAAGCAGCCCACAGCTATTGTTTATGAGTACAGAAAGGTTCCAGATGTCCCCAATCCATTTTTCTCTTCAGATTAGTAAGAATTTTGTCACTGTTATTTTTTTTTTAAATGTCTTTGAGGCTAAAGGGCATCATTCACTATCAGCTTTTAGCATTATAGTTCTGAGTTATTATATTTTGAAAAATGATCAATAAGTCACTGGGCATAAAGCACTGGGTGGATCAGTGTTGAGAAAAGTTTAAGATCTTGCTTCCTTTTGGGAAGAAAAGGACTTGGTCTGTGGAGGCCCAGAAATTCAAGGGCCACCCAGAGTGTGGCAGAAGAAGGATTGAGATTTGTGGATTTGGATGTTCTTCAAGACAGATTTTATATGTTTCACAAAATTGTCATTTATTGCCCAGCCTCACAGTGTGGAAGAAGTGAATGTGATGGCTTATTTCTTCCCTGGGGAAAGATGGGAGAAGAGGAACCCAGTGTTGTCAACGGGGGTTGTAGTCTCTGAGGAATGGTGGAGACAAGACTGCTCTTCGTGGAGGTCTTAGAATTCAAGGCTGAGCTATGTCTCTAAGACACCCTAAAGGTAGGTTAAAAAGTAAAAAGTATTGTCTGTTAGCCAAATGAACCAGAACATAATATATTTGATTATTATTTTCCTCTAGTTGATCTGTTATTTTTAGTGTTATATAAGCATATCCTGAATAATCAGCCAATTTGAGTCAGTTGCATTCAAAATTGGATAAGTGGCAAAAAAAGTTGCACTTTTTATTGGCATAAATATAACATAAAAATAAAGTACAAAAAGTTTTGATTGATTGTAGCTTTCACTTTCAGCATAGTTATGGCATTGTTACTCAGTCTAGAATTTAAAACACCTGGGAAGATAACCCTGTAGTGTTCAGTTTAAAATGGTTTATATTTTTCTTACATAAATTTTACTCCAATTAAAACAAAAGATAAAAAACCAAAATGCAAAATCTCCTGCTCAGAGGAAAATTTCCTCTTTACTATCCTACTATCTATCAATTCTAAATTAGCCATTTAACCCATTAGGTGTTTTTTTTAAAAACAAATCTCTAGAGCTTTTTTTTTTTTTTTTTAAATCTGTTATGTTCTTTAGTAATACACATTTTATTACACTCCAGGAAAGCAAATATAGAATTCAGAATAGATAATGAACTGTGTGTTAGTGACATTTGGTATTCACTGGCTGCCCATGTGGTTAATCAATCTCAGAAATATATGCTTTGAAAACCAATTTGCTTTTCCTTCCAATATTTACAGTAATCTTGTTCCAGTTCCTAATTAATGGGCATGTTTAACCATAATAAAACCAGTAGGGTCTAAGAGGAGAGCCTTTAACCAAAGCAGCTAAGCCAGCCTTAGGGTACCCCAAACTTTTAAATTTTGCATGTGGCATCGAAGGATTCGGTGTGGGGAGATGAGCCTCAAGGCCTCTTGTATCACAGATTCTAATTTCTGTGAAACTAGAAATAAATATACACTTCCAAACTAGATTAAAAAAAAATACATTGTTAGAGACCTCAATTTTTCTGAAGATAAATCTCATAAATATTCCTTTGGAATCTAGTCAAGTATTTATATATAACTTTAGCACAGAAATGGAAGTGTTGGCAACTATAAATATTTCTGACATTTTGTCTTTTTGGTGTTTCTTTTCAAAGTCACAGGAAGAACAGTCAAGCACTCCTGATTCTCTTGGAAAGAGCATTATCCAAAGCTCACTGGTTGCTGCAAGAGTGGCTGGGAGATGGTTTGAAAGAGTGGCTTCTGATTTTAGCAGGCTGAACTAAACTAAAGCAAAAAGTTTAAAGTTAGCAGGAAGTTGCTATTCTTATGTAATATGAACCATAGGCCAGAAAGACCCTCCTCTTTCAGAAACCGTGTTTCGTGTGGTTTACTTGATTCAAGGAGAAAACAAATTTTTCTTGTTTCTGATTTTCAGTAACTAATCAGTTATAAATGAATTAGGAATGTGGGCATTTTACCTTTTTCCCACAACTGATTGCTTGGCTTTCAGCCTCTTTTTGCTGAATGAAAGGTGCTTTCAATGATTAACTGACTGAAATATCACATTTGACAGAAAAAGTTGAGGTATTTGCACAGAGCTGCCATGGTTTTGCCTGATAAATGTGAACTGCTTTATCTGGTTTCCAAGAAATAATTTGCCCATATTGTAATGAAAATGACAATGGAGTATCTTGATGCTGTGTGAATGCACTGCTCATTGTGAATTATCCAGGTAATTGGAACAATTATTTGCATTGTGTGGGCTTTAGTGATCAGGCCAACAGGAACTTTGCAAAACAGAAATTGGCTAATATAATTTGGGAAGAAGGAAGGCTGATGATAAATAGTGATGAGGTCTCTCACTCTTAAATGCCTCATAAATCATACCACATTATGACCTGAAACTTAATTTGAGCTTGTTTGGAACAAAAAGAAGTTTCATATCTTTGACCTTATTTTTGTTAATTTCCTCTAGTTGCTATTGATATTATATATGCCAAAAATTTCCTACTGATATGTTCTGTTTAACCTTTTTGTTGTTGTCCCATAAAATTTCTACTTATTATGATCCTGTTTTTCTTACAGCAGAATAAAAAGAAAAAATGCAATTATGCCTTTTAAATAATTTTCTATCAAAGTGGAAGAGTAAAATTCAGACCTAGAAGGTCATAGTTTTTCATGAAAAGTCAAAAAGTCTTTTTTTGTGTGTGGAACTGAATAGTAGTCTACATGCAACGGGTGCTTTTATCAAAAGAATCAACTTATATTACCATTATGAAACATTTTATAAATGGATACTATAAATCATTTTGGTTTGAGAATGCTGTTTTAAACAGGAATTGAGCTTTCCCTAGGTGGTTTGTGCTTTCCCCCCTTTCTTATTATTTCATGTATTTGTCTGCTTAGTGAAAACTGATCATTCAAAAAAGAGCTTGGATTTATAATTTTTCCCTGTCCGCTGCCTGGGCAGTAGGTAGCTGTCCAAGGTTCTGAAACACTCACTGCTTAGAGCACTGGGTCTGAATTTTGACTGAACATGGGAATCTCTTAGGAATTTAAGAAATGAAGGAAATGATGCTTGGATCTCACCTCTAAAGATTATGGATTCATTGGTCTTTAAAAGGCTCACTGGGAGATTGTAATGTGTGAACTAAGTTGAGAGCCACTGTGGCCATAGCTGTTTCTGTTATCAAATTTATTATTCTCTCTGTGCATAGTTCATTGTTTTTAAAATTTTCTTCCTTGGTGAAAATAATATGTTATTTCAAAAATAGTTATAGAACAAAGGGAAACAAGATTTTGTTTCATGATTTACACATAAATAGGAGTTTTGGGAGACCTGTGGTGTTTCTCTTAGATACATTTTCCCTCTGCCTGGAAGTGTTTTTCAGATGTTTTAAAAGTAATTTTGGATGGTTTAGGAACCATATAATAATTAGAGAGGATCTAATTTTCTGCTCAAGTGTTACCAAAGACTTGAAGGAAATGGGAAGGGGAAAGAGTGCTATTGTAATAAGAGATTCTTGGGTTCCATAATTTGGGAAAAACATTATGGGGTAGAGGGTAGTAATAGTATTTGTATCAAAACCTTGGGATATTATTCTAGTTTAACCATGCAAAGCTTTCAAAGGGAATATATAGTAGTGGAATAAAATTGTGGAACCAAGGAACATTGTTTGTTATACTCTGGCTCTAGTCCTAGATTCTACTATACAATAACAGTCTACTTTAAGAGTCTACATTGAATCATCTGGAGAATTTACTTCTACCCATCCTGAGGGCAGTTATGAGGCCTAGAACTAAAACAATAGTCTATTTTACTGTTGTCTTTTGGGATAATCTGTAATTAAAAAAAAATACTCTTACTTGGATTCTTCTTTCCTTTGCCACTAGAGATACTGACATTAAATTGTGATAGCATGTGGATTGGCCAACATTATTTTACAAACCTAATAAGGTAGATTTTAGTGCATAGTGAGGGATAATCATCACTGGAATCTTCTGTTTTCTTCCTATGAAGTGTGCCCCTGAGTTTCAGATCTTTTAGCTCCAGTGGCAAGGGCCAGAGGCCTCCCTGTAATGATGAATAGGACAAGAAGCTCTAGAAGCGGGAATCATCTCCAGGATCACCTCTTCTAAATACTTGGGATGAAACAGGTCTAAAGAGAGAGAACATGACCAAAGGAAATTAGAGAAGGAGATTTTTTTTCCCCAAAAAAATTAGGAATGGAGATTTGTTCCTGTGTTCCTTCTCCAGCTTTGATGGATCAAAGGGTTACAAAGAAAGAGCATATAGTTATCATATGATCTTAACTTATCAGAAATGTGTATCTAAGGACAGGGAGCAATTTAGAGATAAATACTTGTCCTTAGGAGTACAATGATCTGTGAAAGACAGGAAAATATTAAAGGCCTGGCCCCACTTCAATGGGTTTACTGGCTCAGTCCCTGCCTCTATCCCAGTCCTGTGGTCACAAGATGGACAGTTCAGTTTCTCAAGACTTTTATGAGTGCCTTTTATATTGCCCAGAAGACACTTGGAGGTGATACCTGTGACTACTCTTTACATTACCTGAGAAGTCATCCTAGCACATTGTAAGAGGTCACTTAGTGCTAGATGTTCCTCCTCCTCCTACCTTACCTCCCCACCCAGCTCATAAGATAAGTGTTTTAATATTTGCACCAAAATATAGATAAAAATACTAGCAATAATATTATGTAAGATTTACTTATTAAACAACTATTATGTGTTATGCATTCTTAGTACATTATTTAATTTTATTCTTGCATTAATTCTCTGAGATGGTTAGTATCATTATATACCTCATTTTATTTTTAAATTTTTGAGACAGTGTCTGACAAAAACTGACCTCAAGGGTTGGGGTTGGGGGCTGGGGATGTGGCTCAAGTGGTAGCGCGCTCACCTGGTATGCGTGCGGCCAGAGTTCGATTCTCAGCACCACGTACAAAGATGTTGTGTTCGCCGATAACTAAAAAATAAATATTAAAAAATTCTTTCTCCTTCTCTCACTCTCTCTTTAAAAAAAAAAAAAAGGGCTGGGGTTGTGGCTCAGTGGTAGAGTGCTTGCCTCGTATGTCTGAGGCACTGGGTTCAATTTTCAGTACTGCATATAAATAAATAAAATAAAGGTCTATTGACAACTATTTCCATTGACAACTAAATATATATATTTCTTATTTAGGCTAATTACATTCAAGTCATCTTTGTATCTTTGTTTATATATATATACTGACCTCAAATTTGCCTTGTCCTCTGAGTTGCTGGGATTATAGGTGTGCAGTACCACTCCCTGCTTAATTTTTGTAAGTAAGATATTTAAGTCTCAGGGAATTATTTGTCAAAACAACGTACTATTAAGTGACAGATCTGGGATATTTACTCAGCTTCATTTACTTCATAGTGCTATAACACAATAAAGTTAAAGTTGAGTGATTATGAATTTCTTTTGCAAGTCAATCCTTCATTTTATTAAATAAATTACCATTATTATGAAATGGATCTTTTTTTCCTGCCTGCTTTCTGTCTCTCTTTTCCTTCTTAGTAAAATGAGTCCTCTTCTCTGAGGCAGGCCTCTGTTTTCTAAAGCACAAATGAATTCACATCAGTGCACCAATGCAGCAGTTCTTAGCCTTGGCTGCAAAATTAGGAACATAGAGACAGCTTTTGGAATCACCCACACTGAGCTCTACCCCATCCAATCAAAGCACAATTTGTGAGGATGAGTCTGGGATCTCAAAAATTTTAAGGGCCTCTCAAGTGATGCTAATGTGTAGCCAGAGCTGAGAACCACCATGTTAATGGCTTTAGAGGTCTCACGTAAAATATACGGATGTGAACTGAGACTCTCAAACTCTAACTCCACAGGAAGACTTTGGGTGGAATTTTCTGACTTTAGGAGAAGTATTTATAGGCCAAGGGAATGTGCAGGGGGTTGGGGAAGAGAGCCTTCCTCAACCCATACCAGTCAGAGGATTGGTCAGGGAGGAATGTGGTGGGAAAGATGGCGCTTGTTTTTAGCACGTTTTTGCTCTATAATGAGATGAAGTAGAACATAGAAGATCATTAGTATTCCCTGGCCAAGCAAGAAATGAAGCTTCCTGTGTTAGGGACATATTTTTATTCAGCCATGTCCTGTTAAATAGAAACTAGGATTATGTTGCAAATATTGCATTTTTTGGTCTTTTCTGCATATGTACATGTATACATGCATATGTACTTGTTGTAATAATAGAATCTGTTTGGTTCTCACCCTTTTCCATAGCCAAGGAGGTTACCAGAGACATTCAACTCCTTAAATGCTTGACACATGCACTTGTTCTTTCATTTTGCTTTTACATCCATAACCAGCATCATCAATGAAATGTCACTCTGTGAGGGTCTGGTTGACTATTGTGAAAAAGCATCTTCCATCAAGTGAAGATAAATATAAAATTAGGGATCAGACTGTGACCACTCATGTCTCCTACAGTGTGTTATTCTTGCTTCTGCCAACATTGCTGTAATAATTCTTTAAATATGCTTCTGCCAAACTTGAGCCGTGAGTACTATTTTGAAAATGTATCTACTTACCTAGTATCCATCTCTACTTCTGGTATACCAGCTTCATGAAGATGAGGATGTATTTTTCCTGTGCCTGGTTGTATCCCAAGAACCTAGCACAGTACTAGTACATGGTAGGCACTCACACATTTCATGAATGATAAAGGTGGCACTGACTATAGAACTGGCTAGCCTGGTCTTTATACAATTCAAGAATATCAGTTGCAAGTAAAATTGTTCAACTACCATCTCTTCTTTATTTAGCATAACTACATTCAAGGCATCTTTGTTTACTCCTCTACAAAACTGCTCTCTCTTTTTTTTAATCTCTAGGAAAGTTTTTTTTTTCATCATATTTCATTTTAATTGTACATCTAGAAGTCAAACTTCATTATCATCCCCTTCCATCATTCAAGGTTTTGTGATCCTTCCATGTTTAACTCATGCAGATGTTTTGTAGGCTGTTATCAGTCAGGAGCTGAAATCTAAAGTACTGGAATAAAAAATCCCTTAAAGAATATTATGACAGACTAGTAGTCACCATGATGTTCATATACCATGAAAGTAATTTCATACTTTATTTCTTATGCAGGTTTTCCAATGTTATCTTCATATTTAGATGAGATGTAAAAATAGGATTACTTTTTCTCTTTTCCTGTCCTCCTCAATCCTATGATTTTTTTCAATCTGTAAAGGATCTCATATTGAGGGAGACCCTTGTATCACAGTACTTTACAGCTTGCCCATCTTTGTCTCTCACATTTTCTAAAATGATGAGTTGTTAGGCCATAAACCAAATCTCATGTGAAATAGTCTATGTACTCTTCAGGGAATGTGATTTCTTATTCTCTTGATTTTCTTGAATAAGGGCTTAATTAAAAAATAGGTATCACATTTTATTTCGAAGTTTTGACAGTAGAACTAGAGGAGCAATCTATCATTGAGGTTCTTTTCACTTTACAAACTGTTTTAATTAGGTTACATTTTTTTGCTAATTGTTTTATCCCAATACATGGTCAATGAAGAATGCTCACAGCTTGCTAATTGTACACCTAAGAATTGATTGCTTCACTTCTAATTAATAATAATAGCAAGGAAAATGGCTCAATAAGATTGTGACTGTTAATAGGATGCAAACTTTTCAGAGAGTAAACTAGTTCTTTTGCAATACCATTCATTATTGAGTTAATCTTTATAAACAACTTTGTAATTCAATGAGCCCAGGGATGAAACCAGCAATCTCATTTGCTTTATGATGGTATTTGATGGGCTGTTAAATACAAAAGATCAATACATAATAGGATTCTACCTCAGGGTGGGGCCCTGACATTTATTTTGATCAAGATTTAATGCAGTTATACATCCTTCTTGTAAATGGCATTTATTAAATACCAGTTAAGGTTACCTAACTGTGATCCAGGTCAGTTTTAAAAATTGTTATATGACACTGGAAACTTCTAAGGAGTTTGTAAATGACTATTTTTGAAATCTCAAGTTATCCTATGGAGGGAAGTTATCCGAAGAGCTACAATCACTTGCTTGGTTCTCCTCATAAAATTATTTTTTCTAAGTTCTGAAAATAAATACTGGTCATAGCTGTATTTGATGCCACTGAAATGTTCACTTATAAAAGGCTCAAATGGTACATTTTATGTTATGTATATTTTTTCACAATAAAAACTAAATCAGGACAACAGCCATAGAAAATAATAGAGAATACTAATAAAGCCCAAACTGGTAAATGGGTGGCAAGACTAATTGGAAGAAGGCTGAAAGAAAAATGTACAAAATGAAAAAGTAATAAATATAGGTACAACATAGATTTAAAAAATGATAATAAAACTTGTGTGGATTCTGATTTGAACACACCACCAGTGCCCTTATAGGCCATATCCACATGCTCCAGTGATTAGGACCTAGAGATCCTTGAAAGCAATTTTTAGCCTACTGTGGAAGCCAGGAGAAATAGAGGCACATTCCTTTTTAGGATTGTGTGGGGAAAGTTAGAATGAAGAAGAATTAGCTTTTTAATGTGAGAAGACATTTTTGAAACAAGTGGAGGGACTGAAGACCAACTAATATTAAAAACTATTAATGAATGGATTACCATTGTGCTGAATGTAGGGCAAGTCAATTTTTAAAAAAGTCTCACTTTAAAAAAATAAGAAGCTAACATTTAAGGAGAAGTTTTAATAATGGCTAAATTTTGTTTTAAAATGATGCAGGAAAAAAAAAGTGGCTTCTTATAGAACAGTGTAGGAAGGTTGGTAACTATAAACTGGTAGTGATGACATGGAGTTACTATGTTATTCTCTCTGTTTTTTACATTTATTTGAAACTTTCCAAAATAAATATAGACAAAGTAAAATAAAGTAATAAAAAGCAATAAAGAACTAAAATTTGAATATATCTATGCCTTTTGGGCACTGACCCCCCATGAAGACCAACAGAGACAGCAGGTTCATATTCAGAATGTTAGCACTGATTTTATGCTTAAAATAAATTTTCTTTGCATGAAACTCCGGGCAAACCATTCAAAGTGCATTTTAAGGTAAAATATATTTACTCTCTGCCAAATAGTTCCATTTCTATGATAATTCCTGACTTGTATATCGGTTAGAGATGGAAAAAGTTCTTGAGTGAAAGGGGCTCTTGAAAATTAGTTGCTAAATTTTGACATATAATTCTTCTGTGGAAACACAATGAATGGAACATCACAATGCACTCTCTACAATGTTTCATAAAATGCTTAGCTAATGGCACGATCTTAACCCTGATTAGAAAAGTAATTATGCTTTATTCTAACTTTTCCCATACAAATCCTAAAATAGAATGTGCCCCTGTTTCTCCTGGCTCTTGTGCTGGGCTGAGTAATGGCCCCTAAAGATCCTAATCACTGGAGCATGTGGCTAAAAATATTTTGTAGATGTGTTGAAATTAAGAATCTTGAGACAGGGAGATTATTCTGGATTATCTAAGTGGGAATTATCTGAAGAAGACAGAGGGAGTTTTTTTTTTTTTTAATGGGAGAGAGGGTGATATGAAGATGTAGCTTAGAGACTTGACACAGAGTGCAGAAGAGGAGGTAATGATGGAAGAAGAAAGAAAATTGAAAGTGCTGCTCTTAAGACTTTGGAGGTGGAAAAGTGGTCACCAGCCAAGCAACACAGCCAAGAAGCTGCAGAAGGAAAGAA
Organism: Callospermophilus lateralis; assembly: GCF_048772815.1. NCBI lineage: Eukaryota > Metazoa > Chordata > Mammalia > Rodentia > Sciuridae > Callospermophilus > Callospermophilus lateralis. The sequence continues at coordinate 31,713,497 of NC_135319.1, read as the reverse complement.
AAATGGATTCTCCTGTAGAGCCTCTGGAGGGAGTGTGGCCTTACTGACCCCTTAAAACTGTTTTAGGACTTCTGACCTGCAGAACTGTAAGAGAATACAGTATTGTATTGTTCTAAGATGTCAAATTTGTGGAAAACTTTATGGCAGCCATTGGAATCTAATATGTCCCCCTAACTCTTATAAACATGACTGATTGGGAAATGACCAGAGGGGCCTGGCCCGTGGGTGTGCGTCAGGACAATGCTTAAATAGTGTGCACCTTGCAACTCTCGCAGTTGTAACCCACTGTTTTATAATGGAGTTTCCTTGATATGATATGTAGGTACTGGGGAGGGAAATCATTCTGTAATACTAAAATTAATCTCAGATTTTTAGTGGGTCTGAGTTCTGGTCTGTGACCTTTGGGAAAGTTTCTTAGTCATTCTTTTTACACCCTCATTTGATATAGGAAGGCTAGAGGACTGACATTGTCTAATTGCCTTTACCTAGGTCAGACAATGCTCTGGCAAAGTAACTTTCCTTTAAGGAAGTACTTTGTTATTGAGAACATATTGCTCTGAGCTTATTTCAGAAGGATTACTTTCCCCTGGAAATATTTTAAAACTGGTTACTTTTTTCTCTGTGCCCCCCTCATCCAGAGGAGGAAACTATTTTTCTCTGATCTTCACTGAAAACATTTGGAGGAGCTCCTGGAGGTAAGACTCACAGAAGTCTTAGATTGGGGGTGCCACTAAGACTGAGTGGGCTATGGGGGACTTTTAATTCTCCAGCTGGTCCACACTCAGCCTCCAGAAAATTTTCAACTATTAGGTGTTCCTTCCGGTTTATGACATCAGTGGGTAAATTGTCATCCTTTGTGTTCATGTCTCTCTGGTTTTCAATGATTTGCCCTGTGATTTCAATTCAGTCATAGATATAAGAAGAGTTATTGATTTTAAATATGTTAACTTTTGTTGGGGGAGCTGTAGATGACTTCCAAGCTCTTTATACCCTGGAATTGAAACTGGAAGTCCAGAACATTGATATTTGTCAAATAACTTAATAACTTTGCATTCCTTGGATAAACACCTCTTGGTCATTTATTTTTATTTTATTTAAAAAATTTTTTTTAGCACTTCTGGGTTCAATTTACTAGTATTTTGCTAAGGACTTTCATCTTCATGATGCATATCACAGGTCACTAGCTTTTTTGTCTTTTGATAATCAAGTTGGGATACATTCTTTCCTCTGTTTTCTGAAAGGGCTTATGTAAAGTTGGCATTCTTTTTTCACCTTTGAAACAAGTCACCTTCAGAGGTCACCTGTGACACTATTTATTCCTGTTTCTCCTTTCTTGCCTTCTTTGGGTAAATTCACTACTTTATTTTATGTATTGAGTTTTTTGTTATAAACAGTTTTTAGTCCTTTTTCAGAGTGCTCTATTCTAGAGATTATTGCAGTTTTTGAGTTATTGCAGTTTCTCTTCAAAAAAAATCACCCCATCTCATGAAGAGCATAAGAACCTTGCAGAAGTCTTTTCCCCCTTGCCCCTCTCTATTCTTTTTGTTATTGTTGTCTTATATTTTACCTTAAGTTTGCAATCATTTCTACAACTTCTGTTGAATCTTTAAGCAACCCATCTTTAAAAAAAAATTAAACACACACACACACACACACACACTTTGCTGGGATGGTTATGTCTTCTTGCAGATTGCTTTACATCTGGTATCATTCCTCTTCAGCCTGAAGAACTTCTTTTAGTATTCTTACAGTGAAGGTCTGTTGAAAACTCATTCTCTTTGCTGTTGTCACTCTGAAAATATATTTATTTTACTTGCTTTTTTTAAAAAAAGGATATTTTCTCTTGATATAGAATTCTAGCCTGAGTGGCTTTTTTTTTTAATTTGTCACTTTAAAGATATTGTTGCATTTTCTATGTCCTTCATTCTTTCAGGAAACAAGATGGTTATTTTTTATGTGGATTTTAACATGTATATGCTCTGTCTATATTTTGAACTGTGCTTGAAAACAGAAAATCTGCTTTTAAAATTTGTGCTTTGTTTTTATTTTACTCCCAGCTCTTTGAATGGTGTGTTTGAATAAGTGTAATGTTTGTATTTATCCTGCTTGGGAATGATGATGTGTAAAAGGTCTATGACTGATTCCTTTGAATTCCGATTTTGGAGAATTTTCAACTAAAATCTCTTCAACTACATCTTCCAAGAGTCATTCTGCCCTGTACATATGGATAAGGACATTGATTGCAATATTGTTTATTGCAGCTAAAATCTCAAAACATTGTTTTGTTAATCACTGAGGAATTTATTAAATTAAAAAAATCTGGAATTCTATTTTTGTAAAAATGAGTTAGATATATGTTGATAAAATGAGTTCTACTTTATGTTTAGTTATAAAAGTAAAGTGCTTGGAAGAAGACCTGGAATGCCTAAGGTCTTTGGGACACACAGGATACTTGATTTGTTTTGCCTTCCTTTGGCTGCCTACAGGCATATTTAAGTCCCTCTGGATGGATCTTATCCTCAGTTCACAGGCTGAATTTGCCATCTTTCTTGACATAGGCCAGAGGCATTGATGTGCATCAAGTTTCTTTAGTCATCAACTATGACCTTCCCACCAACAGGGAAAACTACATCCACAGAATTGGTCGAGGTGGGCATTTTGGCTGTAAGGGTTTGGCTATTAACATAATGACAGAAAAGACAAGAGGATTCTTCGAGACATCTTCTATTACACCTCCATTGAAGAGATGCCTCAATATTGCTGACCTCATCTGAGAGGGTCTGTCCTGCTACCTAGCTCCAGCCAGGGTTCAATCCTGGGGGTTAAGGAGCAGCTAGAAGGGGAAGGGAAGGGAGCCAAGGGATGGACATCTTGTCATTTTTTTTTCTTTGAATAAATGTCACTTTTTGAGGCAAAAAAAATGTAAAGTGCATCTAAGTTGTTATTGTTGATCTTCATTAAATACTCTTACTTACATGAACAATGTAAGAATCTTGCAAGAGTCTATTCTCATTTATAGGATGATTTTGTTAGGGTAAATACAACTGATATAAATAGATCAGTTGTATATGTATACATATACATTCCCTCCATCCACATTCCCTCTGTCCATATTCTTTGTCATATGAATTTTCAGCACTCTGTAGCTCTGACTCTACACTTGGTTTATATGGCTTTATTTCACCAACAAATGTGGTTAAAATGATTGTGTGCCACTTCTGACCTTGACCTTCTAGAGATTTGATGTAATGCCCTTATGCTCTTTCATCTTTGCCACCACTATGAGAGAAGGTCATGCCCAGGTTGTCTCAGGAATGATGAAAGTTTTATGACACAGAGTTATCCTAAAAAATCATGAATGAGCTAGGCAACCCATAGACAAGACAGAAGTTGAGTTAACTCAAGACCATCCATGTTTATCTTAGATCAGCAGAAACCCTCAGTGTATGAAAATACACGTTTATTGTATGCCATTGAGACTTTGTGGTTGATTGCTATTCAGTAATTTTGTGGTAATAGCCAACTGATAAATCAAGTGTCTTGAGAGTTAGAGTAATCCTTTGGTAAATTCCAAGAAAACTAAGCAGTTGTAATTCTCAAGGCACATGCATTGCTCAAATAACAAATTTATGCAGTTGGAAGGCACCACTCTCTCTCTCTCTCTCTCTCTCTCTCTCTCTCTTTATACTGGGGATTGAACCCAGGGTTGCTTAACCACTGAGCAACATCCCCTTTTTCATATTTTATTTAGAGGCAGGCTCTTACTGAATTGCTAAGGCCCTCGTTAAGTTGCTGAGGCTAGGGAAGGCTCCAGTCTTAATCCCTGATTTTTAAAATATTGATTTGTTGGTCTGTTTGAAATTTTATTATTTAGGTTAACACACTTCTTTTTCTATCATCTATTAAAATATAAATGCCCCATGAAAAGAGTAACATGTTAACCCATTACTAGTAAGCATGAAACATCTATTTATCAGATAACTACATTGAAAGAAGGAATAAAGGGAACTGAGTCATAGGCAGATGGTATGCCAGGAGGAGGGAGTGCAAGCACAGAGATGAGCAGAAGCTAAAAATGAATATTGGTTCTTCACAGTTTTGTCTTAGGATTTACTTTGTCTTAGGGGGTTAATTAGTGAATTGAATAATATTATATATTTACCTATATTATTTCAATATATCATGTTTTATATTATTTTATATTTCATTCAGTTTAACTCTTTCCTTTATAGACAATGATACCGAGTCTATATTGGACTCTGAGTCTATGTTGGAAACTGAGTTCCAATCACCTCTGAAGGCTGGTCAGGGAAATCCCAACCACTGAGGCACTGGGAAATACGTTTGAGTGAGTGGTTGAATTTGTACATCTCAGCTTTGCCCCTCGTCCTTGGGGATATGGCAACAGCATAACATAGATTTTAAATATTTATTTATGTATTTATTGCTGCTCACTGAATTTTAGTGAGCAGCAATAAATTGCTTTGTTGGATAATGCCAGAGTCTTCTTTCTAAGCTGTTAATCAACTCGCATGAGCTGAGGTTGTACACAGTATAGTCAAGGTATGGGTGCTCTGACTACATCTGACTTACTTGATCAGTCAGATAAGATGTCATGAGAACTGTTCTTCTGACATGGTTCCCTGTCCTGGACTCCTTTTGCTATTTTTTGCTAAGATAAGGTTCAGAGGATTTGTTGTGTTTTTTTTTCTAGGCCCTTTTATGAAATTATATCTCAATTATAAATGACTATAAAACAAGAATCACAAATCTTCACAAAATAGGTAAATTTTTCCCTCTCCCAGTAAATTCTGTTTTATTTTCTGTCTAGGGTAATCTTAAGGAATAATTGGATTTTACTTAAGCTGCCAGCCATCAGCTGGTGAGGTCCCTTCCCTTGAATAATTCATATATGAGCGCAGTGGGGACCATATCTATGAGACCAAGGGAATGTAAAATGATGACATTACATGAAAACATTTCCTTTCTTATTTGATTAGAGACATGGGCTTAATTTTTCATGAATAGACTAATTCCAGGGCAGTGAATACGTAACAAAATTCGAGTGATGTTAGAGTAAGATGGAAGGTAGAAGAACTGTTCTTGGTTTTGTTTCCCCGTTTTCCATAACTTGGGGGACAGACCAGCCAAACCGTGTGGCATTATGCTCTTCTACGGAGTATTCTTCACACCTAGGTGCTCCCAGATGAGGGGAGCTGCATGGTGCAGCAGCTGCCACGGTCTTGGGGAGCTGGAGTAGATTGTGGGAAACTTTCCTGAAACATCATTGTTCCATGCTATCTTTTATAATTCAGCTTAACAAGAACTTCTTCTCCACTGCTTGAGCCCAGTACTTGGCTAGTACAGGATGAACAATGGTAACCGTGCTATAATTTAATAGTCAAGAGTAATATTTAATGGTGTTACATAGGAAATACCATACTTTTGGTACTATTAAGGATTTTGTTTTCAGTTGGATCGCAGTTGGGAGGTGACTGCCCACTAAAGGCCTAACATGACAAAGAATGCAAAGAGTGGTGTTGAGTCTGAAGAACTGCAACCTTTAGACAGATAAACCAGGGTCATTCTTGTACTAAGAAGTGAGATGAGCAGGTAACGTTTACAAGGCACAAGAGAGGAAGAAAAATATTTTAAAGACCCGTTTAAAGAAACTTTTATGTGATTTCAGGTTCAAAGAATAAAAATAGTGTAAAACATGGAAACCTGGGCTGGGGATATGCTCAGTTGGTAGAGTGCATACCTCACATGCACCAAGCCCTGGGGTTCAATCCCCCGCATTACCACCAATAAATAAATAAATAAATAAAAATAAAAATAGTGTACAAAAAATTACATAGGGGCTGGGGTTGTGTCTCAGTGGTAGAGTGCTTGCTTAGCATGTGTGAGGCCCTGGGTGTGATCCTCAGCACCACATGTAAAAAAAGATAAAGTTTTAAAAAAATACATGGAACTTGATTCAAGAAAGTGTTCTACCCACACCAAATACCATTGTAAGAGGTTTGAGAAACACAGCAGTGGTAAGTATAATGACAATGGCCTTAACAGAGGCAAACACGGCACAGATCATTTTTAGATTCGTAAATAGGAGGCATTTGAAACGTCGTTGTCATCATCGTCATGACCACCACATTGTTTTATTCAGGACTTATTGACTCTGTGATAAGTGATTGATGCACTTTGGGCTCATTTTATAGATAAGAGACCTGGAGAGGGTAAACTACTTTGCCTAAGACCACACAGCTGGTATGGAGTGGAGCCATTACACAGCTAGAATGATTTGCCTTAAGATTTTAATTATCACACTACATGGGCTTAGCCACTAAACACTAGATATACAGTTTCATTCTCAGCATTCGGATTTCTCCTTGCCAAGAAATCTTTTTGTTGTCTTTTGTTACAGAGTTAAATATGCCCCCCAGATGTATTTAGATACCCATATGAATGGACCATTTCTGCTAACTGCACTCAAAATTCTGGTAACCAGAGTTGATACAAACAGCCTCTTTTACAGAAAAAAAAATCTGTTTACAAAGCTTAATTATAATAACATGCTGTTATTATAGTCTTTATTACAGTAATTTTAAGCCCCTTTTCATACATGGAATAAAGGCAAGCATATAAAATCAACCACAAAGACATCTCTTCTGTTGAAGCAATAGAAGTGTTTTGATAAGTGAGAACACACTGAAAATCTTTGTCACTTTCTCTTTCCTAGTTTGCTTTTCGTTGGTTTGCATTGTTATTAGAGTGTTCTGGTTTCTCCTGGAAGATCTGCCTTGTGTTAACCCATCCTGACAGCAGGGTCTGTGCTGTATTGGCAATGACAGCTTGCTAGACTGCTCTCTTCTGTGCAGACTGATGCTGACTGTTCAACCTTCATTTTTCTTCCAGAGATTTTTCCTCCTCTGAATAAAAAAAAGGCAATTCTTACTGTTTATTTTGTTGGCAAGGTTGTATTTTGAATATGGCTTTAAAAATGTCATTTAAATATGATTTTATTAGAGCGATTTTCTTTGGGTCTTCATGTCAAACCTGGAGAGATGTCGGTCTAGTAATCGAGGTCTCGGGCTATGCCTCCTTTTTAAAAAATTTGTAATTCTGCACGTTGCAGCAAAAAAGCATCAAAAGTATTCTTTTTCCAGTGTATTTCTCCTTTCTGAGTCTTGCCTTCTGCTGAAAGTTCAGGGACAAAATGATCTACTTTTCTTTGTATTTTGTGAAAATGATGAAATTGTTTTTTTTAAAAAACTTTTCTCAACTTTTCTTATCTAGAATTCATCTTGTAGAAACACAGAAATATCAACACTCTTACCTTAGGTAAAATTCATTATATTCCTCATTATTTTGATGGATAAGGAACGAAATGCAAAGGGATATGTGTATCAGTGGCATTTGGGATCATTATGAGTGATTGTTATCTGAGGGTAAAGCCGACTGCAGCCTTCCCACAGGCAACATTTAAGCTTGTCCCTTTTAATGTCAGCGAATCTATAATGTTTTGTACTGTTTCGTATGCAGATGTGTACAGACATGCACTTGCATTTTTATCTGAATGCAATTTTGATCATTTTTTCTTAACATTCCCTCTTTCCCCAGAGTTGTATTTTTTCTCTAGAAGACAGCTCTGCCCACTTAGGGCACTTCTGAAAACAGTAAGAATAATTTAGGGAAATAACTAATCTGCTGTTCCAGTCAAAATTAGACAAAAGGGCAGTTGACAAAACAGTACAGAAACCTCATGGAAACAAAGTACCCATTGTATTTCACACAAATCCTGAACCATCAGTTGCCTAAGGCAACTATTCCCCCTCATCACTCTCACTCTTTCCTAGACTGTGTCTCAAGTATCTCTTTCTTTATGCCTCTCCAGTTTTCTTTTTCTGCAGATTGGATCCTCCATTTACATATTTATTCGACTGTAGTAAAATGGTGCAGACATTTGTGTCTTTAGCTCCATTACATTCTACCCACTGAGTATAGCTGGAATATCACTTAATTTAAATTCTCAAGGAAGTATTTTGATTGGGTGTTGCCTAGACCAAGGATTGCCTCCTCTTAGGTCAAGCATCCACTATTGATCCAATCAATCCTAGTAATAAAGTGAATAGCATGTGTACTTGGACTGCTTCTTGCGGAGTTATGGGAAGGACAGGCATATTTAGACTAGAAGTTATAGGAACTGTGACTGGCTGAGGAGGTAAGTGATTTATAAATTGAGAAGACATTTTTTGATGGACCTCAAATCATCCTTCTCGTTTCATCTAGAAAGTCAGCCGAGTACATTAATAAAAATAGCTTATATCTTTAATCTAGTTCAGCTTACTGATATTTTGTTTTAGTAAAAGCAATTGTCTAGGACTCTCCTTACTTTCTTCCAATTCTGTTTCTGTATGGTTCATGACCCTAACATTTTCTCTTCTGTACATATAACAACAGCTCCTTAGGCTAAAATTCTGATCTATTGACTTTGTTGGCTTGCATCTTCCAGGCTGTTCCCTGAATATTTCCTCTTTTAGTGTCTCAGGGAGGACTCCTTGTTGTCATTCAGGTTTTTAGATCCAAATTCAGCAATGGATTACTTGGTGAGAATTTGGGCCCCCTTTGAAGTGGTGTTTGAAAGCTTAGCTTACTCATGTGACTCCCTAAATTCTTTCTCAGAAGAATGGATAGAAACTTTTTACTGGCAGAGGACTGGTTATGTCTAAAAAGTAGGAGATTTATTATTTTTAGGAACATGAATAAAAATTAGCATTCACACAGGTAGGAAGCAAATGGGACTATTATGCTGAAAAATCTAGGTCAGCAAAGTCATCATGTTGGAAGGGCATCTTAACCAGGGGGACATCTGTTGAGACCAAAGATGTTAGCTAATTGCACTTATAATTTCCTCATGTTCCAATTTTTGGCAGTTTATCTTGAGCATCTTTGAGGCCTAGATAAGACACTGGTTTGAGGTACAGGGACACAACTCACTTCAAAGTTATATGTCAAGCTTCTTGATGATCCACCACTGGTCTTTCTATCCAAGGAGGGTTTAAAAATCAATCTGAGTCTTTGAACAGCAATATCAAAGCACTGATGCTCTTCCTCTCTTGCCAAAGATCTATGCCAGACACAAATATTGTGTCTTTCCAATTCCACACTGAATACTTATTCCATTTGAACAGTAGCCTAAATGAATCACTTTATCAGCCTTCAAAGTCGGAGTTATGAGCAGAATTGCTTATGGTGCTTTCAGTCTTCAGCCATCCTGCATGAAATTATTTAAACCAGAGTCTAAGAGCACAGTATTGGGACTGATGTAAGTGATGATGAGGTATCTTCTACAGTCCTCAGGTTCTCTTTTTCTCTCTATGCTCAAGGACCTTGGCTAGAATGAAGTGGACTAAGCATGAGGAGGAACATCAGTTAAGTTACTGTGCCAACTTTAGTTAGCCATTGGCCTCCTGGATCTTTGTTTTCTCAGTAACATGAATAGGTTGGGATCAACCATTCCTAGTTCTGGCAGTAAATTGCTTGGGTCTTTGTGACCAGTTGGGAAAGTGTGTTGCAAGTTATTTATTTATTTTTTTAAAATGAATTCCATTAAAAATAATGATATTTAGGAAACCTGCTTTTGAAAGAATGAATTCGATACTGTTCCTCTAATAGTGTCCCCTCCCATTTATTTGCATTAGGCTTGAGAGGTATATTGGTTTCTAGTGCTGCTGTAACAAAGTTCTACAAACTGAGTGGCTTAAAACAACAAAACTTTATTCTCTCACAGTTCTGGAGTCTAAAAGTCCAAAATTGAAGTGTTGGCAGGGTCATGCTCCCTCCGAAGCTTGTAGACTGGAGTTTGGTGCATGAATCATGAATCCTAAATATTAATAACATGAAAGACAAGTGAGTGACTGTCCATACTCTTGAGAATCATCAGTCAGTGGGAATATTTTATTTTATGGGGACAGCTTTCTCTCATCTGTAAAACCTTCTGGGTAGCTAAGGATACTCTCTCCTCTGACTATTGGATTGATTTTTGGGAGTCCTCTATTTGCCTTTAGGGGCCTAAATCCCATCTAGCTATTTGGGTAGTCCTTAGTCACATGACCCAGGTAACTGGGTTGTACCCCATCTTAGTCACATGACCCAGGTAACTGGGTTGTACCCCATCTTGAAGTTCTTCAGGGAGTATTTTCTTTAGGATATACTCCAATGTGAAAAATTCCTACTTTCAATAGTTTTTCTTCTGAATTTAAAATCTAATATGGTAGACTGAGTGGATTTTCTTCTGTTTGTGTCAGATTCCTTAAGAAATTTAGAGGAAATTATTCAAATTATTCAATTTCATCTAAAATGGCTCAACAAAATTCATTGCAGACTTCTTGATGAGGGTTGCAGCGGAGTGGGTTGAAATCACTGGCAGATGACCAGGTGAGCTGGGGCCAGGCAGGGAGTCCAGGTTGGAGGTTTCTGCTGAGACCAGGCACAGCTGATTTCTGTTTGCATGGAAACCTGAGCACAGGACGGTGGGAATAGCAGCTCCAAGGCTGTGACCTGTCTTTTCTTCCTCAGACCCTATCTTAGAATCCAGGCAGGTTACTTCCAGAACCAACCGCCTGCTGCTGGTTAAAAATTTTGGACTTAACCAAGCAAAAAGATACTCATTTTGTTACTTGCTGGCCGCTGTCTCTCTAGTCTCTCTCCATTGGCCAGTGGCCTCTCAGAGATCACCAGCATCCTGGACATCAGCAATGGGGCAGCTGCCAGCTGTAAGCTCAGGCTGTCTGGCTCCAGTTTGTCACAGTCATCAAGTCTCAGTGAAGGTGGGCACACCTTCTGTGAAGATACCACTATGAGTATGTGCCTGGGGCCCAAGCACCCATTTGGCATCGCCATGACTTGTTTGACCCCGTTGCTGAACACACCTGCTGTGTGGAGATGAGGCAGAGCCATGTGCTGCCTTACTGCATCCTCTGCCTTGCAAATCTTCTGAAGTACCGGACACATCTCTGCTAGGTGCCCATCACCCTGCCCAAGGATGACTTTTGGAAGCTGCCCATTCTCTACAGGGTCCAGCAGTTTATCAAGAACAAAGAGCACAAGATTAATTTCCCAAGGGGTGTGATTCCTGATAGGAGAAGGATTGATCCAAGCCAAACTGTGAGGCATCCTGGCTGATCCTGTCTCTGGGGTCTAAGAGGATGGTCTGCTGTCGACTTACACCAAGATCTGAACTTGAACACTCTACTTTTGTAGGTACAAAAAAAAGCAGACAGTGTCTTATAAGGGCAAGAGAAAAGAGAGGATATTTACCATATAATGCTTATCTTTGAAGAATAAAACTCACTAAATATTAGGTGGTGAAAATGTTTTCTACTTTGGGCCTACCAGACCATGATTGCAGGGGCTGGCCAGGGAGGAGGCAAGGAAGGTGGTGTACATTCAGGTGGACATGCCCGCGAGGGCCTGAGGCATGTGACAGGCCTGGAATCCTACAGCCCTCCCAGAGGCTGGCTACCCAGGAGCAAGTCAGAATCGCGCTTTGGAATCCAAAGCCAGAAACTTAGGCATCACGGCACACTCTGTGTCACTCACTTTAAGTGCTACATAAGTGGAGAAGTGGCCTTCCTATGGTACTTCAAGAGCTCCTGGGGGCTTCAAGCCATCTTTTCTTCCATTTTCAACTCTAGTTTGTTTAGATTGAACTTAAACATGAGGTAATTTTTGAAGAAAGCCTTCCACTATAAAAAAATTAAAAAAACATTTTTTTAGAGCTGTGTTCCAAGTATCAAGGTCTCCAGGTACATTTGGTGACCTCCTGACTGTCCTTTGAGGAAAGGCAGCATTAGTTTTCTTCTCTGGGGCATGTGCTGAGAGACCAGGCCTGATGTCAGTCCTCAGGGTTTCTTCTTAGGGCTTTGATTGGAAAGATTGGGGTCGTGGGGCTATCACCTCTTTCACCTCCGCACTATGTGACCTGGGGCCTCTCAGAGGTTCATTTCTGTCACAGCCCTTCTCTCACAGGGCTTGTTTTTGAGGATTAAATGAGCACCAGCTGTGTGCCTGGCACATGGTAGGAGCTTGTAGGGCATTTCCTGTTGGTAATGATGTTCTCTTCCTCTCTTCCAGCCCCACATCAGCAGCACATTCATCTTCAGGGTAGTATTTCCCCCCTCCGTTCATAACTGTTCTGGGTTTACAAAGTGCTCTCCTAAAATAATCATCCGGTGGGAAACAAAGGATATTTCAGATGGTACTTCCAGGAGGGCTAGACTTTGCAGCCTTTCAAAGTCCCCATTGGGTTTCGTCCATGTGTAAATAAGGGTTGTAAAGCAAGGAGCACTGGGCCAGCTCCCTCTCAAATGTCTCACTTAGAATCATGGACCATGAGAGACAGCAGCCTGTTCTAACCCTGTATAAATCTCAAAGACATTATGCCTAGTGAAAGAAGCCAATCTGCAGAGGTCACAATACATGCTGTGACATTTATGTGATGCCTTAGAAAAGGCAAATTGAACACAAGTAGAGAAGAGATCAGAGTTTGCCAGAGGTCTGACTGGGATGGGGGCTTGATTACAAAGGAGAAATCTGGGGAAGAATTTCAGGGTGATGGAATTGCTCTGCATTGGGATTCACAGGGCCCCTTGCCCAACAGACGGACAAGTTGACCTCAGCAATAGGCCCTGGTGTTGGAGATTGTTGGAACCTCCCAGTGCTTGGGGACTCAGCTTGAGACCAACCATTCTAATCGGAGGTCTTCAGAAAGATAATGTATAAGACCAACAGAAGCACAATTAATTACTCTGGTCAACTCAAAACTGTGGGTCCAGAGCCCAGTGGAGGCTGAAAGCCTTTTTCTCAAACATACCCACTTCCACAGAGGGAGTTTCCAGGGACACAGTTTGAGGAGGGGAGGGAGATGCATGAGAAATCATTACTGTAGAATGATATCATTATTTACCAAATGGAAAAACAGGCCCAGAGAATAGTGGAGTGACAGAGCCTTTCAAAGCAGCTTTTCTGGCAGAAGTCTAGATAGAAAATTTCTTTCGCAGCACTTTTTAAAGAGAAATGTATTTGGGCGTGTTTGTGTGTGTGTGTGTGTGTGTGTGTGTGTGTGTGTATTAGTATTTGGGGAATTATTTAAAGATATCATGAAATTAACTTTTTTTTTGAGTCTTGGGGGTTTTGACACATATATAATTCAACATAACCATTGTCACAGACAAGTACAGAACAATTCCATCATCCTGAAATTTTTTCCAAAGTTTCTCCTTTGTAATCAAGCCCCCATCCCACTAAGACCCTGGTAAACACTGATCTCTACTCCTGTGTATTTGCCTTTTCTAAGGTGTCACATAAATGTTAAAACATGTATTATGACCTCTGGAGATTGATTTCTTTCACTATACATAAGTCCTTGAGATTTGTATGTGCTGTTTCTTTCTGATGGTGTTCCATTTTATGGTTGTATCACATTTTATTTTACATTTAACCAATGAAGGATGTTTGAATTGTTTCCATTTTTTTGGTGCTTATGAATTAATATAAAAGCTGTATTAAAAACGAAAGTATGTATGTTCATTAAAACTTCCTTATTGTCTGACTGCATGTTTCTAGTATCTGTGTTTTGAGTTTATTTACATCTATTGTATGCATATGGTAGAAATGTAATGGTGTGTTACTGAGCATGTCTTTCTCAGCTGCAAGTACAGTCACATTGATAGTTTGAAATCAGCCACTCTGAGAATTTTTACACCATGGAAACTAATAAGTGCTACACATCAGACTCTACTCCCTTCTCCTAGAGCATGTAGGAAACATTTCTCAGCACAATGCTGATTCTACTAACTATGACTGTGTGTACCAGAAACCTGAGGATAAGAAATCATCAAATATGCCCTATGACTATAGATACCATGTACCGTGGATGTTTAATATTAGCTATGATTTCAGTGAGCACTTGAATAAATATGTACAGCTAAATGTGATTTACAATTTCTAACTCTGCCTATTACTAAATTAACAAGCCAGAAAAGCTTTTGCCACTCGACATATCTTCACTTTTGTTTTTGAAAATGATATTATTGAACTTCAGAGGATGACATATAAATGTCTTCAAGAATACAAAGTTGATAGTTTGTAAATAATTAGAAACCTTTTATTTGGACCAGTTCAGTGATAAGATGACAAAGATGCTTTGTGAAGCTTGGAGTTTGCCAGGCTTTGGACTTGCTGTGATCTGATGAAATATTTTAGTTTTATCTACTTTTTTCATTTTTCTTTGTTATGCACGGGCACCCCAGGCATTAGCTGGAAGTGAATTAAAAGGCCCCTGAAGCTGTGATTCTGCAGCCAGCATGATATTAGAATAGAATTGATTATCTGGAGGTGTTTGCATATCCAAGCAGCCCTCCTACCTGTTCATTTCCATTTTAACCTAAGAGGTTTGTGGGAAACTTGTTAATACCCTTAAAGGATTTGATCCCTCTGTCTGTGTGGCTTCTGATTCAGGGATGAATACTTAAAACCCATAAAAGGGAAATCATAAATAAAAGCAAGCACAACAGAGAAGAAATATAGTTCTAAAAAAGTATTAAAAACTATCTGTAGGCTGTGTCAAGAAACAAATTCAGACTTAGGAGAGACTTTATTTGAAAAGACTATTGCAATTGGGGGACAAGCAGTATTGATTGCAATAGAGGGAAAAGAAACTCTTGCAAGAGTATGTTTTAATTATAAAATCTATCATCCTACCAGTCTCTCAGGCTGTTTTTTTTTATGTCTTTATTTTTTTATTGGTTGTTCAAAACATTACAAAGCTCTTGACATATCATCTTTCATACATTTGATTCAAGTGGGTTATAGTAAACATGGTGAACAAGAAAGAACCAGGTGGGGAGAGAACCAGGTGATGTGACTGGACAGTTGAGCAGAAAATTTCTTTTTTTGTGGCCTACTGATTCTCAGAAGGAGCTGTTTAGGGGGGTTTGTTCTGTGTTTCAATACTTCCTTTAGGTTCCAATGCTGACCTAAGCACAAAAGTGGGCCAAAGTTCAAGGGACTGGGGAAGGAGAAGCCTCTAAAGTTTGGTCAACTAAAGTTAGTGGGTATTTTGTCCAGATTGGCAAGTGGGGGCAAACATATAGATCATCTATAAGACAACAATGGGAATTTGGAAGGTCAGTACTTATGGGTCTCCTATAAATCCCATGCAGCTAGTCTTTGCAGTAAGCCATTTCCTCCAATACAAAATGATGGTAATGTTAGTTTTTCTCCCTCACCATTTTCTAGAACCACTGGGCTCAGGTAAAGTTCAATGCTTTCAGCAGTGAAAGCAATTTATGCCATATTTTACATTAGATTTTTCTTCTGCCCCCAAATATAAAGTATTGTTGAACTGGAGACAATTAAGAAGAAGCAAATATATGAGAACTCTTTGCCTTCCCTCTATTTACCTAAAATGAGTACATAGATTTTTTTTTTTCCACAGGGAGAACAAAAATCGATCATTGAAAGACCACTTTGAACCCTTATTGGTCTGGAGGTGATACTAGAAGAATTTATAACAACAAACTCAACTATCTTCTGGTTGCTTGCCTTTCCTCAAGTTGCCACCTCCAGAGACTCAGTCCTTTTCTTTTGTCTTGTCACCTCTCTAAAATTTTACTGTTTTTTCTTTCTTTCTCTCTCTCTTTTTTTTTTTTTTGGGGGGGGGGTGGGTACTGGGGATTTAACTCAGAGGCACTCCACCACTGAGCCACATCCCCAGACCTATTTTGAGTTTTATTTAGAGACAGGGTCTCACTGAGTTGTTTAGTGCCTCACTTTTTGCTGAGGCCGGCTTTGAACTCATGATCCTCCTGCCTCAGCCTCCCTAGTCACTAGGATTACAGCATACACCACCATGTCTGCTTACTGTTTTCTCTTGAAGTTGCTACATAAGCTGAAATTCAAAGTCAGTTCCTGAAAAATTACTCATTCTCTGGGGGTTTCCTATATGTATATGAAATATTCACGTTAATACACTTTTATTTATTTGCTTAGTATATTGATCTGTCTTTTATAACAGGGGTCTGTTCTAACTAAGAACCTGTTCAAACTAAGAACCTATTTTTCTCTTATAGTTCCTAACTGTAGGCGCCAATGTGTGGCTCTAGTTGAGAGCTATATTATATATTTTTGTTTTGTTTCATTTTTCCTTCATTTAAAAAATGTCTTCTGGAATTTCTTGGTAGGTGGAAGTAAAAATTCTGCATGGGGTGCTATGGTTTTGATGCTGTGTGTCCCTTTAGAGACACACATGAATTGGATGCTTGGTCCTTAATGTCTAAGTGTTGGGAGGTGGTGGAACCTTTAAGACGGGGGGCCTAGTGAGAGGTATTTAGACCATTTAGGGCACTTCCTTTGTAAGGGGTTGAGGTATTTTCTCATGGGTACCTGTTTAGTTCTTTGGGATAGGGTTTTAGGAAAGAAGCAAGACTGGCCCCATCCAGCTGTCTGGCTTCCTGTTTGAGATGTGATCCTTCCTCTCACATGTGCTCCACCAATGCTATCTGCCAGGAAATGCCACAGCAAACAATGGCCCTTGCCAGAGCCTGTACTGTGTCTTTTAGATTTTCAACGTTCATAACTGTGAGCCTAAATCAACCTATTTACCTTACAAAGTTAGCCTGTGTTAGGTATTTTGTGATAGTGACAAAAAGCTAACATATGTAACTTCTGTTGCTGATACAGATAACCTGTATCCTTCAACACGAAGTCCCTAATGTTAACTACAAGTTATAAGATGTCACCAAAATATTTCTGTAATTGGAAACTGCAATAGTCATTGAAAAAGATTGCAGTGCCCTAAACCTGGATTAAGCTCCTTTCAAAAGTCGGTACAAAATCAATTTTCTTTTATCTTTTATCCTCTTGATTTTTCCCTCTCTCAACTCTTCTTTCCCTGTTACCAATATCATCATTTTAAACACTATAGGAAAATTATCTTCTCCATAGAGTTACTCTATCTGGATGGTCCATTTTCAATTAATGTAAAAATTATACAGAATGTAGCTTATTCATTCAGAAACCACTTATGAGCTTTTTTTGATCACTCAAACTATAGTCAATATTACATCAGGGCAGCTGGGGCTGTTGCTCAGTGGCAGAGCACTTGCCTGGCATATGTGAGGCACTGGGTTCGATCCTTAGGCCAACATAAAATAAATAAATAAAGGCATGCTGTCCATCTACAACTATAAAATAAAAGTTAAAAACCTGAATATACCAAGGGCTGGTAATGTATGTCAGTGGTAGAGCACTTATTAGCAAATGGGAGGACCTATTTCCAATCCCTATTACCTCAAAAAGAAAAATAAAGACTTTATACCACATTTTCTTCATCCATTGGTCTGTTCACTGATCCCTAGGCTGTTTCCATAATTGATTTCATTTTTAAGGAACTTAAATTCTAATTGGGAATCATGTAGACATATATAAGATGTGTAAATACCTATTATATATCTTACCTTTTCAGAATGCTCACCCAAGATTTTGATTGCAAAATTTATTATAATTTGATATTAACTTTATAACTTGATTTCAATGGTTAATCATAATTTAATCATGGTGGTTTCTTTTATTACCATCCTTCTGCTTTGAGTGTTGACTTTTCTTGGCAGCTGTTTTACTAATGGGAAAACTATGCCTCTCCCTGCCTGTCGCTGTTAATAGTCCTCACTGCAGTTTACACTGTATGTAAGAAATAGATCTGAACAGGATTCTTTGTTGTCTAGGCCTGTCCCTCTCTCTTTGCACCTGCTGGTTTGGATCTCTCAATTGCCTCATGCAGACCAGTTTCACTCCTTGGCTGCTGCCTTTTCAAAACAAGCCAAATGCCAATCTGGCTGAATAAAATCCCTTGCCTTCCTCCCCAGGTGAATGGGAAATGATGGGATGCATCCAGGGAGCCCGGGGTCAGTTGAACCCCATTGGGGCCAGCCAG
The DNA here is from genome assembly GCF_048772815.1 of Callospermophilus lateralis. NCBI lineage: Eukaryota > Metazoa > Chordata > Mammalia > Rodentia > Sciuridae > Callospermophilus > Callospermophilus lateralis. The sequence goes on along the minus strand of NC_135319.1, from coordinate 31,695,505 downwards.
GGGAACAGCCTCAGCAAGCTCATCACAGAGGAAGAGTCCAGGCATCGCAGGAGCCAGAAACAGAGGGCTGTCCTTACATAGCAGTTACAAAGCCATGAATGCGGCTGGATTTGAGCTCTGCCACGCTCCGCTGTCTTTTTTGTCCTCCGGTAGCCATGGAACTGTAGGTTTGAATGAGGTATTAATGCAGCAGCGGAGACTGCAAATGATGTTGTTTTGTACTTGGCGAAGGTTGCCCTGCGGTTCACGGCAATGAGGGTCGTCTGCAAATTTCATTGTAGGCTCTGCCTGACTCTGAAACAATTTCACTTTTGACGCATGAGAAACAGGGTCAGCGCCTTCAAAATGTAACAAGAGGATTGTGTAGACATCTTCTGGCATGAGAGAGGGACTCAATTACTATTTCTTGACTGTAAAAAGACACTGCTAAGGGCTATTCTTAGTCCAGCAAAGGGAGACCTTTCCATTTTAGCAGAGTCCTACTGTATTATACAGCAATTACTAACAGTTAATTTAGGTAACAGGATAGACTTTATAATATGAATTTATGGTTAGAAGCTTCTTTTGGTGTCTGCAAATGGGGCTGACCAGGAATTAGTCTTTCAAAGATTTTGGAGAAACATTCAGAGACATTCTTAAAATGGACCATAGAGTACAGCATTGTCAATTCTTTATAATACATGTGAGCAGAGTGCCTTTGAGATTCATTAAGTTGCTGCACACATCAATGATTATTTTTCAGTGGTACTTGGGATTGAATGCAGGGGCACTTTACCACTGAGCTACTTCTCCAGTCTTATTTATTTATTTATTTACTTTGGGACAGGGTCTCACTACTTTGCTGAGGCTGACCTTGAACTTGCAACCCTACCTCAGTCTCTTGAGAAGCTGGGCTTACAGGTGCGCACCACCACTTCCAGCAGTTTGTTTCTTTTTATTGCTTAGTAGAATTCCATGAAATGAATATACCACAGTTGGTTTAGCCATTAATCTGTTAAAGGACTCTTGAGTTGTTTCCGTTGCTTGGCTAAAAGAAAGAAAAAGAAAAGAAACAAGAAAATCTGCCGTTATGGTTAATTATGTAGTTAGCTGTGTTAGGCTATGGTAATCAGTTATTTGGTCAAATGCTAGTCTTGATGTTGCTGTGAAGGTATTTTATGGTATAATGAACATAGAAATCAATAGACTCTGATTAGATTACCTTCCATTATGTGAGTAAGCCTCTCCCAATCAGTTTAAGAGAAAAAAATGATATTCCTCAGGAAGTAGGAATTCTGCCTCTACATTGCCTTAGAATCAAGGCTGTGCAATCAATTCTTCCCTGGGTTTCTAACCTGACAGCCTGTCTTACAGATTTTAGATTTGCACAACTGCACAAGCCAGTTCCCTAAAAAACAAATATTCTCTCTCTCTCTTTCTCACTACACACACACACACACACACACACACACACATGTTCTCTGGAGAATGTGGACTAAAATAGCTTCATATATATGCTTTGTGTGAATATAGCTTTCCTTTTTCTGGGATGGATGTCCAGGAGTGCAGTTGCTAGGTCATATGGTAAGTGAGTGTTCAGTACTTTGGAGAACTTCCCACCTAACTATAATTTAAAGTAGTTGAACCATTTCATATTCCACCAGCAATGTAAGACTGACCCAGTTGCCACATTTGGAATTAGACATTCTGACAGGTGCGGAGCAATATCTCATTGTGCTTTTAATTTGTGTTTCCCCAATGGCAAATGTTATCAAATATATTTTATGTGTTTATTTTCTATCTTTTTTTTTAAATGAAGTATCTCCTTGAATCTATTCTAGTTAGCTTTTCATTGCTATAACCTAAAGACCTGACAGGAACAATGTACAGGTGGAAAAGCTTATTTTGGCTCATAGTTTTAGAGGTTCGGTCCATGGTGGGCCATAGCTCCGGACTGGAGGTGAGGCAGAATATCATGGTGGTAGGGTATGACAGAGGAGCAGCTCAGAACATGATGACCAGGAAGGAGAGAGAGAGAGCTTTGCTCACCAAGGACAAAATTTAAACCTCAAAGGCATACTCCCAGTGACCTACTTCCTCTAGTCACAAATTATCTGCATATAATTACCACCCAGTTATCAGTGGATTACTCCACTGACTAGGTTACAAACTCTCATAATCTACTAATTTCACCTCTGAACACTCACACGTGAACTTTTTGGGGACACCACATATTTAAACCATAAAAATATCTTTAGCCCATTTTAATTGGCTTGGCTTCTTTTTAAGTTGGCATGTTTTGAGAATTCTTTATATGCTCTAGATACTTTTGTCATATATGTGGTTTATAAATATTTTCTCTAGACTTTAACTTGTTTTCTCATCTCTTAATAGGGTCTTTTGCCAAATGAAAGTTTTAAATGTTGGTAAGGTTAAATTTATCAATTTTTTTCCTTCTTTAAATAGTGGTTTTTGAATCAAATCTAAAAATCTCTTTACTAACTGGGAAGTGCTGAAATTTTTGCCTATAACTTTTTAAAAGGTTTTATATTTTTTTTTGGTCACACATTTATTCTATGATGTATTTAAAATTAATTTTATATATGGTGAGAGGTTTAGGTCCAGGTTCACTTTTTTGTTTGATTTTGGCCTTATGTTATGGTTTAGATGTAGCATCCCCCAAAAGCTCACATGTGAGACAATGCAATAAGGTTCAGAGAAGAAATGATTGGGTTTTAAGAGTCTTAACCCAGTCAGTGATTTAATCCCCTGAGAAGGATTAACAGTGGTAATTGAAGTGGTAGGGTGTGGCTGGAGGAGGTGGGACTTGGGGTGAGGCTTTGGTGTATGTATTTGTGTTTGGTAAGTGGAGTCCATCTGTGTTTCCTGATCACTATTGAATGAGCTATTTCCCTCCACCACTCTCTCCTGCCATGATGTTCAGCCTCCCCTTGAGCCCTGAGGAATGGAGCTGAAGCCAGATTTACAAATAAGTAGTTAGTGTAGTTAGGTAAATCGGGTCTAATATTGAGAATGAAGGCCATATTGAGAATGGAGTCTAGGAAAAGGGGAATTGAAAATGTCCCCAAGGCCCAGAGTCTATCCCAAGGAAATTTAATGAAGAAGCTCCCAGCAAACATGGAGATGTTAATCCAAAAGTCCTTCCTGCCCAGATTTCTCCTTCGGCCCACCTGTCCCCCACACTTTGGGCCTTCCCACCTACATTCCATCACTGCAAGATAACAGAACTAAGGACAAGAATGCAACAGGAATGCAGGAAAGCTGAAAGAAGACCTTAGCTATAAAAAGGGGAAGACATTGCCCTTCCACAGATTCCACCTCTTGGGTCCCCTTCTTCCTCCAGGGACAAGTCTTTTCTATTGATCTTTAATAAAGCTTTTACTTTCCACTCTAAAGTTGCCTCGACGACTGGTCATCGGTAAATAGTGTTAACAGAGCTGCCTTCTATGGACTAAGACCTCTGAAACTGTGTGCCCTCAAGTAAACTCTTCCCCCACTACAGTTGTTCTGGTTAGATCCTTTAGTCATAGCAGCGAAAAAGCTTATAAAGATGCGTTATGATGTCCAATTGCTCCAACATTGTTAGTTGAAAAGGTTATTATTCCTCCATTTAATTTCTCTTGAATCTTTGTAAAAACATTTTTTGTGGTTCCATTTCTGGATTTTCTGTTCTGTTCTAGATCTATGTGCCTGTCCTTCCACCAGAACCATACTTACTTGATAACTGTAGCTATGTAGTAAGATTTAACATTAAGTAGACTGAGTTCTCTTTTTTTTTTTTTTTTAAAGAGAGAGAGAGGTAGAGAGAGGTAGAGAGAGAGAGAGAATTTTAATATTTATTTTTTAGTTATCGGCGGGCACAACATCTTTGTTTGTATGTGGTGCTGAGGATCGAACCCGGGCCGCACGCATTCCAGGTGAGCGTGCTACCACTTGAACCACATCCCCAGCCCCCTCTAACTTTTTGAATAACTTATTTTCCAATTTTTTTTCTAGTAAAGTTCTTTGTATTTATATAAATTTTAGAATACTCTAGTTTATCTGCACTAAAAAGGTCATGCATTATAAAAATAACTTTATTTAATTCTGTTGGTAAAACATATTATTATGCTCGAATTCGGGACCCCCAAAAGATCACCAGAGACCAAGATGGATGTAAGCAGCAAAGAGGTGTTTATTGCGAGCTAGCTCGGTCCTCCGCGTGCACACACAGCAACTGGTGACACTGAGAGGCCCCGAGTTCAGGGTTTGCAGCAGTTTTATACACTCTTTGGGGAAGGCAGGGACCCCACATACATCATAGTGAAGCCAATTTTAAAGATAGGCAGTCAGTGTAGTTAGGTAAATTTGGTCTAATATCGAATAAAATCCAAAATGAAGGTCATGTTGAGAATGAAGTCCAGGAAAAGCAGAACAACTCTTGGAATGTTAATGTCCCCAAGGCCCAAAGAAATGTTAATGAAACAGCTCCCTGCAAACTTGAAGATGCTGACCCCAAAGTCCTTCCTGCCCAGATCACTTCTTTGGCCCACCTGTGCCCCACCCTTCGGGCCTTCCCACCTATATTCCATCACTGAGAGATAACAGAACAAAGGACACGAATGGGAGGGAAAACCAGATGAAGGCCTTAGCTATAAAAAGGGGAATACATTCGCCCTTCCATGGATTCCACCTCTTGGGTCCCCTTCTTTCTCCGGGAGAAGTCTTTTCTGCTGTCCTTTAATAAAGCTTCTACTTTCTACTCTGACCTTGCCTCCGTGTGCTTCTCTGGTGTTATATTTCAACATTGGGGAAGCAAGGACTCATCTCCTATAAACAACGGTAACAATAGCATCTCTTAGCAAATCATCACACACTGCGGGGAGGGGGAGAGGGGAGGGGGGAAGCAAACAACAACTCTAAAACATGATTAGCGTATCAAGTGGCGGGAAAGAATCTGGAAAGGATTATTGGTTAGTTCAAGGGGGTTGACGCACTTAAAAATGATTGGTTTAAACTGTGAAGGTGTCACAATGGGGGTAGTGCCAAGCTGCAGGGCTTCTAGTTAGATATTGGTCACCACACCTAGGAGGGGGATTCCTTTGAACTGATTAGTTTGAACCACGAGGGGTGTACGTGCTGAACTACATGGTTTCCCAACATGTTATCAACCACCATAAACTACTGGGGGGTCATCTGGCATCCCAGGTATTTCCCTGTCTCATGCTGATTGGTGGCTGCTAGGGGGTTGCTATGGGTCCCCACCTAGCCTGACTGAGTCAGGGACACCTGGCCCAGCAGATCTCTCCTGTTATTTGTAGACAAACAACTTAGCAGGGTGGGAATGTGCCTAGGAGCCCTCTGTGGGTCTTTCCAAGGACAAAGGTCATGCCCCCTTCCTTGGACAGGCTTTGCTCTGAGGTAGAGGCCGGGTTTTCAATATGCTCATCATTGAAAATTTAGAAAATACACATAAACATTAAGTGGATATTATTACCATAATGGGATTTCACAGATAGGCCATCACAGTGACCAAAAGGAGCTGCTCTAGAAGTAAGGTCCAACTAACATTTCCTGAGAGCATCTCTCATGTGTTAAGCACTGTGCTCAAAACTTAACCAAATATTTTCACATGAAATCTTCTTTAGAACACTGGGAGGAAATATTGTCATCACTTGACATTTGAGGAAGCCCAGACAGAGAAAGGTTAAGTGATTTGTCCAGAATTACCCACTTAACAAGCAATAGAATCACAGTTTTAATTATAAGTATACAAGCCCTTTGTAATTTACCTGCTGCTTCATCTCCTATTATCCTGTGCTCTGCTCTAAATGATTGTGTCCCTGCCAAATTCATATGCTAAAATCCACAAGGTGGTGATGTCAGGAGCTGGGCCTTTGGGAGGTGATTAGATCGTGAAGGGGGAGCCTTTATCCCTGGGATTAGTATCCTGACACAACAATCCACAGAGAGCTATCTAGCTCCTCTTATGATGTGACAACACAGATAGCATTGTCTATGAGGAAAAGACCTTCACCAGACATGGAATATGACAGTTAGTGCCTTGGTCTTGGGCTTCATAGCTTCCAGAACTATGAAAATAAATGTTGTTGATTAGCTCTCTGTTCTATAGTGTTTGGTTACAGCAGCCTGATTGGACTGAGATACTCTCCTCACTAAATTCACTTGGTTCATGCCTAATATACTCTCCTTACTACATTCACTGGTTTCATGCCTCTGTGATTGTAGATACAAAGTTTCCTCTTCCAAGAAAGTCCATTTTCTTTTGAATAACCTGGGAATTTATTTTTCAAATTGTAGCCCGGTAGCTCCTTCTTTAAGAAAACTTCACAAATAGCCTCCACTCCACCTTCCCAGCCCTACTTGGGTTTATTCATTCTTTCTTGGATATACCTTATACATAGCTCCAACTGCATTTACTAAAGTTGAATATCCCTTTTCCAAAATGCTTATATTTTAGTCAGCTCTTTTGCTGTTGTGATCAAAAGACGTGGCAGGAACAATGTTAGAAGAGGAAGTTTATTTGGGGCTCATGGTTTCATAGGTTTCAGTCCATAAATGACCAGCTCCATTGCTCTGCACCTGAGGTGAGGCAGAACTTCATGGCCAAAGGGGAGGGCAGAGGAAAGCAACTCAAGACATGACAATCAAGAAGCAGAGAGTTCCTCCCAGGACAAAATATATACCCCAAAGGCACACCACCTATGACCCATCTCCTCTAGCCACACCTTACCAGCCTACAGTTACCACACAGTTAATCCCTATCAGTTGATTAACAAACTGATTAGGTTAAGAATGTCATAACCTAATCATTTCACCTCTGATGTTCTAGTCTTGTCTTATACATGAGCTATTGGGGGACACCTCATATCTAAACCATGACAGCTTGAGACTAGAACTGTTTTGGACATCAGGTATTTTTGAATTTTGGGACATAGACATACATATAATGAGATCTTGGGGAAGGGACCCATATTAAATACAAAATCTATTTATGTTTCAGGTATGCCTTATCCACATAGACTGAAGATAACTTCATGCACTATTTTTAGTGTGTTTGCATTTTGACAGTGAGCTGTCACATGTGAGCAGGTATGGAATTTTCCACAGGTGCTATCATATCAGTGCTCAAAAATTTGCAGATTTTGGAGAAGTTTGAATTTCATATTTTCAGATTAGGGTGCTTAACCTCTAGTGTTACAGTTTATTTATTTATATGTCTGTCTATAATAGACCTTGAGAACTTATATGAAGGCAGGGACTGAGTTTTTTTTTTTCATCTGTGTTGCTCCAGCAAGCAGCACATTGTCTGATCATAAGAGACTTTATAGATTTGTCAATTGAAAACATGAAAGCTAATCATTGCCCATAGATAGAAGTCATAACTTGAATGTATACGTAGGTCAGACAGAGGACAGATAATGTGCTTTGGGCTAACAAGACCATAGACAATGATGGGGACTATTGGGAATGGAGAAGCTTCACAGGTTCACTTAGGGACATTCAAATTAAATCTCTGATAAAGCATCATGCCAGGTAAGTCCAAAACACCTGCAGGCAGAATAGGTATGTGGGTTGCTGATTGCAGCCCCTGTCTTGATAGTTTATAATCTCATTAGGGAAAAAAAATTTTCCTAAGAGAAACAAGGAAAGACTGATTAAAAAAGATCTGTTGATCAATAGAATTCCAGTATAGAGCAGCGTTAAGTGGCAGAGATTATTGGCCAGGTCCCAAGCCACATATTCCAAGTGTTTTCCTTGATCACAAGAATTTGCATCTACTTCCTTTAGTTAAAATGTTGTCATCTTTATTTTATTATTATCTTTATTATATGTATAATTTTAGCTATATTGTATTTATTAGAATGGAAATATTTATATATATTCTTTTTAAAAAAATATTTTTTTTAGATGTTGATGGACCTTTATTGAATTCATTTATTTATATGTGCTGAGAATCAAACCCAGGGCCTCACACATGTTAGGCAAGTGCTCTTACCACTGAGCCACAACTCCAGACCCTATATATATTCTTTATTCAGGGTGTGAGACAATGCTTATAAAAATCTGCAGGTATCCTAGATACCAATTACTTTTCAGTTATATGGGTTGTAAATACCTTCTTCAAATTGTAGTTCAAGGTTTTTACTTTTGTTTCAATGTCTTCTTGTAGAGAAATTTGAAAAGTTAATGTATTCAGATGCATTGATCTTTTATGGTTTGAGTTTTGTGTCTTATTTAAGCAATCTTCTGAGCCCCAAGGTCACCAGGATGTCTGTGTATATTTTCTTCTAAATATTTTCCCAGGTTTTCTTTTTTAACATTTATGTCTAAAGTAAATTAAAATATACCTGTGGTCTCAAGTTGTGATATAATTTTTTTTCTTATAAGATAATGATATTATCAAGATAAATTAGTCATAATTCAGGAATGAATTAAAGCTTAAATATTTATGGTGGCCGGATGTGGTGGTGCGCGCCTGTAATCGCAGCGCCTCTGGAGGCTGAAATGGGAGGATTGTGAGTTCAAAGCTAGCTTCAGCAAAAGCAAGGTGCTAGGCCACTCATTGAGAACCTGTCTCTAAATAAAATACAAAATAGGGCTGGGAATGTGGCTCAGTGGTGAAGTGCCCATGAGTTAAATCCCTGGTATCTCCCACCCGCCTCCCCTCTAAAAATCTTTCTGTGGTGTAACACAACACAGATTTGTATCTTACTTTTAAGTGTCCAGCATTGGTGGGGTACATGAGCATGTTTGGTTTTCTGCTTCATAATTCTTTCAAAGACTCAGACGGAATTGACTCTTTAGTTTTCTAGTTTTACCTTTCAGACTATATAACTTCCTCTTCTAGCACTGCAGAGGACAGGGCAGGGGGACCTTTGCCTTCTGTTTTTATTGCTTCAGCTCATGGTCATTGACTATAACCTGTCACATGGCCTAACCTACTGCAAAAAGGAGTGGAGGTGTGGACTTCAGTCTGTCTGGAATGGGAAATTGGACATTGTTGAGCACTATGGTTATCTACCAGATTAGCTGACTATTCCAGCACCATTTATTGAGTAGTTAGTTACTCACTCCCTTTGACCTATGATATCATTTCTGTTATTTCATACAATCAAAGATTGGGCTATTTTGTTCCATTGCTCTAATTGTCTATTCTTGGCAAATACTGTAGTGTCTTAATTGCTGTTCCTGTATAATGTCTGTATGATATAGTTAGTGATTCACCTACACTGTCCCTTTTCTGTAAAATTGTCTTGTTGATTATAATTGGCTGGCTGCTTCCATATAAATTTCATATCAAGCAGCATGTCAAGTTGCATGAAAAACGTTAGATTTTGACTTGAATTCCATTTAATTTATAGATTAATTTGGTAATACGTGACAACTTTAAGATATTGAGTGTTACCATCCATAAATATATAAGTTTTAAATCCTTCAGTAGAGCTTTGTATTTTTCTTCAGTAAAATTCTTGCACAGCTTTTGCTAGATTTATTTCCAGTTTCTTATAGGTTACTCTAAGTAATTTAAATAGCACCTTAAAAATTACATTTTCTAATTGTGGTTTATGTATAGAATGCAAATGACTTTTTTTTTTTTGGAATTGATTTTAGGTTAGCAAAGAGGTAACACTTTCTTTTTTGTGTCTAATTTTTGGTCTATAGAGTTTTCTGTGCAGAAAAATCACACTATACAAAATCAAACAAAACTAGATGCTGTTCTTCCCCCATCATCCTTTTACTCCTTCTTTGCTCTTTTCCTCTTTCTTTTCTCTTCCTCTCTTCCATCCTTTCTCTGCTCTCTCTTTCCCTTCCTTTGCTGCATTACTGAGGACCTGCCCTTTGAATTTGATAAAGCTTGATAGCAGGCCTCTTCTTACTGATTTCAAAGAGATTACCTCTGCTAGGTTATTCAGTTTGCAGTAGTTTTTTTTTTTTAATAAAGGAATTCCCTTTGTCTTCTTACTATGCTAAGCTTCTATTATCAATAATCAGTGCTGAATTTATTCCACCAGAATTTCGTTTGAAAGGACCTGCCTGTAAGTTTTACTTTTGCTCCAAAGCTTTTGCTTTTCATCATTTGCTTTTGTTCCTGGAGTCTCTTTCCAGAGGGTATTTCCAGTTGTGTGTGGTAATTTTAATAATGTGCAATGTTTCAATGCTTAGGTGACCCCAGCCCTTTCTTGAGACTGTGACTCTGATTTATTTTTGCATCTTGTATTTAAAAAAATCTGCTTCTATGCGTGGATAAAATCCAAGTGCCCCCATTAATTTTTGGTTGGTGAGAATGCTAGACACCAATTCAGAAAACAGAAAAATAAGTTTTGGCTGGTTTTAATTATTTCAAATTTATGACAATCCAATAATTGATATTTTTAATAACATTTTCAGAAAGTTTTAAACTCACATCCCGGAGATAAACAGTCAATATTCAGAATACTGTTTGTTCTTGCTTAGGTAGTACAAACTTACAGAGTGAACCAAAGCGGGAGTAAGGAGACAGGCAATTACTTTCTCTTTTTCCAAGTATTGTTTCTTTTGCCACAGTTGGGAATACCCCTCAGCTTCTCCATCCTTGAGGCTTGCAGATTAATTGTAACTTCTCAAAGACAAGGGCACCCTTTCTACAATTTTGTGTGTCAGCAAAGATTGCAGTGATTCTGATTTGTCAGTTTCTCCGTGCTGCTCTCACATGGACTGTTCTATAACTGTCAGGAAGATTTCTTAGTTAGCCAGGTAGCTATTGAAGTTGTTTAGTGGAGAAAAGATGGATTTTCTTTTATAAAAAGAATTGAGGTTAAATCAAACAAGAGCTCTAAATCTTAGGGATTGCCTCCTCGGAGTTTATGTCCAGATGTTTTGGTCTGAAGGGCAGAGACTTCATAGACCTCTAGTTCCTGGCTGGTTTACTGATCTGGTGGGATTATGTGGGTGATAAGCTGCCACTGTCATTTTATGACAGAGAGAAGATTCTATCTATGTATATAAATTGGTGACTTTAGGGCATTTAATCCTAAAGATTGCCTGGGTAATAGAAGTTCTGTATCTGAAAATGTAGCCAAATCTCTACTTGTGCACTGCTGAGATTTTATGTCAAATCACTACAGCCTGGAGTGTGTTGAAAGCTTCCAAACATGTCAGAAAAATGCTGGTCCTTAATGATTTCTGGAGAGGAAGGGAAAATGACCACATATTAACAATTTGTAGCAAGTTTCAAAATGAACTGATAAGACAAATGGAATAATAGACCAAGCTGAGAGTTAGGATATCTCAACCCAATAGACAAACATTGTCCCTGTATGTTGACAATAGTTTCATTATTAATGAACTCAGCAGAGGTATTTAGCTGTCTTCCCAGCTCTAGTCTCATGTAAGTGAGCTACTATTTGGAGATTTCTAAAGAGTAGAGTATATGCCCTAAAATAATTATTGAAGTAGAATCCTTGCTTCTCAGCAGAGATGCCCAGTGGTCTGATTTACAACATGATTCCAGGCCTGCAAGTGAGAGCTGTTGGTGGTACTGTGATTCTAGAGTTTTGCCAAATCTGGAAACCAAAATTATTGCCTTTTTAGTAATAAAGCCTTACAACAGTAAAACATATGGTAGGTACCAAGTGTTTATTTGAATGGAACATATTCTGGCAATCCATGTGCTTATGTTGCAAGAACTCAGCAAGAGAAAGGCAGAATTAATGTCCACATGTCCATAAATAACATTTTTATAAAAAGATATTTTTTAGTTGTCAATGGACCTTTATTTTATTTATTCATATGGGGTGCTGAAAATCAAACCCGGTGCCTCACACATGCTAGGAAAGTGCTCTACCACTGAGCCACAACCCCAGCCCCATTTTTTTTCATATAGTTTTTCAGTCTCTGGAAGACCAGTTATTATTCTGCTATACTTAGTATATTTGCAATAATTATTTATTTGGTTCTATAATTCCTAACAGGTTTTGAACTTCCACAGGGCAAGCACCTTCTCATTTCCATTTCTGTACCTCCAGTTATGGGCATACAGTTATTGTGGTGGGCAGGGTGGATGATGAATGTCGGGGGTGGATGTTATAAGTGTTACTGAACATCCTTACTGTTCAGTGGAGTTAAGAACTTTTAAAAGGCAATAATACTTGTGCTCCTCAGTTTGTGGACTGAGGGATATACAAACCACAAATGTTTGTCATTCTGTGTATATTTGCCAAATACCTGTATACTTAAAAATTGCTTCTGAGATCCAAAAATGAATCTTCTTTTTTGTTGAAATAAGGCTGTATTAAGTCCTGACTTCTTAACCTGTCAGCTCTAGTCAAGGTGAGTTTATAGCAAAGGAGAATAATATACCATGGGGTACTACAGAGAGGTGAGATCTTTGGAAAGCAGACTTGAGACTCTCACTTTGAGAAGCCTTTTCTTGATCCCTTTGCAAGACTGAACTAGATGTTCACCTTTGCTTACCTTTCCCATTTACACACAATCCAAATGGTCATTAGGATATAATACAATGATCTGCTTATGTGTAGGATGAACTTGGGATTGTTAGGGTTTATGCCTATTGTCCTGGCATAATTATCAATAACAATCCCTTTCTTCTAAAAGAAATTTTCTGGTTTAAAGAATAAAGTTTTGCACTCTGTTTATGAACCTGTTTCTACCATTATACCAGGTTCCTTTTGGGCAAATTCTATGTCTTAGTCATCTCTCTAGCATTTTGAACTTGTGCAGCATATGTTTGGTACTTGATAAAGGTTTATTGAACTGATTGGGCCAAAGTACTTCATGAAATATCAAAAATAATTCTGTGCACAGGAAAAAGACATGGTGAAGGAGAAATTCAAAACAGTGGTTATCAATGCTTGGGGATCTGTACTATGACCATAATGGTGTTGGAGGGGAGACAGAGGAAGGTAGGGAAAAAGCTGTGTGGAGAGGGTCTCCTGATGGGAGTGTGGTCTTCTGTAGGGAGTCATAATCATCCCACTAAAATGCCACAGGGAGTGATTGGTAAATAAACAACCCCAGTTTAGTCTCTCTCTCTCTCCCTCTACTGTTCTTCTTTTTATAAATCTCTGATAAGAGATTTTGCTGAGTGCAAATGGAAGTGGAGAGCTGGGAGCCTTCTGATAGGCTGTAGACATCCTGAGACACAGCATTTTAGAGAAGGGTAGAGAGGGCAGGTCTGAGGGCAAATGGGAAATTTGTAGCAGTTCTAGGAAGAGAAGATGCAGAAGGTTGGGGGAAGGTAGAGGAGTTTAAAAAGATCTACAAAGCCAATAGATATGACAGGTTTTGAACTTCCAGAGAGTAAGCACCTTCTCATTTCCATCTCTGTACCTCCAGTTACTAGCATACAGACATTGACAGTGACAGCAACGATAGAAATTTTTGTGGCTCCTGGAATTCCTGAAAGCCATGACTGCTCTCCATACCTATTTATATTGAAAAATGTCTATGTTTCCTATTAGACCAGGAGCTCCTTGAAGGTGAGACTACCAGCACAGGTCTTGGCAGCTGAATGAATGAAGGGAAGGATCACAGGGATCCATGTGGCTAAGTCAGAGAGGATGGTCTTCTTGGCTTTCAGCCTATCTTAAAGCTCTGTAAGACTTAAAAGAATGGAGATTTTTAAAAAAATACAGAAGGTGGTAGTGTTGAATGCAGTGTTCAGGAGAGACAAAGACTGAAGTCTATGGATATAATTTTCTATTCACATGGAAGGGGGAATATATGGTCAGAAAGGAATGGTTCTCCAGGTTTTATCATCTGCTGCCAATTGTGGGTTCACAGACAGGCTATTGTCCAAAGAATGCTTAGCTTTTGGTGGTATAAGGATGTGTAGCTTCCTATTATTAATGTTATTCACTGGTTCATTCTATTACATGTGATTTTTCATGTAATTGAGTTTCTGTAATTGAGTTTCGGTTCAATGCAATTCCAATAACTTTGTAAAAAGTCAAAGGATTGAACAGGCATGCCTGACCCAGAGCTTACCTACTCCCAGAAATGCTGGGCAGGTCTGTGTAGGGGCGGGGTTGTGATGATGTCTCAGTGTATTTTAGAAAAAAAAAAGCCATATTACATGGAATTAATGCTGATGGAACTCAATGAAAGCTGCACAGACACAGGTGTTTAATTTTGTGAGCCTGCACAGCGCTCAGTCTACTGAATGAGCAGGGCCAGGATTTGATGTGAAATTAACCAGAAATAATGGTAAACAAGCAGCACCTGGCAGAGTGGATGTGCTCGGTAAGTGTTCCCTGACTGTTAAATGAAATTGATGGCATTGTATTACTCTTTCACTGGCTCTTTGATGTCATGTAGGCACAACTAGGATGAATTATTTTCATGTTTTTTTCCCCATGATCTTTGAGAGGCAGTATGATATAGTAGAGGACACAGTTCAAACGTCAACCATGTGTCTTGGGGTGAGTGGCTTAACTGTCCTTGCTTCGGTATCCTTGTCAGCAAAATGGAGATGATAGTAGTATCACCAACCTATGGTTGTTGTGAGGATTTAAAGAAAAAATATAAGTAAACCATAGGTATTTTAGTGAGTGTTTAGTGGTTCATTCTATTACATGTGATTTTTCTGTAATTGAGTTTTGCATAATAGTGACCAAAAGACCTGACAGGAACTATAGAGGAGATAAAATTTATTTTGGCTGACAGTTTCAGAAGTCTCAGTCCACAGCCAGCCAGCTCCATAGCTTTGGACATAAGGTGAGACAGAACATCATGGTGGAAAAGCAAGGCAGAGGAAAGCAGCTCAGGACATGACAACAGGAAGCAGAGAGCTCTGCTCACCAGAGACAAAATATAAACTCCAAAGGCATGCCCCTAGTGACCTATGTCCTCTAGCCACACCCTACCTGCTTACAGTTACCACCCAGGTAATCAATATCAATGAATTAATCCCCAGATTAGGGCACACTCTATAATCTAATCATTCCTCAAATTCTTGCATTGTCTCACACATGAGCTTTTGGGGGACACCTCATATCTAAACCATCATCATAGTATATTGTAAGTACTGAATAAATGTTTTTCATTATTAATATTATTATTAATAAGTTATCCAATGTGAATTTAGCACATTCAATTTATCTTCAATCTTTTTTTTTCAATTTGTTCTTTTTAGTTATACATGACAGTAGAATGTATTTTGGCAGATTATATATACATGGAATATAACTTATTTATCTATTTATCTATTATCTTATTATCTATTTATCTATCTACAAGACATACATTCATCATCAAGGTGCTCCTGAGTTTTAGAGAAATTAGCTTATCCTGAGATACAGAACAAAATATTCTTTGACTCTGGATATGGGAGCTAAGGAAAATGAATGGCCTTAATAAATCACTGAAGTCTATAGATAATGGTGAACATTAATTCCGATATTGATGTTTCCAATTAAATAGACCTAGTGGTGAATGTTGGATAGAGTTAGTGGAATATGGACCTGTAGATGCTCCAGGCATTTTTTCTTAACTGTGACATATCATAGGAGGATGCTTGTAATGTCAGCATCCCTGATTTCCAGCCCTGTGGGGAGTCTATGATGCTGTGACTGCCCAGGAGAGCTGCAATTGCAAAGGTTCTGCCTCACAGATTTGTGAGGTGGTATGCTCACAGTTTTAATGAAAACAACTCAGAAAGAAGAGAAAAATGAATGTTGCATAATAGTGAGAAGGTTGGGTTTTAGCAGTGAATAAAGAAAATAATGGTTATCAATCCAAGGGCTATATGATATTGATTATTTTATATACATGATTACCTATTTATTACTACAAACGTGAAGGGCAGCTGTCTTCATTTTGTAGATAATGACATGGAGGGTAAAAGAGGATAAGTGACTGTACAATACAGGAGTACTTCTTCGATGTAACTGGGTTAAGTAATAGGCCAGTATGGTATACTGGTATAGAATTGGTTAGTTACTCTGGACTAAGCTGAGAGTTACTAAATGGTAAGGTCAGAATTGGACTACATTTCATTTGATTTCAAAGTCCAGCATCCTTCTCTACTGAAAGGATCTTTGTAGGAAGCACTCTGCTTCACCCCAGTATCCTGTGGGGCTCCTTTGTTATTCAGTTAAAGAAGATTTCTGAGCAGTCATCACAGGGCTACTTTTCCAAGTGTTGGAAATAGAATAGAAAAGTGGGCATGACATGATCCTGGTTGTAGTTGTTTATTTATTTATGGTACCAAAATTTGAACCCAGGAGACCCAACATGGCGGCGGGCGGGGAGGCAGCGCTTTCAGTACCTCCTCAATAACGGGGTCAGAGAGACGCATTAATACGCTTAGATTCTACCTGCTGAGAAACTTATAGCAAAATTCCGCTGAAGTGAGACCTGCCGGGAATTAGTAGGATTATTGGAGGTGACAGTTTGATGATGAGTGAATCTCTGCCATGCGGTGCAGAGGTCCACACCTGCCACCCGCCACTGCCGAGTGGCTCAGCGACCAGCCTCCGAGGCACGGCTCAGAAGGCGCGGCGCAGGGACCCTATGAAGAGGTCTCTAACCAAGCCTTTATGAAATTGCGAACTGGGAACCGAAAACAACCGAGATTGGGTCAGACCAGAGACAGGCCAGTCCCACCTCTCCCTTCGGACACTCTGCCACGGAGCCTGGGACCCACCATAGCAGAGAGGTGACGTCACCAGAGTTCGGCCGATGAGATTCCTTCCCAGCGGAATCCGCTTTAGCAGGTGTGTGACTCCCACCTCCACCAGATACAAACAGCCGGTAAACCTCAAAAATCTCTCCGTGGGCGTGACTGTAGGGGCGGAGGGAAGCAGAGAAGACTCCCCACCCCCAACTCCCCCGACTGCCAATGGCGTGGGCATGACTGTAGGGGCAGAGGGAAACAGAGGGCACTCCCGACCCCCAACTCCCCTGACCGCCAATGGCGTGGGCATGACTGTAGGGGCCGAGGGAAGCAGAGGGAATTCTCGATCCCCAACTCCCCTTACCACCAGTGGTGACACCCAAGGTCTTAGCTGCCAGTTTCTGAGGGCGTGCCCACCAAAGGGGTCTAGAAAAATTAAACTGTCGGTTCCCAGATCACCGCACCACAGCACTGGGGCTTAGGTGAATGACAGAGAGAGTGCTCAGTCATTCGGGAATAGGGCACGCAGTGGGGCTGCAAGTGTAACCAGATCCTTGGGGAATCGCCTCCGGTGAGCAGGACCTGGCTGGCTGGCAGGAGGAAGGGGGGGAGGGGCTGAAGAAGTGAAATGGCTCTGGACTAACAGGATTGAGAGACTCCCAGGAGCCTCCTTACAGGGATTGCTGCCAGCACATAGAGGGCAGAAGCTCGGCTGGGAGGGCACAGCTCCGCCTACTGGAAGAGAAGAAAATGGATCTCTAAGACTTCATTTTTTTTTTCTTTTCTTTTCTCCCCTTTACCTTCTTTCTTTCTTTCCCTTTTCAAGTTTTATTGTTCTTTCCATTCTCCTCTATTCTATCTATCTCTCTCTCCTTCTTTCTTTTTAAGAGCACCTTCCTTCCCCTACCCCCCAACTTTCATCCCAAGCATTACGTCTTCCATTACGTGTAATTGTCTAAATGCAAATAGGTTAATGTTCTGAGGCTGTCTATAGGGCTCCTAAATACCTAGCTATTACCAAACACCCTAATCCAATCGCCTGTTAATATCCCCCTTCAGTAGAGCAATCTTCCAAAGTAGCCAAGACATACTAACCCTCATACCATCATAGCACCTAACCTAAACATAAAGTCTTAAGACCAAACAACAAATCACTATATGCATACAGAATCCGGAAGCCTTTTATGAATTGAATGAATCAGCTTTAAAGTACAATAAAGTCCAACATTTCTAGGCATAGTCTCCACCACAAAGGAGAGACCACAGAGATATACAAAACCAAAACAAATTTATAGGAGAAAACAGAAACACAGCAGTTAAACAGAGTTGGAAAGTAACATGAACAACATGAAAAAACAAGGGAAAAAAGGATTACAAACAATGCAGGACAACTTAAATCTACAGGAGGACTTAGAGGCATCAGAAAAATGGACAGAGAAAGAACTCAAGGCATAACTGACTCAGATGGAATGGAATCTTAGAGAAGTCATTAGACAGCAAGTCGAAACAATGAAAGAATACTTTGAAAATGAAATGCATAAGTAAATTCAAATTGCAAAGAAGGAACTCTACCAGGAGATAGAGATTTTAAAAAAATCAAACAGTAATCCTAGAAATGCAGGAAACCATAAACCAAATTAAAAACTCAAATGAGAATATTACAAATAGACTAGATCAAATAGAAGTCAGAACATCAGATAATGAAGACAAAGTTTATCAACTCGAAAAGAATATAGTCAACGCAGAAAGAATGTTAAAAAATCATATGCAATCCATGCAAGAGATATGGGATGTCATTAAAAAACCAAACTTGAGAGTCATTGGGATAGAAGAAGGTATAGAGGTTCAAACCAAAGGAATGAACAATCTGTTGAATGAAATAATCTTAGAAAACTTCCCAGATATGAAAGATGGAATGGATTGCCAAATCCTGGAAGCCTACAGGACCCCAAACATACAAAACCATAATAGACCAACTCCAAGACACATAATTATGAAGATATCCAACATACAGAACAAGGAGAGAATATTAAAAGCTACGAGAAAAGAGGCAGATTACATTCAGGGGTAAACCAATTAGGTTAACAGCTGACTTTTCATCACAGACATTGAAAGCAAGAAGATCCTGGAAGACCATATTTCAAACGCTGAAAAATAATGGATTCCAACCAAGAATACTGTATCCAGCAAAATTAAGCTTCAGATTTGACAATGAAATTAAAATATTTCACGATAAACAAAAGTTAAAAGAATTCGCAGCCAGAAAACCAGCACTGCAAGGCATTCTGAGCAAAATACTACAAGAAGAGGAATTGAAAAACAGCACCCAAAACTAACAGTGGGAGGTATTTCAGTAAAGGGGGAGAAAAATAACTAAAGAGGAAAAACTAGCCAAATTAAAATAAATAAATAAATAAACATGACTGGAAGTACAAACCATATTTCAATAGTAACCTTAAATGTTAATGGCTTAAATTCACCAATCAAGAGACATAGGCTAGTAACCTGGATTAAAAAAAACAGATCCAACAATATGCTGCCTTCAGGAGACTCATATGATAGGAAAGGACATACACAGGCTGAAGGTGAAAGGTTGGGAAAAATCATACCACTCACATGGCCCTCAGAAGCAAGCAGGAGTGGCCATACTCATATAGAATAAAATCAACTTCAAAACTAAGTTAATCAAAAGGGATAAAGAAGGACACTATATACTGTTAAAAGGAACCATTCACCATCAAGACATAACAATTATCAATTTGTATGCACCAAACAATGGTGCTGCAATGTTCATAAAACAAACTCTCCTCAAGTTCAAGAGTCAAATAGACCACAACACAATAATTATGGGTGACTTCAACACACTGCTCTCTCCATTAGACAGATCCTTCAGACAAAAGCTGAATAAAGAAACTATAGAACTCAATAACACAATCAATAACCTAGACTTAACTGACATATATAGAATATATTAACCATCATCAAGTGGATACACATTCTTCTCAGCAGCACATGGATCCTACTCAAAGATAGACCATATATTAAGCCGTAGGGCAACTCTTAGTAAATATAAAGGTGTGGAGATAATACCATGCACCATATCTGATCATAATGGAATGAAACTGGAAATCAATGATAAAAGAAGGAAGGAAAAATCCTGCATCACCTGGAAAATGAACAATATGTTACTGAATGATCAATAGGTTACAGAAGACATAAAGGAGGAAATCAAAAAATTCTTAGAGATAAATGACAATACAGACACAACATATCGAAATCTATGGGACACAATGAAAGCAGTTTTAAGAGGGAAATTCATTTCCTGGAGTTCATTCCTCAAAAAAAGAAAACACCAACAAATAAATGAACTCACACTTCATCTCAAAACCCTAGAAAAGGAAGAGCAAAACAACAGCAAATGTAGTAGAAGACAAGAAATAATTACAATTAGAGAGGAAATCAACAAATTTGAAACAAAAAAAAAACCACTGAAAAAATTGATAAAACTAAAAGTTGGTTCTTCGAAAAAATAAATAAGATCGACAGACCCTTAGCCATGCTAATGAAAAGAAGAAGAGAGAGAACTCAAATTACTAACATACAGGATGAAAATGGCAATATCACAATGGACACTACAGAAATACAGAAGATAATTAGAAAGTATTTTGAAACACTATATTCCAATAAAATAGAAGATAGTGAAGATATGGATAAATTTCTTAAGTCATATGATCTGCCCAGATTGAGTCAGGAAGAGACACACAATTTAAACAGACCAATAACAAAGGAGGAAATAGAAGAAGCCATCAAAAGACTACCAATTAAGAAAAGCCCTGGACCGGATGGGTATACAGCGGAGTTTTACAAAACCTTCAAAGAAGAATTAATACCAATACTTTTCAAGCTATTTCATGAAATAGAAAAAGAAGGAGCTCTTCCAAATTCATTCTATGAGGCCAACATCACCCTGATCCCGAAACCAGACAAAGACACTTCAAAGAAAGAAAACTACAGACCAATATCTCTAATGAACTTAGATGCAAAAATCCTCAATAAAATCCTGGCAAATCGAATACAAAAGCATATCAAAAAAATTGTGCACCATGATCAAGTAGGATTCATCCCTGGAATGCAAGGCTGGTTCAATATATGGAAATCAATAAATGTTATTCACCACATCAATAGACTTAAAGATAAGAACCATATGATCATCTCAATAGATGCAGAAAAAGCATTTGACAAAGTACAACATCCCTTTATGTTCAAAACACTAGAAAAACTAGGGATAACAGGAACTTACCTCAACATTGTAAAAGCTATATATGCTAAGCCTCAGGCTAGCATCATTCTAAATGGAGAAAAACTGAAGGCATTCCCTCTAAAATCTGGAACAAGACAGGGATGCCCTCTCTCACCACTTCTATTCAATTTAGTTCTTGAAATACTAGCCAGAGCAATTAGACAGACAAAAGAAATTAAAGGCATAAAAATAGGAAAAAAAGAACTTAAATTATCACTAATTTGTGGATGATATGATACTATATCTAACAGACCCAAAAGGGTCTACAAAGAAACTACTAGAGCTAATAAATGAATTCAGCAAAGTGGCAGGATATAAAATCAACATGCATAAATCAAAGGCATTCCTGTATATCAGCGATAAAACTTCTGAAATGGAAATGAGGAAAACCATTCCATTCACAATATCCTCAAAAAAAAAAAAAAATACTTGGGAATCAACCTAACAAAAGAGGTGAAAGATTTATACAATGAAAACTACTGAACCCTAAAGAGAGAAATAGAAGAAGATCTTAGAAGATGGAAAAATATACCCTGTTCATGGATAGGCAGAACTAACATCATCAAAATGGCAATATTACCCAAAGTTCTCTATAGGTTTAATGCAATGCCAATCAAAATCCCAACGGCATTTCTTGTAGAAATAGAGAAAGCAATCATGAAATTCATATGGAAAAACAAAAGACCCAGAATAGCAAAAGCAATTCTAAGCAGGAAGTGTGAATCTGGTGGTATAGTGATACCAGATTTCAAACTGTACTACAGAGCAATAGTAACAAAAACAGCATGGTACTGGTACCAAAACAGGCGGGTCGACCAATGGAACAGAATACAGGACACAGAGACCAATCCACAAAATTACAACTTTCTTATATTTGATAAAGGGGCTAAAAGCATGTAATGGAGGAAGGATAGCATCTTCAACAAATGGTGCTGGGAGAACTGGAAATCCATATGCAACAAAATGAAGCTGAATCCTTTTCTCTCACCATGCACAAAAGTTAACTCAAAATGGATCAAAGAGCTTGATATCAAATCAGAGACTCGGCATCTGATAGAAGAAAAAGTTGGCTCCGATCTACATATTGTAGGTTCGGGCTCCAAATTCCTTAATAGGACACCCATAGCCCAACAGTTAATAATAAGAATAAACAAATGGGACTTACTTAAACTAAAAAGATTTTTCTCAGCAAGAGAAACAATAAGAGTGGTAAATAGGGAGCCTACATCCTGGGAACAAATTTTTACTCCTCACACTTCAGATAGAGCCCTAATATCCAGAGTATACAAAGAACTCAAAAAATTAAACAATAAGATAACAAATAACCCAATCAACAAATGGGCCAAGGACCTGAACAGAAACTTCACAGAGGAGGACATACAATCAATCAACAGTACATGAAAAAATGCTCACCATCTCTAGCAGTCAGAGAAATGCAAATCAAAACCACCCTAAGATACCATCTCACTCCAGTAAGATTGGCAGCCATTATGAAGTCAAACAACAACAAGTGCTGGCGAGGATGTGGGGAAAAGGGTACACTTGTACATTGCTGGTGGGACTGCAAATTGGTTCGGCCAATTTGGAAAGCTGTATGGATATTTCTGGGAAAGCTGGGAATGGAACCACCATTTGACCCAGCTATTGCCCTTCTTGGACTATTCCCTGAAGACCTTAAAAGAGCGTACTAAAGGGATACTGCCACATCAATGTTCATAGCAGTACAATTCACAATAGCTAGACTGTGGAACCAACCTAGATGCCCTTCAATAGATGAATGGATAAAAAAATGTGGCATTTATACACAATGGAGTATTACTCTGCACTAAAAAATGACAAAATCATAGAATTTGCAGGGAAATGGATAGCATTAGAGCAGATTATGCTAAGTGAAGCTACCCAATCCCTAAAAAACAAATGCCAAATGTCTTCTTTGATATAAAGAGAACAACTAAGAACAGAGCAGGGAGGAAGAGCATGAGGAAAAGATTAACATTAAACAGAGACAAGTGGTGGGAGGGAAAGGGAGAGAGAAAGGAAATTACATGGAAATGGAAGGAGACCCTCATTGTTACACAAAATTACATATAAGAGTTTGTGAGGGGAAAGGGGGAAAAAACAAGGGAGAGAATTGAATTACAGCAGATGGGGTAGAGAGAGAAGATGGGAGGGGAGGGGAGGAGGGATAGTAGGGGATAGGAAAGGTAGCAGAATACAACAGTCACTAATATGGCATTATGTAAAAACGTGGATGTGTAACCGATATGATTCTGCAATTTGTATTTGGAGTAAAAATGGGAGTTTATAACCCACTTGAATCAAATGTATAAAAGATGATATGTCATGAGCTTTGTAATGTTTTGAACAACCAATAAAAAAAAATTGAACCCAGGGGTGCTTAAACACCGAGCCACACGCCAGCCTTTTTTTATGTTTTATTTTGAGACAGGGTCTCACTAAGTTGCTGAAGCTGGCTTTGAACGTGTGATCCTCCTGCCTCAGCCTCTCAAGCTGCTGGGATTACAGGTGTGTGCTACTGTGCCTGGCTGTAGTCATTGATTTATAAAATACTAAAAAACAATAGGCTCCATAATCTTTTGCTTTGTTTGCCTTGGGTTAAACAGAATCAGAACTATCTGTAGGACTGAAGTGGGTGCTGCTTCTGATCACAGAGCAGATTCATTTGTGAACAGTTAATTCCCATTAAAAGGTGGGAAATAAGGTGAGACAAAGTGGGAATCAGACTGCCAGGAACTACCAGCATGTCCACCATGGTGGGTTCTCGTCAGAAGTATCCATATTATACACAAAGGGAAGAATTTCAATAATCTTTGACCACCCTTCCTTTCTCTAGCTCACTGCCATTTAAATCACCCCTTGGACCTCCTTCTATTGAGCATCAATCACTGACTGAACTTTTAAAATGTTTTTTAAAAATTTGTTTTAATTAGTTATACATGACAGTAGAATGCATTTATGCACTTTGATATGTTATACATAGATGGGATACAATTTCTCATTTTTCTGAGCGTATGTGTTGCATATTGGTCATGAAGTTACATATATGCATACAGTAATAATGTCTGTTCCATTCAACTATCTTTCCTATACCCACATCCCCTCCCCTTTACTCCCCTCCCATCACTTCCCTCTACCTAATCTAAGGTAATGTTATTCTTCCTTAGTGCCCCCTGCGCTGCCTTATTGTGAATTAGCATCTACATATTAGAGAGACCATTCAGCCTTTGGTTTTGTGGGACTGGCTTATTGTGCTTAGCATGATATTCTTCAACTCCAACCTTTACTGGCAAATTCCATAATTTTACTCTTCTTTAAAGCTGAGTCCATTGAGTATATATCCCACATTTTCTTTATCCATTCATCTATTGAGGGAGACCTAGGTTGGTTCCATAGTCTAGCTATTGTGAATTGAGCTGCTATAAACATTGATGTGGTTGCATTGCTATAGTATGCTGATTTTAAGTCCTTTGGGTATAAACCAAAGAGTGGGATAGCTGGGTCAAATGGTGGTTCCATTCCCAATTTTCTGAGGAATCTGCATACTGTTTTCCATAGTGGTTACACCAATTTGCAGTCCCACCAACAATGCACATACTGAACTTCCATTCACTATTTTTTTATCCTAACCTTGATCTTGTGAAATAGGTATTTTAACCCCATTTTATGGATGAAGAAATTGATGGGGATAGGGATTATTTGTCAAATCACTGGCAGATAATGAGATTTCATTAAAGAAATGCCTGAATGTAAGACACCAGCATCTCATGCTGGCTCCATTTGGACACAGCTGAGACTTCATACTTAAGGCAGTCGGCATGCCTAGGGACTTCAGGAGCAGAGGTTTTAAATTTAAAAGCAATTCCTCAAAGTATGTGGGTATGTAGTGTTGGAAGAACATGATGGATGTGAATGCTTGATAGGTCATGTTGGTGCTCCAGGCTTTGCTTGGTGGTCAAGAAACTCTGTAGGTAGTAGATTGACAAAAGTTACTTGAATAAATTACCACAATTTGGAACCCATCAGAAACTCACAACCTAAAATGTGTTTGCTCAGGGAAGGACATTAGGTGAAAAAAACTGAAAACATTTGATTTTTTGATCAGAGTGCACTGTGTGCATGTATTCACGATGAAATCCATTATTCTGTATAATTAATATACAATAAAATTTGTATATTTTACAATAAAAATAAATTTAATTTTTGGGTTCAATGCATTGCACTTTTTGCTTCTTGTTCCATTACAAAAAGAAACCTGAAAGAGGACTGGGGATATAGCTTCAGTGATGAAGGACTTGTGTAAGGCTCTGGGTTTGATTCTTAACACCACAAAATATATAAATAAAAATTCTGAAGAATAAATTAAGGCAAGAAATAGTTCCGATTTAAAAAAAACAGGTGCCAACAGCAAATGGGATAGCACGTGTAACTGCTAAGTTCAGACTAATGATGAGAATGCAAGTGGAAAATTACCCTGGAAACTTCCTGTGTGGAAAAGCATTTAGTTGAATTTCAATGCTAAGGATTTATTAATGGTGTTCTTAAACCATAGCTCTCATGTAGCAGAGTTATTTTGTGGAGATACAACAGAGATGTTTGAGTTGATTTTGGTTGTGTTATGTGGAAATTATTGGTTTGGGAATACATAGAACTATATTTAGAATATACCTATCCAGAGCCTCAATTTTTCCATTGATTAATCAAGAGTTTAAGTGGATAAAGCCTAAAATTTACACCACCTTAACATTTATGAATTGTTGGTGTAGAACACATGTTTTCAGTAGGGTAAGAGGTGATATTTTTATTGGCTTATGAGTTTTTCAGAAGTATGTTTTTCATTTAAATTGAGTACACAAAAGTTTAGAGAAGAAAACAGAAGTTATCTATGGTTCCTCTTTGGGGATTATGTTCCTTGTGGTATTCTATAAAAATCCAGTCCTTCCCTTTCAAATGCATGGATTTATTGACCAAGTGGCTCTCTTTTTCCCTCATGCAGACAGTGATGGTGCAACTGGTAGCCTGCTGCTCAGGGATAAAAGTGATGACCTTCAGGAGTAGATTCTAAAACTTCAAGGGGTAAGAAATCCTGGGGTCCCTTTAGTGTCATGCCCTTACTCCAGTCTCACTTTTTGAATAAGGATAATATTAATGTGTGACTGAAAAAATACACTTTGGGAAATTATACCTGTGCTTTAGCAATAGGTATATGATTTATACACTTCTTCCTGATGTATACATAATTTATAAAAATCTAAATATTAGAAAATTATAGACTTGGAGTACTATTGGTACAAATATCTTTTAGTATAAACTGTAGGGTTAATCAGACAATCCATGCTTTAGTCAGCTTTTTTTTTTTTTTTTTTTTTTTGCTGCTGTGATCAAAATAGTGGAGAAGAACAATTTTAGAGGAGGAAAATCTTATTTGATGCTCACCGTTTCAGACTCTCAGATTATAGACAGTTGACTCCATTGCTCTGGGTCCAAGATGAGGCAGAACATCGTGGCAGAAGGTGTGGAGGAGGAAAGCAGCTCCATGGCAACAAAAAAGGAGAGAGAGAGAGAGAGAGAGAGAGAGAGAGAGAGAGAGAGAGAGAGCGTTTCTCTCACCAGAGAAAAAATACAAACCCCAAAGACATGATCCCATTGACTGACCTCCTCCAGCCACACCCTACCTGCCTACTGTTACCACCCAGTTAATCCATATCAGCGGATCAATGAGCTGATTAGGTTAAGCCTCTCATAATCCAATCGTTTTTACCTCTGAACATTGTTGTATTGTCTCACACGTGAGTTTTTGGTCCATACCTCATATCTAAACTATAATAAACCACTGCCAACTAAATCAATAATGATGATAAAAACTTACAGTAATTTAAAATTCAAAATAAAGTAGCAACAACTCAGGCAAATGGATGGCATTAGAGCAGATTATGTTAAGTGAAGTTAGCCAATCCCTAAAAAACAAATGCCGAATGTTTTCTCTGATATAAAGGGGGGTGACTCAAAATGGGGTAGGGAGGAAGAGCATGAGAAGAAGACTACCACTAAATAGGGAAGAGAGGTGGGAGGGAAAAAGAGGGAGAAGGGGAGTTGCACGGAAGATGTAAGGAGAACCTCATTGTTATACAGAATACATAAATGATGTTGTAATGAGAAAAAGAAAAAAAAAGTGTGTCACATTAGATTGGATAGAGAGAAAGGATGGGAGAGGAGGGGAGGAGTAGGGAGGATAGGAAGGTCAGCAGAACAGACAATATGATTGATGTATGTACATTCCATGTATGTATTATATGTCAGAATACATTCTACTGTCATGTATGACTAAAAAAATAAATAAATGAAAATTTTAAAAAATAAAGTAGCAACAACTAAAAACTGATAAAGACAACACAATATCATAAGATTCTGGTAAGAAACTTGGGAATTTGAGCTACACACAGGTGCTTAGTGACAGCCTTGCTATGCTGAATTGTGTTTTTCAGTAAATTTTTGTGACATATAGCTTAGGAATGCCCATTTTTGTAATGGGAACAGACATTGTGACACTCTGCTTAGAGTCTCATGCATCCTTTCTCCTTTCTGTATCTCCCTTCTCTGGTTTCTGTGTGCTTTTTCTCTATTGACCCACACACCTGTGATTCTCTTTGCCACTATTTTGCCTTCTTATGCAGAAATTCCTGGGAATTGATGAAGCACCCAAGTGACTTTAGCCAGTGGATACCCAGTTAGTTCAAAAGCCCAGCAGCTATGCTTTGAATCAGGACACATTTTGAAGAATGACATACACTTCTGTAGGATCAGGCTAAAGCTGCCATCTGTGGGACTTTCAAATTCCATCCTTGCATGATTTTTGTTTTCCTCTCTTGCTTCTCTCAAACCCTTATTGGTTGCTGTTGAAAACACCTCCTAAATGAATTTTTAAAACATGAGTTCTTATCTCAAGGAACCTGATTTAAGACCTTTTCAAAACTGACCTAGCTGGTTAAAGGCAAGTAGCCTTTAGCATCACCTAAAAGTAAAAACTTGTATTTTGCTGTAGAACATCTCATAGTCATTCTGAGACTTTGAACACGTGCCTTTAACTGTCTTAATTTGAAAGCAAAATAAGCAGATCAAAAAAGTTTCTTAGGGGCTTGTAATCCCCATAGTGCCCCACAGGCTACAGGAAGCTACCAGAGACCCTAGCATTCAACCCCTGCCAAAGGTTATCATTTGCTACCTTCCAGAGTTATGCACACATTTGTGGCATTTACTTCGCCTCTAGATCCACTTATGCTGCTGGCTAAATATAAGATGGTGAGATTATAAAATTCTCAAGGCGATTCACAAAATACTTCAAGGTTTTATTTTCTGGAAGTGGGTTTCGATGTAGCATCTTGTCAAATAAAGTCCAGTTCCACGTTTATGCCACCCTTCTTCCAGTTTCTAGTCTTATTTCTTGTTGGAGAGCAACAGACTCAACATCATACAGAAGTTTCACGAGGCTCCTAAAATAACCTTTCCCCTGAGCCTTATGTATTCAGGCATCCAAGTAATGTAATGTTTTCACAGCAGAATCCTGCTGGCTTTGAGTGATGTTGCCGATTGCTGGAGTTCTCTGCAGTGGAGCTCTTCCACCCAGTTGCACCCAATTTCACTGATCAGTAGTTCTGGCTTAGCTTCACCCTCATATATTCAATAATTCATTTGGCAGGTGCAGAGTAGACACATCTAAAAAGGAATTGCAACATCTTGGAAAAGCAAGGAAAGTACTTACTGTTTACTCTCTCTTGGACCTTGACATTTAATTTGGATATGAGGAGGATCAGTAGTTTCAGCTTATTCTGGTACTAGAGATATTTATTATTATTTTTTTAAAAGATGAGTTAGATTTACATTATATCTCCTGCAAAATGGTTTCGATCTGCAAATTCCTCTGAAATATCATGGATATCAATAGGTTGTTCAGATGTGACTAGTTACTGGGCCATGGAGTTGGGCTGAGCAAACATGGGAAAAGACCAGAATTTGAAAACCAGTGAGCATTCCCCTCCTGCAGGAGCATCATCCTCACATTGTACTCATGCTTGACAGTTGCTATCATACAGAACCTTCTTTCAAAATAATTTAAAATTTACAGAGAAGTTGCAAATATAGTTAGAGATGTCCCCTATACTTTTCAATACATTTTCCCTGAAGTGAACATCTTATGTAACTACGCTACATTTGTCAAAATTAAGGAATTTATATGGGCATAATACTTACAACTTTAATGAGTACAGACTTTATATGGATTTTCTCAGTTTCCAAGGCCTGTCCTTTTTCTGTTCCTGGATTTGATCCAAGATTCCACAATGCATTAGGTTAGCATATCTCCTAAGTCCATACAGATCTATCTATCTATAAATCTGTAAGTTGTGAAGCCAGCCTGCCTGAATTCCAGTTATTATTATTCTGCTACTAATTAGATGGGTAAATTTAGCAAGTTATTAAGCTTTGTTGTGCCATCTCTGTAACTTGGGAAGACTACTAACACAGTATCTGTGCTTGGGGGATTGACCATGTGAAAAAGCTTAAAGCAGGGTCAAGCACATGAGAAGTGCATGTTAACTGATTATTTTTATGGTTATTACTTCATCCCACGTAAGCATCTAGTTATTGAAAATTAAATCTTTTCCTGTGTGGCCACAGATTATTCCTTCTTAAATAATTATTCTCTTGAATAGGTAATATGCACATGGTAAAGAATATTCCATAAGATGTGCATGTGTGAGCAAATCCCTTCCTTTTGTATAACACTAATGCACCAATAAAAATGTGGCAAGAAAAAAATGAACCTGAAGAAAAGAATATATGATAAAACCTGTTTTGCTTTCTGTCTCGATTTCCCAGTCCTCTGCCCCCTCCTATCCTGCCATGAGATAATCCCTATTACCTTCCCCTCTATACTTTTCCAGAGGTAGTCTTCAAATAAAATATATTTGTTTGAATACTCCATCTATCTGGAACTTTACAAAATGCAGTGAATACAAAAAGATGAGTAGTATATAAATGGCATAAATTATCTCATTTGTATTGTGACAATGATGATGATAACTATTTTATCCAGTACTTGCTATGTAGCAGGCATTCTGCTATGTTTTTACCCAATCTTATCTAATATCATAATAGTCCTATGCAGTCCGTATTATTAGCATTCTCATTTAACAGATATGGAAACCTAGAGCTAAAGAGCCTATGTAACTTCCTTGAAGTCACTCAGCTAGTGGTAGAGCAGAGATGGGAACTTAAGAAAATTTTAGGAAAAAGCATTAGATTCTAAACACGTTGGATTTCTGTTTTTGATTTCCTTCATTTATTTTTGCTTTGCTTTCTCTCCCTCTTTATATGCCATTGTCTTTTTCCTTGGAAATAAATCACAATCAGGACTCTGCCTGGACTTCGCCTTAGTTTACCCTGCACCCTCTCTATTATTTGCATTTTCAAAAATTTTACTTTCATTGAGCCTCTTGCTTGCTCAGAAAGTCACATCAGCTCCTCACCTCTGAAACAATCAAGTACAAATATTTTATCCTGGCTTCTGTGGCCTTCTGTCTTCTGCCTCATCTGAACCAGCTGGTGTCATTTCCTACTGTGAGCCTAACATATTGTGTAGCAGAGAGCAGTCCTGGATGAATACTTTTAGAATTCAGTCACTGATAGGCCTGACTTACGAAAGCTACTCACTCATTTCTTTAGGAATCCATCTGGAAATAAAAAGGAACATTTTCCTTCATAGAAAATGAGTCTTTTATTTTTTTTAAACAACAATTGCAGCATCTAATTTTGGTGATTTGGATAGACCAAAACGACCTTTTCTGTGATGTACATTAAATATACTGCTTGGAGCTGCAGATTAATTATTGATGGAAAATCAGAGAAGGTGAACAGGCTGCCATACATCCTGATTCCTTCTCCTGGGAAACCAGAGTTTCAGGCATGGCAATATTCCTGGTCAGTTGCTGCCAAATCTCAGCGCTCTTGCTATAGCTGAGGCAGACTCCAGTGGATTGGCCTGGTCTCAGAAGAAAGGGCCTGGCATAAAGGAATAATTTACTTTATAATTTGGAGAATGGAAATCTGCCATCATAGAGCCAATTGTAGGATTCATAAAAAACTCCCTGTTTATAGAGAGGAGTTCAAATTTTGCCCTATTTCAGAGGAACTCCAGCAATATTTGGTGATGATTTTTTTTTTTTCTGTTGAGATTTTGGCGCTGGATGTTAGCATCATTTGGCAGAGTTCAGTGAGTTGTTGGGAGAACAGATTGCCTTGGCCTGGGGAGTGGTTTCCTGTCCAACAGATCTATAGTGTCCTGCTTGATATCACTGAGCCCTTTCTATCCCTTTTCCATGACAACCTCTTGAGGACCTAGAAGGCAGGTACTGTGTCTTGCTTATCTCTTTATTTGCAGTGCCAAGCACATTTCCTAGAGCATAGTAGGCACTGAGGAAATATTTGCTTGGCAAAAAAGTGGATGCAGACATTGCCCATGAAGGGGGCTTGGGATATCAGCTTCTTCCAAGCCCAATGGACTTGGCACATGGACTGGGCAGATTTCCTGGCATTAGAGAAGTGTAAAGTGTAAAATGGGAATTTCTGGCTCATGAAGCTCCTTAATTACAACCAGCAGCCTATAGGATTAGAAATAATAACTCAAAGGCATGCCAGTGAAGTGCACGAAGGTCTCTTTGAGCACTTGCTGTTCCCTGGCATGTCACAGGTCAGTCCTCACAAGGGTACTTCTGAACAGAGAAGCCAGAAAACCTCATGCTAACTTTCATCTTGGAGTCATTTTCTCTTTGATCTCCTGATGGGATATCTGTGCTCAGTGGAGAAACTGAGACAGTATGGTAACTGCTAAGACATGTACATAATGTGTCTTACTTGTTTTTTTTCCAGAACAGACTTGGATGTTTAGGAGCTAAGAGAAATTATGGACAATTGATCTTGGGGTGGGGGGGACTTCAACTAAAAGGAGAAATAGAGATGAGCTAATTGGTAGAAGGGCGGGGAAGTTTGTGTTTAGCTGCAGACATAATTTTCCATTTTCTTTATTCTAACTTTGTTTTAGTCAGATTTTTTGCTACTATGACTAAAAGACCTGAGAAGAAAATTTAAGAGGGGGAAAAGTTTATTTGGGGGCTCAGTTTCAAAGGTCACGATCCATAGACAGCTGGCTCCAATGGTGAAAGAGTATGTCAGAAGGAAGCAGCTCACATGATGATCAGTAAGCAGAGAGAGACTCCATTTGCCAGATGCAAAATATACACCTC
Source organism: Callospermophilus lateralis (assembly GCF_048772815.1). NCBI lineage: Eukaryota > Metazoa > Chordata > Mammalia > Rodentia > Sciuridae > Callospermophilus > Callospermophilus lateralis. Next base: position 31,663,272 of record NC_135319.1, on the reverse strand, counting down.
AAAAGGCACGCCCCCAGTGACCTACTTTCTCCAGATACATGTTGCCGGATTTCTGTTACCACCCAGTTAATCCCATCAGGGGATTGATCCAACAACTGGGTTAAGGGTTTCATAATCCAATCATTTATCCTCTAAACCTTGCATTTTCTCACACATGAGCTTTTGGGGAACTCCTCACATCCAAACCACAACATTCTTTTGGGGGACATCTCACATCCAAACCATAACAAACTTCAATGATGCCTGCACATGGTGTACCCCTAGACACCCCTTTACAACAGAGGTTGATACTGGGTACAAAATCTGGACCTCTTGCCTCACTGAGACAATTCTGAAGAGCTGTCCCAGTTCCAGAGCTTCCTGTGGAATTCACTGATGCCTTTGTTGCATCTGCCTTTCGCTTTAGTGCTACCTCTGTCCATCTTTTTTCTCTCATCCCTCACATTTCTTGTTCTCCAAAGTGTTCACTTGCAAACCTCAGAGTCTTAGAGTCTATTTTCTGGAGAACCTGGGGCAAGTACTTTTCTTTTCCCTTCATACCCTGGGATGTCATGCATTTTCTTTCTTTTCTGTATGAGATCATTCCTTGGGAAATAGTCTAAGAATTCCTTTATGCTAATATGTAAATGTGATAATCTATTCATTTTCAGAGGTATTTAGGGTGAAACAATGAACTGCTCTATGTGATATTTTCAACAGTTGAGTGGGGTGTGGGAGACCAACCTTGCACGTAACTGAGTCACACTTCCTGGCTGGGTGCTGAGGCGCTCAGTTGCAGAAATGTGGCAGAGCTTTCCTCACCCTTCTTGGGTTGGAGGGTTGGTGTCTCGTGCATGGGTGTGTCTTGCTACAGCCCCACGGGTGGAGCTATGCTCACCTGTTCCTTTGTAATAGAACCCCTTGCCCTGTTTAGGATAGAATCTTCCATGGAAGTGCCTTGTGTGTGTCCCTTTCTCTTACTGTGCCCTGGGGTGTGGCCGACCCAGGTGTCAGTCAGCCTGCTGACAGTGGACCTCATGAAGATAGACTCAGTCCCCGGAAACCTGACCCCTTGCCTCATTTGAATGGCTTCTCCTCAATAAAAGGGGTCAGCACATGCTCTCGCTCTCTCTCTTCCTGCGGACCCTTAAGGTCAGAGAAGCCGTCACAGAGACCCCAAAGAAAAAGGCATTTGTGTCTCTTGTGTGGTTATTTCATGCAGCCCAATTAACCTAGTTTAACTGGAGTGACCCCCGAGCCTTTTAGTCGGGAGCAGAAACCCGGCAGTTGGGGAGTATTTTTTGGGTGCCCCAAGGGATGTACCATCCAGATGTCACTGAAAATCCAGCCTCCGGGAGGTCTCCTGGCGGTGAGGCTATTTCTGGAACCAATGGCTCATTGTGGTCGCCACACATGATACTGCATCTGAGATTGACAGCCACGATCCCAGCGTGCTGGAAGAGAGACACTCAGCTTTTTTTCCTACCAGCGTTTCCTCGCTCTTCACTGTGCGGACCATTCAAATTTCCTTGCCTTAAATTCAAGTATTTTTAAGGAAGGAAGAGACAAATAGTTCCACGAAATATATCTTGAACAGCTCAACAATTTCTTTCTCTGTGTCATTTCCTTACTTTCCCAGGCATTAGTCACTCCCTTTCCTATTCCTGTGGCATTTTTTTTTTTTTTTTTTTTTTTTGCAAATCTACAGAGCACTTCACGCTCTATATTTTCATTTTTCTAGTTACTCATCATCAATTGATTCATTAGCCTCTTGTGTTTATGGAGACAAGGGCTGTGTCATTGTCATCTGTTAATCTCTGGTTTCTGGCCAATGTGCTGGCACACAACAATAGCTCAATAACTCTCTGAGTGGATAAGTGGATAAATGAATACCTCCTATATTCAGAATACTATAAAACACAAGGGGGAACTGAAGTGATACAAACCGCTAACACTCCTTGAGTATTTAACTGTAGGTCAACTACGACCTTGAATAAGCATGACTCATGGGATGCAATTATAAAGCACATTGGCTTTTGCTTCTCTCTATTCCTCTAAGTCAGTGGTTATGTTTGGGAAAGACAAGTAATTAAAACATCCATTCTTGTGTTATGGTAAAAATGTTGAACTTGATTTGACATTGAGGCTTCTCTTCCTCTCTGAGCTCAGGACTGACAGAGAAGGTGGTTAGAGAAGGGGAGGTGGTTGTCTTCCCCCTTTTCTTTCCCTTTCAGTCACATTGCTAATCACAGTTCCTGAGACCCAAGTAGAGAGGAACAAGAAGGTTCTTACCTGGCTAGAACTGTCGTGAGCAGGACTTCTGTACAAGGCAGGTATTTTAGTTGAATTTTGTAGATTCTTTATGAACCGCTTCCTCATGCTGTCCTGCCTCTGTCCTGTTCCCTTGGTGTGGATGATGTTTTTTTTTTTTTTTTTTTTGGTACTGGTGATTGAACCCATGGTAATTTTATCTCTGAGCTATATCCCCATCCCTTTTAATATCTTTTATTTATTTATTTATTTATTTATTTTTGTGGTGCTGGGGGTCCAACCCAGGGCTTTGTGCATGTGAGGTAAGTGCTCTACCAACGGATCTATATCCACAGTCTCCAGTTTATTTATTTTTTTGAGACAGGATCTTGTTAAGTTGCTTAGGGCCTCACTACATAGTTGAGGCTGGCCTCAAACTTGTGATCCTCCTACATCAGCCCCCAGAGTCACTGGGATTTACAGCTGTGCACCACCAAACATTATTTGATATGTTCTTTTAAGCTTATTCTAAGCCTTCTTCAGCCCATGACCATCCAGTTTTTTTTTTTTTTATACTAGGAATTGTACTGGGGGTGCTTAATCATTGAGCTACATCACCATTCCTTTTTTATTTTGGGACAGAGTTTCATTTAATTGGCCGGCTTTTGAACTTGCAATCCTCCTGCCTCAGCCTCCCAAGTCTTTGAGATTACATCACACCTAGCCCAGTGGTACTTGTGTCTTGTCTTTATGGAGATCTATGTACCACTTATAGGTGACTCTTTCATTCTGGATGCAAGACAATCTAATGCTCATTGCCTGTGTGCTCTTTCTCGGCTCTCTCTCCTGACTCAATTCTCCAAGGAAGTATCCTTCTATGTCTTCACAAACTCTGAAACCACTGGTTGATAAGTACAACCTCCTTTCATTTGAGTTGCCTCATCACCTTCTGAAAAGTCCAAATGCTGGCCATCAGATTCCTCAGATAGGTGACTTATGCCAGTCCACTGAGTTCTGCAGCTGCAAGACACATGAACTGTCTGATTATTCTCACTGGAGTGATAATAATTGCTCCATGTAGACTTGAGCAAAAAGGGACGTACCCCCATTTCCTCCACTGGCCACATCAGCTGTCCATTGCAAAAACTCTGCCTTCATTGTCGTTTTAATCTCCCAAATACATTTACAGTCAGAAGTAGATGGTCAGCTAGACATCGCCAAATTGGTTTTCTGCCATCTCTTTTTGTAAGTCCTGTGTTTTAATTTGAAATATGACATTTATTGTCTTCAAGCATCTATCAAAACAGAGAGGAAAGGCTCATTTTAATAGTCTGTTATCCTATGTGCCAGACACGGACCTCAGATTTACATGCCTTAACCCTTTTGAATATAGAAAATCTACTGATGAAGAAAAGAGGCACAGGAAGTTAAGTGACTTGCCAGATTTTACTTAGCCAGTGGCAGAGCCAAAATTGAAACCCAGTCAACTTGGATCTGGAGCTCGTGTCATTAATTACTGTTCTAACTTCTCTCATAAATGAGTATGTGTCCTTGAGAAATTTATGATCTGGTGGGGAAAAGATGAAAACTAATTAGATAACTGGAAGACATGAAATAAAATAGGCAGATCAAGAAAATTCCAGGCAGGTTCCCAGGAGAGAAATACCACATCCAATTTGGGAAATAAGAAAAGTTTTCATGGATGAGATAGTGTTTAAAACTGGATTGCATCTCTGCCAGTTCAAATGGCAGGTAACCATACTGGCTATAGGCATGTGAGAAGGAAGAAGAGGAGGCTTTGGGATCTGTGAGAATCCAGTCTGATTGATGGGAGGGTGGTTAAGGAAGTCCGATGAGAAGGGGAACGCTGCAGATTTATTGTGACTTCAAATGCAAGGGTGGGGAGTTTATCTGGTTTGTAGAGTAATGGGGAGCCATTGAGTGTGACAGGAATCAGCAAAGACAAATGGGGAGAGGTACAATACACACTGTGGAGGCAGAACAAGAGCACCCGCTGCCAGTGAGGTGCAGGAGACTCAGAAAAGAAGATTCAAACCCCTGAGTTACTGGGACAATGGGTCCCTATTGGGAGAAATGGGATGGATGGAGGCTTTCTCTTTTCCTCCCCTTCAACATTTTAGTAGAATATTAAATCAACTTTTCTTTTTTTTAAGTAAAATAAATAGTTGCATGATGAACAGAGTATGAAGTACATATTTCATTTAAAATGTCTATTTTTTGGGGGGGGACAGAGTATCCCTACATCATCCAGGTTGGTGTTGAACTCCTGTGCCCAAGTAATCCCTCTGTCTCAGTCTCCAGAGTAGGTGGGAGTACAGGTGCACAGCATTGCCCCAGTTCACAAATAAAATCACACCACAAGACCTTTTCTCTTGGCCTTCTATCAGGTTCCTTAGAAGAGGGATCATCTTGGTTATCATTTAATTCGAAATTCTAGCACAGTGACAGGCACAACAAATGAACACCTGAATTATCCCTTGAATGAATAGCGCTCTGGTGTCCCTGAGCACACACTGGAGTGAGTGAGCTCTTCGGGAGTTCTTTCCTAGAGACATTGCATCTGTGTTAAGTGGGGCCAGCTAAACTTTAAATAGATGGAGGATGTCTTTTTATCCGGCCTGCCATTGCTAGAACTGCCTCTGCTGCATGGAGATCATTATCACGGCAGATGGAGAGGAGGAGACTCCTAATTGCTCAAGTGTGTCCTGGATAATAATCTGACAAAAACTTACCCATGAACCTCGGGCCACCAACCAGTTCTTGGAGACAAGCTGCAAGCATTCAGAAGCTATAGGAATTTCAAGATGATTGAGATTTGCATGTTTGTTTCCTCTTCTTTGAATTCCTTGAGGTCTGGGGAACTGAAGCTAACTGATCTGACAATGGTCTCAGAGTGCTGATTTTGGTCTAGGCTGATTTTGTGGGGCATACTTTTGACAAAGGACTCACATTTATTTTCTAAGCACTGTGCTATGGTTGCTGAGGGAAAAAAAATCTTTTAAGCTCCTGATCATATATGATGGGTTTCCAGTCTCAGTCACTTCTTCACAACCATCTGCCGTCATTTAAATAAGAGGTGACTTGAGTTAATGGTGCTATCCTAATCCATGGAAACAGGACCTTGTTCATAGAGTTATAAGATTACTTTAGATTGAGATTCATTCAGTCTGTCCCAACTCAGTAAATGATAATATAATTCTTTGAGTTGTTCTGACTGCAAATTTGGGGATTGTTTTGACTCCTTTCTTTCTTTCACCTTACCTTAAGCCCCTTGGAGAATTCTATCATCTTTTTTCCCCCAAATATATACATAATCTTAACTCTGCTACCCTTGCCCCACATCAGCTTCTGCTTGAATTGTTCCAGTATCTTCTCAGTGGCTCTTTCAGCTTCTGTCTTACGCTGTTAGGGTTGTTTTCCAGAAATATCCTGAGGGAACTTATTAAGGTGAGTTGAATCAGCTCATTCTTCCATCATAAACTCTCCACGGGCTTCCCATCCTCCTTAGCTTGCTGTGTATGAGAATACTGTGGCCACCTGATCTGTGCATTCTGAGAAGACAATGAACATGGGTACTATGGGACCCTGCATAGCTTATACCAGGAAAGGTATATATTTGGAGCCTGTAATTTCAATTTGCACGCTAGATGGCACTCTGAGACCATACAGGGTCTTGCATGGCTTGTCATTTTTATGGGGCACAGACATCTGTACTCATTTCAGGTTTTAACTTTTCTGTAGGAAGTTTGGACTAAAATGAACTGAGATGACCAAATTTTGTCTTAGAAAATTTAGACACATATATTTATGGGACAAACTATAGTTTAAAAAAATGCATTGGAAAGATTCTGGATTCTCTAAGAAAAACACTGTAAAATTTCTGCTATTTGAGAATATGGAATCACCTGGGAGGCAACAGAGCTGCTGGGACTCTGTAGGGGCCTGTGTGCACAGCTGAGGGGTGTCTGGATAGAGGTTTGGCATTTTGGAGGACACTTCTAATAATCTGATTCAAAGTCATATCTACAGAATGTCTTGTTCTTTCTTCTGAGGCTGAGAACAAGAACTCCTTATGTAAGAATGGAGATGGGTATGTGGGTAGCCAGATGTTTTGGGTATATGAGTGGTGGTTGTGGGTGAACATTAAGGGTAGAAGGAATCAGCTCTCTCCCTCAAAGCTGTTTAAGAGTTAAACTCTCTCTGTGTGTGTGTGTGTGTGTGTGTGTGTGTGTGTGTGTATGTGAATGCTGGGAGGAGAAAGAGGAAGAGGAGAGAGAAAAGGGAGGGGAGATAGAGAGGTGGGAAAGGGGGAGGGGAGAGAGATCAAGATAAGGGAGAAACATTAATTTATCTTTTCTCTAATCAAAGATCATTTAATAGCATCTACTTTTTGGTTATTTTATATATATATATATATATATATATATATATATATATATATATATATATATATATATATATGACTGGGCATGTAGCTCAGTGGGGTAAAGTGCTCCTGGGTTCAATCCTCAGTACTGGAAAAAAAAAGAATAAAAGAAAAAGAAGAACATTTTTGGGGGAGAGAGAGACTGAAAAAGAGATGGTGGAATTGAAGAGAGGTCTTCTCCTGGCCCATCCTGTGGGAAGGATTGCCCTCTTCCCATGTTGAGCACTGTGCAATGAAATGTCCCTGAAAGGTCTCCCTGGACTGCTTCAGGGACCAACATTCTGGGGAGTGGGGTCACTGACCCAGGCAAACACCCTGGAAGCTCTGGGAGGTCCTGGCTAGGAGATCACTAGAGGGTGTTGTGCCCACATCCTCCTGCATTTCCACATGGCAAAGATACTATATGGAGCTTCGGGGTGCAGGTGACTGACTGCCCAGTGATTTGCCATGCAGCAAAGCACATGCATGACAGTTCTTTAGGTTGTTCTGTCTCCAGGGAAATCAGGACAGAAACAATGTGCCCTGTTTCTTGCAGGATTTCCTTGGCTTTCATCATTTGTTCAGGGAGGCTATGGGGCTCAGTTCCCTGGGCACCATCCCCCTGTGCCCACATTGTGGTAGGGATTGAATTCTGGCCCTCAGCAAAACCGGTGTTTCTTGATGATTTCATTTCGAAAGGTGAGCAGGCAGGTAGGGGGAGAGCAACAAAGGGAGCTAACCAGTAGACAACATCAAACATATACATGAAAGCAAGCCCATAAATCACAGGACTGGGAATCACAGGAAATTTTATCAAAGCAGACACACATCTAGAAAATGGGAATTGGTATGTCAAAACTCCCCCAGCCATAGTTAATTTTTTATTTTCCAGTGCTGGGGCTAATTATAATCCCTTAAGGGTCTTTTGTAACTAGGTCATCACCACCCTCATAAGGAAAATTTGCAGAGGGCTATAAAAAAAAAAAAAGAAAGTTTTTTAATCACAAAGGTGGGTATGAGAGAATGGGCAAGAACAAAGGGATAGCCGAACCCTTAAAAATTTAGGTTCTGTAAGAGCTATACTGTTGTCTCTGGAGACAGCTACTCAGTGCTACATGGCAAGTCCTTATTCTTCTCTTTCTAATAAACTCCTACCAGTTACTCCGTGTGACTCATTATAATCCCTCCGGGGGACTGCAAGGACTGATCACTGAGGACCCCCATGGTTGCTTCAGTTTCCAGGGGCCGGCTCTACAATATCAGGCAAGTCTTTCAGAACTTCAACCTTTTAGAACTTCAGTTTCCTCTTCCGAAATGTCAAAAGAAAACTGCATCAGACCAGGTTTAACAGGCAGGGAAGCCTATGTCCAAGACAATTGGAGTAGGTAAAGACCAAGACAACAGGGAAGAAATGGAGCTTTACTCTGCTGAAACAAAAAGGCAGGGGAGATTTTAAGTGCTGAGGTGAGTTAGTGGGAAATATTTGAGAACGGCGCGGGGCAGGATGGTCCATGTGATTAGGACATCCATGTTTGCTTATGATACTTGTCATTAAGCTATTTTCCCACAGGGTCTGCTAGATGGTAGGGTCTCTATCTTTCTTGATGATTTCATTTCGAAAGGTTGTCTCTCAGGTCCTGGAGAGAAGATTTACATCTCAAATTGGAGAAAAAGAACCCCCAATAACAATTCCCTTCCTCCTTCCCTGCCTTCTCTGTGTGGGTGGTGCTGAGTGTTGCACCCAGGGGGCACTCTACCACTGAGTTACATCCCCAGCCCCTTTTATTTTTATTTTGAAACAGCATCTCACTAAAGTTGGGACCCCCCCCTCCCGCCTCAGTTTTTACAACAGCAAGTTTTCTAAATCAGATGCTTTTAAAAAAAAGAAAGGTCAGGAAGAAACTTGTCTGAGGTTTAGTCACACTGAAGGGAATGTTAAGGCCGTCTTAGCCAGTACATTTGTTATAAAAATAGTACCAATTTACCGCAATTTTGTAGAAATTAAACGGGATGAAGCCCGCTGTGCACAACACAGTGCTTAGAGGGCAAATGGCTGCTATTAAGAGGTGATTGTTAGGATTTCGATACTTACTCTAGGTCCACTAAGAAGGCCTTTTTAATATGTAATTTGAAAAAGAAAGTCCAAAAAATCTTGTCTTTAAAAAGCTACTACTGTGTTTATAAATACATATTGAATATGTTTTTATGGGCAGAAAAAACACTAACTGGAGATTATGTTCTAGAAACAATACACAAACAGCAATCACTCTTGCCCTGACTGCTTACATTTCAAAACAAGAAAGCCAACATTCTAATATATAATCATTTATGTAAGAGAGTAGCATCTGATACCTTCTGTTTATTTTTTAGTACTTGTTTTAAGTCTAGAAGGTCAAAACACATGAAATAAGTGAAGTCTGTATCTTGACTCAGTTCTCTGCAAGACTTATTTTGAGGCTTCACTTGTTGACTGTATTCCCTATTTTTTTTTTTTTTTAAAAGTTAGGTCTTACAAAAGATTTCTTTCTAAACAGAGCTGCTGAGTAGGTAACATGTTCCCAAGCCTCTTTTCCACCAGTTAAGAGGGACCAGGATGATTAATGTCTGCCTTGATATCTTTCAAAGGGGCTATCTTGGAATTGAATGTTTTAGAAACTGAGGAACACTTTTTGGGTTTTCTAAAACATGCTTTTGAGGCAAGAGAATCCTGGGTGGAAGGACTGCTGAGAGATATAGTTGAACTCAGGTACCAGGAGAGATTAGCTCTGAATTTTCCTGAAGGTGATCTTGTTTTTGACACCTGTGTATAGGGGCTTTACTCTTTTTTTGGGAGAAAAAGGTGTCAGATTTAAGAATATTTAAGTTTAAATTCTTCCAATTTATTGTTTGTTTCCCTTGAATTAAATTTGTACCACTTTCTACCATAAATCCAAGTAATTGATAAAATGTACTTACTCTGCTTTGCTTCCAAATGAATAAACACACATTTTATTGGTGTAATCCCATTTGACTTTCAAAATATTTTCACAGGAAATATCTCATTTAGCCTTAACAACACCACCTTATTGTCATTTTGCAGAGAGTTGCTCAGGTCATACATTTTTTTTTTTTTAGTAAGTAGACTTCAGAACCATATAGGTCTGCTGAGTTCAAACTCATGCTTGCTGTTTCACCATGGTGCCTTTTAAATTTCTAGTTTATGGAACAAATGTTCAACCATTAATTTTCTGTAGTGACCCTACTTTTAATACTAGAGATAATCTCACAGTTCATACAGATAAAGTTTATTTATTTATTTAATACTGGGGATTGAGCCTAGAGGAGTTCTACCACTGAGATACACCTCCCTTCCCCCAGCCCTTGTAAAAATTTTATTTTGAGACAGGGCCTCATCAAGTTGCTGAGGCTGTCCTTGAATTTGTGATTCTCTTGCCTCAGCCTCCAGAGAAGATGGGATTATTATAGGCATATGCCACTGTGCCCAGTGAAGGGAGTGGAGTGACTTTTAAACTCATTTTCAGAACAATCTCCATCACAAACAAACTGTTACATTTTCATCTTTCCTCTACCCCATAACCCATGAGACAGACTCACAAATACTTTCCATTTAAACATGGATAGAATTGTTTTAGCCATTTGGAATTAACCTGTGGAGACTTGGCATATCCTGTCCTTGTAGTTCGGAGATCTGGTTCAATTGAAAGGGATGACCCCATAAACTGCCTGAAAAACTGGCCTTCTATGGTTGAACATAGAAGCCCCTCATTCATCCATTTAACACATATTTATCCATCTCCTAGAGCATTATTTTTAGGTGTCAGGGATACATCACTGAACAAAGTAGAAAAAAATCCTGAGGCTCAGGGAACTTAATTTCCACTGAGGAATCATTCCTATTAATGATTCTAGTATGATCAATTTTTGTATTTGTTGAAAATATTTTCAAGTTATCAGCACTATGTCAACAGGTGATAGATGCCAGCAGCAAAGGAAGGCAGGAGAAAGGGACAGAGGGTGAGAAGTGTCAGTTATTTTAAGCCGCAGCATCTCTTATGAGGTAACATTTATGCAGAGACCTGATTGAAGAAGAAAGAATGCATTTGACTTATGTTTTTCCCTTCTCCCCTCTTTTTTGCAGTAAGACAGGCAGAACATTGATATGGACAAAATATTGTTCTTAAAGTAGAATTTTTCTTCCTAGATGATTGCTAAATTCACCAAGTTTTGCTTCATCATGGACACTTTCTGACCCTTAGTTTGCTTATCAACAAAATGAAATAATACTCTTATGTTAGAGTCTGTAAACAAGTCAAGATGGCGCCTGGCATTTTGCAGAGGGAGTAGTTTGTGAAGTAACGCCAGCAAGCCATTAAGTGTGGAGATTCCTTATTGGTTAACTGCTGTATCTAGTTTATTTTAATTAAGATAAGCTATGTGGAATGTATATATACCCCTCCTGTCCTACAATAAACGGCTCCCACTCCTGCTGTATCAATGTACACAAGTTGCTCGTCACCCCCCGGTTATTTTGCTGCAGCTGGACTGTGGCACTCTTACACCTCCTCTCAAAGTTGTTGGGTTAACCAAATGAGAAAACACATGAGATGCCATTTGGAAAACCTTAAAATACATTTTTCACTTTTTATAATTCCCTTTTCATTTGACCGTGCATTTTCTTTCCTTCGGTTTTTGCAGCAGTATTCTATCTGAAGTCACGTTCACTTACTTGTATTTTTCTACTTTCTCAGATTGGAAGCAAAATCCTGGTGACAAATCTGTATCATTTAGCACAGTTGTATTGCATGATTGACAGTGGATACCTGGGAAGTGAAACTGAATTCTCCCACAAAAAAGCCCATTGTGGCAATACCCTGATATAAGTGGCTTTCCTGTTATTCCTCATCCTCCCTGAATCATATATTGGGATCACATGATCTTGTCGAGGCTCGTTAATTGTATCTATCACTGCCTAGGAAGAGCAGTTCATTGGCATGTCTGCTAGGTGTTTATTCCCTTTTGTTTTAAGTCTTAGTTACCTGGCCTAAGGTGATGGGTATTATTGGCTCTGTTTCCCTGGTATCATCCTAACATCTTCTAAATGTCTCTAAAGCAGAACAATTCAGTACTCTTGGTCCTAATGCTAATAATCCTGCCTCTCAGCATCCTCAGAGGTTCCCCACCTCCTCTTGGCAAGTAGACTGACAGATAAAAGATGCTGCCCCTTGTCTTCCTTTGATTTTTTTTCCCCTTCTAATATTGTGGCCTGGTCTTTCCTTGTGTGACTGACTTTAAGTTTGGGGTCATTTTATATTGTGTTATTCTGGTAAAAGCCAGATTTCTTAAATAGGGGTCTTGGACATAAATTTTCTTTTAGCAATAAGTAAATTTACATAGAAATTTTGAATCTCATTGAAGAGAGTAAAAATGTGAGTCAGATGCAATAGGAGGTAGTTGAGTTATAGTAAGACACTAAAAGTCATGTTAGAGGAACTGAGAACTGCAGTGGGCCAAAGCCATGGTCCATTGAATCTAGCCAGCATTTATGAGTACATTGAGGGGAAGTCCGAATTCTAGGTGAATTTAAGGGCATGTTAAGTTATAGCTATATGGTTTAACAACTGCGTTGTCTAATCTATTAGAAAGGAGCAGCAAGATAGGAACTAATAACAGATTTGAGAAGAGACAAGGAAAAGTAGTGTGGAGTTTTCTGGAATCTGAACAATGAAGCAGTTTGGGAGATCACCAGGTTCAACTTGAAATGGAGCTCTTAGGGAGCAGCAGTGCTCTCCTCAGGCTATTTGGATAAAATAGGTTATCACTCAGCAGCCAGTCTTTCTTGCATTACAGTATTCTTTTTTTTCCCTTTCTTTTTTCTCTCTTTTTCCCTCTTTTAGGTACTGGGGATTTAGCCCAGGACACTCTACCACGGAGCTACACCTTTTTAAAATTTTATTTTGAGACAGGGTCTTGCTGAATTGCTGCGGCTGCCCTCGAACTGTGACCCTCTTTCTTCATCTTCCTGAGTTGCTGGGATTACAGGGGTACACCACCTTACCCCACTTCACAATACTCTTTAAGGTTTCTGTTACCAACAATGTTTAGACTGAAAAGCATCCCCATTCTGTCCTTATATTGCTGTTTCATTTCTCTAAATTTTCTTCTGGGTAATTACTTTGGATCTATTTTCTAAACATTAATTATTGGTTAGGAATTGTCTAACTCATTGCTGAATCATTAGATTAACTTTAAAATACATTCAGTGACTGTAATTTTTATAAGTAATTCCTCACTCCCCCCATCTTGTTATTATTTTTTCAGAATGTCATGTTATTAAGTTTTGGATTTTTTTTTAACTTCTGTGAACATTTTAAAGACTTTTTTTTTTTTTAAAAGACCCTTCACATTGTCCTGTAATCACCACTTTTACACATGAATTCTCTCATTTATTGCATTGTTTGTCATTGTTTGTGCTAGTGGATTTCTTCTTGTTCTTTTCAGTTTTGTCTGTGAGCTCATCTTCAACAGGAATTTTCTTCTTCAGAAGACCAACAGATGGTCTGGACTATGGAGACAGGTTTTGATTGAAGCCAGGGCCTTGGACATACTAGCTGTGCTCTCTACTACTTAGACTGCCCACCCCCAGTCCTACAAATAGCTTTTACAAAACTTCTCCATTTGGTTTTTCATGCTTAGTGGATAATGAAAAGATGGTGAGAATTTGGAGCAATTAACACTGCTTTGAATTCTCAAGATTGACTTCTTATCCAAAAATTAGGAACTGTTGCTTCAAAATTCATATTCTGAGCCAGTGGACAGATTATTTTAATTACTGGTTTGGGGAAGGATAATTCATTTTTGGCTGCTGGGTATGTACAGGAAGTAGATCTATCTCTAAACCAAAGATGGGCCTATATATAGTTTAAAAATCAGACTTTAGCTTAAAAATCAGACTTTAGTTGGATGCTAAAACACTAGGCCCTAAAGAGTATATTGGCTTCAACTGCCATTTGTTGATCTGGGTTTTTAGTTCTATTTTAATTTCTGTTATTTCGAGAGTTTTCTTTCTTACCTTTGAGCTTAGATGGACATTTAAGTGTTTTTATATTGAATGAATAATTTCTTCATTGTTTGAACCTTTCTTGTTTTGAGCAAAGGAGTGGGATGCGATGGTTGAAATTTCCCACCATGACTGGAAGTTTCTATGTTGCATATATAAATGTTATGAAAAAATTCCAACACTAGGTTGTTAACCAGCAAAACTGCAGGTAGAAAAGGAATGGAACAAGGAGTTAATATGTCATTTTGGCATATTAACTATAGAAATATAATGTGAAAGAAGTAGAAATATAATGTGAAAGAAGTAGTAGTCATAGCATAGAGAAATAATTGTACCATATTAGAAAGAGAGAATCTTAGTGTAATTTTTTTTAATTACATGTACTTATGCATATGATTATTTGATGTTGGGTCACTAAGAATGTTTAATAAATCAGATGTCAAATTACTATTTTTTTCCCATTGCTTTTGAAAAAGGCTTCAAATCTTATTTCAGGTTTGATCAAATTTTAAAGAAGTAACTTCTAATTTATGCCATTTTGTTGTTGAGATAAAATTTGGTATATCATACAATTAATGATTTTTTAAAGTGTACAGTTCAGTGGCATTTGGTATATTTATAATGCTGTGTAAGAATCACCTGTACTTGCACAGTGTTTTCATCATCTGCAAAGGAAACATTATCTGTTTTGCAGTCATTCCCTTCATACCCATCCTGTTCCCTGGAAGCACTGAAATACTTTGCATGGATTTACTTCTTTAGGATATTTCACATAAATAGAATAATACAATACATGATCTTTTGTGGTTGGCTTTTTTTCACTGACCATAGTATTTTCAAGGTACATTTATGTTGTAACATGTATTGGTACTTCATTCCTTTTTATGGCCAACCAATATCCCTTTGTATGGTATATTATTCTGTGTATTGATGGATTCACCGATGGATATTTGGTTGTTCCCATATTTTGGCTATTGAGAATAGTGCTTTTGAATGCTAAGTTTATAAAGTGATTGCAATGATTTAGTGGCAACATAATCATGGTTTATCTTCATGAGTTAGATGTATAGAGAAACTTAATAGAATAGTATGTATCTTGGTAACCTGCATCAAGGTTAAGCCAGTTTATATTTGCTATGAAAATGTATGGAACCTGAAATGGTTAAGCAGCATTATGGTCATGGATCTCACCTTCATGTTTCTCTACATTTTAGAAATGGAACCATTTCATCCTATATCACTGCTTGTTAATAAGCAACAAATGGCTTAAAGGTCTGTTTCCTCTGAATAGTTAGAATTTGTTTCTGGATGAGGAATTCAAATCCTATAGAAGCAGGAATTGCTTTGACAGACAATGCTCTGTTTACCTGTGTGGCCTGACTGGCCTCTCCACGGTGTCCTTATTTCCCTTGTTCCAGCTGGTCCTCTCTGTCTGCAGGTTCCCTATCTGAAGATTCAGCCAACTGTGGATCAAGAATATCAGAATTTTTTTTCATCGGTACTGAACATGTACATACTTTCTCCATGTCATTATTTCCTAGATAATAAAGTATAACCTATTCATGTAAATTTACATTGTCTGAGGTATTATAAATAATCTAGAGATGATTAAAAAGAACTGAGGAAGGAAGATGACTTGAGCCAAGGAGTTTGGGGCCAGTCTGGGCATTATAGAAAGGTCTTTAAAAAAAGTGTAAGGGAGAAGGTACTTAGGATATATGCAAATACTATGCCATTTTATACGCAGGACTGGAGCATCCACAGATTTTAGTCTATGCAGGTGGTGGTGGTGTCTCCTGAAACCAACTGTGACTGTATACTTGTGTCTGATTCCTCCATGACTAAGAGGTCCACTCTGGGATCAAGAAATTGACTCTTGACAATCCAGATGGCTCCCAAATCTGAAAAATCATACCCACATGAGGTTTTATTTTATTTTTTCACAGTTTAGGATACTTTTTATTTATTTATTTGTTCACTTTTTTTTGTGTGTGTGCATTTCAGTTGTACACAATGGGTAGAATTTGTTGTCCCATGTGAGAGTTTAAAACAGAAATGAGGACTTATTGCTGGCACAACTGTGCTGGGATGTCAGTGACCAACTCAGTGGAACCTGATTGTGCTTCATCACATGGAAAGAGCCATCTAACTGGTAGCTCCATCCACCCACTGATGCCAGTTGGTAGATTTGGAGTCCATGGTCCTTGTTGTGAGAACTGGATGCCAGAAATCTCACAGGATTAATTCTCCTAGCTCTGGAAAAACTCAGCAGACAATAAGATAATGATAGAATATCTGCTTTTCTTTCTTCACTTGCAACTCACTTTAGGAAAAAAAATGAGTTGACTGGAGAAGCAAATTTTCCAGTGTAAAGACTTTCTTATCATTACAAGCCTTCATAGGACAATGAATCATAATAATTCAGTTGTGTTAAATCAAGAATTATTAATTTAGATCAACTACTCCTTAGCCATGTGTCCCTTTCTAATTAAAATCACATCAGACCTAATAGGACTAGGGTTTTTAATATTTAATTTATTGAAAAAAAATCAACAAAATGAATGTTTATAATTTAATTTCAGTTAATAAATTAATCTAATTTTGGATGATGTACTTATGTACTTTTAATGACCATAAGCAATGACTTGTTGTTTGGAGGCAGAAGTTGATGAGGCAGATATTTGCTAAGTTCTTCATGACTATTAAAATCACATTATAACATTAACGTAACTTGTTTGTTTCATTAATTCTTGGCATAAATATAAAGTTAATTTCATTAGCTATCTCATTAAAAAAATCTATGCTTATACATGTGAAGTTCCTAATGATTCATTTGCTACAATTGTTTTATAGCAATTTATTTACTCATAGGTAATAGCAAGTGTGCTTTTCCAGGCCAAGGGAGGTAGCAGTAATGTTTTGTTGAGAACCAAAATAAGTCTTTTCTGAAACATAACATTTTTTAATATAAGGGCTTCCCTTTCAGGAAATTGCATTAGGATTGTCAAGAAAAAACATTTACTGGAAGTGCATTAATAAAGCATGTCATTCACAATAGCAGTTGAATTTTAATTGAGCTCTGCAGGCTTCCAGAAGAGAGATAGCTGTTCAAACCATTGTTACCTCTCCCTTCTCTTCTGCCAATGACAGCCTCATTCTCCACTAATAGGCCTTTATCTTAAAAAAAGTCATTCAGGACAAATCTCTTGTACAATTACCCCACCCCTCTAATAAACTTCTGCATCATAGAGCTTATTCTTTCAAAGTCATCTGTAGAAAATCTTTAGGCCGTTTTTAAGAAGACCTTTTAGGAGGTCTTCAAATTTGTTTTTGTTAATATGTGAAAAAAGTAATTTCTTATTCTTTTTCCTCCTTTGCTTTTATTGCCAAAGGAAAAAAAATGGACATTGGTGCATTAGATGGCTGATTAATAAATTTGCATTTATTAATAATACCTATTGAACTATTTTGTGCCTGGAATCTGGCAGAACAGTTCCTGATTATTACTGCAGTAAAATACATTTTCAATCCCAAAGGAGATATTTACAATAAAGTTAGATTTTTTTTTTTTTTTTACTTAGGAAAGTAAGAAAATTGTGTTCTCTGCCCCTTCATAATGGAAGGTTTCAAAAATCTTATGGTATGTCTGTTATATATAACTTACTGAAATGTGGATTCCAAGGAAAGGAAGCCAACAGATTTAAGATGGGACTTAGTAATCTTTATTAAAAAAAGAAAAAAAGAACCTGTGGTGTTTCTGATGTAGGTAGTCTTCAGAACTGATAAAAAGTATATAACATGTAAAACTGTATGATTTTAAGTAAACTGTTATCATGCAATTTTTTTGTTGTCTTGATAAATTTTCATATTATTTATTTTATGGTTTTCATCTGGAAAGTCCTCCGAAAGCTCATGTTGAAGGATTGGTTCCCAATTCAGCAATGTTCAGAAGTAGGGCTTTTGGGAAGTGATTGAATCATGAGGGTTTTAATCTCATCAGTAGATTAATTCATTAATGGATTTACAGCTGATGGAACTCCTGGGAGGTTATGCAGCCTGTAGCAGGTAGAACCTAGATGAAGGGAGTGGGTCCTTTGGGGCTTGCCCTTGGGGACTGTGTCTTATCTTCCCCACCACTCCTGTTTCCCAGCAGCTTTGTCCCATCATGCTCTTCCAGCATGATGTTCTGCCTCATTGCAGGTGCACAGCAATGGAGCCAGCTGACTATGAAAGCTCCAAAACAGTGAGCCAAAATAAATCTTTCACCTTTACATTGATTTTCTGAGGCATTTTATCACAGCAAAGGAAAGCTGACTCACACATGCATTACTTGGCCATTTGATCCTGATCTTTTCAGAGTCATAGATTTAAAAAAAAACAATATTTGATCACTCTGCTTAGATTCTAAAATTCTCAAGTTGTACTTGCATCTGTGTAATTGTATAATTTTAAAACCCAAACAAAACAAAACAAAGCATCCTTGCTAGATATAATAAAATTAGACAAATTTGTTTCACACTTAGGTGGTGCTATCAAAGAAAGTAAAAAGTTTTAATGTAGTTTGTGGAGAGTGGGAAGCATGTGAAAAAAGTAAACCCAACCTGTTAATTATGTATTAAGAATCTCCAATCCACAGTGCACAAGTAACATCAAAGTTCTTAACCATAATGGTTTCTTATTAGCATTTAAGTAAGATTTTTATCTAGTTCTATCACAGTCAGAGGTTGAAACCACAGGAGTTTAAAAAGCAACTCATCATTGAAGGTCAGACCCCTAACAGAGCCTTAATTAGCATGTGGAACACTTTACTATTTGAAAAAACTATATCAAGGGAACACTTTTCTTATTCCCCCTTGGTGCTAGTTGGCTCATATAGTCAAAAGAGTTAAATATCTTGTACCTGAAGCATAATGAAAAGAAAACACCTTTTTATTTTCTCTACAAAAATACTCTGTGTGTTTCTCTTTTATTTTCTCCCTATACCAACCAATTCTATAATTCTCTGGATATCAACTGGGTATCCTAAAAATTAACTCTGACACTTATTACTGGGAGTTCATGGTGATTCCACAGGGTATGGATTCAGTCTCATCAGACTGCCTCCCTCCCCCCACCATTTTAGATGCCAATCACAAGTCCCAGGTTGTCACCTGTATTTCTGAACCACTGGCTACAAATCAACTATTCCCATGCTCCCCTCTCTAGGTTTGGTAATTTGCTATGATGACTCATGAATCTCAGGGAGATGATTCCCATAGTTGTTTTCAGATTCATTATAAAGGATATTACAAAAAGGATACAGATAAACAGCCAGACAAAAGAGGCACATAAGGTAGGTCTTAAAAGTACTGAAGGATGGAGTTTCCATCCCTGTGGAGTTGAGATGCACCATTGTTCTGGCATGTGGATGTGTTCACCTACCTGGAAGTTTTTTCAGATTTCTGCGTTCAAGGTTTTTGTAGGACTTTATCTCCGGTGTCTTTTTCCTCCTTTCCCTGGATTGGTGATTAGGGTTGAAATTCTAATGCTCTTATCACTTGGTTTTTCTGCAGGCCAGTTCCATCCTGAGGCTTTCTGGGGACACTATTCTAAATCACTTCATTACTATAAACTCAGATGTGATCAAAAGAGGCACCTTATAAATAAGAAAAGTCTTTCATTTTTCTCAGAATATTATGATGGTTCAGGAGCTCAGTGCCACGAGACGGGAACAAACCCCAAATATATTTTTATTATACTATGGCAGCATGCGTTTGTTTCCTATAATTTTTAGAGATTTTCTGTACTTACATTTTCTTTGAATTCAGAATTGTATCTTGATGGGAACTGTGACAAGAGAACTAAAACAGAAGGTGAGGCCAATTTCAGACGCAAATAGTGTTTCTTGAAGCAGATGTATGCAGTAATTGTATTTAGAAAGCCATAAGGAAAATATGAACAACTATAGATGCATGTAGGTTTACAAAACTACAGTAAACATAGTGGAGACTATAGGAATGACTTTAAACTTTCAGGGCTATTTTTAGTGTTTTTTTTTTTAATTTGGAAAAGCTGTTATAATAATATGATATAAATATTTGATTTATTTTTCTGGGTCCTTCTTGCATGTTCAAGAATGATTTTGAATTATCCTAGGGGCTCTAAAATCTCTAAGGTAAGGCATTTCTGCCTTAGATTACAGACTTTTTTTTTTTTAAATTAAGAAGAAGCTTTCTATTGAAATCCCAGTTCATTATAAATATGCTGTGTAAGGACTGGAATAGAGATGGGCAAGTGACTTGCTATTTCAACACTCAGTCCTCAATTATCAAATGAGTGACCTTACATTGCTTACAGATGTTTGCACATAGAAGGCCCCTAGTGCTTCTGTTAATAGCTACCTGTTTGATATTAGCCAAGCCACTTAACCTCTCTGGCTTTCATTCTTTCTGCAAATAAAATAAATGGATTAGGTTTAAAGTTCCCTGGGATCCTTTCAATTCAAATGTTCTATTGATTTTGGATTTTAAGTTTTTTATTTAATGTGTCTTATTGAATTTTCTAATTTTTTTCTTACTTTGATCCTTCATGAGATGATTTACCAGTTGCAATTTAACATTCAAAGTAGCAGAATTAAATGGTAAACTTACCATGCACATGAAACAATAAACAACCCTATTGCTTATCAGCATACTACAGAGTTTTATATCAATCATGATTATTATTCTTGGATTTTCAGGGACAATTTAGATTTCAAATGTGTTATACCATTGTTCATATAAGCTGAGAGTAAAAAATTTACGGACAGTAGGCTATATTCAGCTACTGTGTGTTTTGTTTGTCCCATAAGGTGTTTAAAAAATTTCAGCCTTGAGATAGGTCTCCAGTTTGCCAGAATCCAGGCTGTCTCTATTTTTCTGTGCCAACACTGTTTCATTCATTTACATCACCTCTTGTGTTAGTCAGCTTTTTGTGGCTTTGACCAACATACCAGATAAAAATAATTTAGGGGAGGAAAAGTCTATTTTAGCTTAATGTTTCGGAGTTTTAGTCCACAATTGGCCAAGTGTACAGTCTGGGCCCAAGGTGAGGCAGAACATTGTGGTGTAACTGTGTGGTGAAGAAATGCTGCTTCATTCTTGGCAGCCAGAAAGCAGGGGCTGGGGTGGGATGGAGTGCCTGCCGGGAAGATGAACCCTTCCAGGGCATAATCCCCACTGACCCTTGTCCTCAAGCCACCTCCCACCTGCTTACAATTACACAAAATTAGTCTATTCAAACTAGGATGAACTGATTAGGTCACAACTCTCATGATCCAGTAATTTTACCTCTGAATTTTCCTGCGCTAACACAGGAATTTTTGGTGGATACCTCATATAAACCACGACACCTGTCTAGTATCATGAAAACATTTGAGTTTGCATGTTAAACCATACAGAAACTATATCTTTAAGATGGATGAGGTGATGTACACCTGTAATCCCAGCCCCTTGGGAGACTGAGGCTGGGGGTTGATGAAATTGAGCTCAGCTTGAACAATGTATCAAAAATCAAAACCAAAACTAAAAAATCAAAAAAAGCATATCTTCTAGACTAGCACTCTCTAATGGGACTTTTTGTGATGATGGAGATGATCTATGTCATATTGCTTAATATGGTAGTCACTAGCCATAACTACTGTAATGGAGGGCTAAACTATTAATGTTTAAATTTTAATTAATTTCAATTTATAAAGTTACTTATAAAAGGAGAGGAAATAGCCATATGTGGTTAGTGCTGGTGTACTGGATAATTCAGTATCTAGGCTGCTTGCTTAGTTATTAATTTTTGTACAAAAAACTACCCAAACTAATTTTTCTAACAAATTCAGTAGGTCAGGATTTTAGGTAGGTCAGAACATAGGTGGCTTGTTGGGGTCTTACCCACGAAGTTTCAGATGATGAAATGATTCAGACAGCTGTAGCTAGAATCATCTGGAAATCGCTTCATGTGTGTCTGATGCTGGGTCGAGATAATTTGCAGATTGAGTTCAGCTGGGCCTATCAACTGGCGACCTTATGTGTGGCCTTTCTTTGTGGTTTGAGCTTGCTACACCATGGTGCCTGGATTCCAAGAGAACCATGGGGAAGCTGTATGGCTGTTTCTGATGTAGTTTCAAGAATTGTGCAATCACCTTTAATTGCTTCATTCCATTGGTTTCAATCGAGCCACTAATGCCAGCCATGATTTAGGGAGGAATATTAGACTCTATCTTTTGATGCAAGATTGACCAGATCATGACAAAGAAAAATATTATCAGAAATTTGAGATATTGTTGCAGTTGTCTCTGGAAAATAAAAACAGCCAGTCTGTTCTATTGCCACAGTAGGGAACGTTCCTTTCATGTGATAAAGGTATACTTACCCTTCTCCGAAGCCCATGTTTCTGCCTGTGATAGCAGTCACTCAAAATTTAGATCTTACTATCTAAGTGCAGTTGCTGCTGTAGTCTCTTGGCAGGAGTTTCTCTTAGAATATAGTCCTTTGCTGCATCAAATCGAAAATCTTCTATATAGCAAAGGAAATAATTAGGAATGTGAAGAGACAACCTACAGAATGGGGAAAAAATCTTTGCTCGCTACTCTCTGACAGAGTATTAATATCTAGAATATTTAGAGCTAAAAAAACTTTATTTCAAAAAAAAATCAAATAACCCAATTAATACATGGGCAAATGAATTAAACAGACACTTCTTTTTTTATACCTTTATTTTATTTATTTATTGTTATGTGGTGCTGAGGATTGAACCCAGCACCTCCTATGTGCTAGGAGAACACTCTACCACTGAGCCACAACCCCAGCCCAAACAGACACTTCGTAAAAGGAAGGAAGCGGAGACAGGAATAGGAAAGACAGTGGAATGAATATGACATAACTTTCCTTTGTACATATCTTAATATGCCACAGTGAATCTCCACATCATGTACAACCATAAGACTGGGATCCTAATTAGAATAAGATGTACTCCATGTTTATATAAATATGTGAAAATATACCTACTGTTATGTATAACTAAAAAGAAGAAATAAAAGAAATATAAATGGCCAACAAATACATAAAATGTTCAATATCATTAGCAATTAGGGAAATGTAAATCAAAACTATACTGAGATTATATCTCACACCAGTCAGAATGGCAGTCATTAAGAATACAAATAACAATAAATGGTGGAGAGATGTGGAGAAAAAGGAACACTTTTACACTGTTGGTGGGATTGTACAACTGTAGATTAGTACAAGTATGGAAATCAGTATGGAGGCTTCTGAAAAGACTAAGCAAGGAACCACCATATGACTCAGTTATGCCACTTCTTGATATTTACCCTGAAGAATTATAGTTATATAACTACAGAGATATAGGCATACTCATGTTTATAGCAGTATAATTTACAATAGCCAAACTATGGAAACCAGCCTAGGTATCCGTCAATGGATGAATGTACAAAGAAAATGTGGAGTTTTATATATATATAGTGGAGTTTTATTCAGCCATAAAGAAAAATGAAATTATGGAATTTGCAGGAAATATATAGAATTAGAGCCCATTATGTTAAGTAAAATAAGGTCAAATGTTGTATGTTTTCTCTGATATGTGTAAGCTATAAAGGAAAAAAGGAAAAATCAAGGGAGATCAGTAGAAAAAAGGAACCAAGGGGGTGGGGGAGGAGAAGTGCTGGGGAGTGATATTGGCCAATTATATATATAATATCACAATTATATTATTAAAATTGTGTGCATGTATGAATATGTAACAATAAATCCCATCAACACGTATAACTATAATGCACCAATAAAAAATATGGAAAAACTATAGTCCTTCACCTTCTAAGATCTTTGACCCAAAGAAACAAATTATTTTTCACCTTCCCCTCCCATGTACCAAGGTAGACAGCTATAGGTTAACTACAGTAAAACACTCCTATTAAGACAGTTGTGGGGCCAGGCAGAGCAAGATGGTAGCCAAGATCTTCCTGCAATGGTCTCCCCAAAGATACGACAAGTTAAACAGCTGTCCATGCTCCAAACTACCTTCACAAGAAATTGGGAGAAAGATCTTAGTGCCTACTTTTAGTATAATAAAAATAAAATCTGTCAAATAATAATGCAGATTATTGTCTGCATCATCTTTTCCCAAACTCCAGGCAACACAGGATGAAGAGAGATGCCTCCTGCTTGGTGGATAGAGAGAGAATTTATTCTAGGTTTTAGATTTGACACCTAGTACCAGGCCCACCATTGTGAAATGCAGTGCTGGGTACAGGGCTATTGGTCACTGGGTCAAATATGAAAACTGAGTCACTGGAATGACTTCAGGCTAGGTTACTGACAGCTTCCATAACCTCTCTTCCAACTTGGGGTAGCAGCAGGGAACAAAACTCCATCAACCAGGGAGCAGGGTAGTAAAGTTAGGAGCGGATTTTTTTTCTTGGAGTATAGTAGCACCCAGTAGAAACTGAAGATCTTGAATGCTGGCCAAAGCTCACAGGCAAAGAGCTCACAGGCCTTTAGACCAATTTGGTCTCAGGTAGAAACCTGTATCTTGATGGGACAGGCTCAGATTTGCACCTTTACCATTTCCAGCTTCATAGTGGACCTAGGGCATACCTGCCCTCCACCTGAGACTGTGCAGGCCCCTATGCTATGAGACTCAGGTGTGACCCAGCTTAGCATCATCCTTGGTAGCCAAGGCACTGTCTTTCCAACCTTCTCCCATCCTTGAGCATCACAGCTATCACCAGGCCAGTGCTCACAAACAGGACTCTAGAACCACCTTAGCATCAGGCAGAGACATTACTCTGATGGAATAGACTTAGGTTTTGGCCTGCATCACTACCAGCTGTAGAATGGGACTTGCTATATCCTTGAGACTATGCCAGTTACTTGTGACTGTGAGATTCAGGCATGAATCAACTGAGCATCAGCCCAGGTGACCAAGGGACTGCCTTTGCCAACACTACCCCAACCTTGGGTGTTAGTGTGGTGTAAGACTCCACTCACCAGTGATAGGACATGGTAGTAACCACAGGACTTTGGGATTTAGTGCTGGGCTGGCGAAGCCTAATGATGGGCAGATCTTAATAGACCCTACTCTAGGCCTGTCTGTGGACGGGGCCTCTGGATCAGCTCCAAGCAGGGAAAGACACATGGCCCCAGTCTATCTGACTTCTATTCTAGCTAGCACCAGTGGTCTTGGGGCATGAGGCCACCTTGGCAATAGGCTACCTTGGCCCTACCTCAGGGTTGTACTAGTCTTGGTGGGCTGTGGGTTAACGGTGTGACACAGCTTGGTAATGTTGGTGGCTACAGGTGTGACATAAGGACCTGGGACTGGTCCATCCGTGGTGACTCTGCTTGGAGCTGAGCAGAATCTTACAGTGCCTGATCACATGCCAGTAACTGTGGATAAAGTATCTTGGCATTCAATGCCCAGGTGATGTTGCATGATAATAAGCATCAAGAGGAAACCATGACTTCACATAATAATCAAAATATGTTAAGATATAGGCAATAAAGAATGATATAAAATGGGATATCAAAAATCTAAAATGTGGGGGAAGAATAGAGTGTAAAGATAAAGGTCATTATATTTTCTCCTGTCCTTTGTTTCTGTTCTTTATGATCATGTAAATTTATTATCACTTCAAAGTAGCTTGTTATAATCAAGAGACTTTTTATAAGCCTCATGGTAATCACCCAAAAAAATCTGTAATAGACATACCAACAATAACAGGAAGTGAAAAACTCCACTAGAGTCAATCATTTAACCAGAAATAAAAACCATAAAAGAGGAAGAAAGAAAGGAAGGAACAACAACTAAAGTAGAAAAGAAGTTACCTAATGAATGCAGTTAAGAAATTGCCTATCAATAATTACCTGGAACATAAGTGGATTAAATCGTCATATAAAAAGTCCTAGTGTGACTGAATGGAAAAACAAATACAAAATTGAAGACTCAACTGTGTGTTGCTTGCAAGAAACACACTTCCCCTCAAAGGACACACATGTATGGAAAGTGAAGGCTTAGAATATGATATTCCATCAAATGAAATATGAAGGAAAGAAAGCAGAAGTAGTCATACTTAGTTAAAATAGACTTGGAATCAAACATAGTAAAAAGAGACAAGGAAAGGCATTATGTAGTGATTAAGGGGTCAATCAACAAGAAGAAATATTCTAAATACATATGCATGCAATATCAGAGCATCCAGATATGTAAAACAAGTATTAATTGACCTAAAGGGGGATATAGATTCCACTACAGTAATAGCTGGGTTCTTTAACACCCCACTTTCAGTAATGAATAAATAATTTAGACGGAAAATCATCAAAACTACCTGAGTTAAATTGTACCCTAGGTGCTGGGGTTGTGGCTCAGAGGTAGAGTGCTCACCTAGCATGTATGAGGCACTGGGTTCGATCCTCAGCACCACGTTAAAAAAATATATGTATATATACATATATACATGTGTATATATATATATTGTGTCCACCTATAACTAAAAAAAAAAAATTAAAAAATTGTATCCTAGACCAAATGGCCCAACAGACATCTTCAAAACTAAGAAGTCCAACATCAGATGGATAGAAACTCTGCAGAGAGCTGAAATGGGGTGGGGGGCGGGCATGGGAAGGAATATGATCTTATAAGTAGATCAAGAAAAATGAGTGAAGAGTTTCAGTTTTCAGATGCAATTCTCATTGTTGGAGTCTATCACCTTATAATCTGGATGCATGCTGTAGTTATTTTGAAATTGTCTTGGCTCAATTTCTCAGGGACTGAGTCAGAAATTTACACATGAAGCATGTCCGAGGTTGAAGGAAGAATTGCAGAAACCAGGAGCTGAATTGTACAGTCCCAATGATGGTCTCGATCAATCCCAAGGGATGCTCTGGAGCTCAGATAAGCCTTCAGAGAGAGGTCACAAATTAAGGCAA
Organism: Callospermophilus lateralis; assembly: GCF_048772815.1. Classification (NCBI taxonomy): domain Eukaryota; kingdom Metazoa; phylum Chordata; class Mammalia; order Rodentia; family Sciuridae; genus Callospermophilus; species Callospermophilus lateralis. Next base: position 31,636,607 of record NC_135319.1, on the reverse strand, counting down.
GAGATACATCTTTGTGCTTCCCCCCCAATGACCAGCCTCTATGTGCAAGCTGTCCCTGAGGAGAAGGCTGTGACTTTGGGTGAGGCTGCTCTTTTTAGCTGAAGGCAGCTCCGGGGAGAGGATTGTCCTGAAAGCTGTCAGTGTCTGTAACTCCTGGCAGCAGGAAGAAGACAGCCTCAGAGCCCTAAGGGGGTGTCTCATGGTCCACATAGCATCCACTTTGTTAATTAAACTGGAAATTCTAGTTTCAAAAAAAAAAAACATTCCATCCAACAGCTGTCAAATACATATATGTCTTATCAGCACATGAAACACTATCCAGGATAGACCATGTTACAAGCACAAAAACAATTCTCAACAAATTAAAAAAATTAATCTGTATTCAGTATCTTTCCTGACCCCAATGCAATAAACTATAACTCAATACAATAAACTGTTTTCAATAACTTTGCAAGCTACATAAATTTGTGGAAATTAAACATTTTACTTTTGAATAGCCAATGGATTAAGGAAGAAATCAAGAAGGAAATTAAAAACACATACTACTAGGCCAGCATTACCCTGATACCAAAACCAGATAAGGACTTAACAACAACAACAACAACAACAACAACAACAACAAAGGTACAGGCCAATATCCTTGATGAACATAGATGCAAAAATCCTCAACAAAATACTAGCAAACAAATCCAACATAGGATTTAATTTAATTTAATTCATCTTGAGGAATTGTTCAATATATGCAAATCAGTAAATGTGATAGATCACATCCATCAAATGAAGGGTAAAGACCATATACTCATCTCAACAGGTGGAGAAAAGGCATTTGGTAAATTTTAGCATCCCTTTGTGTTAAAAATGCTGAACAAACTTGGCATGGAAAGAATATACCTCAGCTTACTACAATTCATCTATGATAAGTCAACACTTAACATTTTATTGATGAGGAAAAGCAGAAAGCTTTCTAAGATTGGGAAAAGATAATGATGCCAACGTTTACTGCTTTTACTCAATATAGTGCTGTAAGTTCTAGCCAAAGCAATCAGTTTCAAAAAAGAAAAAGGCATTCTAATTGGAAAAGAAGAAGTCAAATAGTCACTGTTTGCAGATGTCAAAATCTTATATATAGAAAACTCCCCAAACAGTACCAAAACCTATTAAAACTAATAAATAAATTCAGAAAATTCTAAATTATAAGATACAAAATCAACCTATGAAATCAATAGTATTGTTATATGCCAATAGCAAATTATCTGAAATAAAAATAAAAAAACAACCCCATTTACAATAGCTACCAAACATCAAAAACAACAAAAAAACCTAGCAATAAGCTTCATCAGAAGTTAAAGATTTCTACCGTGAAAATTATACAACACTGATGAAAGAAGTTGAAAGAACATGAAAAATGGAAGACATACTGTGTTTATGGATTGGAAGAATCGATATTGTTAAAATTTCCATACTTTCCAAAGCAACTTACAGATTCAATGCAATCCCTATCAAAACATCAATGGTTTTCCTCACAGAACTAGAAAAGGCAATTCTAAAATTTATATAGAGCCATGAAAACCCTGCAGAGCCAAAGCCATCTTGAGCAAAAAGAACAAAGCAGGAGTCATTATCCTGCCTGTAGTATCGATTTCTACAAAGCTGTAGTAGTCAAAACAGCATGGTATTGGCATAAAAACAGATATAAAGATCAATGGAACAGAGTAAGAGAGATTAGAAGTAAACCCACATATCTACTGCCAACTGATTTTCAACAAAGGTGCTAAGAACACACATTGAAGAAAGAACGGTCTTTTCAATAGATGGAACCTGGAAAATTAAATGTCCACACACAGAAGAATGAAACTAGATCCCTATCTCTTGCTAGTTATAAAAATCAGCTCAAAATAGATTAAAGGCTTAAATGTAAGACCCAAAGCTATAAAACTTTGAGAAGAAAATGGGGATGTTTTAAGACATTGGAATGGGCAAGGATTTTTTTTTTTTTTTCTGACAAAACTCCAAAAGCATAGGAAACAAAAGCAAAAACCAATAAGTGGAATTACATCAAACTAAAAATGATCTTCACAGAAAAGCAAATAATGAACAGAGTGAAGAAACAATCTATAGAAGGGGAGAAAACATTTGCAATGTACTCATCCGGCAAAGAGTTGATATCTAGAATATATAAGGAACTCCAACAACTCATTAGCAAAAACCAAAATAATCCCATTTAAAAAAAAACACTTAACAACATTGATCATTAGGAATATGCAAATCCAAAGCACAATGAGATATTGTCTTATTCTAATAACAATGGCTTTTATCAAGACTAGAGAAAATTAGTGCTGGTGAGGATATAGAAAAAAGGGAACCCTTGCACACTGTTGGTTAGGATGTAAATTAGAGCACCCCTTATGGAAAATAGTATGGCAGTTTCTCAAAAAATGAAAAAATAGAACTGCCATACGATTCAGCGATCTCACTACTGGGTATATATCCAAAGGAAGGGAAATCAATAAGTCAAAGAGACATCTGCACTCCCATGTTTATTGCTGCCCTAGTCACCATAGTCAAGAAACAGAAATAGTCTGTGTCTATCAATTGATGAATCTTAAGCCAGATGCGGATTGTATGCACAATGGAATAATATTCAGCTACAAAAAAAGCGAAATCCTGTAACTTGTGGCAAAATGGGTGGAACTTGAGATCATTATGTTAAGTAAAATAAGACAGGCACAGATAGCCAAGTACTCATATAAATAATCTCATTTATTTGTGGAATCTAAAAAAAAGTAGATTTTATAAAATTTGAGAGTAGAATGGTGGTTGCTAGGCATTGGGAGAGTGTGGGATCAGGGGTGAGTTGGGGAAAGGTTAATTGTTGGGTACTAAGTTGCAATTAGAGCAAGAATTTATAGTGTGCTCTTTCACAGTATGGTGATGAAGATAACAATAATGTACTGTGAGAAATAAGGGTTTTAAAAGTTGTATACATAATGCAATGATTAATGTATGAGGAAAAAATGTTTAACTTGATTTAAGTAGTATGCAATGTATACATTTACTGAACTTTGGATACTACTTCCTTAATTTGTATAATTTTTTATTTGTTATGTATCAGTTAAAAAATTTAAGAATACCAAAAGCAAAACAAAACAAAACAAAAAAAGGTATGATATGATGGAACAGTTGGGAAGCATATAGATGGCACTGATTTATAGCAATTCTGAAATTCAGCTAGTCTGGTGTCTTCAGTTTCTTGATTCAGGCTTAATCATGCTTCCTGGTAATGATTCTCTGTGGGCTTTGGCTCCATTCCTGGACTCTTAAACTTTACCCTTTGAATTGTTCTGCATTTTCTGTAAAAATTATGCTGCCTTTGCAGCTGAGTAGTTCTTTCAGCCTGGTTTCTGATCACAATTGTTTGAAGGTGCAAAGACATCTCTTCATTTTATTCCTTTCAGTTTGAGTTGGTGGTGCTTATATCCATACAAATCACTTAAAAAATTTGTGGGTTCTATGACTTAAAGCAAATGACTTCATCAGGTAAAAACCACAACCACAAATTTCTTCAAGTCACACACTTCTCTACTTTGGGATCCCTATGAGGCTGTTAAGGGACAGCCTTAAGAGTTCTAAATTCCTTATTGTTTCCCAGAAACATACTTACACTCCTTAGAAGGTCTTTATTCCAGCTGAATTATGAGACACTCCAGACATGTCTTCCTGAAGTCTTAGCAAGGATCATACAGCCCAGACTGGATTTTCTCTTTGCACAAAAGCCCTTTCTGAATTTGAGTCATTTGCTTTCTACAGACTTGGATTGAATGATAGTTTTATTGTCCTGCCTCTTTTTATAGCATTTCTAAATTCTCAAAAATAGAAAAATTATTTTTGAGCATCTCTCTTTTATATATAGCTGAAAGAAACCAGTTTGACCCTTTTGATATTTTGCCTAGAAATCTTAGATAGGTCTATCAATTCATTAAGCATTTTCCGTAAGTACTACAGGTGACAGTTTTGCTAAAACTTCTACCACTTTATAACATGAGTCTCATCTTCTCCAGCTTTCAAAAACATCTTCCACTCAATTTTTTTTGGGGGGAGCTTCCTTCAGACCTGTCAAGCATCTATTCCCTGTCTGGTTCCCAAATCAGTGAATGACAACATGTTTTAGTGGTACCAGAAAACAAAGATTAAAAAAGTTCGTATAAAATTTGATAGGTCAGGAATTTGTATGGGGCACTGTGGACTTGATTTGCCTCTGCTCCATAATGTCTGGGGTTTCTGCCAGGCAGATTTGAATGGCTGAGGGCTGGTTTAGTTTTGGAGGCTTCTGTGATCACATGCTTTGGCACTTGAATAGACTTCAAGGCTGAGCTCAGCTAAGCCTATTAGCTGGATACCTGATACTGGCTCTTTATATGACTTGGGATTTTCATAGCATAGTGGTTGTATTGTGAGAATATGTCCAGGGAAGGATCATCCAGAGAGTTAGTGTTACAAGAGAAATTGGGTGGATGGAAGCTGCATGGACATTTTAGATACAACCTCAAAGTCACACACCATTGCTTTCATTGCATTTTATTGACTATTAGAGAGTTAGCAAGGCCAGTCTAAATCCAAAGAACAAGGAATTAGACTTTACCTCATGGTGGAGAAATGACAGGTCATGTTGCAGAGGAGCATGTAAGATGGGAAATATATTGGAACTATTTTTGGAAAATAAGACCTTACCCATTGTATTAAAATTCTTTATCAAATAATGTAGGGAATTTGGAATTTTTCAAGTCAGTCCCTTCTATATATAACAAATAAATTAAATTACTCTCTTCTTTCTGAGCTGGGTGTTGACAGAGTTGCTTACATCTTTGGTTTCTTATGTGTAAATTAGGGAGGGGGACCAAATGAAATTTTCTTGTTTATTCTGGTACCAGGGATTGAACCCAGGGGTGCTTAACCTGTGAGCCATATTCCCAGTCCTTTTGTTTAATTTTATTTTGAGACAGGATCTCACTTATTTGCTTAGGGCCTCAATAAATTGCTGAAGTTAGCTTCAAATTTGCAATCCTCCTGCCTCAGCCTCCGGAGCTGCTGGGATTACAAGCATGTGCCACTACACCTGGTGAAATTTTTACTACCAAAAGGAGTTAAGTCTTCTTGGACAGCTGAAACTGGTATGGAACTTCATCAAAATGCTACAGGGAGCCTAAGAGTACTGCCCTTTTGTTTTGATACCAGAAATTGAACTCAGGGGCATTCGACCACTGAGCCACATCCCCAGCCCTATTTTGTATTTTAGTTAGAGACAGAATTTCACTGAGTTATTTAGCGCCTCACTTTTGCTGAGGCTGGCTTTAAACTCCAATCCTCCTCCCTCAGCCTCCCCAGCTGCTGGGATTATAGGCAAGCGCTACTGCGCCTGGCTCTATAGACATTTTTTAATCCTTTAAATTTAAGGGATGATAGAAGACTTCTAGAGCTCTAGTGTTAATGCATTAGGATTACATCTCAGAAGTATGACACATGGAAAAACCTTCCTGGCTGAATGTTAGGTTTGTTCGCCTTCTTGGTATATGGCTGAGTTTAGACTTCCACTCTTTTTCCCCCTTTGTATTTGTAGTGGGAACATTTAAATGACTACTCAAGCATTAGGATCCATCTGTAAATACGTATCAATTAAAAAATGAAAATAACAAATAAATCTTCAGAAAATACTTGTCCACCACACTGGAAGCCTATTATCAGATCCTGCTTTGTATGTTGAGTTGCTCTTGGATTAAGTAAGGTCAGACTCATGTGGTAACCCTGGATCTGAGTGTGTCTTTTATCTATGAACAGGATGCTAAGAACCCCAGGGCAAAGGGTGTGCTAACCCCCACCCACTTCCTATGCGAGTACTAGTTTTCATCTCTTGCAGCTTGAAAGGAAATTCCTGCCTGCCTTCCTAGTTCCCATTTCTTGGTGCAGGGCGCTGGCCCTGTAGGGATGGAAAAAGCAATGATAGAGACGGAAGGAAATTACTGCTTCCTCTTTGCCTCATCACTTGTAAATCTCCCGCCTCCAGTGCTAGCTTTCTCAGCACCTCTTTCATTGATTTCCCCATTCTTTCTTCAGGTTTAGGTCTGCTGCATGTTTTAGGTTCTCTTGTTTTAACTATGAGATTCAAGAAGTACTCGGATACCTGGAATCCCATTTTATGGGTAAATTAACCTTCACTTCTCAACCACTAATAGGTCCACTGTCATGGCCAGTGTGTACAGAATCTGAAAGCAGGAAGAGTGCAAGAGGGTCTACAGGCAGATGTTTTTCTTCCCAGATATTAGTATGCAATTGTGTAGTAAACAGAGTAGCTCAATGCTTCTCTCAGGAGCAAAAATTACTGGGGGGAAAAGGGGAAGTGAGGGGAAGGGAAGGCAGAAATCTTGCTAGAGGCACCAAATTGCACTAAAGGAAGAGAGATCCTGATATACAGGGAACGCAAAGGTAGAGATGAGAGCTACAATGAGGTCCCTGCTGCCCATGCCCTAGGATACCTGTTGGATTCTCAGAAACAACACATCCATATCTGGCACAGCCTCATGGCTAGGCCATCGTTGTGTGGCTTAGAGGTAAAGAAATACCATTAAGGGGCTGGAATAATGGGGTGGAGCAATTGCTGACCTTGCCCATAAGTCTCCTTTGTAAGAAGTCTGAAAACATATTCTATTAAATGTGGCCAGATTCTAAAGAGCAGCATTTTGTTTCTAAGAAGTTTAGCTTCTAAAAATTACAAACAGGACTTTGGTAAGTGAGATTCTAAAGATGCTCCTTCTGTCCCCTGAACCTTCCTCCACCTTCAATTTCCATTCTCTGGCCATTCAATCAAACACTATTCTAAGTGCTCCAGTGGAGAGATTTTACAGTTAAAATTATAACCCCAAATCATTTGACTGCAAAGTAGGGATGTCATCCTGGTAGACCTGATATAATCACACAGGCCCTTTAAAAGAAGTCAGGTAGATTTGAAGTCCAAGAAGGATTTGATCCCCTTGTGCTGGCTTTGTAGACAGAAAGGGCCACAGAAGAGGAATGTGGACAGCCTCTGGAAGTTGAAAGTGGCTCACACCTGCCAGCGAGGAAACAGGAACATCAGTTCTAAAACTGCAAAGGACTGAATTCTACCAACAACTTGAATGAGCTTAGAAGTGAATTCATCTTGGGTCTCCAGAAAGGAACGCAGCACTAAGTGAGACCTGAGCAGAGAATTCAGCCATATTGTGCCAGATTTCTGACATACAGAAATGTGACCTAATATTTTTGTTGCTTTAAACTGTTACTTTTATAGTACTTTTAAAACACACCACTAGACAACAAATAGAGGTCCTAATATTCACAGTAAGTTTCCTGTAACGCATGGAGAGATTATAAAAAGGCAAAATTGAGGAAAGGGCTGCTCAAAATTTCTTGGCATACCAAAGGATGTCAGTCCCAAATTAGATCAACTTTGACCTTAATCTTCCAAGGGTTTGCTCAAATTCACCTGGTTTCAAGTTTGCTTTTGCAGGTTAAAGTTTTATGCTCTCCAGTGGACATTGTTGATTACTGTCTCATGTATGTTCAACTTGGACATTGGTCCTCTCTGTTTCTTTTTCTAAAAAATGTTTTTATTAGTGCATTCTAGTTGTGCATAATATCGAGGTTTATTTTGACGTAATCATACATCAGGGAATATAATTGGCTCCATTTCAGTTCCAACATAAAGATGGATTCATAGAGGTACTTAGCATATTTTTTTTTCAATTTTATTCTGTATTTCTTCCTTTTCCAAACCCTTCTCACTCCCTCTCTAACCACTTCCTCTACTCCATATTTTTCCTCCTATTTTTGTGGGTTTCAAATGTACCAAACATTAGTCTAAATTCATCTACATAAGAAACTCATTCAGTCCTTGTAACAACCCTAAAATAGGTATTATCCCCAGAGAGGCTGAATAAATTGCTAAAGTCACAATGCTGAGATGGAATTCAAGCCAGGAAGTCTTAGCTTTTGAACCTGTCTTCTTAACCACTATTTTCAGTCGATGAATGACATATACTGTGGTCTTCTGAGGAAAAGGGCCAAATGAGGAGATGAGAGAGGGAGAAACATAGGTCTGTGTAAGATGGCTAAAGAGGCAGGAATATTTAAAGTGGTTCTTTGGGTTAATCTTTGTATTCTTGTCACCAGGGATTTAGCCATTACCCTAGGTAGTTACGCAGTGATTTCTTCAATTTTTCATTGTTGATAAAGAGCATTAATTTTCATCTATGTCATGGATTAATACTAATGGTCTTTAATTTTGTATTTCTGATAAATCATCTTAATAAAATAAGATCTTTAATTATTTCTGATTTTAACTGCTTACCTAAAACCCACTTTAAAAAAACTCTTGATGGGATGGGGTTGTGGCTCAGTGGTAGAGTACTTGCCTAGCAAGTGCAAGGCCCTGGGTTCGATCCTCAGCACCACATAAAAGTAAATAAATAAAATAAAGGTATTGTGCCCAACTACAACTAAAAAATAAATATACTTAAAAAAAGACTAGAAGGAAACAGTCTTCAATGGTCTTGCTACAGTCTAAATTTTTTTTCCTCCTGAAATTCATATATTGGTACTTAATTCCCAAGGTGATGGTATTAAGTAGTGGTGCTTGAAAGGGGGTTAAGCCATGAGGTGCAGGACTCATAAATGGGATTTAAAGCATGGCTTACTCCAATTTGTGCTGCCATGACAGAGTCTCGGAGACTGGATAATTTATAAAAAGTGAATTTATTGGCTTACGATTTGGAGGCTGATAAACCAAATATCATGATAACCGTCTGGTGATTCTGATTCTTGGGGGGGTTAGTTTAGTCTTCATTTGGTGAAAGACAGAAGGTCAAAGAGAGAGGTGACGAGGCAAACTTGCCATTACTGAGAGTGCCACCTCATGGCCTAATCACCCCTAAAGGTCCCACTTCTTAATATGGTTATGATGGCAATTAAATTTCAACATGGATTTGAGGAGGACGAACATTCAACCCACGAAAGCGTGCTTATGAAAGAAGCCATCGAGAGAACCCTGCCCCAATCCTTCTCCTGTGGGGTTGTGGTGAAGACTGTACTTTTACAATAAGACATGGGCCCTTACCAGACACAAAATCAGCTGCATCTTGGCTTTTGACTTCCCAGCCTCCAGAACTATGAGAAATACATTTTTGTTGTTTATAAGCCAACCAATTTATGGTATTTTGTTATGTCAGGCAAAATGGACCAAGGCAGGTTTCATTTTTCAGTTCTCATACTTTATTGCTAGACTTGTACACCACTCACATTTTCTTCTTTTGCCCAGTAAGGATAGAGTTGGTTGATGGTGACCTTTTTGCCTTTGGACTCTCCTCAGAGGTACAGTAGCTCATTGTTATCGGTCTCCTCTGAATAAGTCTAGCTCTTAGTTTTTCCTTCATCATGCTCCATTGAAACAGCTGCTTGCCAAGGTTCAGGAATTACATTACTCTTTATTGTTTCTTGTGCCTAAAGCTATTAATTATCAGGGGAAAAATGTCGATTTTGTTAGAGACAACAGTTCTGTAACAACAATATTCTTGTCTCAGAGCAAGTAAATGCAATGCATTTGGGCGTATTTGTGAGAAGTAAGTTTAAACTAAATTGATCACAGGTTTTGAAATGAAATATCCAGAAAATTCACTCTTGCCAAAGAGGAAGGAACAAGGATGACTTTTCTAATAGAGATTCATATCCTTCTTTTTGTAAGAAGAGCGTTGGGGACTGTCTGTATAAAAGGATCTCCATTCAATTTGAAGAGCCAGGCAGTCACCCCAGATAGGAATAGTCTCATCTCTGATTTCCCATTTCAGTTTCTTTCTTTGAAATAATGGTGACTGATCCTGCTTCTGGGGTGAAAACTACATAATGTACTAGCATGAATGTGGCAAAATGGGTGCAATGGTACCTATTTATCCCTTTTCTTCCACTTTTTTCACCTCTTGAAAGGAATATGAAACAAATTCAACAGACTAGAATTTTAAGTCCTTTCTCATTTTCCCATTCAGCTTGACTATGTCTTATAAAAACATGAATGAATTAATCTGATTAAGGCCACAAGGGACAAAAATATTAAAAAGTTTATTTATCTATCTCATATTCACTGGTCATCTATACTTGCCAGCAATGTGTTTACACAAATAATGTTGTTACAGTATGGAGGGTTTGATATCTATTTACAGATAAAAAAATTTTTGAATTCAGCAGGGAGTGCTGGTGCACAACTGTAATCCTAGTGACTTGGGAGGCTGAGGCAGAAGGATCCCAAGTATGAGGTCAGCCTAAGAAAGTAGTGAAGCCCTCAGCAACATAGCAAGACTCTGGTTAAAAAAAGAAAAAAGAAAGAAAAGGCAAAGAATAAAAGAGCTGAGGTTGTAGCTCAGAGGTAAAGAACATCAGGCTCAATATCTATTACTGCTCCCCCCAATTCTTTGCATGCATATTAAAATACCATGAAATACAATCTTTAATCTCTGAGATTAGTAGTCTAAAGGATTTTCACTGGAATTCACAACATTTACCTGTTGTGATCTTAGGCAAGTGATTTTAACTGTTAGGCCTCTGGAAAATGAAGATTTAAAAGAACCCATGATAATTATTATGAAGATCGAGTGAAATAATACATGTAAAGTATACAGTTTCAGGCCTAACATTTAATAGAATTAGATAAATGGTGTTATAGTATTATCATTATAATATATTGGCTAACACAGCAGCTTCTGTGAGTAAGAGTAATGTGCATGAAAAATTCCACTAGTTAATAGGAATTAATTAATGGGTAATACTGCAGACAACTTAATGGAAAGATTAACTCATGAAAGATTTTAAACAAAGTATAGATTTATAGTTTCAAATTCACATGTCAATTGGCTAACAAAATGTCTAACAGAGTTTCTGGTCTAGAAATAAATAGCAGATTGATTACTATACAATAAAGCTAATTAAATGGTATTTAACATGCTAAATCTTGTAAACAATATATAGTGAGAAAAATCAATCTATCAAGGACATATGTCATCTTTTGAATAACATTCACACAGAGTCTACACTTCATACTAATGACTACAGGACACAGTCATTTAGAAGAGCTGTAGATGGGATAAATTTATGAAGATATACATGGTGGAAGATCTGCACCTCCTTTAGAATATTGGTTACCTTGGGGAGAAAAGTTTGGAAATGGGGAGGGGGTTGGAAATAGAATATTAAAATGTCTATATTAAAAATAGAATATTTTTAATATAGAAAAATAGTGAAATAATTTCAAGTCTAGGAAGTAGGTCCATGTAGTTGCTGATGCAGTAGTTTCTAGAGTTTTCACTTTGAAAAATCTAATTAAAATGAAAAACAGCAACAAGAGATGTGGAAATGAAGACAATAAATCTATGCCTGCTTTTATAAGGTTTTGCTATAAAAGTAAGTTAAAAATAAAACAGTAGTTGAAGGGGAAAGATGGGTAGCCTCGAGTAAACTTTTTAAAGATGGGAGACATGGAAGCATCTCTGAGTTCCTATAGAGTAATTCTGTGGAGAGGGAGAAATTAATGGTGCAGTAGAGAGAGGACATAACCAAAGGAGAAAAGTTCAAGAACTCAAGAGGAAGCAGAAAGGCTCTGCTAGACGCACAGACAGTCCCGTCTTTCCTCTGGGAGTCTGGCACTTTGGTACATGGTAAGCAGTGGGTGCCTAGATAACCAGCCCATCTCTGTACCAGCAGTGAGGCTGGGAGGGAAGTGGAAACATCTGGGCTCCTGGTACCGGGAAGGGAATAAGAGCAGGAAGACAGCCCTGACCTCTGGAAGTTGAGCAAGGTGTGAGGACCTTTGTGGGCACACTGTTTCTTCCTCTGTCTCCCCAAGTTATCTCAGTGGCCCACCACCACTGTCATAATTACGAAACTTATTTATTCAGGAGCCCATTCCCTTTATTAGTGATTAGTTCTTTGAGAGAAATGTCTATATTTTACTCAGTATTTTTCTCTAGTTCCAAGCACAGTTCCTGACTTATAGTATTCACTTACTGTTCACTGAAGAAATTAATAAAAATAATGCTTTCTTAAATGGGCAAATGTTCATCTTTATCTTGCTAATGATATCAATTTACTTTTTTTAAAAAAAATTTATTTTTCATAGCTAGTACAAAGGTAAATGCTGCCTATGACTTTATGAGTGATAGATTCTGATTTTGTGATACAAATAAACAGATATTGTAAAAGAAGGTGTAGGGAGGAAAATAGTAATAAAATATGTAGATTATATGCTAACATTAAATACCAAGTGTAAGCAAAAAATAAATCATATCAGTGTAATTAAATGTATTTTTATATTTTCTTTTAATTAAGTGTATTTAAGGTGAGTTGTCTGTTCAACATTTTTAACTTTGCTTTTTTTTTCTACACAAAGGCTCTTTTTTATACATTTATGTTTAAAATGTATTTATTTTCTTAAATGTTTGCTCCAACATCTAGCATCAAATATATCACTTTAAACAAAACATTTGCATTAAATTTAAATTGGTACATATTTCAGAACTACCTATTAATGTCATTATAACATTCATCTTTCTGGATGTAAAACAAATTTATTTCCATAAGTCAATGTAAAATTTATTAGTATTTTGATGCTAACCAATTTTGTCATAAAGATTTCTGTTTGGATGATTTCCTGCTTATTTTTCAGCATCAGCTATCATTCTCAAAATATATGTAGGACTCAAAGCTTGAGGAACAATGGGGAAATAAAACATGCATTGTCCAGTACGTGAGGGCCAAGAATCCTAAACCTTTATGGAAAGCTAGTGTACTGCAGAAGAGTTAACGCAGCAGGCCTGACTACCATCCTTTGACAGGTCTGGATCAGTTCCCATAGATCCGGAGTTGCCTTCTGTAAACCTGGACTTTGGGAGGGGTCCTGTCATCCTAACTGTTAGTGACTCTGCCTGAACTGTACAATTGTGGTTAATGTTGAACACCTGCTTTCCTCTGGGAGTCTGGCACTTTGGTACATGTTAAGCAGTGGGTGCCTAGATAACCAGCCCCATTCAAAACCCTGGGCACTGTATCCAATGAGCTTTCCTAGTAGACAATATTTTACTGGTGTTGTCACAAGTAAATGAGAGGAATTTGTCACACCCTGTGTGACTGTTGGGAAAGGATGTTTGAAAACTTGTTTCCTCTGGACTTAGTCCCACATACGTTCCTCCTGATTTTCCTTTATATCCTGACTGTAATAGATCACAGTCATGAACACAACTCTACACTGAGTCCTGTGGCTTCTCCTAATGATTCACTAAACCCAGGAATGGTCTTTGGGGACCTGAGACACAATACATTTTTAGTGGAGTTGAATCTGACCTTTTCATATTATGTCTCAATAATATAACAAAAATGTAATATTTGATGACTAGTCAGGTAATTGCACATTTTAGCTAATAAAACCTAAATATTTAGGTTTAAGTTGGTAAAACTTAAACTCTGACTTGTACTTGGTTATTGTGGAATAGGTATAACCTCAGAGTAGATGTAGAAATAGAAGTTTAAAATGTCAGCAATGTATATTTTATCCAAACAAGTTTATACGCTTACCTTTAATTGATTTGTGATTCTGACTAAAATCTTTTGGTGCTCATTTGCTGTATGAAATGAGTTCCCATCTGAATTTGCAATTTACTTTTACTGATTCTATCCAAATTCTTCTTCAAAGTGTTGTGTTCATTCAGTCATTATTTTTCCCAATAAAATTTCATTGGACACCTATTTGGACCAAACACTCTGCCTGGCACTAGTGATTCATGGTGAGCAAGATAGAACAAGACTTATCATTACACACTGTCTTCCTAGTAGTGAAGGAAGGCCTGGGACGAATGTGAATGTTACTGATCTTGAAGAAGAATCTGCATTTTGGTGGAGTTCAGTAACTTATAATAGGAGGATTCCCGGTAGAATTAATGAAGATGGAAATAGAGATTACCTTCTGCAGATGACTTTCTGCAGCTAAAGGCTACCCACCTAAAATACACATCTACTAAAACTGTTGTGAGTTGGGGCAGCCTGGGTGATTAGAAAACTGCAAATTAAGGGAGGCTAACAGTTAGAGTCTCACCTTTGTCATTGATACTGAGTCTAAGCAAAGAAAGAAAATTGATCTCTAAATCAGCAAAACTGTACATTTTCCCTCTAGGCTGACATTGTGTGTGTGTGTGTGTGTGTGTGTGTGTATGTGTGTGTGTGTGTGTGTGTTTGAAGAGCAAAGCAATCTACCTTTAAAGTAACACTATTTTCTGTGGAATGAATGATGCTTGCCCTGTTCTTCCTAAGATGTCCGTATTCCAATTTCCATAATCTATAAACATGCTACTTTATAGATTTAATTAAGGCAACATCTGTTAAAATCGGAAGATTATCCTGGATTATCTGTGTTGGTCTAATCTAATCATGAGTCCTTGAAAGCAAAAACTCTTCTCTGGTTGAAGTGAGAGAGAGGCAAAGGAGGCCAGACTCCAGCATGGGAAGGATTTGATGTTCTGTTGCTCATTTTGAGTTGTAGAGGAGCTTGCGAAAGGTCTGGAGAGAGGGCCCCCAGTGAGTGACAGCCAGCAAGAAAATGGTGTCCTGAGTCTTCAACAGGAAGAAACTCAATCCAGTCACCAACCTGAATGAGACTGGATGCCGGTTCTTCCCTTGAGCCTCTAGTAAGAAATGCAACCCTGCTGACACCTCAAGTTTTGCCCAATGAGATATATGTCAGACTTCTGACTTATAGAAATGAAAGATAATAAGTGGGTACTATTGTCTTTTTTTTTTTTGACACATGAGGGTCATTTTATTTTATTTTTTTCCTATGGCTGAATTTTTTAAATTTTTTATTTTTTATTATTGTTTGTTCAAAACATTACAAAGCTCTTGACATATCATATTTCATACATTTGATTCAAGTGGGTTATGAACTCCCTACTATTGTCTTAAGCTGTCAAATTCTTGGAAATTTATTACAGCTTAAATAGAAAAGCAATACATTAATTCCATCCTTGATTTTAAATTTGGTCAACTCTCAACATTAAGTTTGGGGCATCTTTGCTTTTGAAGAATATTGATAATTTATTAAGCAGATAGTTTCTGGATTCATTTGTAATATTCCTTGCTTGCTTATTGACTATAAAATTTAGATTAAAATGCACTTATCCAAAGTGATTTTAATAGTTTAAATAAATTCAAATTTCTTATTGTATATTTCATGTGTTTTCTGATAAAAGAAAAATATTCAGTTTTCTCAACCACCTTCTCCAAGTAACAAAGTAGTTCCCAATAGCCGGGTGTCTAATTGCCCCACACTAGTAATCAGTGGTTGGCCTCTTGGGTATCAGGGTGACCTTAGTTACACAGAAGCATCAGGACCAGTCTTGTGAATCTTCTGGGGGTTACTTAGGACACTTTTTCTTTTTTTTTTTTTTTGTTAAGGACAGCACATATTACTTTTTATGAAACAGGCACCACAAGAGCAGGTGGGGGTGGGGTAAGTCCAAGTCCTACAAAAGCAACTTCACACAGTTGTTAATATTAAGAAAGTAAATGTTGGATTTAATGCTGCCCTGGATTCTAAATAAGTCAGATCTTGTCCTTGAAGCATAGAAATCCATGCCCTTTTTACTACTGAGAGAATGGCACTGGGAAGAATGTTCTCCTTGATATCTTCTATCAAGATTTATTCACTATTCACAAATGTGCACAGAAATGGGTATCTTTTCAGGAAATGAGAAGATAGGAGCTAATGTGTTTTCCCCCCTTCTAATAAATGATAGCAGAGATAACTAATGCTTGATAGGATGTGTCAACTGTTTTTGGTGAAATTTAGTAAAGAAGAGGCAGGAACTGTTTTTTTGGGGCTGACACTTGAGGGATAACTTGAGATTACTCATACATTATAGGGTGGGCTCTCCTATTGACATTGAACATGGTCTCCTTGTTCTCCACTAATCCTCATTTTCTATGTGAAGAGTCAGACAAAAATGGAATAATGTCATTTCCCAAAGGCAAGATGCAGTAAGTAAAAAAATTAATGGGCGAGAACCTGAGTTAAATAATATTAAATGGGTTTATTTGCTGCAAGGTTGTTTCAGAGCCTTGTAGATAATACTTATGAAATGATAATAATAAAAAACACATTAAACACTGCATGTGCCAGGTATTATTCCAAGTGTTTTGCTTATATTCACAAGTTCCATTCTCTTAACCTTGTATGTTAAGCACTATTATTATCACACCATGTTACTCATGTGGGAGCCAGAGAACATAAATCACGTGACCAAGGTCATCCAGCTTGTCAATTTGAAGGAAGGATCAGTTGAATCAAGTTGAATGTCTTTGGAAGGAGACTGCTCTTTTCCAAATTCTACAAAGAATTTAAAGTCTACAAGTCTTTTGAAGTGTATATATATTTTTTCTAATATTGATTTTCTATTATAGTAAATATGTCACTGCTCTCTCCAGCAGTATTGTAAATTTCTTGAAGTCCTAGACTAAGTCTTATCTTTTAAAATTATTTTCTCTGGTTCCAGAAAAATAGTAGGTATTGAATAAATAAACATTCTCCAGTCAATACACCTACAACTGTTTATTGAGGATGCATAATACGCGAGCCACTGTTGTTTTATCAAATGGTAAGAATAAAGTTAAGGACTTCATTTCTGTCCAGGTTAGAAAACTGCATTTGTACATTCCTTCAGGATGAGGTAGTTGATTCCTAAAGGTTTTTGCTTGTTAGGTGATTAGTTCAGGGGAGCCCCTATAATGGCTGACCTGCTCTATGTGACTCATGTTTTCACCCATGAAGAACCTGAAGAAAGCCTTTCAAATACTGAGCTTACAGTGGCCTCATTGCCCTGCAGATGGTGAAGAACATGGTTCTTAAGACTAGACCGGCAACAGGCTTGTTTATTCTTGGAGTGAAGTAAAATATAAGTATTTTATCTTTTCAGATCTCCCTTAGAGAAAGATTATTTAATAAGGGAATATTTGTGCAGAGGCAAGAAGGCAGAAAAATAATGACCAGTTCAATTTCTTTCTGAAAACAAGTCTGTTTTTCACTGGTTTGTCTGGCACCTTAGACACAAAGTTCAGCAAAACATTTTAAAAATAGTTTCTTGTAAGAAATTCATTATAAAATCTGTCTACTTACCTGAGCTCTGAAGTATATATACAAAGTAAAACTGATATCCTCTTTCTCATTTTAAAAGGAAGGCAGCTCTCTGCCACCTGTGAA
This sequence comes from Callospermophilus lateralis, assembly GCF_048772815.1. NCBI lineage: Eukaryota > Metazoa > Chordata > Mammalia > Rodentia > Sciuridae > Callospermophilus > Callospermophilus lateralis. Next base: position 31,619,296 of record NC_135319.1, on the reverse strand, counting down.
AGGGCTTCTGGTGACTTTACATAGGTAGCCCTTCTGGCAAAAGGTGTGATTAGGCAAGACTTTACTGAGGGAGAAGGGAAACTACCGCCAACTCGTAAAATAAGATTGAATGACATTAATATGATGACAGCAGTTATCTGGGATAAAGATTTCATACAGGGTAGACAAGGCAACACAGCTGTAAATTTTTTATTTTTGATGAATAGCTATACCAAGTGTCTGACATCTGTATTATTTCCTGAACTGTAGCCTCATAATATTTTGATTGTTAGGTAAATGTCACCGAATCATTGCACAATTAACCTTGAGCAGTTTGTTTGAAGCTAACAGGCCAATGCAATGTGAGTCAATAGGTGGCATTAGCCAAGGTCAAACAGTATCATTAGGTGGCACGTGGGGCATTTTAATATTTGGCAAGGGGAGGAAGTGCTGTTTTTCTAGAGGTGGTAGGGTTAAGTTCCTGGTTCTGCAGTGGAATATGCACATGATTTGGGAGACCTTGTTATCTCTTCATACTTCAATGTGTTTATCATCTCAGAATGACAACTGGGAAATCTTTTATATAGGAAGTTTTTCATTCTTTATAAGAAAATGTCTAATTTTTTTTTTTTGGATAAAATGAGTCCCATTAAGCAATTTTTGCCTAAATTCATATTTGTCATAAAAACTGTGATCAAAATATTAGTATTCAAATTTTAGGTGAAGGAAATTTGAAAAAAATAAAAAGATAAATCCATAAAGCTCCAAACACATGCAATGAGTCTCTGATTATTCTCCTAAACATATCCAGTCCTTTTATTTCTTTAGGCATTTAGAAAAATAATCATTGTTAAAGTCATCACAGAATTTTGTGTAATGTAACCATATGTTATGGTTTAGGTGTCCCCCAAAAGCTCACATGTAAGACAGTGCAAGAAGGTTTGGAGGAGAAATGATTGGGTTATAGCCTTTACCTAATCAGTAAATCAATCCCTGACGGAATTAACCGAATGGTGACTGGCAGCGGATGGGGTGTGGCTGGAGGAAGTGGCTCACTGGGGACGTGGCTATGAGGTATATATTTGTATCTGGTGAGTGGAATCTCTCTCTGCTTCCTAATTATCGTGTGAGCTGCTTACATCTGCCACACTCTTCATGATGTTCAGTCTCACCTTGAGCCTTAAGAAATAGAGTTGGCTGTCTATGGGCAAAGACCACTGAAACTGTGAGCTACCAAATAAACTGTTCCTCTTCTAAAGTTGTTCTGGTTGGGTATTTTAGTCACAGTAGTGAAAAAGTTGACTAAACCACCACATAATGGTTTATGATAAATTCTAGTACATTGTATAAGACATTTCTGTTCTGTAACGTATGTCTCCTTTTTTGTGAAAAAGTTCATAATTTTAAAGGCAATTGTACATTTGTGTATAGTTTTATATATGGATATGTTTAGGATTAGGTATATGGTTATGGTTTGCTTTAAAAACAGGATATTTATACATAAATGAATATATATGAATATATATGTGAATATATAAACACATGTTAAAATAAATATGTATATTCATATAAATATATATGGTTTATATATGAATTGTTTTAAGATTAGGAGTATTTTTAGGGTTAAAACTAAGTTTAGGAGTAGAGTTAGGGTGAATATATATGTAAAAATATATATGAAAACTTATATAAATCTGTAATGTTTCATATATGAATAGGATTAGGTGTATGGCTATGGTTTTATTTAAAGATAGAGTATGAGTATATAAATGAGTATATATTAATATATATGTCAATGTATGAAAATAAATTTCAAAATATATATGCATATTTATATAGCTATATATGGTGTTATATATAAGTATGTTTAGGTTTATGGGTAATGTTAAGTTTAGGCATAAATCTAGGAGTAGGATTAGGCACCAGTTATAAACATATATACCAATATATATGTGTATACATATGAATATATGTGAACACATGTGAAAACCTATACAAATATACATGGTTGCATATATGAATAGGTTTAGGGTTGGGTAAATTTTTATGACTTGGTTTAAATACAGAGTATGATTGTATTAACAAATATATATGAATATATATGTGTTTATATGTGAATATATATACATTGCAAGACATATATGAATATTCACATAAATATATCTAGTTTTCTCTATTAGTAGGTTAGGGTTAGGCATAGTGTTAAGTTTATGAATAGGTTTCGGGGAAGTTTAAGGTCAGGGTAAATTAAGTGCATATATATCAATATATTGATATATATATATGAATGTATATGTGAAAATATATATGAAAACCTATAGAAATATGCTCAATACACAGGATGTATGAAGTTTGTAGATAACAGAACCATTCATCAAAATGCCAGGGAGTTTGACAAATAGTCTCCATGAAGGGGTGGGAGCCAGTGCCAATCTAGATCAGATACTGACTCTGTGCCTTTTATGTACAGTCCACTGGACCATGTAGCTCCATCTTCATGGAATTGAGTTCTTGTGACCCAGCTGATTTAGGAGCACATCCTCCTTGTCTCTTCTCCCTCACATAGGACCTCATGTGAGCTTCTTTTGACCTGTTTCATTTGATTCTTAAAATAAATGTGAAGTGGAATTTGCAAGAAAATGAATTTGATATAACTAGATGTTGTTCATTTTCATTCATATGACAAGTAAAGAAAATGAGAGTCATTGCTTTGTGAAACAGGTCATGGCTCTGTGCTAAAGTCCCGAACCCCTTGTGTGATTCTGCAGTGACTCTTTTGCCTGGAAATGTGAAGTAATGGATTCATGCAAAAGGCATATCTGTACAGGGGGGAGTTACCTGAATTTAAATGATCTGTTGCTTATGATTGGCAATAGCCACAAGGGAGTGGAGGGCAGGGAGGCTGTGTTACTTGTTGGTAAAACAGCAGACTTCTTAAGAATAAATTATAAATTTTATTAGTGAGTATGCTGGATGTTTCGGATTAAAGACAAATGAAGAATGAATACTTGTGGGATTAATGACATGGTAGCCAGAGGCGCAAACTGTGTTTTTGAATAGTGAACATACCATTCCTAGACATATGATCTTAGACTCCTCACTTAATCTCTTTCAGCTTCAGTATTTTCATCTGTAAGATAACAATGTTAGTTTTACTTGTATTATGCTTTTATTGTCAAGGTTAAATGAGAAAACACACATAAAACAAGTAATAAATTGTTTGAGATATGCTAAGTTTCTGATCACTATTAGCCTTTTAAAAAGTATTATTATAAGTGCCTACTTTGGACAAGCTTATTGAGAAGCAGCATTGTACTGCAAATAGTGCCATACTGAATCATCTGGCCTGGTGTCCTGTTTCTGCTTTACCACTGAAACGCTGAGTGGCTCTCAGTAAATCACTTGCCATCTCTGGATCAAGATTAAATTTTTTTTTTTCACAAATAAGTAGAAATCAAGACTTAAAATTTTCTAATTTCTTTCAACTGTAAAAATCTGATTTTATGTAATCCAGGATCATGATTATAAATAATCCTTTACCAGCACTAGTTAATGAAAAGACTGCCCTTTTCCAATGTGTGCCCTTAGGTGTTTTGTAAAACTTCATTGGCTGTTATGATTTAGATATTAGGTGTACCCCAAAAGCTCCCTTGTGAGATAATGCAAGAAAATTAAAGGTAAAATGATTGGATTGTGAGAACCTTAACCTAATTAGTGTGTCAATCCTCTGCTAGGGATTAGCTGAGTGGTAACTAGGCAGGTAGTGCATGATTGGAGGAGTTGGGTCATTGAGGATGTGCTTTGGGAGTATGTGTCTGTGATCTGAGTTTAGTGTCTCTTGTTGCTTCTTGATGTGAGGTACTGAGTCTTTATCTTCTACCACACAGTTCCACCATGATGTTCTAACTCACCTCAAACCTCAAGGAATGAAGTTGGCCTTCTGTGGACTAAGGGCTCTGAAATAATGAACCCTCAAATAAACTTTTGGTCCTCTAAAAAAGAAATAATCCTTAATGCATAGTCCTTACTGATTAAGTATTATGAAAACTACTTATGACCCAAGAGCATGTGTGGATTAAGTGGCTTAGAGCAGTGCTTCTCACACTTTAATGTGCATTTGAATTAGCACAGTTGGAATTGTCACTGGGCAGATGCTGATTCAGGAGGCCTAGGGTGGATGGGACCTGTGATTCTGCATTTCAGCAAGCTCCCAGATCACACATGAAAGAAAAAAGACCTCAGGTCTTCTCACTTGGCTTCTCTTTTAACTTTTAGTAACTGCATATGACTCAGGAATCCCTTTTCTGCTTCTATAACCATGAAATCACCACGTTGCAAAGGGGTCTGCACTCCCATGTTGAACACAGCATTATTCACCATAGCAAATAGTTTTTATAAAACTTAATTTAAAATGCTTATTCTTTTCTTTTATAAAATGTCTCATTGCCTCTTGTTAATGTTTCATATATGGTACATATATCCACATATTAAAAAGTACCTAATATTTTATCATTTGCAATATTCTAATTCATCCATAAGATAAATACTGGAATGACTAACACTAACGAAAATGTAAATTATTTTTAATCAAAGAGTTTAACTTTTTTCTTCCATGGCTGAGTCTTTGGCAATATGCAAAATGGATTGTTTGGTGAAATCTCTTCAAGTGATAAGTGATGGTTTAGATGATTTTGACTGGATGATATCAACAACAAAAATGTTCTTATAAGAGATAAAATCATTATCATACATTCCAAAGCTATTATTGAAAGTCCTCTTTATTAAAATTCTAATTATACTACATAAAATAAAGGATTAACAAAAAAATCATAACAGTGATTCAAATAAAAGGAAATTTAGACTGTGACAAAAAAATACTAGAGGATTCTGGAAAAGTAGAAAATTTATTCTGATAAAAAGTTCTGTGAATGAAAATAAATTTCTGCATTATCTTAAAAAAAACTAAAAGCCTTTCAACAATGAATGGTTAAAGAAAATGTGTTATAGATATATGCAGTAGAGTATTTTTCAGCCTTAAGAAAGACGAAAAACATGAGAAAACAGTAGCTGTGAGGTAGTGGATGTGTTAATTTGTTTGTAGAAATCATTTCACTATGTATGGAAACATCATGTTGTATACCTTACGTATATAAAGTTTTAAAAAAGATTTGCTGTGTGAAATTGAATATGAATCTTTTCTATTCATGGGTATTTGTTCAAAATAGTATAGAAGAACATAAAGAGAAAATAATTGAAATAATTAAAAATGCCAGAAACACAATATTAGTTCATCACACCAATTAAAAAAGTAAAACTGCAGCTCTAGAAAGACACCTGACAGATAATGACACTTGAAGGACTAATGTCAGAATTTGTCTGGCACATATATGAGCCTAGGTCTCCTTTTACTCTGCTTTGGGTCTTAAGGTTCAAAATATCTGTGTAATGGACAAGGGAAATCATCCTGAATATAAATGAACATCAAAAAATTTGTAAGGCAGGAGCAATTGAGCTGTCTGATGTATTTCTCACTAGAAGTATTTCTTGCTGCCAGTTTTAAACTTGGTGAAGTTTTATGATCAGACTTTGTCATAAAATTCACTTTTTAGTTAAGAACTGTGGATAATTTTGCCCTAGAAAGAATTTTGCACAGAACCTATTTTCTTTAAACTGTCAGCGTGAGTGTCATGGAGAAGAAAAGGGCTTAGGGGATAAAATGAGATTAAACTTCTAGTGACTCTCTCTTAAGTTTCAAGAGGTAGATGATGACCCAGTGTGAGATGGTCAGAGAGGAGATGTCTCACAAAATACCACGCCATGGAGAAAGAAGAGTCTCCACCTATTTCAGGTTAGGAATTTCTCTTTGATTTCTCTGAGTGAAAGAAAGGTTAATACCTTTCTTTGATGATGGGGCCTGGAGAATGCATGTCAATACTGGAAGCACGTGTTGATTGCCTGCATGGCCAATCTTCAGCTTCATTTTCCTCCAGTTGCTCGGATTTGGAAGTCATAAAGAGAGAAGGCAAGAAAGTAAAAACTACTGTGAAGGAAGGCTCACATGTTCATAATTGCTGGTAGCTGATGGAGTACTGGTTGAGAAACTGATCGAGCTACCTATGTTAGGCATACGGAACTTTCAAAGGAAAAGTTAAATAGGGCTTGAGGTGAGGCTGAACATCATGGCGGGAAAAAATGAGAAATTTTGTTCTTTTTAATGCCAATGTTATTAGCCATGGAATGTGTGTGGGAAATATCTGGAAAACGAGAACTGAGGTAGAGTATGAGAAAATATCTGACTATAGAAATAACTTTGCAGAATATTTATGTATCTCTATCTTTTACACTGTGTATTATACAGTATTTATATTTAGAGGACAACAAGATCTTCCTATAAGTAATCAGATTGTTTTGCATGTAGAACTTTATTTTAAAAGGCAAGTTCTTATAAATCCTCTGATATATCTAAGAATTCTTTTATCTTTTAACACAGATATTTAGTTGGCTATTGAAATTGGCTGTTTTAATACTTGCTTTCCTAACTGGAGGGATTAATGCATTTGACATTTGGAAATTGATTACTTCCACTGCCTTGTGGATAATAGTGTAAGTAAGGTACAATATGGGAACCCAATCTTATATTTTGCAAATGATATTAACTTGACTTTAATGTTAAAATTAATAGATTACAGAACACAGGTATTTCTGCTTTCATAAAGTTTTTGATACTATCTTATTGTTGGACTTAATGGTTAAATTTCCTAAGATGTAAACACTAGTTTTTTTTTTTTCCCCTCCCTTCCCAGTCTTTTCTAATCACTCAAGCACACAGCATTCAGTTCATTGCAACTTCCAATCTCCCATACAGAGTTTTGGTTTTAACTTTGCCTTGGAATGCCATCAGGCCATGTTATGGTTTGGATGTGAGTTCACATGTGAGGCAGTGTAAGAAGGTTCAGAAGAAAAATGTTGGGCTGTGAAAGTCTTAACCTAATCACTGAATTAATCCCTGATGGAATTAACTGAGTGGTAACTGGAGACAGGTGGGGTGTGACTGGAGGAAGTGGTTAATTGGGGATGGGGCTATGGGAGTATATATATTGTATCTGGAGAGTGGAGTGTCTGTCTCGGCTTTCTGATCACCATGAGATCAGCTGTTTCGCCCTGCACCCTCTCCCTCCATGATGTTCAACGTTCACCTCAAACCCTGAGGAATGGAGCCTGCCTTCTGTGAACTAAGACCTTTGGAACTGTGAACCCTCAAATAAACTTTTCCTCCTCTATAGTTATTCTGTCAGATCCTTTAGTCCAGCAGTGAAAAAGCTGACTGAAATAGGCCAGGACTGATAAATTGGGATTCTGATTTTTCCAACCTATCTGAAGTGGGTCAAAATGATTTGAACCTTTTTAGGAGGCAGAGTTGCTCTGTGCATGGTGTGGAGGTGTAAGTCCGATTGAGATCAAGTCAAAGAATCCTGTCATGGGATTCTTGCACAGAGACAGTGCCCCTGAGTTCAATCAATGGTATCTACCGGCCCCCCACCACAAAGTGTGTCTTGTGAATAGAAAAAAAAAAAACAACAATGAGATGCGGTGGTCCATCCCCCCCACCCACTTGGTCTATTGTCTGACATTTCCATACCCACAACTAGCCACTCAACATAATGCTGTTGGCTGGAATACTTGATTTAATTTGAATCAGTACACCACATGTTGAATTAAAGGTTCAAGTGGGGTTGACCATTTAAAACCTCACACACCTACTCAACTCTTTAGAGTAGTACCCTAAAATTGATCCCCTTAGAACTATAGAGCCTCAAGAGAATAAGTTTCTATGGTTAAATATTTTGGCAGAAATGCTGGATAAATCAATTCTATATTAGTAATGTATATATATTATCATACTAACAAATTTCAGAAGGCTTGCAATAAAGAAAACTATTTAATTTTGTTTTTCCCAAATAATATTGGAAAGTTTATCCAGGAATCTTAGTTCTGGATCTGAGGTCAGATATCTTGTGAAAGATTGGTGGGTCACACTTGAGGAGGTACCAAGGAATTTTGTTTGCATATTAATTGACTAATATTTTAGCTGTCACTGATGTGCAGTTGAGGACAGCCTGGAAATAAAGGAAGGGGTGGGTTGAGAGATTCACCATCATTTATGAAGCTTTTAAAAGCTGAAGTTACACAGAAAAATCTCTTTGGAAGGAGGATTTTTAAATCACCAGGGTTGGATACAAAGTCCAAGGCAAGCTGTAAATCCAGCAGGGGATATGATCATTTCTCAAGTACCCATCATGATGGTCAAAGGCTTTCTTTTGGTTCTTTGAGGATAGAGAACTTATCTTCTTTCTCTTCAGTACTTCTGTAAGTGACCTAGTTTTCTGTATAGGTAATGTTCAATGAAAGAATTTCTTTGGGGAACTAGTTTGAACTTGTTAGTTTGGGTAGAGAGTTCAGGACAAAGATATACTGTGTGCTTTGGCATTTCAGAATGCTCTTAAGACACGTATATTGTAACTATATTCTCTCTATATATTATAATAATTATCTGGATAATAATAAAATGTTTTTTTTTTCCTTTATGGAAAATTCAGAAAAATATAAAGAAGAAAATATAATTGACCAGATGTGACCCCTCATTAACACCACAATGCATTTCCTTATCAATACATCTTGAGCATAATGTAAAAAGAAGTTCTGTCCAATTTTTCACTTAATGTTATGTTGTGAACATTTCTCTGACAATAAAAATCCTTCATAAACATTTTTAATGGTTATCCAATGAGGCTATCTTTTAGCTCTACAATAATGTTTTAAACGCTTTAATTTTATTAAATTAAAACATGCATATGCTTCTGAAAAGAATTTACTCATCTCCCCTGTCTGAAGGACTGAGCAGAAATAATATTGAAATGGATCAGACACATTGATGCACAGGGGCAAATGCCCAGGGTCGCTTCCCAGCAAACTTGGAACACTCAGTTCAGTGCACAACCCAGCCTCCTGCTGCTCACACCCTGTACCAGGCCTCCAAGGAGGATTTCTATAGAGCCTGTCATTTGGGGTCTATTGATCTAACGGGTAATTTAGCCTGCAGCTAGGGGAGCATAAGTGAGAAAATTGCTGTCAAAATGGAGCGTGTCCCCAGAGTGTTGCTTTCTCTGCTTTGAGCCCTCAGAGACTTGGTAGAGGGCACAGGCAGGGAGGTTGTGCTGTTGGCCTCTTAGTGAGAAATGAAGAGGGAGGAAATGGCCCTGGAGCAATTACCACTCTTAATTGCTGTGAAATGGACAAAATGCTTTTTGCAGGCTTTTTCACAGGGTGATCAACACCAAAAACCATCCATTTAGTTATAAATGAAACTGAGGAAGATGGACATCCCCATTTCTTAGGTAATCAGCACAAATTGCTTTTAAGGGGGTTGAGGAAACCACTGGCAGTGGAATGGACTGGGAGACTCACCCCTGACCAGCACTGTGGCTGATTAGAGCCCTAATGACTTCATCCCTTTCCTTCCAGGTTATTGTGCTGCATCTCTACCTCGTTCCAAACTGATCACCACCTGGCAAGAGGTGGTTCTGGAGGCAGAAAGAACACAGGGTAAAGTGATTGGCTTATTAATTTCTGTTCCTATTCATTTGTTTTTGTCTCCTTTTAGGAAAAAACTAATATAAAGTGTCTCACAAAACGACATCAACTCTTCCTTACTGGAAAATTTATTTCTTTGCTAGCGTTTTTGAGTATTGAGTCATTTCCCCATTGATCAGGTTGATAAAATCATGTTTTTTGAAGTTCTATATTCTGTGAGGGGGAAAATATAGCTGCAGCTGTAATAAAATTTATATTTATTAGTATCAATATTTGCCTAAAAGAGCATTGTGTCTGTATAGGTAGAAACACTTTACATTGAATTATCCTACACAAAACCCACTGGAGAAATCAGCTGGACTTCCAAGAAAGCTCTTTGGATAGTTCCAGTTAGAAGTGAGCACTTGGCTGCAAGGTTGATTAGGCAGCGGGCAGATCTAACCATCTAACCATCTTTTAGAACCATCTAAAAGATGGTTCTTTCTGAGGCTGTCAGTGGCATCTTAAGTTATTCGTTTCATATAATCAGAGATAGACTCTATGTCTCTGCTTAGCTCAGTCTTGACTCTCCACACCACTGCTGGTACCTGGAGGAGTTGCCATCCTTGCCTGGCCTTTGTGCTGATGCACTGACTAGTTGGTTCCTGAACCTCAGAGCAATGTCACCACTCCTGTCCCTTGTGCAATCTTGCCACAATGAGAAAACAATTTTCTCCATCCTCATCACCATCTCCAACATTACCACCATGATCTGTTATCATCAATAAGTGCTTTGACAAAGCACAATTTTTAAAAAGACGAAACCATTATTCTCCTGCAGAATTGCATAAGCATATACCAAGTTTTATTTAATCCATTAATATGGGAACCAATAGCCCTGATAGAAGGTTTCAAGAAAGGAGAAATCTTTCTTTTGGTTGCTGTTGTTAGTCGGTAGAAATAGAAAAGAATGCTGAGATGAGATTGCCAAATTAGAGACAAGACTGCTTCATGCCTTACAGGGGAGTAAAATCATAATTGGTGAAGTTTTCTTTTCCACTAGGTAGCAAATAATCATACTGCATTAGTTTCCTAGGGTTGCTGTAACAAACTACCTTAAGCTTGGCGACTGAAAGCAATTCAAACTTATTTTCTCATAGTTCTTAAGACTAGAAGTCAGAAATCAAGGTGTTGACAGCATCAACCTTCCTTCTAATGCTCTGGGGAGAATCCTTTCATGCTGCTGCCATCTTACGGCTGCAGGCAACCCTCAGTATTCCTTGGTGGTTCGTGTAATGCTCCAATGTCTGTCTCTGTTTTCACACAGCATTCTTTCCCCTGCCTCTGTGTTGTCTTCTGTTCTCCTTAAAAGGGACACCAATCTTTGAATTTAGGGCCCACTCTAAGTCCAGGATGACTTCATCTCAGAGTTCTTAATTACATCAACAAGGGTACTATTTCCAAATAAGGCCACATTCTGAGATTGCAGGCGAACATGACTTTGGCAGGGGGAGTACTGACCCTAATAAAGACCCCTGAATAATTTTCAGCTTTGTAAACTGCTTGCATGCTAATCAGTTATACAAATATATTTACATTCTCCTAGAGAGCCAGAAGACTAAATTGTTTAAAAATATTCCTAACGTGACAGTAGAATATTAGGATGTTTTTGAAATGAATTTTACTGACAATGCCTGCTCCATGCTATGCACTATGATGTGAATAATATCTCAATAAGTAAGTCTTTTATCTTCATTTTTACAAATGAAATAACTAAAGCACAGATAAGGCAAATAACTTACATAAGACAGAGCTTGTAATTATCAGTTTGCATTTGAACAAACCCAAAAACCTTTTGCTCTTTTTGCTACTTATTCTTCCTTCAAGTCAGGTCAAGATAAAAGTTTTCCACTTCTGTTATTATTCCAAGGTCTAACTGCCTAGTAGGGAAATGAGTGAATATAAGTATCAGTAACTCCTCAGGTGTGACATTCCTTCTGAGCTAACCCCTCAATGGAAGAAGGCTACCACTGTGCAGATTCTAAAGATGTTTTCCTTAGATTAAGGCAGCTTCAAAGACATCACATCACAAAGGAGTTTTAATTGTATTGCCTTTTTTTTTTTTTTTACTCACTACTGTTAAAGTAAATATGCAGGAAATGCTGAATGAATAGAGTTTTTTTAGAAGGTTATTCAATACCTGCTATTTGCTCAAGCCCCATTTAAGAAACACACAGTGTTAGAAAGCTGTGCATGTGATACTTCATTTAAGTGATAATGTTCCCTGGTTTGTTAGGTTAATACGTATTTCAGCGTGTATTTTAATTTGGGAATATGTGTTATTTTCAGGATGCAATTTTTGTCAGTAGGCATTGGTGAGAATGTTTTCCTGGTCCTTTTGTAAGATGAGTGGACTGAAAATCAGTGTTAGCTCCAGTTGTAGCTTGTGTGGAAATGAAAAGTTAATTAGGAAGACAACTCTGAAAATATGAAATGACTGTTAGTGATAAAGCAAATATTCATTACAGGAAATCACAGGCTTTGCTTCTGTACTCCTGGAAAAAAGAGAGAAGGCTGAATTATAAAGGGGGATGGACGGTGGACCAGGAACCAGTCTGTACTGTGCCAGAAAATTCTAGTGTGACCTTAAACAAGTCCTTGGACCAGATGGAGGTTTTCTCCCCCGCTCTTTAAATAAAATATGAATGAACAGATGGTTTCTATGCTGTGTTGGCCATATTCTGTTGAGCCCTATTCACTCTGTTCTGAAGTCTATACTGAAGTAGCATTTACCCATGAGCAAGGAAGTGTATTTTTCTACTTATTCCCTTGGATTATCTTTAACAATAGAAAAATAAAATGAAAATAGAATAGCACAAATTTGAATAGCACTAGTCTTTCTTAGAAATCCAAACTTCTTCCGTTCAACCCTTTTCTGTTGCATCATGCATGCCATCTATGTGTGTTTACTTGCCTATTTACATGGATAAGAAGTGAAAGATAATAGCTGTTGCAGGACATTGATTGATGGGTCATAGAGGCCATCTCATTTTCAGTGGCATATTTTACAGCAACCCTGAGGCATAGGTTTTTTTTTCCCCCCCACATTTTAGGGCTGAGTCTTAAAACTGAGTGTAGAGATGCTGTTTATACCTGCCCATACATAGCCTTTGGCCCTCACAATTAAAGGCAGATTGGAATTCCAGTTACCTGTATCATCTGATTGCTTGAAAACCTCTCACAGCAACTGGAGGCAACTCTGCCTCTGTGTAATAGCAGTCAAAATGTGTGAGAATTATGTTCCCCATAGGCAGCCCTCTTCCAAGAACTGATGGAAGTTAGTGTATAAATACCCCAGCTCTCCCATCCTCTAGGTCTTGTCCCCAGGTTTTTGGAGTGCCTTTATACTATTAAGCTACAACTCCTACCTAGGTAAGTTCCTTTGTTACTTACTATTCCACTCGTCCTCCAGTGTTTGTTGAAATAGTCTTCCAAGTGAATACTTCTCAGAGTATGATTCTGAGAGAACCTCGACGAGGACAAAGAGGCTCAGTGGGGTAATGTAGCACACCAAGGTCCCATAGCTGGTTAGTGGTAGAGCTCTTTGAGATACAATTCAATTATTTTTTTCAGTTGCAGGTTCGGATGAATTAACTTACAAAACCTTCCAACTTTTCTACTTTTTAAAAACCTGGTGCATTATAATTATTCATCATAGGAGGTCATTATGCAATATTCATAGCACCTAATATAATTTGATCAATCTCATTTCCCAGTAACTTCCTTTTCCCTCCTCTCCTCCCTACACCATCCACTTGCTCTATTCTACTGATCTCTCTTCTATCATTGTTATTATTATTTTAGTTGGTGCATTGCAATTGTGGTGTAGTGGTACATAAGCGAAGCATAATTTGGTAGATTTTATTCCTCAGTACTTTCCCATGATCTCCCCTGCTCTGTTCCTTTTGATCCCCTTCCTTTACTCTATTGGTCTTCCTGCTATTTTTGTGAGCTTCTACCCCCAACTGCCTTTTTATATTTCTTTTTTCCCCACATATATTCCACATATATTTCTTATATGTGAAAGCTCTCTCTAGCTTTCACATATAAGAGAAAACATCCAATCCTTGACTTTCTGAGTCTGTCTTATTTCACTTAGCATGATGTTTTCTAGTTCTATCCATTTCTTTGCAGATGACATAATTTCATTCTTCTTTATGTGAGTAAAACTTCATTGTGTTATATATACCACACTTTCTTTATCCATTCATCTGTTGACATGCCCTAGGCTGTTTCCTTAACTTGTTTATTGTGAATTGTGCTGCTATAAGCATTGGTATGAATAAATCTCTATGTGCATAAATACCTAGGAGTAGGATAGCTGGATCATATAGTTTCTATTTCCTAGTCTTTTGAGAAATCTCCAATACTGCTTGTCAAAGAGGTTGTACTAAATTTGCGTTCCCACTAACAAGGTATAAGGGTAGTTTTCCCCTACGTGGTCAACAATTATTGTTCTTTGTATTCTTGATTATTGCCTTTTTAACTGAAATGAGGTGAAATAGTATAGTTTTGGTTTGCTTCTCCCTGATTGCTAAGGATATTGAACATTTTTTTTGTATATTTGTTGGCCATTCATATTCTTTTGAAAATATTTATTTTGACTATTTGAAAATATTTATTGATTATTCTGTTAGTTTTTTTTGAGTTCTTTATATAATCTGGATATTAATTCTATGACCAAAGAGTAGGTGGCAAAGATTTTCTCCTATTCCATAAACTTTTTCTTCATGTTCTTGTTTCCTTTGTTATACAGAAGATTTTTAATTTGAAGCCATTTCACTTATTGATTCTTGCATTTATTTCTTGAGTTTTAGGAGGCTTGTTAAGGAAGTCACTCAGTGACTGTGTCAATATGTAAGAGTGTTGGCCCTATATGTATTATTTTTTCCTAACAGTTGCAGTGTTTCTGGTCTAGTTCTTTGGTCTTTGATATGCTTGGAGTTTATTTTTAAGCAGGGTGAGAGAGAGGGATCTAGTATCATTCTTTTATATATGGATAGCCAGTTTTCCCAACACTATTGGTTAAAAAGACTTTTTCCAGTGTGTTTTTGGCACCTTTGTTAAGGATCAGATGAGTTTATCTGTGTGGGATTTGTCTTTGTGCTTTTATTCTATTCCCTTGGCTTTCATATATGTTTTTATGACAACACCATGTTATTTTTGTAAGTATAGTTCTATAGTGTAATTTGAGGTTTTGTATTATGATGCTTTCAGGCTTGCTTTTATTGCTCAGGATTGCTTTGGATATTCTGGGTCTTTAGTTTTCCATATGAATTTTAGGACTGTTTTTTCTAATTCTGCAAAGAATGTCATTGGTATTATCATGGTAACCAAATATTTTATAGTGCAACACTATAGAATGATTTGCAAAGACCTTTTAAAATGATACTTACAGATAATACTAACTCAATGGAGATAACAATGTAATAT
The DNA here is from genome assembly GCF_048772815.1 of Callospermophilus lateralis. Lineage (NCBI taxonomy): Eukaryota > Metazoa > Chordata > Mammalia > Rodentia > Sciuridae > Callospermophilus > Callospermophilus lateralis. The sequence continues at coordinate 31,604,254 of NC_135319.1, read as the reverse complement.
AAAAATTCAAAACAAAGGAAGTTTTAGAACCTAACATTACTTTTTTCTTGTAAGTTAGGGCACATTTTAAATACCAATGAAAACAGACTGAATCTAAGAAATATGGACTAGATCCTTATACTTAGCAGCCTATGTTCTTATAGAAATGAGGCCAGAAAGATCAACCAAACTATCAGTTAAAAAAAGGTACTGACAAGATATTTAATATTGGGGTGATTTTAAGACATTTGTATCCCTAGGTACTTTTACTTTGAAGGTATCATTTCACATTGTATCTAACATCCATTTTTTATAAAAATATCTAATAGGTCAGCTCATAAGAACTGCATTGAGTAGCAATTAGATGAACACAAACAGTGGAATTATGACTGGATGAGTGGAGGATTATACGTATTCACTTAAGAAAGGTTGATTACTAAATGCCAGACTTTGTGTCAGGCTCTGAGACTTGGTGGTTAATGGAAGAGGAGTGACATAGTCTATGTCTGTCCAGAAAATTATGTCCAGAAGGAAGACCATCAGTGACGTGGCCAGGTGCAATCATGTGGACTAAGTAATATACAAGAATGTTGTTCACTGTGGGGCAGGTGACACCCGAGTCAAGATGGGACAGGCTGGGAAAGACTTCTTAAGAGAAATGGCATCTGAACAATGAGCTGAGGGTTAAATAAGAATTGGCCAGTTGAATAGGTGACAAATGTGCAAAGGAGTCTTTCAGAAAGAAGAAATGTCATTGATGAGACTTCTAGAGAGAAAAATAGTGCAACACAGGAAGGTACCAAAAGAAGTTTGGTTTGGTTAGAGTTAAGAGTCAGGATGAGTTGAGATAGGGTGGAGAGTGGGAAAGTGGGAAGATATCAGGATTATTTTAAAGCATTCAGATCCTTTGGTAGTTCTACTTTGTATTCAGCATCCATATTCCCTATTATCTAATAGGTCAGTTCATAAGAACTGTATCGAGTAGCAATTGAATAATTGACAAATTGTTACGTTTTTTAGAAATTTCAGTAAACATTAGGTAAATGTGATATTTATTCTGTTTTCTTTTGTATTTTGAAGCCAATTTTTAATTCCGCTTATGCACCATTTCCATAGGAACTTGATTAACTTGAGGATTCTAAGAACCAGTTTCATAGAACTAGGTATGACCACCCCACTAAACAATGATAAGAACAGAAGTCTGGTAGTGATTTTAAACCACTGACTTTTTGTCTTAGGGGCAATTAGAAATCATGGCAAGGTTTAAGCAGGAAAGGAACACTTTAGAAACATCATCCTAGCTGCAGTGTGCAGGAGGGGAGAAAGAGGCGTGTTGGCATGGGGGTTGGGAATGGAGGACTTAGGTGCCTACTGTGAATTTCCAGGGGAAAATTGGTTGGGCTCAAACCATCATGAGTAGACTTGTGATTGTTCAGTATAGTGGTAAGATGAGGTACTAGTGATTTAGCCTGTGAGGACATCCTTGAGTCCTTTAATAAAATCCTTTAATTCTTGAAAAATCTTGTTGGGATCATTTTTTACACTTGGTATACCTGGCTAATTATATGTCATGTCAGGATGAGATAAATTAAAAATAGAAGTTGACTGAATAATGGTTTGTAGTTGTTTGATCAATGACCCACTAATCCATTTGAGCTGGTCTCTAGGCAGATTAATGCCCACAGGTCTTCAAAAGTGAGTTGGCCCAGTGGAGAACTGGACAAAGTATTCTGTCTTTCTAAAATAATGCATGTTCACTAAGTCATCTCCTTTCTATTGTAAAACCTAACAAGCTCAGGGCTTGCTTCCCATTGGTGATGTGATGCATTAGTGGTAAGAGCAAGGCTCAGGCAGAGTGACTACCATGCTCCTATCTCTCTCTCCTACATTAGGGCTCCTTGCTTGTTTTCATGACCCAGCAAAGAAACCATCTGTCCTGGTGATAGCTCCAAAAATTATATATATTATATATAAGATGTATCTTGAAATTAAGAACTAATGAAGAGCTTGCTTGCCTCACTTTCTATCTGGTACAAATGAATGTTAGTTATGCAGTTTCACACTATGCTTACATTTTTTTATTTCTAAGCGCTCAAGAAATGACAACTTCTAGCATATGCATATAAATGCTTGAGATTCTAAGAAAATTATAAGCAGAATTATTTTCACAACATATTTATTGAGTGTATAACTCTATGTTGCAAATTACATTTGCTAAAAAACAAAGGAAATCAACAAATATTTTATGAACAGACTTGACACTGAAGACTTTTGGAGACCATTCTTTTCTGGGAATAGAGCATTATTTGTTAGCATTTATTTATTATAACAACTCTTTGTTTGAATCTGATTACCTGAGATATTGAATATTTTTACTATACCTTATTTAAGTATATTTGATTCTTACAGAAAAGCAAGGATGACACACACATATGAAATATTTCCAAACAAACATACCAACAGTCTCCACAAAAAAGCAAGGAAAAAATAGCACATGATTTTTTGTATTTAATATACATACTCAATTGAACTTTATGTGTCCTTGCATATGAATGTGATCTGTACAATTCTAATGGCTGCTCTGTGAACTTTAATTTTCTCATTTGGGAAATAGGAGCAATGTGTCTTAATGCTCCTTTTAACTCTGCACATTCAAAATATGTTCCCTGTGATCCTTTCAGACACCAGGTAAGCAAACAAAGAAAATGTTCTCAAGTGGTATTTAACAAGGCAGGTAAATATCCTCAACATTCAAAAGGAAATTTAACCCTGGCTAAAATAGCCCAGGTTTCCATGAATATGTTTAGTACTTTTTAACCAGAAAAAAAATTCAATTAAGTAATTTGATAAATTGATATTTATATTGAATTAACTTATTACTTGAAAGATATTTTTGGACTGCCTTTCTTCTTTTTTATCTTCAATAACTGGTATAAGTCAGGAAATCAGAAATCATTAGTCATCATTTCCTAAAGTATCTTTTTACCCACTTACCTGGGGGGTATGCTTCCAGAAGCTGTGAGAAACTAAATTGGAAAAGAAAGTTCAGGACATTTCATGAAGGGTAAGAAAGTGAATGGAAGAATTCATTCTGTTGGCAGTGGGGAGTCTTTGAGGGTTCTTAGCAGAAGAGTAACTTGCTCTGAACTGTGGAAGATTATTTTGACATTGGTGTCTGGAATTCGCCAGATAGAAAAATAGGAATTTGGAATACATTAGTCTAGATGAAAGGAGGTAAGTACTTGAATAAGGGTGGTGGGAGTGGGAAAGGAGAGAAGTAAATGTGGCAAGAAGCATCACTTTGGCTGATTGAACAAGTCTCATTGGCTAATTAGATATGAGAAATATGGGAGGAGCAGGAACCAAATGTTACTTGGCTAGAGGGGAAATGATATTTAAATAGGAAAGGGCAAAAGAAGTAATTAGGAGATTTGGAGACCATTTTTTTTAAGTAAAAGGATTACAGAAAAGTATACTGCTAACTTAGACAAATTTTTGTTAACAGGTACTTAAAGAGTGATATCTCAGGGTAATAATAATAACAGTTATGAATTTGCAGGGAAACACTTTATCAGGTATGTGTATCCAATAATCATGTATAATTCTCATAATGCCCTTTCAAGATAGATTTTATTACCTGAGTTTTTTTTATTAATATTTTGTTTGTTTTAATTAGTTACATGACAGTAGAATGCATTTATGCACTTGATATACGTAGATGGGATATAATTTCTCATTTTTCTGAGTGTACAGTTTGCAGAATCATATTGGTCATGTAGTCACATATATACACAAAGTAATAATGTCTGTTTCATTCTATTATCTTTCCTATCCCAACGTCTCCTCCCTTCCCATCACTTCCCTCTCCTAATCTAAGGTGATGCTATTGTTTTCTAGTGCTCCCTGCCTTATTGTGAATTAGCATCTGCATATTAGAGAAAATATTTGGTTTATTTGATGTACATAGATGCTCCATTGTTTGGGGCATAACTATTTATAATTGTTATGTCCTGCTTATATATACATTCTTAAGTATGGAATGTCTTTGTCTCTTCTGATTAACTTTGGTTTGAAGTCTACTTTATCTGAGACTAGAATGGAAAACCTTGCTTGTTTATGTAGCCATTGTAAGTGCTAAGTTTTTCCCTATCCTTTCCCCTTTAGCCTATAGATGTATTTGCTCATGAGTGAGTCTCTTGAAGACAGCATATTGTTGAGTCTTGGTTTTTAATCCAATCTTCCAGTCTATGTCTTTTGATTGATGAGTTTAGGCCATTAACATTCAAGGTTATTATTAAGATATGATTTGTATTCCCTGTCATTTTGATTTATTTCTGGTTTTTGATTTTTCTTAGTTTCTTATTTGGTTGGATGTCCCTTTATTGTACCTCCCTTTGCTGGTTTTCACTTTTTTTCCCACTTCATCCTCATAGAATATTTTGTTGAGAATGCTCTGTAGTGTAGGCTTTCTAGTTGTAAATTCTTTTAATTTTTGTTTATCATGGAAGGTTTTAATTTTATCTTCAAACACAAAACTTAGTTTTGCTGGATATAAAATTCTTGATTGGCATCCATTTTTTTCCAGAGCTTGAAATATATTATTTGAGGACCTTCTAGCTTTGAGGGTTTGGGTTGAGAAATTAGTTGAGATCCAAATTGGTTTCCCCTTATACATAATTTGATTTTTTTCTCATAGCCTTTAAGATTTTTATCTTTAATCTCTGTCTTAGTCATTTTCATTATAATGTGTCTTGGTGGGTCTGCTGTGATTTTGTATATTTGGAATCCTGTAAGACTCTGTATTTGATTTTCCATTCCATTCTTTAGGTTTGGGAAACTTTCTGCTATTATATCATTGAAAAGATTATTCATTCCTTTGATTTGTATCTCTGCTTGTTCATCTATTTCAAAAACTCTTAAATTTAGTCTTTTCATGTTATCCGTAGTTCTTAGATATTCTGTTCATGGTTTCTTATCATCTTCTCCGCATGTTCAACTCTACTTTCAAGGTTATGTATTTTGTCTTCATTGTCTGAGATTCTGTCTTCCAAGTGGACTAGTCTGTTGAAAATGCTTTATATTGAATTTATAATTTGGTTTACTGATTCTTTTATTTCAAGGATTTCTGCTTTTTTTTCTCCCACAATCTCTTTATTGAAGTGGTCTTTGACTTCCTGTATTTTTTCTTTGATATCACTCCTTCTACTATCCTATACTTCACATATCAATTTAACGATGTACAATCTGAACTCCTTCTTGGACATTTCTTCTATTGTGGTATCAGTGACTTCTGTTGTCGAAGCATCTTGGTATTTGGGGGGTACTTTTTCCCCCTTTTTATATATTGTTAGTGTGTTTTCTCATCTAGAAGTATGGATCTAAGGCAGCATAAATTCTACCCCATAGACCTATAGTGTCCCTGAAGGTTCAATGCTTCACCTTTAGTGGTGAGACCAATATCAACAGCACCCAGTGTATACAATATATAGCCTTAAACCTAATAGATCCCACTAAGGCATCTACTGCTTTCTCATATTAAACCAAAATGATGAGTTCAATAACTATCTATAGTATACACAGAAAATTTGTTAAAACGTTTTACAATTTCAAATGGTGGATGAGAGAACAGAAGTAGTGTAGTATGTGATATTCACAAGGGAGGAAGAGCGATGCTTAGAAGTAAAAAGTCAACAGGATAAGTGGAAGAGAAGTTGACAGAGATTGGCTGTTGGTTGGAGAAAACTTGGAAAGAAAACCCAAGAAAATAAACAAGTGAGGAAGAATATGAACCAAGAAATGCAAAACACCATTCATATATCATTGTCCTCCACACACTGATGCATAAAAAACATCCTCTTCCAAATATGGTAGAGATTAGAGAATCAAAAAATAAAATAAAATAAATCTTGCTGGAAAGTCAAACTGTCTCTGTCAGTGTTCAACAGTTTCTCAGCTCTGTCTCTGATGTCTTTTAGGATCACCAAACCCAAATCAGCCCTCACAAACCCAGTCTCTATCCCACCGATCTGGGCTTCAGTTACCTCAGGCTCAGCCACGCTGCAGTCCCAAGATCTCAATGCTGCTCCTATTGCAGAGAGAACACCAGGTATACACTATACACTCATGCAAAGGAGCAACCTTGAGATGCAGGAGCAAGACAAGATCCACCACCACTCTTATCAGGAAGACCCCAGGCTCCTCCAAACCTGCAGGCACCCTACACTGGACCTGCAGGTCCCGACTGAAGTCCGCAGACAGAGGCTTTTGTGGTGATAAACCTGCTGGCACCTGAGCCCCAGCCCCTGGGTGGTGGACCAAAATGGGTGCTGCCATGTGCAACCAAATCTGGAGTCTCCCCCGAAGCAGTCTTCTAGACTGTGGTAGGAGTGGTAGTGGTGGTGGTTGTTGGCAGCAGGTAGCAGCAGCTGCAACTGCAGCTATGGAGGTAGCGTCACCAGGGGATGATTACCTTAGTTTTATAAGTTAAGAACAAATCTCCTAAAGGCAAAGAAATCTTCCTGAGCATTACCCAGCTTATTTTGGTTGAATAAAAACTAAAATACAGATCTGTCTCACTTAAAGGGCTTTTCTCTATGTGCCATGTAGTCTTTCTTATGGTTGAAAAAACTTATGTTATTTGTTACCTGTAAGTTTTGATACAATTTGTAATAATCGAGATAATTACAGAAAATTATGTTAAATTATTATCAAGCATTATGAAAAACTATGCTTAATTATTCATATGTTGAAATGATGAGATATAATTTTTTTTCATATTTTATTGGTGCATTACAGTTGTACATAATGATGGGATTTGTTGTTACATATTCATATATGCACACAATATAACAATATAATTTGGCCAGTATCATTCCCCAATATTTTCCCTTTCCTTTTCATCTTCCTTTGGCTGGTCCCTTTTGTCTATTCTACTGATCTTCCTTTGATTTTCATGAGACTTCCTCCACCTTTCTTTTCCTTTTCTCTTTCTAGCTTCTACAGATGAGAGAAAATATATGACCTTTAACCTTCTTAGTTCAGCTTATTTTGCTTAACATACGGTCTTAAGTTCCATCCATGTTCTTGCAAATGACATAATTTCATTTTTCCTATGGCTGAATAAAATTCCATTGTGTATATATACCTCATTTTCTTTATTCATTCATTTGTTGATGGACACTGAGGCTGTTTCCATAGTTGGATTTTTGTGAACAGTGCTCTGTAAACATGGGTATTCATGCATTACTATAGTATGCTGACTAATTCCTTAGGATAAATACTGAGGAGAGGTATAACTGGGTCATATGGTGGTTCTATTTCTAATCTTTCGAGGAGCTTCCATGCTGATTTTTATAGTGGTTTTATTAATTCATAATTCTACCAACAGTGTAAAAGTGTTTCTTTTTTTTCTATATCCTTTCCAGCATTAATTACTGTTTGTATTCTTGATGGCTATCATTCTGACTGAAATGAGATAAAAATCTCAGTGTTGTTTTGGTTTGCATTTCCCTAAGTGCTAACAATGTCGAACATTTTTCATATATTCATTGGTCATTTATATTTTTCTTTTGAGAAGTGTTTGTTTAGTTCATTTGTACATTTATTAACTGGGTTTTTTGGCATAACTTTTTTGATTTCTTTACATATTGTAGATATTAATCCTCTGTCAGAAGAGTAGCTAGCAAAGATTTTTCTCCCATTCATAGGTTTTCTCTTCACATTCTTATGTTTACTTTTCTGTGCAGAAGCTTTTTAACTTGATGCTGTCCCATATATTAACTCTTGGCATTATTTTCTGAGCTTTAGGAGTTCCTGTGAAAAGTTGTTACCTGTGCCTCTGTTGGAGTATTGACCCTATGTTTTTTTTTCCTAGGAGTTGCATAGTTTTGAGTTTAATTCCTGGGTATTTGATCTATTTTGAGTTGATTTTTTTTTGTGTGTGTGTGTGAAAGGTGAGAGACATGAAGACCAATACAATAGAAGAGAAAACATGAAAACAAATCCCCATAGATACACTCATCTGATTCTAGATGAAGATGCCAAAAACATATGTTGGAGAAAAGACACCCTTTTAAACAAATGGTGTTAGGAAACCTGGATATTCATATGTAAAAGAAATAAATTAGATCCCTCTCTCTCACTCTGCAAAAAAACTACTCAAAATGGATCAAAGACCTAGGAATTCGACCAGAAATTCTGCAATGTCTAGAAGAAAAGGTAGGCCTAATATTCCAACATATTGGCACACTTAAAATACATTAGGGTCACTCTTGGTTTACATGACGGTCCAGTCATATTATGGGTTTTGACAAATGTTTAGTGGCACCTAAAAAATTGATGTTCTAAATGAGCTAAATAAATTTCGTTTATAATAAAGAGCTTCACGATCAAATCACCCAATGGGCAGACTCTTAAGACAAACAGATGTTATCTTGAACTAAATACTGATTCTTAGAAATATGTGACAATACACATTGAGTCAAAATTTGTATCCATAGCTTGTCAGTGATGTTTGAAAAAAAAAATAAATCTTAGAACTTTTAACTATAATGAGTAGATTAAATCAAAAGTGACCTACAGCCTAAAAAGCATATCAAAGTATTTTGCTGTATTTGAATTATTCAACAAAAAGATTTGATTTTGAGAGGGTGAGGTTTTTTTTTCCCCCTTGATCATTGCCAGAGAGATGTTTTGCATTAGGATAAAACCTGTTTGTTTTACATTTTTTCGTGACTATTGCATAGTGCACTAATCTATCTCCCTTCTAGACACTATTGTGTAGCTGGATCACATAGCCTTTCATGTTGTCTTGCAAAAAACAAAACAGTGAGCATCATATTAAAATTGTATACAGAATGATGGAGGAGAAAGTATATTATTCACATAGTAGAATGTCTTTCCACCTATGGCAACTTTCTAATCACACATTGATTTAAAAACCAAGTTCTCAAAAATGTCTCTAGATCTCCATATGTTCAGATTGAACCTAGTCTGAAAATACCTCCTTATTCATGAGTGAGATTAATGTATTAATGTATTCATTCACTCAATTACTTACCCACTTACTTATTTTAATTAACAAATTTAATTACTTATTGAAGTTTTCTCTGTCTGAATAAAATTTATACTAAGATGCTGCCTAGCCCCCATGATTAAGAAACCCTGTTTCTAACATAAAAATCCCTGGTAGGCATATCCCAAAGGACTGGGGTGGCATTAAATTATTCTATACGATACTACAATGGTGGATGCGTGTTATCAAACATTTGCCAAAACCCATAAAATAGATGAACCCAAATGTAAATCTAGAGTGAACTACAGTGGACCTCAATTGATGATGATGTGCCAAATGCAGGGTTATCAATTGTAACAAATTCATTACTCTTCTGTAGGATGTTGATAGGAGGGAAGTTGTGGATGTTTGTACTTCCTCTCACTTTTGGTATAAAACTAAAAAATAGTGTATTAAAAAATCCCTGGTATTCTATACTCAATTTGCATCTTTACTGGATAAAATTAATCTATATATCTATAGAGTGTTCTGTCTACTAACAAACACTGTCCTATCTCCTTTCTAGACACAGTTTTGTATAGCTGGATCACACACCCTTTCATGTTGTCTTTCAAATAACAAAACAGAATAAGCATCATATTAAAACTGTACACAGAATGATGGAGGAGAAAGTATCTACTCACATTGTAAAATGTCTTTCCAAGACATTTTAACCACATTGACTTAAAAACCAGGTTCTCAAAAATGTCTCTAGATTTCCATATATTCAGATTGAACCTAGTTTGAAAATACTTCCTTATTCATGAGTGAGATTAATGTATTAATGCATACTAAAACAGAGATGGATACGACATAGACAATAATAGTCAAAACCACCATTATTAGATTGTTTTTAAAATTTTTGTTAGGAAGAGGTTAGTGGGTCTGATAATTTGTGTAATTTTGTTTTCATAATGAATATAGAGATAGGCATCATTATTGTCTTCCTTCAATAACATCAAAATAAGTAAGGTTTGCAATTTGCCCAATATCATACAGCAAGTACAAAGAAGAGCTGACAATGTATCCCAAGCCCACCTGAAGTCAAATTTGATGCTTTGAGCCATCTGTAGATTCAATATTTATGAAGCATCTACTCTGTGCCTGGACCTTGTGAAGGAATCAGACAAGGGGGTAGGAAATGGGAAGGAATCAGACAAGGGGGGAAAACTGTATCTGTATCTAGCTAGCTAGTTAGCTAACTTATTTAAAAATTATCTAAGCACATTTAAAATTTACAACAAAAAGAATTATTCAGAAAATATAAGTGCTGAGTGAGCTATGATAGAAGAGTGACCTTAAGCAGGTTAGTCAGGGAACCCATCTCTAAGGATAATCTTTCTTTCTTTCTTTTTTTTTTTAGTTGTAGGTGGACACAATGCCTTTATTTTATTTTTTTAATGTGGTGCTGAGGATAGAACCCAGTGCCTCACACATGCGAGGCAAGCACTCTACCACTGAGTCACAATCCCAGTCCACTATAATCTGCATTTTAAATTGAGACAAATGACAAAGAACCACCCATTCCAGTGCAAAATTCCTAAAGTAGAGAACTTAGCATACCCATGTGATCAAAATAAGGATTATAAGACTGAAGCATAGCAGAGCAAAATGGAAAAGGAAGGGTCCAGGACAAGGAGTCTGGATTTGTTTCTAAATGCAATGGAAAGAAGCAACTGGTGGTTTAAAGCAAGAAAGAGATATTCCAGGTACTGTGCAGCTAGCAGTTTGCAGGGAGATGCACACAGAAGCAGTCTAGTTAAGTGCCAGTTAGGCTAGTCTGAAAGGGAGATGATGATAGGTAGGACTAAAAGGTTAATAGTAGAAATGGAATTGAAAGTGTAAATTCAAGAAGCCTAAGTAAAGCACAAAGCTTTTGGTACTGGACCCCTACTGAATGAAAATCCTAAAAATCATTATGAAGACCAATAGCACCGTCATTTTCCATGAAACAGATCCACTCTAGGGATTCAGCAAAGAGCTAATGTCCTATTGAATTAGGTTTAAGATGGCATAAATTCCCTAAGGGAATTATTCTTCCATGGCAGCACTATTATACCATTTGCTCAGTTCATCGATGATGCCAAACAGTAATGGTAGGAATAAAATTAAAGTGAAATAAAACCTTAAAAACTCTAATCATCTTAATAAACACATATTTTAGTTCCTTCCCTGCATTTTATTGCATGATTTTAAATATGAGTAAGATTCAGAAACCAACACTATCCTTCTTTAAAATTGCTTTCCTAAGTGCATTTTGTAATTCACAGGAGTTCTGTAAATCTCATTAAATGATACAAGTAAAGAACTAATAAAGAATACTGGGTCCTTATTCCTGACTGGTTACAGAGGTCCCATTTTCCTTTACAGGCTTTCAATGAAGTTTGATTCCCTACAAAGTGATAAATCGTGAGTACAATTTTAAATACAAATCAGGGCATCAAATAGTTTTATAAATCTCAGGAGAAACACATCCATAGATAAAGTTTCTATTAACCTACTTAATAGGAATATCACCCCAACAACTTTTACATAAATATAATTAGCGTGATCCTATAAAATCGTAGCTTCAGTTGAAGATTAAAGTAGAAGCATTCTGTTTTCATTATCCAAACTCGTGGAGTGCGGTTGACAATTATTCTCACCACATTCAAATTCCATGTGATATTGCCATCTTCTTATATTTAAAAGTACTTTTACTGAAATGTCCTTAAACTTTTCTGTTGCTTCCATATATTATATATATATATATATATATAATGTTATATATATTATATATATATATCCATATATATCCATATATATAAAATAATGTTGCTCAGTGGTTAAGCATCTGTGTATATCTATATACATACATGCCCCAGATGCTTAACCACTGAGCAACATTATTTTGCTTAGAGACAGAGTCTCGCTGAGTTGCTTAGGGCCAGCTAAGTTGCTGAGGCTAGCTTTGAACTTGTGATCCTCCTGCCTTAGCCTCCCAAGCTGTTGGGATAAACATATATTTTTAATGTACATTTATGTTTTCATTTGTGTTTCTGTTCATTTACTTCCCCTGAAACTTGTACAGATCTTGATTTGAGAAATTTTGATCTTATCAAGACTTTGTTTCTGTGTCAAACATTTTAATGTCTCTCAAAGTCTTACTCTACAGGAGGCAGAGCTCTAAGAAACAAATGTCTAGTACTTAAAAGTAAGTAGAAGAAGATACAAGAATTCTGTGTTTTAAAATATTTTATTTTGAATCAGAGAAAAGATACATCATAGTATAAACATCATAGTATAAACAAAGTCACAGGAACTTTATCAGTCTATATAGGATACAGTTTGTCTTAGCCTTTCTGTATCAGTGCCCTCAATATCTATCATAGTGCAGGGACAAAGCACACTGTGCTGCATTTTGACACCATTCTAGTTTAGGCCATCATCGACCCTCACATTGTTTACCTAAGGAATAATTGTAAAAGCTAGTGGTTGTCCTAATTCTTCAATATGATTGGGATTATCTCCATATTTGGTGGACTAGTCATTTTACAACTCTATAAATAGGAAGTTCACTTGTAGAAAACTGAGAATAATACAAATAATTGCTATCCATAGAAATGCAAATTGTGTCCAGTGGAATGCAACTGTCACTTCTACTGACCAATTTTGCAAGTTTTGTATCCATTTGTTAATTTATTTCAGCATTCCTAATCTGACTATAAATATGTGGCATTTTGAGTTCCCTTATGAACCGATTGTAATACTGTAAGTTCCCTCATTAATCAGTTAAAGTTTTTGACAGTGTTTATTTTATATTTGCATGAAAGTCATAATAATTTCATCCCATTTAATATTCCTCCTTTCTAATATTCTATCCACTAAATGAAGACCTCTAGCACCTTGAGGGAGGATCATTCAGTCTTTGCTTCAGTAAAACCAATAAAATAAAATTCCTGCCACATAATGAACCATTTATTTTTGATCCAACTAAACTTGTGCTCAAAGTTGAATAAAATATTCCTCCCTATATTTTAATTCATCGATATCACTTTCTTTACCAGATCTTCAAACAAAAAGACAAATTTCCCTTCCATGTGACAACCACTCAATTTAGAACTATACTGCAGACACTAGCTATAAGGTAGCTGTTGAGCATGTAAAACATGACTGTTCAAAATTGAGGCATGCTGTAAGTATAAAATATCCCCAACATTTGGAATACTTTGTATATAAAAAAAGAGTATAAAACACCTCACTAAATTTCTCAATGGATTGCATGTTGAAATAATATCTTGAATATATTGCATTAAATAAGATATATTATTAAAGTTAGTTTCACCTGTTTCTTTCTACTTTTTTAAAATGTGATTACCAGAAAATTTAAAATCACACTTTGGCTTGCATTTGTAGCTTACATAATGTACCCTCTGGGCAGTACTGTTCTAGAACTCTAATCTCCTCCTCAGTGAGTCACCCTTTATTCACACCATGCATATCCATATTCTCTCACCATGGTCAAACAATCCGGTTTCTTAACTTCTTCAGTTTCCTAGCTCTTTTATCTGGCACATTTCACCTTGCTGAAATTTCAAATAAAGCGTGTGCTCAAGATCAAAGACACTAGGGCACATGAGAATTCTTTATCACCTGATTGAGAATTTGTCTTCCGTTAGCAGAAACTTATATCATGCTATATTTTAATAGACCTTTTTCATATAAATTGCTTTAAAACAAAATCTTTCTCCACCTAATATCTAATTTATAAACTTTGCTGAGTATATGTGTGTGCATGCATCTAAATGAAACATATAACTTGTTTGTCCCACTGAAGAATTGTAACTATCCCTATTATCTTATGCCACCTATAAATGTGAAAAGGTATTTACCATCTATTCTGTAATTTCACTCATGTTATAGATCAGTATTTCTCAATCAATGAGCTTTACTACACCAATGTACCATGAAGTCTCCATAGGTATGCCCCCCAAAATGTTGATCCCCATGTAAAATTAGTTTTTGCGATAAGCAGGCTGAAAACAAATCTACATGACTGTCAGATGGAGCAATGAGCCAGAATAGAAGAGCTGGTAAAGTGCTTACACATTTACATGAGTACTCAAAGGCATAAGGCAATATCAAGCAGACACCAGAGAAACAGAACCTGGTTTGCTCACAAGTGCATATGAAAATGGAAAAGCAGCAGGGCATTCAGCAGTTCTACTCTAAAGCAGAACTGGAGCAAAAGTGACCAAGTAAAAAGTCCAGTAACTATAGCAGTCATTTAATTATTTTAATCATGGTATCAAAATTTTTATATTGAAAATGTATGAACAGATATAAAAAACATTGAGAACTACTGTTATAGATTAAACTTTCAACAAAAAGAAAGAGATCATACCCATGGGACACAGCACTGAAGGAAATCTTTTAGGTTGACATTGAGGTTTAATTGCCAAAGAATCTGGTCTAAATACAGCAAATTCTATCATAAGCAAGTCTGTGTGCTATTTGTCCACAATTGTATCCTCTGAAATAAAGATATATCTTCAGTGTTACCTATTCTGATCTTTGAAATCAGGATTAGCACTACTTAATTTTCTTCTTCTCCTCCCCTCCTCTTCCTCCTCCTCCTCCTCCTCCTCCTCCTCCTCCTCCTCCTCCTCCTCCTCCTCCTCGTCCTCCTCCTCCTCATCATCATCATTATCCTTCTTCTTTTTAAAGGATGAAAGAAAGATTTATTTTGGGTGAAGTTTTCAGAGTTTCAGTTCATGGTAGCTTTGTCCCCTTGCTTCAGGTCTTTGGCAGGGCAGAACATCATGGTGGGAAGGGTGTGGTGGAGTAGAACTGCTGACTTCAGGGCTGGGGTTGTAGCTCAGTGGTAGAATACTTACCTAGCACAGGTTTGATCCTCAGCACCACATTAAAGAAATAAAATAAAGGTACTGTGTCCATCTACAGCTAAAATTAAACAAAGAATCAATTCATGAGGAACAGGGAGGGAGGGAGGGGGAAGATGAGAGAGAGAGAGAGAGAGAGAGAGAGAGAGAGAGAGAGAGAGAGAGAGAGAGAGAGAACACACACTTTTTAAAGGCATTTCCCCAGGGCCTACTTCTTCCAACTAGGCCTTACTTCCTGAAGTTTCCAAAACCTCCTGATAGAAGCGCCACCAACTTGGGATCAAGTCTTCAACACATGAAACTTTTGGAGACATTCCTGATCCAAACTAACATTTTCTTAACTAAGAATGGATTTTCAATTCTATCCAAATGCTTCCCTAGCATCTATAGTAATGCTTGTATTTTTCTATTTATGTAAATCAGCGGAGTATCTTTCCTACTAGTGACCCATCTTTGCATTCTTAGCATAAAGTCCACTTGGGCATTTGTTCTTGATTCTTTATTTTAAATTTAATTTTTAGTTATACATGACAGTAGAGTATAATTTGACTTATTTATACAAACCCCTTTTCTAAATATCCTTGCCAATATTTATTGTTACTTGTGTTCTTTTTTTTTGAAAAAAAATTTATTTGTACATTTTAGATGTAAGTGACAGGAGAGTATATTTTGACATATGGAGTAAATACATACATGGAGTAAAGATCCAATTCTTTAGTTGTACATTATGTGGAGTTTCACTGGTCATGTGGTCAAATATGAACATAGGAAAGTGATGTTGGATTGATTTCCTATTCCTGTCCTGCCTCTCTTATCTTCATTCCCTTTTATCTAATACACTGAACATCTATTCTTTCCTTTCCCCCCCAAGAATAGGAAAATTGTGTCATATGGTGGTTCCATTCCAAGTTTCTGATGAATCTCTATACTGCTTTCCAGAGTGGTCGCTGGTTTACAGTCTCACCAGCAATATGTGAGTGTACGCTTTCCACCACATCCTCGTCAATACTTGTTGTTGTTTGTATTCTTGATAATTGCCATTCTGACTGCAGTGAGGTGGGATCTCAGTGCAGTTTTTTTTTAACTTTTTTTTTAAAATTAATTTTTATCGTAGGTTGTTCAAAACATTACATAGTTCTTGATATATTATATTTCACACTTTGATTCAAGTGGGATATGAACTCCCATTTTTACCCCATATACAGATTGCAGAATCACATCAGTTGCACAACCATTGATTTACATATTGCCATTCTGGTGTCTGTTGTATTCTGCTGCCTTTCCTATCCTCTACTATCCCCCCTCCCCCATCCCCTCCCCTCTTCTCTCTCTACCCCCTCTACTGTAATTCATTTCTCCCCCCTTATATTTTTCCTCCTTTCCCCTCACTTCCTCTTGTATGTAATTTTGTATACCCCTGAGGGTCTCCTTCCATTTACATGCAATTTCCCTTCTCTCTCCCTTTCCCTCCCACCTCTCATCCCTGTTTAATGTTAATCTTCTTCTCATGCTCGTCATCCCTACTCTGTTCTTAGTTACTCTCCTTATATCAAAGAAGACATTTGTCATTTGTTTTTGAGGGATTGGCTAGCTTCACTTAGCATAATCTGCTCTAATGCCATCCATTTCCCTCCAAATTCTATGATTTTGTCATTTCTTAATGCAGAGTAATACTCCATTGTGTATAAATGCCACATTTTTTTTATCCATTTGTCTATTGAAGGGCATCTAGGTTGGTTCCACAGTCTTGCTATTGTGAATTGTGCTGCTATGAACATGGATGTAGCAGTGTCCCTATAGTGTGCTCTTTTTAGGTCTTTAGGGAATAGACCGAGTAGGGGAATAGCTGGATCAAATGGTGGTTCCATTCCGAGCTTTCCAAGAAATCTCCATACTGCTCTCCAAATTGGCCGCACCAATTTGCAGTCCCACCAGCAATGTACAACAGTACCCTTTTCCCCACATCCTCGCCAGCACTTGTTGTTGTTTGACTTCCTAATGGCTGCCAATCTTACTGGAGTGAGATGGTATCTTAGGGTGGTTTTGATTTGCATTTCTCTGACTGCTAGAGATGGTGAGCATTTTTTCATATACTTGTTGATTGATTGTATGTCCTCCTCTGAGAAATTTCTGTTCAGGTCCTTGACCCATTTGTTGATTGGGTTATTTGTTATCTTATTGTCTAATTTTTTGAGTTCTTTGTATATTCTGGATATTAGGGCTCTGTCTGAAGTGTGAGGAGTAAAGATTTGTTCCCAGGACGTAGGCTCCCTATTTACCTCTCTTATTGTTTCTTTTGCTGAGAAAAAACTTTTTAGTTTGAGTAAGTCCTATTTGTTGATTCTAGTTATTAACACTTGTGCTATGGGTGTCCTATTGAGGAATTTGGAGCCCGACCCCACAGTATGTAGATCATAGCCAACTTTTTCTTCTATCAGACGCCATGTCTCTGATTTGATATCAAGTTCCTTGATCCACTTTGAGTTAACTTTTGTGCATGGTGAGAGAAAGGGATTCAGTTTCATTTTGTTGCATATGGATTTCCAGTTTTCCCAACACCATTTGTTGAAGATGCTATCCTTCTTCCATTGCATGCTTTTAGCCCCTTTATCGAATATAAGATAGTTGTAGTTTTGTGGATTGGTTTCTGTGTCCTCTATTCTGTACCATTGGTCCACCCGCCTGTTTTGGTACCAGTACCATGCTGTTTTTGTTACTATTGCTCTGTAGTATAGTTTGAAGTCTGGTATAGCTATACCGCCTGATTCACACTTTCTGCTTAGCATTGTTTTTGCTATTCTGGGTCTTTTATTTTTCCATATGAATTTCATGATTGCTTTCTCTATTTCTACAAGAAATGCCGTTGGGAATTTGATTGGCATTGCATTAAACCTATAGAGAACTTTTGGTAATATCGCCATTTTGATGATGTTAGTTCCGCCTATCCATGAACAGGGTATATTTTTCCATCTTCTAAGATCTTCTTCTATTTCTCTCTTTAGGGTTCTGTAGTTTTCATTGTATAAGTCTTTCACCTCTTTTGTTAGGTTGATTCCCAAGTATTTTATTTTTTTTGAGGATATTGTGAATGGGGTGGTTGTCCTCATTTCCATTTCAGAGGATTTGTTGCTGATATACAGGAATGCCTTTGATTTATGCATGTTGATTTTATATCCTGCCACTTTGCTGAATTCATTTATTAGCTCTAATAGTTTCTTTGTAGACCCTTTTGGGTCTGCTAGGTATAGAATCATGTCATCTGCAAATAGTGATAATTTGAGTTCTTCTTTTCCTATTTTTATGCCTTTAATTTCTTTTGTCTGTCTAATTGCTCTGGCCAGTGATTCGAGAACTATGTTGAACAGAAGTGGTGAGAGAGGGCATCCCTGTCTTGTTCCAGATTTTAGAGGGAATGCCTTCAGTTTTTCTCCATTCAGAATGATGCTAGCCTGAGGCTTAGCATAGATTGCTTTTACAATATTGAGGTATGTTCCTGTTATCCCTAGTTTTTCTAGAGTTTTGAACATAAAGGGATGCTGTACTTTGTCGAATGCTTTTTCCGCATCTATCGAGATGATCATATGGTTCTTATTTTTAAGCCTATTGATGTGGTGAATAACATTTATTGATTTCCGTATATTGAACCAACCTTGCATCCCAGGGATAAATCCTACCTGATCATGGTGCACAATTTTTTTGATATGTTTTTGTATCCGGTTTGCCAGAAGTTTATTGAGGATTTTTGCATCTAGGTTCATTAGAGATATTGGTCTGTAGTTTTCTTTCTTTGAAGTGTTTTTGTCTGGTTTAGGAATCAGGGTGATGTTGGCCTCATAGAATGAATTTGGAAGTTCTCCCTCTTTTTCTATTTCCTGAAATAGCTTGAAAAGTATTGGTATTAATTCCTCTTTAAAGGTTTTGTAAAACTCTGCTGTATACCCATCCGGTCCTGGGCTTTTCTTAGTTGGTAGTCTTTTGATGGTTTCTTCTATTTCCTCAATTGATATTGGTCTGTTTAGGTTGTCAATATCCTCCTGACTCAATCTGGGCAAATCATATGACTTAAGAAATTTATTGATGCCTTCACTATCTTCTATTTTATTGGAGTATAAGGATTCAAAATAATTTCTGATAATCTTCTGTATTTCTGAAGTGTCTGTTGTGATATTGCCTTTTTCATCCCGTATGCTAGTAATTTGAGTTCTCTCTCTTCTTCTCTTTGTTAGCGTGGCTAAGGGTCTGTCGATTTTATTTATTTTTTCAAAGAACCAACTTTTAGTTTTGTCAATTTTTTCAATTGTTTCTTTTGTTTCGATTTCATTAATTTCAGCTCTGATTTTAATTATTTCTTGTCTTCTACTTCTTTTGCTGTTGTTTTGCTCTTCTTTTTCTAGGATTTTGAGTTGAAGTATTAGATCATTTATTTGTTGTTTTTTTCTTTTTTTAAGGAATGAACTCCAAGCAATAAATTTTCCTCTTAGAACTGCTTTCAATGTGTCCCATAGATTCCGATATGTTGTGTCTGTGTTTTCATTTTTCTCTAAGAATTTTTTAATTTCCTCCTTGATGTCTTCTATAACCCATTGATCATTCAGTAACCTATTGTTCATTCTCCAAGTGATGCATGATTTTTTCTTACTTCTTTTATCGTTGATTTTCAATTTCATTCCATTATGATCAGATAAGATGCATGGTATTATCTCTACTCCTTTATATTGTCTAAGAGTTGCCCTGTGACATAATATATGATCTATTTTTGAGAAGGATCCATGTGCTGCTGAGAAAAAAGTGTAACTGCTTGATGTTGGGTGGTATATTCTATATATGTCAATTAAGTCTAGGTTATTAATTATGTTATTGAGTTCTATAGTTTCCTTATTCAACTTTTGTTTGGAAGATCTGTCCAGTGGTGAGAGAGGTGTGTTGAAGTCTCCCATGATTATTGTACGGTGGTCTATTAGACTCTTGAACTTGAAAAGAATTTGTTTGATGAACATAGCTGCACCATTGTTTGGGGCATATATATTTATGATTGTTATGTCTTGTTGGTGTATGGTTCCCTTGAGCAGTATGTAGTGTCCCTCTTCATCCCTTTTGATTAACTTTGGCTTGAAATCTATTTTATTTGATATGAGTATGGACACTCCTGCTTGTTTCCGAAGTCCATATGAGTGATATGATTTTTCCCAACCTTTCACCTTCAGTCTATGTATGTCTTTTCCTATCAAATGCGTCTCCTGAAGGCAGCATATTGTTGGGTCTTGTTTTGTGATCCATTCTACTAGCCTGTGTCTCTTAATTGGTGAGTTTAAGCCATTAACATTTAGGGTTATTATTGAGATTTGGGTTGTTCTTCCAGCCATATTTGTTTATTTATGTTACTAAACATGGTTTGTTTTCCTCTTTGATTATCCCCCCCCTTTACTGTACTACCTCCCGCTGTTGGTTTTCATTGATATTTTCCATTTCCTCTTCCTGTAATGTTTTGCCGAGGATGTTTTGAAGAGATGGTTTTCTAGCTGCAAATTCTTTTAACTTTTGTTTATCGTGGAAGGTTTTAATTTCATCTTCCATCCTGAAGCTTAATTTCGCTGGATACACAATTCTTGGTTGGAACCCATTTTCTTTCAGTGTTTGAAATATGTTATTCCAGGATCTTCTAGCTTTCAGAGTCTGTGTTGAAAGATCAGCTGTTATCCTGATTGGTTTACCCCTAAATGTAATCTGCTTCCTTTCTCTTGTAGCTTTTATGAAGTCTTTCTTTGGAGGATCTATCCAGTTATGGGAGAGGTATGTTAATGTCACCCAGTAGTATTATGTTGTGGTCTATTTGATTCTTGAATTTGAGAAGAGTGTATTTGATATATGTAGATGTTCCACTGTTTGGGGCATAAATATTTACTATTGCTGTATCTTTTGATATATAATTCCCTTCTTTGTTATTTTTGAATAATTTTGGCTTAACTTGCACTTTATCTGATATGAGGATAGAAACCCCAGTTTGTTTTAAAGATCCATGTGAATGATATAATTTTCCCCATCTTTTCACCTTCAGTCTGTGTATGACTTTGCCTATGAGGTGAGTTTCTTGGAGTCAGCATATTGTTGATTTTGTTTTTTAATGCAGTCTTCCAGGCTATGTCTTTTGACTGATAAATTTGGGTTATTTACATTCAATGTTATTATTGACATGTGATTTCTAGTCCCTGTTATTTTATTTTCAGTTTTAAATTTGAGATAGTTTCTCCTTTGATTGACTATCCTTCGAGTGTAGTTCCTCCCTTTGCTAGTTTTCTATTTTGTTTTCATTTCTTCTTCATGATTTTTTTTAGTTTGTGGTATAAATTGTAAATTCTTTTAACTTTTGTTTATTGTGGAAGATTTTTATTTCATCTTCAATTCTGAAGCTTAATTTTGCCAGATATAGTATTCATGGTTGGCATCCATTTTCTTTCAGGGTTTGGTATATATTATTCCAAAACCTCCTAGCTTTTGGAGTCTGGGTTGAGAAATCATTTGAGATCTGAATTGGTTTCCCCTTATATGTAATCTGATATTTTTCCCTTGCAACTTTTAAAATTATATCCTTATTCTGTATGTTAGGCATTTAATTATAATGTGTCTTGGTGTGGATCCATTGGAATTCTGTATATTTGGGGTCCTTTGTAAGCCTCCTGTATTTAATATTCCATTTAATTATTAAGGTTTGGGAAATTTTCGGATATTATTTCATTGAAAAGACTGTGCATTCATTTAGTTTGTATTTCTGAGCCTTCATCTAATCTGATAAATCTTAAGTTTGGTCTTTTCATGTTATCCTGCATTTCCACAGCCTTTCTCTGTTGTCAACTTTATTTTCAAGATTATATATTTGGTCTTCATTCCCTGAAACTCTGTCTTCTAAGTGGTCTAGTCTGCTGGTGATGCTTTCCAATGAGTTTTTAATTTGGTTTACTGATTTCTTTATTTGGAGGATTTCTGACTGATTCTTCTTCAGGATCTCTATTTTCTTATTTAAATGATCTTTCACTTCTTGTATCTTGCCTATGATTTCCCTTCTTACATTATCTTTTTTCTCATAGATCAGTTTAACTATGCATTTTCTAAATTCCTTCTCTGACATTTCCTCTACTGTGATATCTTCCTTCTTTCCTTTTTTTTTTTTTTTTTCAATTGAGGTTAGTGTGGATGGAATGCTTTTCCTGATATCTTCCTCAGCTGAATCACTGTTGGAGAATAGGAAAGCTATTGATTTACTGGTGTTGATTTTGTATCCTTCCACATTATTAAGATGATTTATAAGCTCTAGAAGTTCTTCTGGTGGAATTTTTTGGGTCTTCTCTATATACGTGATCATATCATGAGCAAACAGAGATAGTTTCACTTCTTCTTTTTCTATTTGTATGCCTTTGATTTTCTTCTCTTGCCTGATCTCTCTGGCTGATCTTTCAAGGACTGTATTGAATAGAAGTGGTAAGAATAGAGAGCCTTTCTTGTTCCTGATTTTAGGGGAAATGCTTTCAGATTTTCTCCATCCAGTATGATGTTGGCTTTGAGTTTTTATATATAGCCTTTACAATATTGAGATAAGTTCCTCTATCTCTAGATTTGCCAGTGTTTTAAACATGATTGGGTGCTGGACTTCGTCAAATTGTTTTTCTGCATCTATTGAGATAATCATGTGATTTTTGTCTTTAACTCTATGTGCTGAATTACATTTTTTGATTTGCATATGTTGAATCACCTTGCATACCTGGGATAAAACCACCTGATTGTGGGGTATTATCTTTTTATTGTATTTTTGAATGTGATTTGTCAATATTTTATTGAGGAGTTTTGCATCTATGTTTATCAGCAATATTGATCTGAGGTTTTTTGTCTTTGATGTGTCTTCATCTGGTTTTGCTATCAGGGTGATAGTGGCTTCACAGAATGAATTTGCTAGTGTTGCCTTCTTTTCTATGTCATGGTGTGATTTGAGGAGGATTGGTATTAGTTCTTCTTTAAGTCTGATAGAACCTTGTTGACAATCCATCTGGTCCTGGGCTTTGTTGAAAAGCTTTTAATTCCTGCTTCATTGTTTGATTCTAATTTGTTTAAGTTTTCTGTATTTTCCTAGTTCAACTTGGGTAGGCTATGTGTATCTAGAAATTTGTCAATATCTTCAAGATTTTCTAGCTTATTGGAGTATAAATTTTCAAAATAGTTTCTAATGATCCTTTGGATTTCAAAAGCATTTGTGTTGATATTTCTTTTTCATCTCTAATTTTATTGATTTGGGCTGTATCTTTCTTTTGATTAGTTTGGCTAAGGGTTTATCAATCTTGTTAATTTTTTCAAAGAACCAATTCATTATTTCATTGATCCCTTATATTTTTTTAATTCTCAATTTCATTAATTTTGGCCCTGATCTTGTTTTTTTTTTCTGTTACATTATCAATTTATTTAATGAGACAAATGATAGAGGGAAACAAAATCACCAAAGCAACCTCTCCTCTTCTCCCCAGATAACCACTTCACAGTACTGTTTTTTTTGCTTTCTATTTAATTCTATTATAGATATTTTTCTTTTTTTATTAGTTGCTCAAGACAATAAAATGATCTTGTAATATCACACATTTGATTCAAATGGGGTATGAATGCTTATTTTTCCACGTTGCAGGATCACATTGGTTATACAGCCACATTTATACATACAGCAATACTAGTGTCTGTTGTATTATGCTACCCTGATCTTAATTGTAATTATCATCATATGGCCCCAGAGATTTTTATGTTGTATCTTTACACTCAATTTTTTTTTCTAAGAATTTTAAAGATGTCTTTCCTATTTCTTCTGCTGTTTATTCCTCATTCGAAAGTGTATTATTTAATCTCCAGGTGTTAAATAGTTTCTGTTTTTTATCTTCTCATTGATTATTAATTTCATTCAATTGTAACGTGATCGGATAATAAGATGCAAGGAATTATCTCTTCTTTTTGTATTTGCTAAGATTTGCTTTCACATCTAAAATATGATCTTCTTCAGGAAAGCTCCATGTGCTAATGAGAAGAAAGTGAATTCAGTTGTTGAGGGATAAAATATTCCATAGATGTCTGCTAGGTCCATTTGGTTAATAGTTCTTTTTAGTTCTGAAAAGTATTAGTTTATGTCTGGATGATCTGTCAAACGGTGAGAGAGGTGTATTGAAATCAGCTAATATGTTTGTATTGTGGTCTATTTGATTCTTTATACTGAGAAAGACTTGTTTTATACATATAGAAGCACCATTGTTTGGGGAAAAATTTATATTCATTATTTCTTCTTGTTGGATGATTTCCCTAACCCTTCTTTGTCTCTTCTGATTAATTTTGACTTGAATTCTACTTTGATATAAAAATAACTATACCTGTTTGCTTTTGGTTTCCATCCAAATGGTACATCTTTTTCCATTCT
Source organism: Callospermophilus lateralis (assembly GCF_048772815.1). Classification (NCBI taxonomy): domain Eukaryota; kingdom Metazoa; phylum Chordata; class Mammalia; order Rodentia; family Sciuridae; genus Callospermophilus; species Callospermophilus lateralis. The sequence continues at coordinate 31,579,905 of NC_135319.1, read as the reverse complement.
TTCACCTTCATTTTTGTGGGCATCTTTGCCTGTAAGGTGAATTTCTTGCAAATAACATATAGTTGGGTCCTGTTCTTTAATCCAATCTGCACATCCTTTTCCTTTGATTGAACAGGTAAGGCTATTATAGTCAATGTTATTTTTATTTCCTGCCATTTTGATTTACTTCTAATGTTTAATTCCGATTTGATTCCCCTTTAATTGACTATACTTCCAGTGTGATTTATCCACATGCTGTTTTTCTTATATTTCTCACTTCTTCTGCATGAAATATTTGAAATATTTCAATAATTCACTGTATGTTTTGTAGTGTAGGCATAGTGGTTATGAATTCTTTGTGTTTCTGCTTATCATGATAGGTTTTATTTCATATTCAATTTTGAAGGATTGTTTTGGAAGATATAGTAGTATAGTTTCACACTTGCTTTCTTTCAGGGCTTGGTATGTATTATTCCAAGCCTACTAGATTTTTGTGTCTGGCTTGAGAAATCAGTTGAAATTTGAATTGGATTACTCCTAAATGTTATCTGCCATTTTTCTCTTGCAATATTTAAAAATTCTATCTTTATTCTCTATATTAGGCACTTTAATTATAATGTCTCTTTGAGAGGATCTTTTGGATATTTCTTGTTTAGGGTTCTATGTGATTCTTATATGCAGCTTTCTGTCTTGTTCCTAAAGTTTGATTTTTTTTCTGGTATTATCTTATTTAAAAAGCTGTGTATTCTTTTAGTTTATATTTCAGAGCCTTCATCTACAGTAATGATTCCAAGACTTTGTTTCTTAATGTTATCCCAGATTTCTTGAATATTCTGGTTATGGTCTCTTAGCATATTTATTGTCAAGTTTATTTTCATAATTATATAATTTATCTTCAAGGCCTGAGAATATGTCTTCAGAGTGATCTAACCTGCTGGTGATACTTTCCATTTTTATTATGACCACTTCAGAGCAAAGCCTTGTACTAATCAGCCTAAAGAAAAAAAAACAAATTTGTTGATAATGTTCTCCACAGTTCCCTCTAATCCAGGCATAAAATTGTCATAATATTCTGAATAGATTGAGAAATTAGTTATTAAAGATAGTAAAATTACTATTATATTTTATAAAGCCAGAAAATGAAAGAAAAGAAAAGTTGGGCCAAAAAAAATAAAAAATAAGAAAGGAAAGATAGAAAAGAATAATACAAGGCAAGGAAAAAAGTAAAAAAAAAATAGATACAAAGGATTTGAGGCAGTAGAAGGTAATGTAAGAGGGAAAAGATGGGCAAAGAGGAGCAAGTGAAAACCTGATCTAAGAAAACTAAGAATTATTCCAATTAATGCTTTAAAACATTAGAAGAAATATAATCAAATGGCTGGAGGGTAAAATATTGAACACTAGGGGAACAATTATAGGATCAAAATGAAGAGAAATATATGTACAATCAGAATCAAGAGCCATTTGTGGTAATTTATGCAAAGGTGGAGAAAATTCTTATTGAATCTTCCCGGTATTGATTTCATCAGGATTTGGGATCTTTAGAAGATACCCCTCAATCTTTAGTTTTGGATCCTCCCAGAGGTGATAGGGCACAGGAGCTACCTATCTGGTTGCTATGAATCTCACCAGCTGGTTATTGTTCATAGTCCAGGCTCCTGAGGCAGCATGCTTAGAGTGTGCTGTGTTGCATCTCTTGGCTATTTCTATTGGGATAGAATCATAGGATACAGGGCTCAGGGCTATTGCTCTGACTGATACGGGACACTTTGCCCTCACTCCCGTCCACAAGGTCTTCAATAGAATATCATAGAGCTTTGTGGTTCTCTGCATTTGAGCTCTCACTTCCCATGGTTGTGAATGCTTTCCCCTTTGTTCACTGAATTAGAGGCTGTTTGGCCCACTTATGTCTGAGCTTTTACTGCCCACAACCACGGGCATCTATTTCCATCTTTGCCTGATCTCCAATAGAGGTTGTGTTGAATTCGGGTCAGGGTTAGCATTTCCAAGGAGTCATTAGTTTTATGGTCTGTTTTGCTCCACTCTTGTCTATGGTCAGGGGGAGGAGGGCTTCAATAACTTTCAATTACCAGCAGACCCTCTACAAGTGCCTTCTATATGGATTATCAAGACATTCTGTTTCACAAGTATTCATTCTGGTTTTAACTGTTGCTACGTGAGTGTCGGGAGAAGTTGTGCTCATTTAATTTCTTCTATGGAGGCTGGCTAGCTGTGGACTCCACACAATGGATGCTGTGTCCAGCACGCATTTCAATCCATAATTTGGGTTTAACTGCTTGATCTCCTTCACCGACTTTGTGGTTCCTGTCATGTTTTAGCTTGGTCTGCTTTTATTCCAAGCTGTTGTAAAGGAAGCAAGTTATGGGCTCTTCCTCTCCTTCTTTCTCTCTTTGTTACTCCTCCCCTTGACCCCATCCTGGGATGGGCTCAGGATTAAGGATTTCTGTTCTTATTTTCTGCTCCAGGAAACCAAACTTCAAGTCCTTCCAAGACTCACACTGTCCAGTATTGAGTTTTAGAGTGCTCTGTTACCTAAGATCTCCTGTTCTTTCACTGCCTCCTTTCTGGGGTGTGGAAGGGTCAGGAGATGTGACTTTAGATCTGCTCCCATTATCTTCTCTTCCTATTAATGTTTGATTTAAATTCTTGATGTTGATACTTAAAACAGTTGAGAGAGACCTGCAATAGACTGGTTCAAAGTAATAATCACAATCAATATGAGACATTATGCAGCTTATTGTTTTAAACTCTTTTTTGCCCTCTTGGTTTGTTAAGGAACTTTGTTTTATATATACATTATATAACATAAGAACACAGAGTATGTAAGGTGGCTTATTTTTATTTTTCTAATGTACTATTATTTAACCAATGTAACTGCTAATTCTCTGGAAGCAGGTGGCAATTACTTGTCTGGAGACAGGAGGAAAGAGGATGAGAGAACCCTCAGGAAAATATCAACTCTCAGGTGAGAACAAAAGCACACAAATTTAATGTTTTAATTGTGATGGAATTAAGACAATTATTGCCCTTTAATTGTTGTGAAATGGAGGCTTTAATTCTATAAATAAATAAATAAATAAATAAATATCTTGCTCTTTTATCACACTGTTCCCAACAAAATAGTTTGGTTTTTAAGAACTGCTACTGTATGGTGATATTAAGTCCATGGCTTTTAACATAATGATTATGTAAGGACACTTTTGTGTAAAATTTTCCTTTAAAACTGAACCATATTAATATGATTCCTTGGTTTCATCTAAATTTTGACTTATTTATTGAATATTTCTTTCACACATACTAAACATGTTTGCTTTTCTTTTAATTCTCTCTGTGTTTTTTTCAGAACATAATTTCTTTGGTCTGCATCATTAATAAACTTTTTTAAAAATTTAATAATGGGTAGAAAATACTTGGTTTTGCTTCATGTCATGTGTTTTAGTCAGCTTTCCATCTCTGTGACCAAAAGGCCTGTCAAGGAAATTAGAGGAAGAAAAGTTTATTTAGGGCTCACAGTTTCAGAGGTTTCAGTCATCATGGTCAAAAGGTGCGGCAGAAGAAAGCAGCTTAGGACCTGGCAACGAGGGAGCAGAGCAAGAGCTCTCTTACCTGGGATAAAATACAAACTCCAAAGTCACTCCCCAGTGATCTGCTTTCTCCAGTCATATTCTCCCTGCTTACAGTTACCACTATTAATCCATATTATTGAATTAACCCTGTGATTAGGTTAAGGCTCTCTTATCCCAATCATTTCACCTCTGAAAATTCTAGCCTTTTCTCAAACATAAACCTTTTTGGGGAACCATGGCATCATATTTCTAATAATTTTTGTTTAGAATTGTTTCAGATCAGATTGGAATGTTTCAAATCAGTATAATCAGAGGACATATTATGAGATTTCAAACATGTATATTCTTGAAAAGATGACATTGTTCACACATTAGGAATTTTGTATGGCATCTTTTTATTTACAAAGCCTATGTTTTTACTTTGGGTATTGGAGCTTAAACCCAGGGCCCTGTACATGCTAAGCATATGCTCTGCTGCTACACTACAACCCCCCTCCTGTGAATTTTAAATGCACATCTCACACTGTGTATGTTTTTATATATTATCATATTCCCTTATTTATGTTGTTGATTTAGAGTTTTATGATAATATTTTAACACTCATTTAATGTGTTATTTTATTATCATACATAGGACATAAATAATTTCAATAGATATTTAAACATTAAATAAAATGCAACAAACCTCCACATCTATAATTGAGGTTTTATTTGGAAGGCCAGTGGTATTCGAAGTAATTTGCATGTGTGCCATCAATCAAGAACATGACTCATTTAACTCTCGAGACTGGAGAAGCAGATGATGACATGACCTGGAGACCTCACTGCAGCCCCATTTGCCACCTCCTTCGAGAAAAATGATTAAAAGCTTTGTCAGTCTTTTGACTAGAGGAAAGTTTCAAAATCATGGTCCTTCATGCATGAAAAACTTGAATATTTTCAGCATCATATATTTTAGTTTTGCAGAGAATATTAATGTGAGGGTAAAGAAGAGATTTAAATTGGAAGTAAAATGAAGTTATTTCCAGCAATTTTTACTTAAATTGATGTCTGTGGTGCCTGTAGGGTTTTACTTTTTTTTTTTTTTCATAGTTATGACCAGTATTGTCTCATTACTTGGAGCAGAAATTGGAATATGGGAAAAAGCATATGGAGAGGATAAGAGGGTAATGGATTTGAAGGAGATGGGATCAGGTGTTCAAATGGCATTCCCTTAGAGTTTCATTCTATGTGATAGTTCTGGTTGTCCCTGCCCTCCTCTCCCCTTTAAATGGCTTTCTTCTGTACATTTTTTAGAATCAACATTGTGGCATCTCTTCCAGGAAGACTTCCATGACCTTCGAGACTGAATTCGTGTTTGTAATTATATATGTAAATCATAAACGTTTTATTTCACCCATTCTCCATCACAGTTATATTTGTTTGCTTTCCTGATGTAGGCTTTCTTAGGCAGGGATTGCATCTTACTCACCAGTGATGAGTTCATGTTTGTTGGGGAAGAATTGTTCAATGAATTATTGATTGTCATTCGGCTTGGAAAAACTGAATAAACTGTGTACCCTGGGCTGCTATACATTTGGGATAGTAGAGTACATTTAAAGGGATAATTTAAAAATCCTAAAGAGTAAGCCAAGGCCACTGTTGTCATCATAACCATGTGTCAGAGTTGACATCTATGGCAAAGTTAATAATAAATTGATCAGCTATGTGACTTCCAAAATTAGTGATCTTTAAGTCAATTAAGAGCAAGTGAACCTAAAGTGTTGTAGGCTTTTCCTATACAACAGAATTAGTAATTTCATTGGTCAAAAGTGCCAGGTAGATTTATATTATTTAAAGAAAATATGCCAGAAAATGTGGCATATAAAAATACATGGTAATTGTGCATTATAGCACCTCTTTATGTGATATAGGAGTTATTCTAATAGTAAAACAAATGCATATTGTAACATGGGCATATAAAGTCTTATCAAAAAGCCCATAAAAGCACATAAATGTCTTACTTCCTCAAATCAGCGAAGCAAAATGTCTGAAATGAATATTGCATTTAAAAGAAGAGTCCTTTTATTTTCTTATCTACGTGGTTCAGTTGGTTGAAAAATTCAGCCATCCATTATTTATCTTCCCTGAGTTTGAGTTTCAGATTGCTTTTGGTCACAACCAAATTAAAGCATGGAGAAAACTTTTTATCACAGGCAATTTTCATTCCTACTCATAGGATACCTGTGCTTTGTAAGGCCATTTTTCTGTATAATTATGACAAGTATTCATTATAGCTCTTATTTTTATTTTTCAATTAATCAGGTTGAACTTATTTTTCTTTATTAGCAAACCTTTTTTTAAAAGAAACCTTGACATTACCATCAATATTTTCTTCTTTCCTTGCCAAACTGTGATATGATTATTAGAAATCTACATAGAAATAAATATTTTGATCAATTTATAAATAAAATAATCTGGTAATGTGGTTACTTGCTGGCCCTTGTCTACTCTCCTGAATGGAAACTGTGTCCTCTAACCTGTGGGTGTAAACAGGTTGGTTGTGGATTTTCTTGCCGGTGTAGTTTGTTCCCAGACTCATCTTTTAGTGCTATGCTATCAGGTCTTAGCCCTGGTTCTCCGACAGACACCCAGAGCCCTCCTTAGACAAGTGCCTGTGCTACACAGGAGCCAGAAGTAGAGCAGCCTTTCATACGGGTTTGCTTCCTGATAGTGGTACAGGACTATTTTTGGGATGCACTGAACTTTGGCTTTAATTGTGGCAGAATGTGCCCAAATCTGCTGTTCAGTATGACCTATGGGAAGCTTAGTTATTGCATATGGATTTTAATATGGAAGTGTTATTGATAACAGCACGAATAGTGTGGGCTATGAAGGACTAAAGAAGCCTCTCATATTTATTCACTCATTTCAATTGTGACTCCCCCCCAAAAGTACAGCATATGACATACTTCAGAATTTTGAGTCATAGGAGAGAGAGAGAGAGAGAGAGAGAGAGAGAGAAAGAAAGGCTTATTATTCAGCCATATACAAATCACAAGATGTGAAAGGAGTTTTGGAACTGCCTTATTATGTTCAAATAATTTATAATAATAGCAATAGCAATTAAATATAATTAAAAGATTCCTACTGGAGACAGAGGGCTTCTGCCCTTTGCAATCAACAATACCTGTATAACAATGAACCAGTTGGTTTACTAGTTAGTTTACTAATATCAAAACAGACTTATAGTCAACCAATTCTGATCTTAGAGAAAATAGTTCATTTTACCAGAACTTGCTGACATTGCTTGGGAGGGCAGATATTTGTTACATGAAGTTTGCTTGATCCTCTTACATTATACTGCAGGAAAAAAAATGCTAGAAAGGGTATTTGTGCAATAAAATCTGAGTTACAGGTAGATATTTGGTGAAAATTTTATTTATCATAAAATTCAAGTTCTTATCTTCATTGCCCCTTTTCCTTGTTTGAGGATTGAGCACAACACAACTTTTCTTCAATTGATTGTGCAAAACAGCAAGGATCTGATAATACGTAATAAGTAAAAATAAGTAAGGACCTTTTTAAAGTTGCTTCTGAAAATATATAGCATCCTTTGCAAGCAGTGCATAGGGGTTGGTTTGTGGACTACATTAATAAAATGGTCACACTACTTTATGGAGCGGTTTCTATGTGAAGGTGGGCTGAGACCGAGGGGGAACCAGTGTTTCAGTTCCAGTTCAAATGCAGGAGAAAAGTTGATGCCTTAGTTCCAAGGCCAACTGGCAAGAATTTTCTCCTATTTTGGGAAGGGTCAAATTTAATATATTATTCAGGCCTTTGACTGAATGAAGTACAGCCACAATCTAAGCAATGCAGCAAGAACCTGTCTCTAAATTAAAAAATTCAGACAGTGGTTTAGTGGTTAAGTGCCCCTGGGTTCAATTCCTGGTTAACAAAAAAGCAGTCTACATTACTACTCAATGTGCCAATTTCAAGACCTAACTCATTTAAAATCATCCTCCAGAGACACCTAGAATGTCATTTGACCAAATATCTGGGCATCCTGTAGCCCAGTCAATATGATACATAAAACTAGTGGTTATATCAGCATTTGTTCACCAATTGAAGTGAAGGCTTTAGGGAGTTACTATCAGAGAAGAAGAACATAGGAGTGTTTTGGCAACATTGGTGGGAAATAACTGAAGCAAAAATCAATCAAAGTATATTTTGTTTCTTCCACTGATCTTAGTTGAAAGGGAGATTCAACTTAGTGTAACAAATGTACAGTTTGAGGACTGCAGAAGCAATTAGCTTGGTTATGGTGAAGAGAATTTTTCCTTTTTACTTCTATTGTAATCTGACTACTATACATTTAGTCCTGTGTATCTTTGGTTTCCACATCCATGAGTTCAACCAACCGTGGTTAGAAAATATTTGAAAAAAAAAATTGGTTCTCTATGGAACACACAGACTTTTTTCCTTATCATTATCCCCTGAACATTACAGTGTAATAATTATTTACATTATATTAAGCATAATAAGTAATCTGTAGATGATTTAAATTATAGAGATGACATGCATAGGTTATATACTAATGACACTATTTTATATAAGAAAACTGAGGATTTGCAGATTTTGGTATCTGCATGGGTCTAGAAGTAATATCCCCCTGGAAATTGAAGGATGACTATATTTTTTGATGGTCAATTGCATCATAAGGTAATAGCATAGTATTATATTTAAATATTATGTATAACTTCTGGATGTAAGTTAAGATGTGCTTTCATCTCAGAAATCATCCTGGGATGATAATTATTTAGCTTTATTTTTTTGTGGTTTAGCTTTGATTTAAATACTCTGAAATACAGCATTTGATAAAAATGTATCTTTGTTTTTCATATATATATATATATTTTACCCCCTGAGAATTCAGAAAATTTCAGAAGTGCATTACATTCCAAGATTTTTTTTCGGGGGTTGGGATAGAGTTATAGTCTTAGCAAACATGGTCTTTCCTTTGACCCAGGAAGAGTGTCCCTGGGGCATGTCCCTTACCCCTGATTTGGCTTTCTTGCCATTGCTATGCCATTAATACCTGTATAATCATTTTTGAGACATATGGTAGAAAACAAAGTATAAAGGAAAGTGAGAAATTACTTTGCTCTTAAAGGGTATGATGGGGTCACCAGGCAGGGTTAAGCCTGCAGAATCCCTTTTTTAGAGGTGGGTAAGATCAGCCCAGGTAGGGACTGGATATTGTATAGTTAGTGAAGGCCTCACATTGTCTTCTTCAGTAAAGATGGAAGGAGCTTAGGAAGTGAGCTACATTGCTATCTGGGAGAAGAGAATCCCAGGTAGAGGAAAGAGCAACCTCAAAAGCTTGGAGGAAGAGAATCCCTATGACTGCCCTCACTTCTAACAACTGCCATAAGTTCAGGGATCTCTAGCGCTATGTTCCTGTCTGATCACCTAGCTATAAATTTGAGGATTTGCGCAACCAACTTCAGGTCTGATACTTTGCTAGGATGACTCAGAACTCAGGAAAACTTTATACTTAAAGGCTACAGACTCATAATGAACAAAAGGCTACAAATTAGAACCAGCATCAGGAAGAAAGGCATAGGGCCAAGTCTGAGAGGGTTCCATATGTGATTCTATCATGCTCAGGAATTGCAACCTCCCAGCATTGGAGTGTATTAATACCGTCACAAGGTATTGCTACCAGGGAAGATCACTTGAACAGTGGGGCCCCGATATATATTTTTTGAGTTATCATTAAAAAGTGATGATTGATCAATTCATTGGATACATGGTGGAACTCAATATCTGATTCCCTTTCACTCACTCCTTCCTCAAAGGTCAGGCTGATTTCACATTGTGGAAAGCCCAACCTATTAATCAGATTTGGCCTATTTATCATGGTAAGTTCCCAATTCAGTCATCCTGTTGGCATAACTATGGGATATGTTCAGAGGGGCACACCGTAAATAACGAACACGTTCCCATCACTTGGGAAATTCCAAAGGTTTAATGTCCAGGAACTGGGGACAAATTGCAGCTGAATTCTTGATTATATAAATAGACCTTATGTTGGTTACATAGAAATATTGTGATAAAATTAAGTATATATTTTCACTTTCATAATTCTTATCAATTCAATATGAATTTTCCACTGATTCTATGCACTTAATAAGAACAGATATTTTATAATCTGTTATTTTCCCCCTGTGGACTATTTGCCACATATATTATTACTCCTCATATGTTTTTTTCATTATTCTTTTTCTTTTTGTGATTACAGGTATGGTACTGAGTGGATAAATTGGATAATCATAATTCTGTCATTTATGTGGTAAGTACTTCTGTGCTTTTGAATTATTGCTGCTTGAAAGTTCAAGGTTTCTTTTTCACACACTCGTCTACACTCAGGTTGAAATTTTCTCCATAAGGTTACCACTCCTACATTGGGAGTTTGAATGAATAGTTATGCTGACACATAATCAGTTAAATACATTATTTATTCATTTATTTTTCAGTACAGGGTATCGAATCCAGGGGTGCTTTACCACTGAACTACATCCCATTTCTTTTTATTTTTTATTTTGAGACAGGGTCTCACTAAGTTACTGAGGGCCTTGCTGAATTGCTGAGGCTGCCCTTGAACCTGTGATTCTCCTGCTTCAGTCTCTTTGAGTTTCTGGGATCATACGCATGTGCCTCTGTGCCTGGATGAATCAATTTTAATTGGCAGTGCTACTCATATTTCTCATAAGGTTAGTGCTAGTGGCCATTCATTGAAGAAAACTCTAAGAGCTGTGTAGTGTTTTGAATTTCTGTTAATGTCAAATATACAGAGTTGGGAATTATTATTATTATTGTGGTACTGGGGATCAAACCCAGGGTCATTTAACCATTGAGTTAGATCCCCAGCACTTTTTATATTTTATTTTGAGACTGGGTGTTGCTAAGTGACTGAGGCTGACCTGGAACTTGGTATCCTCCTAACTCAGCCTCTGGAATCTCTGGGATTATAGGTGTGTGTCACTGCACTGGGCTGGGAATTCTTATATTTTGATTTCCCTCCTTTGCCATAGATATATTCACTTTCTAAGATCAGATACTCTATTTCTATAGCTTTGAAGAGGAACTGTGGAAGAGATAAGCAGTGTTGCAGCAGAGCAGTCAAGCTAGTCTGGGCCAATAGCTAATGCCGCAATCTGGCTGGGCACAATTCAGGAGCCACTTGTCAAAAGAAATGAGCTTTATTTTTAGAACACACACACTGCACCACACAGCTCTTCAGGAATTTCCTCAAACCCCAACTGCCACCACCAGCTTCCCACAAGCCTCTCAACCTCCCCCATTCCTCCTGCTCTTGAGGCCGATTGGCTGGGTTGCGTGGGCGGAGCCACAAAAGTCCCCCAATAAGCAGCTCCATGGTCTGAAAGGGCGGGGAAACAGCCCAATGAACATCACTGCAGAGGAGCCACTCAGTTGGCAGCTAGAAGTTTGCAGGGGCCGCTGTGAGCCAATCATCAGCTGGCAGCTAGAAATTTGCTGGCAGCTGGAAGTTTGCTGGGGCCCCTTCGGCTGTAGCTCTCAACATCTCCCCCTCTCTGTTTAAACAACAAGCATGTGGCTTAGGGACCCTGCCTGCCTTAGGTTGTCCAATAGTACATATGGTCCTTACCTGTCATCGGATGAGCTGACCTCAAGGCGTCGGCCTCCTGTCTTAGGTTGGTACCATTGCAATTGGATCTTACCCGTCATTGACTACTGGTCCAGCATACAGCCACACCTGTGGATAGGTCTTTGTACCAGAGGGGGGATGAGGTTCTTTGCCTCACCTCTGTTGGCCCCCAAATTTTAGCTGAACGACCATCAAAAGCAGAAGGGAGGAGAATACACCAAGCCAATTGACGGCTCCTTTTGGAAAAATTGTACCACCGATGACACCATCAGCAAAAATACCCCAACACTACCACAAGTTGCTGCACCAACAGATAGTTCACAATGCATACAAGTGATACATAGTCCAGGCAAGTTCTGCAAGCAGTTCAGTGATAGCTATTGCAGAAGCTGTAGATTGGTTTTATCTTTGTCTTCACCAGCTGTGGCTCTCAACAGGACATGAATAGCAGGAGCAGAGACTATTGGAAACCACATCAAAAGCTACTCGCCATACAAGAGCTCCGATCAGGAGTGGTAGAGATGATATTCACTGAGATGAAGAAGACTATACTAAGAGCTTCTTTGTGTGGAGGGTAGGGTGGTATAAGTTAGAACTTTTTGTTTTCAAGATGTCAAATTTGACATGGATCGTAAACACACAAGTTGGATATATGTCTGACGGGAAAGGGAGCTATTCAAGCAAGAGATAATCAAATAGGAATCACCTTGCATATTGTTTCTTTATGACACTCCAATACCCATGGGAGCACACGTGTTAGCTTATGTTTCACATGAGGCAATCGTGTATTATCATCAGCAGAAGTCCCAAAGCCACACTTCGTAGGTTGAATCCCTGCTCTCCCACACACTAACTGCTTTACCATGAGTAAGGTACTTAATATTTTTTTGTACCTCAACATTCTCATTCATAAATTGGAGATAATAACTAAAACATCAGGCCATGTTGAATGTGTAAAAATATATGAAAACATCTTGGAGTAAGGCTTTGCTCATAGTAAGTGCAGTATTTGCACTAATATTGTTATTTAAAAAAGTCACATTTTAAATGGCATGTAACTTGAGAATATTGTTGCCACCTGACAACTTTGGAAGGATAAAAATTTAGTGATCTGTCAATAAATGCTTTAGTTCATCCTATTTTTCTACATGTGATCTCTGACTGTACTCCCAGAACATTTAAAATACTAGTATTATAAATATTAAATTTAAAACCCTAGTAAAGGAAAACTATTTGGTATGAATAAAGCCATTATATCACAAAAAAATCAACCAACTGAAGATTTCAAAGCAGAAATTTCAAATACATTTAATGTGTTCATTTAAAAATAGAATCATTCTTCCATTCAACAAAATTTTTGTTTATGCCCCTTATAGCTAGATTCTGAGAATACTTAATCTAAAAGAACATAGATTCCTGAATACTGTGCCATCTGCCCCTTTTCTAGAGTAGGTCAAAGATTATACTGGGATTTTTCAGTATCACAGTTCAGAAACAGTTTTGGTAGTGAAAGGAAAATTTCCTTAATTTCTTTTTCTAAGAGAAGAGTGGATCATAAAATACTGGTGGTGGGTGAGAAGCCAGCCTTAAGGATTCTGAGAATGCACATCTGGAGCTATTCTGTGTGACAGGAGTGCTGGGCTTTGTGTCCCTATGCTACTAGGTCGAAAATAGCTTCTGTTTTCATATTGGACTTCTGTATAATTTTTAAAAAATGTTCTTGAGTAAATAAAAAGTTTTGAAAAATCATAACTTTAAAAGAAGTCTCTCCCCAAATATCTTGCACTTATGACTTTTATAATTGTCATCATTAGGGTTCAAACACAAATGTGTCTGAGAAAGTTACAGGGACCATCAAGGGAGAAACGTCACACTGTATTTCTTGCTTAGATGTTTTCGGGTGGAGTGAGGAGTAAGGAGTTTTGTGGAAAAGGGGAGAAGACAGAGGGCTGTGGAACGCGTGGCACTGGAGGATTTGGAAGCCCAAGGGGATTTACACCGAGAAAAATTTTAATGGTGAAAGAGCAGTATGAAAGTAGTGAATTCTTGTGGGGAACATGCTGTGTGAAAGTATTAGTTGCACAGAGATGAAAGGGACAAAAATAAAGTCTACTTTAAAGTTAGGCTTTAGGTTGACTGCTTTCTGGTTTTTATATGTCTGGAGTGATATGGTTCTCTGCGAGAAACACAGGGCTGCACATGAGAACTGATCCAGGACGAGCTGGTAGAGAAACTCAAAGTGCATGTGTGCTACAAAATATGTGCCTGTGCTCACATGCAGCTTAAATTTGGGTGGGGGGTTCTGGGTTAAACTGATCAAGTAGCCAGTGCAAATAATATACAGTTTCTCTCTCTGGAATGTTTAGTACTTTCTCATTTTGAGAAAACTTGGGATGTTTTGTGTACAAAAATGAGATAAAGTACAGACATATTCCAAAATTTCTTGTTTTGTAAAACACAGTACTAAATATAGTCCAAACTCTAAAACACATTTCAGTGATGGTCTTATGTCTAAAAAAAATTCAGTTGGTTAAATTAACTGACTTCTATTTTAATTTTTAAAATTTAGGCTACACCTGCAAATAAGAGTTTGGACTCTCCAGGTTCTATAAAACAGAATAAATAATAGGAAGACAATAAATTGAGAACTCCCTGCATGCCCTTGTTTTGCACAATCTCAGGCAAGCTGGGTCTCAATGCCATTTTATGCATCAGGATAGTAATGCCTACTACCTTACATATCTCTTATGAAAAGTCTTTCTGTTTATCTGATAGAATTAAATTCAGTTTCCCTGCCTATGTCATCTAGGGGACAGTCTTGCAATCCATGTTTGTAGGCCATTATCTCTCAAAGGGTTGGAAGGTCAGGGTGGAGTATACAAAAATTTCCCACTCACTACAGGTAATCATATAACCTTTCTATCAAAGTTTGATGATTAGATGGAATGTTGGTGCTGAACTTTGCACCTGGGAGAGATGTCATCTGAAAAGAAAGCTTCAAGGAGCCTTGCAAGGGACATGGTTTGTGTAAGCAAATATTTTTTTTCAAAGTCTGTTCACTTCCATCAAGAATGGCGAATTTTAACTGATTCAGTGAAGCAGCAAACACATCTCACCTCTTCAGCAGGAATAACCTTTGCTGAAGCACATGAATGTTTTCTTTCTATCTCCAGGCTCTGTTTTCTCTTCAGTGGAATCTTGATGACACTAACGCACTTGAGGTATATCTCTAGTTCCTTCTGTTGATGTGAGATTCAAATGTGAATCTGAGGATTCTGAATGTGACTTGAGCAGGTCCTATTAAACTATGTCAAGAAGGAAGAAGGAGAGCAAGCTGATGAGTTTTAAGCACTTATGTCCATTCAACATATTTTACAAAAACTTACAGCATCAATATCTTTTTTATAATGGGAATTGAATCCTGGGGTGCTCAACCCTGAGCTACATCCCCAGCCCTTTTTAAAACTTTTTCTTTTCATTTTTTTTTTTTTTAAATTTGAGACAGGGGTTTACTAAGTCCTTTGGTCCTTGCTAAGTTTGGTCTTGAATTTGTGATCCTTCTGCCTCAGCCTCCCAAGCTACTGGACACAGTCATGCACCATTGTGCCCAGCTAGTGTTTTGCTTTCTGGCATTATAGTTTGGGTCTCAAATCTCTCGTAAAGGCTCATGTATTAAATACTTGGTCCCCAGCCTTTTGTGCTATTGGGCGGTGGTGGAACCTTTAAGAGTTAGGGCCTTGGAAAAGCAAGTCAATTCATGAGTATGGACCTTTGACGGAGATATTGGGACTCTAGTCCCTTTCTGTTTTTCTTTGCTTCCTGGCTGCCATGAGGTGAGCGAATCTTGCTATGTTTTAGATACGTTCACCAAAAGATCATGTGTAAGACAAAGCAAGAAAGCTTAGAGATGAAATAATTGTGTTATGAGAGTTTTAACCAATATATGAGTATATTGATATGGATTAACTGGGTGGTAATTGTAGGCAGGTAGGGAGTGGTCAGATGAGGTAGGTTACTGGGGTCTGTCTTTGGGGATTATATTTTGTTGCTGGTGAATAGAGCTCTCTCTGTTGCCTTTCATCATGTTCTGAACTGCTTTTGTCCTCCATAATGTTCTGCCTCACCTCAGGTTCCCAGAGCAATGGAGTCACACATCTATGGACAGAGAGCTCTTAAACCCTGTATCCCAAATAAACTTTCCCTTCTCTACGTTGTTCTTGTCAGTTCTTTTTAGTTAGCCACAAGAAAGCTGACTAAAACAGGCCTCCTCCACTATGTACTCCTGCCATGAAGTTCTGTGCCACCATAGGCCCAAACCAATGGTTCAAAGCAATCATAAATTGAAGCCTATGAAACTGTGAGCCAAAATAAACCTTTTCTCCTTTTAATTTTCTTAACTCAGGTATTTTGTAACAGTAACAGAAAACTGACTGATACATGTGGTAAAAAAAAAATATATATATAGCTCTTAAGAGACCACCCCCATACTACATCTTATATGTAACCTTATTTAGTTCTGAAGAAATTATTTTCCTTTTTATAAAAGAATTTAAAAACCCAAAGTGCTAGACTATGATTGATATGATTTAGACAGAAAATGCTCAATGAGATCCCTTTGTTATGTCTATGTAGCTGGAAGTATTCTGCCAGGCATAATCCTAGTGGTACCTCCTTGGAAGTGAGGTTCAGAAGTGTGATGTAGGCAACGGCTGTTATCCTTCAGGATAGTGGGTGTGGTTTTTGTTATCCTGGGACTGTGAAAGTAATAATACCCAGATTCTGGATGTTTCTTCTGAATGTTTGATAGGTACTCATCATTGGGCTACCTGTTTTATATTTAATTTTCAGAAGAAATACAAGATTAAAATGTTCCCCATTTTACAGATGATAAAAAGGACCAGGGGATAACTTGTTTGAAGTCACACATAGGCTTAAGCAATACATAATTTGAACCAGGACTTATTCGAAACCAAAAATCTATGCCCTAACCAAGCCTTTTCCTTATGTGAACTCAAAGGGAGAACTTTAATCTTAGACCCAGTAGTAATGGAGGAATCCTATTTTTTGAGCATGAAAAGAGAAGTATCCTCTATCACAATGATATTTGGAGCATGAAGTACTAAGATAGATGGAAGTTTTCCCATTACTTTTCAAGTTGAGGATGGTTTCCATTTCAAGCCCCAGTAACCTTCTACCTTGCTTCTTTTTTCCCCCCTTTATACTAAGAATGGATCCTTAAAGGGAATGGGTTGATTCTGATAGAGGGAATAGGGAGGAAAAAGAAAGACAAGATTTCTTCTTTTGGGGATTTGTCTCTTATCACAAGATATGTCCATAGGGGGAAAACTCAACTTGAAATTTAAAAACTCATTTTCAGTTCTTTCAAGGACCTTGATTGAATAATTGAAATAGAGGAGTTTATAATTCATCAAATCATCACTTTTGTATATTTCAACTTAAAAAAATCACTCTTCAGGAGTTTCAAAAAGTCAAATTAGAGAAAAATCAGAAGGCTCAGTGTTTTTAGTTAATTTTATTTTTCAGTGCTGTGACCAAAAGACCTGACAAGAACACTTAGAGCAAGAAAACACAGGGCCACCTTATTTAAAGGCCATTCATCCCTCTGCTGGTCACACCATTTCACCTAGTCAATTCTATCACTTGTTTAGGATGAGCTGAAATGATTCATTTACTGGCTCATTGTCTTTTCTCCTTAATAAAGCGCTAGGATCATGAGATCAGGGACCCTTTAGTCTTGTTCCTTGATATTCTTCAGAGTCCAGATGACAGCCAGTCAGATATGAAATGCAAAAATTGACTAAGGAGAGGCCATAATAGGGCACACCTTTTAGGAATAAGGACATGTTAATCTATTTAAGCCTATCTCAACTGTTCTTTATTTATTGTGAAAATCATCTCTCCTAGCTTTTTTTTTTTTTTAAACTATAGTCAACCCACATTTAATACTATACCAGAACTTCTTTCTCTAGTCTACCAGTAACTTACTATCCATTGGTCAACCTCTCCACCTCTCCCTGTTCCCCATCTTCTCCCAGCCACCCCAGTCACTGGTAACCACCATTCTACTCTGAATTTTGTGAGATCAGCTTTTTTAGGTTCTCACATATGAGAGAGATCACGCACTACTTGTCTTTTTGTGCCTGGTGTATTTCACTTAGTGTCATCATCTTGAGTTCTATGCATGTTACTGAAAATAATAGGCCTTCATTCTTTTCTTTTTTCTTTTTTTTTAAATGGAGGAACAAGCCAATTGTTGAAAAGAATTTTGAATATGCAGAGAAATGTGAATGCTGATTAAATACTTTCTATTATTATGGGCTCTTTATAATTTTTTTTGAAGTGCAGAAGGCTGTCCTTGGAGAATTCTGTGCTGTAAAAGGGTTTCAAAGCAATTTAAGTAATAGTTTCAGCTTGGCCCCAGATGAGTACACTGAGTAGTTGGGTATTTTGCCATTATCTAGTCTCTTTTCTCCTCTAGTAATGCTTTTCATCTCCTCTACTTTTTCGGACCAATTTTCCAGACTTCTTTTTGCAAACTTCTGCATGGCATCTCCATTTTCAATCTTTCAACTTTTTTGTTTTTTTGTTTTGATTTCAAACTGCATGTATTTGGGTTTACTTTTTTATCCAATTTTTCCATTTTTCTTTTTATTAGATTAAGTTCAATTATATGTAAAATGATTACCAATACATTAGAATTTAAATGTACCATGTTTTGTCTATTTTCTTCTTGTCTTTTTATCTTCTTTTTAAAATTTTTGATTTGAGTGATTTTTCATTCATTTTTTTTAACATCTGGGATATTTTGATACATATTTATTCTAGTCTTAGGGATTACACTAGATATCATGATATAAATTCTTAGCATATCAAATGCTGTTATAAACTTGTGATTTTATTTTTCAAATATTCCAAGGATCTCTGACCATTCTAACATGATTTTCTTCTATTAGCATTTGTTCTAATGTAGGTTTGCGGGAGAAAAGTTCTCTAACCTTTTGCCAGTCAGAAATCGTGTTTTATTTTATTTTGATTTTTG
Source organism: Callospermophilus lateralis (assembly GCF_048772815.1). NCBI lineage: Eukaryota > Metazoa > Chordata > Mammalia > Rodentia > Sciuridae > Callospermophilus > Callospermophilus lateralis. The sequence continues at coordinate 31,561,608 of NC_135319.1, read as the reverse complement.
AAGAGTAAATTTACTAGATAGATAATTCTAGTGTGAGCATTTTTATTTCTGCTCAGCTCACTAAGAATGTCATATGGCAACTTGGGCACCCACTATGCCTGATAAATCAGCTACATATTTTTTTTTTATCACAAAAAAGGTCTATATAATCTGATTGGTTTTGCTTTTGATTGCTTTTAAGATTTTCTCCCTGTGTTTTTTTAGTAAATTTAATATTGTATTTAAATGGGATTTTATTTCTGATTCTTTGGTTTACTTGGAGTTTTAAGAGCCTCATAGATCCATGGGTTCTTGTCTTTAATATGTCTTAGAAAGTTCCTGGCAATTACTCTTCAATTACTTTTCAATCTTTCCTGACTCATTTTCCCTCTCTCTCTCTTCTGCAATGCCAATTATACTTTTATAAGTTTGATATTGATTTAGGATGCATCATTAAATTTTTTTCCTTTATTATTCTCTTTTTGTTTCAGTTTTGATAATTCTACTGGCTATGTTATAATTCTCCCATCCTGTCCTATTTTGTATTTAGTTTGCTGGCAATTCCATTGGATGGATTTTTCATTTTTAATATATTTTGCTCTTAGTAACTTTCTTTTTTACTTTTTTAAAAAATGATTGCATAGTGGCAGATGATGAATAAAGGGAGACTGTATTTGATCAGTGTACAGTGTATGCATGTATTGAAATACTAGATTGAACCCTATTAATATGAACAATTAATATGTTAATCAAAAATAAAAGACTTGCTTATCATTGCTGAAATTCCATATCATTTAAGTATGCTGTACACATATTTGTGATCATTGTTTTAAAGTTCCTATGTTATAATTCCATCATCTGTTCTGTCTTTGGGTATACTTCTACTGTCTTTTATTATTTTTTAACAAGGGTTCACATTTTCATGCTTTCATATACATCTCATATCTTTCGATTTTGTGTGAGACTGTAGGTAAAATGAGCAGAGCTGGAAGTTGATATTATTTAACTTCTGGAGTAAGATGCAGTCCTTTGGCCAGGCCACAGGCACAGGGGACTGAATCAGTCCTCTCGAGGTCAGCTGGTTCTGGGCTTGGCTACAGTTTTAATTTAGCTCAGTGTGCTAGTGTCTTTGGATGGTTTGAAGGTGGGGTCAGGACTTTTCTTTTCTGATAGACTTGGGATTTCAGTTCTTGTGAAACTCTGGAGATCTCTTTGTTACACAGCCCAGACTGGGCATTTATCTGCCTCTCCTCTTGTCTGCAATCCTTTGGGTTGCTTGGAAGCATCCTTTCTCCTCAGTCCTTTCTTCAGTGCCTCTGGAGATCCTCCCTCTTTCATCTGCATCCACTGTTGGAATTGGGACTATCTTGCATTTGTGGAGGGCTCAGTGCAGGCTTGGAGAGATGGCGAATAGTTTTTCTGCTTTGCCCCTAGCATTTAGAAGCTATTGCTTGTTTCTCCTGCTGGGAAAGGCCCAGTGTGCCCCTGACCAGGGATTTCTCTCAGCAATCACATCGTTTTTTTCAACACCTACTCCATGCGTTCAGTGAAGGTCACAGGCAAAGACTCACTCCTTGGGTTGATGGAGCTCAGTTACTCTGATCCATCACAGTAGCACAGGATTTAAGGAAGAGTCTTCTTCTTCTAGCTGATCTTTTAGGGATGATAGAAACTGTGAGTCTTCTCTCTTCTAGCCAGTCATCTTTCTAGGACTTATTTTATTTATGTTATTTTTAAAAATCATAGCTGTGTCTCTGTAGTATGCTGTTTTTAAGGCCTTTGGGTATAAACTGAGGAGTGGGATAGCTGGGTCAAATGGTGGTTCCATTCCAAGTTTTCTGAGGAATCTCCATACCGCTTTCCATGTTGGTGGCACCAATTTGCAGTCCTACCAGCAATGTATGAGTGTGCCTTTCCCCTATATCCTTGCCAACACTTATTGTTATTTGTATTCTTAATAACTGCCATTCTGACTAGAGTGAGATGAAACCTTAAAGTAGTTTTAATTTGCATTTCTCTATTAGCTAGAGATGTTGAACTTTTTTTTCATAGATTTGTTGATTGTGGAACCAACCTATATCTTTCAGTAGATGAATGAATAAAAAATGTGATAGATATACACAATGGAATATTACTTAGCATTAAAAGAAAATAAAATCATGGCATTGCAGGTAAATAGATAGAGTTAGAGAATATTATGCTAAGTGAAGTAAGCCAGTCTCCCAAAACAAAATGTTGAATGTTTTCTCTGATATGAGGATGCTGATCCATAATGGGATTGGAGGGGAGAGCATGGGAAAAAATGGAGGAACTTTAGATAGGGCAAAGGGGAGGGAGGGGAAGGGAGAGGGCATGGGGGTAGGAAAGACGGCGGAATGAAATGAACTTTTAAAATACATTACAACAGTGGAATGCATTACAATCCTTATTACACACATAGAGCACAATTTTTTTGTATTTTGGTATAAAAAGTGTATTCACATCAATATATGCCATTATACATGTACATTTTTTGCATTACAATTCTTAATACATGCCGCAGTCTGGCTGGGCACAAAATCACGAGCCACTCAAGCAGGAACAAACTTCATTTTTTGAAACTGCCCCCAATGCTCCCTAAGCCTCTGGGAAGATTGCCAATCAACACGTTCTCCCCATCCCAAGAGGAAGGTCCTCCTCTGGAATTCCCTCCTACCGCACTTCCCCAACCAATGGGAACTCTCCAGGAGTCCTGTAGCAGGCTGAGGTGGACAGCAGGAGTCCAATATCCATATGAATGCAGATCTTAGCATAATCATATCATCTCAATGGCTTGCTGGCGTCACCTTTCAACCAAAAATGCCATGCATCATATTACTTGGCTGTGGCTCTTAGCAAATACACATATATACCACAATTTTTCATATCTCTGTTTGTATATAAGGTATGTTGACACCCAATTCAAGTCTTCATACATGTACTTTGTGTAATGATGACCATCACATTTGAGATTTTTTTTATCCTAGGCAGATGTAAATATTTCTATGTCTCTTTGAATTGTATCCCACAAGTATCAACATGCAGAACTTTAAATTTTGTGAAGATAATTGGGATTAAGGTTTAAAATTTCCAACAAAGTTTTTTCTCATTATTGTTGTCTAATTTAATTGTATTTTAGTAAAAGATTATAGCCTCTATGGTGGTTTACTTTTCAAATTTGTTGAGATTTACTTTATGACATTGTATATGTTCAATTTTTATAAAACTCTCTTGAGTACTTTAAAAGAGTATTGGTTCTATTTCTTGGGGGCAGGATTCTTTCTCTGTCTCCTTTACTAATTATCTATTTGCTTCTGGGCTGGGTGTATTTTTCATTTATTTTTTATATTAATGATTGCTTTATTTTCAACAAATAAAATCAATCAGTTCATTTTCGTATTTATTTGTTTTTATTTCATAATTTCTTGTTCTACTTATTTGGTATTATACCATAACTTACTCTATTTTAAAGTATTTGTGATACTTTATACTTTTATTTCATCTGGGGTTAATTTGCATTTAAGTTATTGATTTTTGCCTGCTTCCCAGTACTAGTGAAGATGGATAGCATATTCTCACGTTTAGGTAGGCACGTTTTAAGGGAGACTTTTTGGTTTCTTTTATTTTTCCTTCCTCCTCTCTTCTCTGCCTTCTCCCTGTCTCAGGGGCTTGTTCCCTGACTCCCTACCATTGAGTTATGGGATCAGAAGCAAGGTTTTAAAATGTAAGTACTCCTGCCCCATTGATATTATAGATCTAGAAATACAACAGTGGTGGCTTCACTTATTCTTGGTCACAAGGTTGTGTCTTTATCTTACAGGAGTCTCTTATTTTTATTTTAATTGATTTCTTAAGTAGGAATTGATGTCTGGCTCTTCTCAGGTGCTGGGGAGTCCTATTTCATGCTCTGCATTTTGATAATGAGATTGGCTTTGCTCCCCATCTCAGATGTCTTTCTTTGCCATAGTTACTGAGAAGCCAAACTCCCACCAGCTCTCTCCAGGCAATGAGCCCCTTGTATCTGTTCTGACCCCTCCCACCTCATAACTGTTTTCTCTATCTGTTCAATTCCTAATTGCTTCTGAGCCAAGCCATGACATTTGTGTTTTCCCTTTTTATAGTTTTCTATTTTCATTACTAATATTACTGTTATCATTTTTTTCTAACTCTTGCCTTGGAGTTTCTTTGGGATCTTGGATTCTTGCCTAATGTCTCAATGTTGGTGTGTAAACACTATTATTGAATGCCACGGATACACTATTTGGCTCTATTATTGGGTTCCAAAGCTAGCATATTTTTCTTAGTTTAAATAAAGTGAAAGGATCTGTTGATTCTATAATATTGGCTTCTCAGATGATGGAATTATGGCTAGTATTATGAAAGAGACCAGAGCCATCAGTTTTCATTTTCATTTATGTTGAAATTTCTTTTGTTGGGTTTTCCCCTGTTATTTTCTGAACGTTATGCTGCCTAAAGTCTTTTGAAAAGAAATAATGAAGGTCTTTGTACATGTAAAAAGCCTATTCTTTTACATAAATTTATTTCTAGAATGGGCTACGTGTAATTTTCTGCTACTAAAAGTAAAACAGCCAATTCTTTGGGAAAATTGTTTTTGTAAAAATTTATTTCTTTCCCAGACACTGCTTTTCAGCCTGAGAAAAACAGAAAATCTTTTTTTTTTTTCCTGTCTTTACATCGGGTGGGGACTTTCCCTTTTTTCTTTTGTACCACTGAGCAAATTTGTAAAGGTGGATTAATAGGTTAGTGTTTTGACCACTGCCCAGGATACTAATAAAGCATCCCTGGCTTGCAGGGAGGGGTTTACTATCTTCTGCATCATTTCCTGAAGCCCTCGGAAACCCATGCAGGAGAAGGATGGGTATTCCCTTTGTGGTCCTATGTCCTTTAGCTACAACTCACTGCTGACTAACTTCCCAGGTCCAGTTTTACATCTTGGCAGGAAAGTGGCTGCCTTGGACATTTCACTTGAAAATGACTAAGGAATCTGCATGCAACTGAAATAATTCTCTGATGGTCTGAACAGACTCCCATTGTTAGACTCATCTGAAGGGAGGAAGACAAGAACTGTTTCCATTCTCCAATATCTTGGGTAAGGTGACCTGTGACCAAGTAGTAAAATTAAGCAAACGGGTGGGTCAGTGGTTCTCAACCAGAGGCAATTTGACAGTTCTGCATGAGTGATCCCTGAAGTCCATGTAGCGCTGAAGGTTCAAGGGCGTTACCATTTCGTATGCTGAAAACATTCTTAGGTAAATTGTACTTTGACCTTGCAGAGGAGGACAACAGAACTTTCTACTCTTATAATGACCCTTAAAGGGACTCAACCTACATAGTAGAAAGGATGATTGTTTCCCCTTTGAATCTGTGCTTTTCATCATGGCATTATTAAACATCCAGAGGAACTCAGATGTTATTGCACTATGATTTCTTGCATGAGTACAAAACACATGTATTTCTTCATGCTTAGAGAAAGGTGTGAGGGAGGACTGAAATGCCCGTTACCAACAGATACAAAAGTGAAACTCATTTCTTATCATGTGCTTCTCATATTTACCATTTTGAAAGCCACCACCACAGCAGTGCCATTGAAAAATCATTGAAAGGATAATATGAGCAAACAAAAGGAATGACTCGTATTCTTTATTATTAACAAACAGCCAAATGTTTATTAAAATTCTCCTTTGTGTTTAAACTAGAACAAATGTTTTTTTTTTTTTAACAATGATTCCTTCAAACAAAGGTTCTCAGGTTTTCTATTGTCTTGGCAATTAACATGCCAGTGTCACTAAATGAGTTTCTCTAAATCCCAGAGGTCCTCAGAAGCCTCTGACAAAGGATTGTTCCCATTGCTCCTGTTCTGGTACGATAAGGAACTGACACAGATAGTACAAAGCAGTGCTGAGGACACCGGCTTTTCCTGCTGATGGACTGATTAGGGAGACAATGAGCCTCCCTAGAAGAATCCATTAATAAATGACCACATTAACCTTACAGAGATAATTTGATGTGGACTTCAAAATCATCTAAAATTAAAAAGGATCATTTGGCCTCATTTTATAGCCCAAGTTCAAATGATTTTTTTTTATTGATGTTGAAATCATTAGCTGTGAATAGTCAATAGAAACAGGTACACAAAGAGATGGTTCTCCCCCCCACCCCCAGCCCCATTGTAGGCTGTTACTCTTAAATATGAATATGAATATGTTGGTGAGTAGGAGAATAATTCTGTTTCTGATAAAATAAATGACTTGAGATGCTAAGAGCTGAGGCAAGAGGGTGAATACTTGATACTGTTACTTTAGCCTGGAGAATAGGCTTATGGTTGTATGAACATGAATTGACCCTAGAGAACATGTTAATTCCACCACAAAGGCATCTCCAGGTCCTAGAAGATGTTCTGGTTTGTTTGAAAAAAATAGATTCAGTTGTATAATCTTTCTTCTAACATGCTTGACTCACATCATGAGCACTGCTTTAACATATTTTTACCTCATTTCATTGTCTTAGATGATAAAGAGGAAGATTTTTGTTCTATATTTCCTTCAAGCTAACTATTAGTATAAGAACATTCCATGTTTAGAGAATTACTTCTCTTGCTTCCTTGATCATTATCAATTTACCCTGCCCTGTGATGTTCCTTCTATGAACTTGCAAATGATTGATGCATAGGTTTTTCAGCAAGTGTCTTTTTTTTAGATATCAGAAGTTTAGAATTGAAAGGGAGTTTAGAGATCATGAATCACAACACCTTTATTTCATATGTGAATAAATAAGGACTAGGGAGATGAACAACATGCCTAAGGGTATAAAACCTGGCAAGGAATACTGATGAAGTTTTTTTTTTTTTTTTTTTGACAAAAATCTGTAGGAATTTCAATCAAGTATGGGACCATTCCTGGTTGGGATACAATAATTTTTAGCAAGTTCATTCTGATAGAATTTGTGTTTTCCTAAGTCTCTTCCCTTTTGCATTTCACGTATCATCTTCTGTTCATTTTTCTTTTTGTGCTATAAAATTATTCTTTTGGTCCCTCTTACCTGTATGTGAAATATGATATGTAGATCTAGATTGCTTGGGTCTAAATGTTGGCTCTGTCATTTATTAGCTGTGTGACCTGAGGTAAATTAACAGACCTCTCTGCCTGTTTATTCTTGTGAGAATTGGAAATGATAATAAGATACGAAGATTACACAGAATACTGTGTATGAAATAGTATAGACATTGCTTATGGTAGATAACAGGCAGTGATAACTGTGATAACTGCTTTATTCTAATTACCACTTTCTAGCATCCTACAGATACCTTAAACTCTTACATTCCACTTCAGGCCTGTATCTTCTACATCTTCAAATTTGGTAGGTGGCAACATTATCTACATGTAGGAGTCAGTAGTGATTTCTGCCTTTTCTCAATCCTCTGTCTTGATCCAATAGCAACATATTGAATAATCTATCTATCTATCTATCTATCTATCTATCTATCTATCTATATCGTACCAGGGATTGAACTCAGGGGCACTCAACTTCTGAGCCACATCCCCAGGGCTATTTTGTATTTTATTTATAGACAGGGTTCCACCGAGTTGCTTAGTGCCTCACTTTTGCTGAGACTGGCTTTGAACTTATAATCCTCCTGCCTCAGCCTCCCTAGTTGCTGGGATTACAGGTGTGTTCCACACACCTGGCTGAACAAATATTTTTGAATTTAAGTTTTCACATGTCAGTTACATCTATCCTCACCTCTCCAAGGGTATTTATATTGCTTCACCAGATCCCTCATGGGTTCTTTAACAGAATTTTCGAATATTGCTTTACAATTTTTACAAATAATGAATATAAATGAAAACTTATCTGTTCCTAAAATAGATTGTCCTTATTAATCACACAACCATCAGTTAGAGATCAGAATTTTCTATTAACAAAATTAATAACAATTAACATTTACCACATATGTTTATACATAACCACAGATAAAATTAAAACCATGATTTATATGCAAAAAAATATCAAATACAAGGTTTTGAGTCTATTTTAGTACCTTCATGATGCTGTAACAAAATGCCTGAGATTAGGTGAGTTATAAAAGCAGAATTCCATTTCCTACAGTTCTGGAGGTCAGAAAGTCTATGATCAACGTGGCAGCAGATTTGGTGTCTGGTGAGGATTATTGTCAGCTTCCAAGGTGCTGCTTTATTGCTACATTCTAACATGGCAGAAGGGTGAACACTGTGTCTTCACATGGTGGAAGCCAAAAGGGCAAAACAGACCAGGAAGCTCTCCGAAGCCTGTTATATGAGCATTGATCCCATTCATTAGGTTGAATCCCTTATGACTTAATCATTGCCCAAATGGTCCTTCTGAATACGATTGTATTGGGGATTATGTTGCAACATAAATTTTGGAGAGGACACCTTCAAGCCACAGCTGATTAAGTACCTGGAATTTACCTTATTTCTTCTTACTTAACAAAGTACAAAGCCTCAGGTCAAAGTTCTGACATTCACCTGAGCTACCTGCATTAATCTTTTCTATTTTTTAATTTCCAAAGGCAAGCATTGCAGTGCGTGAGAGTTCTCTTTGCCTCTTGCCTCTGGATACATTCCAGCTCTTTCTTCAACCCAGTTCTACTGAGAACCATCCTTCTCCACATTTAGACTTTAGATGGAAATTTCATAGCAGGAAAGCATTTTTGAGGAAGACAAAGAAAAGGCATAGAGTTCCACAGACTGTTGGCCAGATACAGTTGAAAGCAGGTGCAATAGTTAACTTACTTCTTCCCTTTCTTCATGGATGCATTGTTTCACTGAAACTTTAAAAATAAAAAGTCACCATTCTGCTTTTTCCTTCTGTAAACATTTGGTAGAGACATGACTGGAAAAGCATGAGGAAGGGGCAAGCATTGCATATTGACAGAGTTAAGTGGACTCAGGGACACGTTCAGGGAGGTCAGGGAGGTGGCTGCCATGTCTTCCAGCGGATGACTTCCTATAGGATGAATTACAGCTGCACACAAGAATGTGCTGAGGAAGTATGAGCTCTGTGGACTGACTTTGAGCAGAAAGATTTGTGAGTACCTTCTTGATATAGCTTCAAATTTGTAATATTCAATACAATGGTAAAAAATAAATGAATCTTAAGACAAATATATTCTTGAACTTTGGGTGTTGTTCTAGAGAAGATATTGAGTATTATTTCTTCAAAAAATACCTTGGCATTTTGCACAGTTCACAAAGAGTTAAAGCTGGATGGTTCAAACTGATACTTCCCAGGGGTTCAGATAGTTGGTGTTTTGTGAATGGGCCTCTGATCTTTGAGCTTGGGGAGCACAAGATCTAAAGGTCTAGATTCTGATAAAAGTTATGAATACCCCTGAGAATAGAATGGGCCTTTAGCTAGATGTGTCCAGTGCAACCTTTTTACCTGCTGCATTTCTCCAGTGGAAAGGTTTTGGGATATAAAAAAAATTTTTTAGATGCCTTCGAGTTATATTATTCTTAATTTCTCTGACCTAAAATTGTAGCTGCTTTGCATTTCTCTTGTGAATCTCAAGTTCTCTTTAATGTCACTTCGTCCTGGACTTTCAGGGGACTAATAACTCAGTCTTTTCTCATATTCCCACGACTCTCGTGCAAAACAGATCCATGAGGTGCTGAAAAGCCTCTTTCTACATAACAAACCATTTGGTCTAGAAGATTTTTAAATTCAACATTGGGGGTTATCACCCATGATATAACTGCAAGGAGTTTATTTGAAGAAAATACAAATTTGAAAGTACATGCCTTATTAGGCTTAATAGCAATCTCTCTCTTTAGGAGAAATTGCAGAGTTGGTGCCTAATGGGATGGTGTGGATGAATAAAGGCATGTTTCTGGAGGCGACAGATACTCCAGAGCTTGTTGACATGAAGAGTGTGAGCTGTTTCTGCGTGACCTGTTCATCTCCTGTGGTTCTATTAGCTGAAATGTAGGCAAAAGGTCAGCTCTGGGATTTCACCTATTCAACAATTAGGAGACTGGCTGCTATGGAAACAGTCTCATTTGTATTTAAGACCTAACTTTTAACAAAGAACAACTTCTGTTTTTAAGTCCAAAGAAATGTGATTTTGAAGAAGTCTTATTTTTATGGAGATTCAATTTTGATTTCACTGGATCTTCAAGGCCCTTTTGAAAAATACTGAATGTTAATACTAGTCATGGGCAGCACACTGTGAGATAGCAGATGAATGAACTGTTGGAGGTTGTGGAGTCACAAATGAACTGATGGATGTGTGGATGTTAAGGTGTGGTATCTCTCATTATATTTCTGTTGAGTTGAAGTGTTTGATCAAAGATTAGATGTGGAGCAAGAAGTCCAGGGACCAGTTTGTACAATTTATAGATAAGCTGAAGGTACAGAGGATTAAACTGAAGTAGCTATTTAGCATGCTTGCTGTGTCTGTTGAATAGTAAGGTAATATACTATCTAATATAGAAATTAAGATGAACCTTTCCCATTCAGTATTTGTGGAGGTATATACTGTGTATGGAAAAAGCTGTATCAGTATTATGACCAATCTGGGTACTCAAGCTAAAGTAACTGTGATTAGATCTGAGAATGTGTTGAGAAAAGGCAGGTGTTTGACTAAGTGAAATTCAAAAAATGTGGTACCAGATATACCAGAAAATTTAAAAATATTAAAGCATTTAGGAACCTGAGCAGGTGCTGACTGTGGTTCTTATTGAAATAGTTCATTATTTGTCACAAGTCATCTCCATGGACTGTGTCTGTGAGCTACGTGCATTTGAGCTTCTAATAGGACTGGTCTGGTGTTGCATGATGATTGGGCTGTGCGACGCAAATGTGCCTTTCCTCTCCCTCTGCCTGTGATTCCACACAGCACCTGAGATGGGTGTGACTTGCCAAGATGTCAATCAATCTGCTGACTACAAGACATCACAAAGCAAGACTCTATCTTCGAAACCCTATTCACTGCCTTATTTGGTGAAGAATATTCCATCCTACCTCCCTTGTGTGTGTCTCCCCTATAAAATAAAAAGAATCCAGGTGCACGCTCTCTTTCCAGTGCTGCCCAGCATGGAGCCAACCCTTGGGGTCACCAAACAGTCCCACCATTGATGTTAGAAACTCATGTTTGTGAGCTGTGTGGTTTCTTTGCCATTTTCTCAGTTATTGATACAGTCAGCTCCTTTGAACCCAGCTCATTTTGCCAGCCTGGCCAGCTGGCCACAATTATTGGCCAGATGAGCTTGCTTTTGCTCTTCACTGCTGCTGTATGTCCTACTTCAATTCACTACTTCCTTCTCTTCCATGACAGTTAGCATCATGTCACTACCAGTCCAAAAGGAGAGAAGTCATATGAATAGGTAGGCTAGAAATTCCAGAACTGCTCCCAAAATTCAACTTTCCTTCACTTTAATTTCATTTTATACTCTCCTTAAAGTAAACTGCATGGTAGGCATTGAGGTTATTGTAAATCTGTTATCTAGATACAACAAGTTGTTATTTCAGGTAAGTTTTGCAATAGGTCATGTGAAACCTGGGAGTAAATTTGTTTCTTTGGACTTTTTTTTATGTTGTACTGGGGATTGGATCCAGGACCTGCTAACACTGAGCCACATCCCCAGCCCTACTCTCCTTTTAATTAACTATGTCAAGGTTAAGTTCTTGCTAAGTTGCTGAGGCTAGTTTCAAACTTGTGATCATGCTGCCTCAGCTTCTGAAGTTGCTGGGATTATAGGCCTATGCTACTGTGCCTATTGTTATATTGCCTAATGAGGACCATTGAGAAGGCAATTTAGGCTTTAGTAGAGCTATTACTTATCATTTATTTGCACAGAATTTCTGAAATTAGAAAATTCAAATCATAGCCGTTCTTGCCTGGTAAAGCGTGACTTTTTATCACACACATTGTAATTAAGTATAGTGAGCTCTTTTGTACTGGATATTTATTTTCCAGAGCATGTACAGGAACTTCCGTCTCCCACTAGGGCTGAGCAGAAAAGACATGAGATTCACTTTTTTCCCCAGATCTCAACTAAGGCTGGGTGGCGTCACAGCTCCCAGATGTGGGGCTCCATAATAGTGCCGTGGCTCCTTCCATTCGCTTGGCTTGTCTTCTTCTTTCTTCAATCTTCTTAACTTTCTCAGTGACTCTGCTGGCCTGGTCTTTTTCATGGCTTCTTATGGACCCTTTCCTAAAGAACTCTGACTTGTCTTCATGGCTTTGATGTAACTCCTCAAATCCATGCTTCACACCAGCAGAAATTTGATTTCTTCAAAGGTGGAACTATAACTCTAACTTCTCTGCTTACCTCTGTTGTTCTGTTCTCTTATTACCTATAGAATCGTATCCTTATTCTAAAGTATAACCTATAAGGGTGGCAGTCCCTTGTAATCCTCTTGTTTATCTCTGAATCTTTCTCTACTGTAGTTTTATTATGATAACATTGTAAATGCACAACATTCAATACATCTTTAAAACACTAATAGGATTGACTTAAAGTCTAGATAAAGCAGGAAAAACCAATACAGGAAAACAATATTAGTTCATGTTGAAGTCTAAGCAAATTTGGTTTTGATTGAAGAGCAATACATTTAATCTTAATTTTTGTCAGAGTAATGAGGACATATGGAACATGACTTCTAAACAAAGATTCCTCTATAAAATTTGGGGAAAATCATCTGTGACCTATGAGATTTTTTTTTCTATTTGATATCTTTCTCTTAAAAACTTCATGATAATTATATCTGCTAGGAATAGTTTATTTTATTTTCTTAACTGTAGTTACAAATGATTGAAATCTGGAGATTAAATGTCAGTGTTTGTTGGCTGACCAAAACAAATGATTTCATCTGCCTAAAACTCAGTCACCAACATGTATTAGAGGTAATATATAATTTCGTATTCAAATGTCCATGCTTTAGTATTACTCGTGATAGAAATCTCCCTTCATTGAGCTTTGGCTAGATGTCAATTTCATTAAAAATATAAGTGCTATACCTTCTGTCTGGGAAAGTATAGGGGTTAGGACCTTACTCAATTGCAAGCAAAACAGCACTGCACCATGAGTCCTAGTTACTACTGTAAGCCCCGCTGTGAAGCATGAATTCATAGACAATATCTAAATTTAAAAAATAACTTTAACCAGTGTAACTTGTTTCAGCAGCTTTGGTACAGATACAATGCCACCTAAGCAGAATAACATGTATTCAGTTTTTCTTTCAAAATGAAGATCCTGATTTAAATGTTCTTTTAAAATTCTGATGAAAATTGCCAAATTGCTTTCAGTTTTTTTGGGATTGATAGCCACAATGTCTATGAAAGTTTATATCTCTTCTTACAACCTTACAGTTATGAAAAACAAATTTCTTAAAAGTAACTAAAATTCCCAATCCTTGCCAATCTGTTGGTGAAAAAAATCTTGTTTCATTTTCATTTTTTAATAAATACTGAAATAATCAAACGCAAAAAGGCATAGATATATGAGCTATAATCACATATAGTAAAATTTGCAGGGTGGTGAATTTTGATAAATGTATCCAATTGTGTAATTAGCACCACAATGAAGATATAAAGCATTGACCCTTCTGCCTGTTAATATTCAACCTTCTGCACCTGCTCCAGCAGCTGTCGGCCTCTTGGCCGGTCCTGCTTACAAAGACCCTATGGGAAATGTAATCCAGAATGCTGGTTTCAACGAAATGCATCACCCTTCTGTCTCTGATTTTCTCATCTTGGTGACCTTATCAGTATTTTAGTGTCTTTTGCTTTTTAAATTTTATCTACCCTTTCTAGCTAGTTATTCTTGGTGGGTGTGAGTTTTTCTGATAATATAAGGGCATATATTTTTAAAAAAAATAATAGTTTTCCTACTTCTGGCCAATTTTTGTTTCAGGATGGGTTATGATGTTATTAACAGCTTCCAGACATAAGTATATTATCACAATAGTAAAAGCACATTGCCCTCTCATGCCTACACATCTATCTTGGGTTTGATGGAAAGTGAATCTGCTAGACATGGTCACTTAGGGATCCAGAGTGATACAGACTTTTCCATCTTGTTGCTCTACTTGGTGGAACCCAAGGCTTCATAGATTGAATTGACAGAAGAGACTTAGTTGAGCTCATACGCCTACTCTGCTGTGTTTTAGCCAACACTGTTGCTCATGGACTATTGATCAGGCAGTTACGTGATACTGACTAACTGAAGAAAAGTGGTAGGTAGCATACCTTTTGCATTCTTTGAAGGAGAAGAAATTTGGGAGATAATTACCATGGAGATTAATGTTTATTGAAGGTCTATTACTATATGTCAAACCCTTTGATAAGAATTTTACATATATTATTTCTGTCATTTCTTACAAGTGTTCTTTGGGATATTAATTAGTGATTTTACTTTTAAAAGAAGGAAACTAAGGACTAAATATGCTTGGTGTTTGTCTGTAGGCCACACAACCAGTAGTGGTACATTCAGGATTTGAATCTAGTGTACTTCTTAATTGGAAGTCTGTTCTTTCTCCAGTAGGACATGTATTCTACATGCAATACATATTTGATGAATTAAGTAAAGAATATATATATTATAGTAGATGGCAGTCTTGTTCAGTTTCCTTTTCTTTGAAAAAAATATTGCTGATTCAAAACTCATTGGTGAAAAATGTCAACAAAGAATCTGTCATCTGTGGGGTGAAATACAAGCTTGCAGGACTGAATTCTGGAACTGGTTACCTGTTTTATTTTTACTTAAAAATTTGTCTTGATATCTGTCACTATGGAAAGCAAAATCATTGTTGTAGAAAGTTTTTGTAGACTGAAAACACGGGGATTGTAAAATGCAATCAAGACAAGTGTATATTCTGTGGGTAACTGTCACATATTTTATAGGAAATTTTTCAGACCAAGTAATGTGGCATAGCAGCAGAGTGTGATTGACAGCATTATTTGTTTTTAATGAACAAAACACCAAGAGGTTTTGGTCTCAAACAAATAAGCCTTGGAAGAAGACACATTTGGTCTAATACAACATTGAGAATAAAACGGGAGAATGGGTTAAGACAAACATGATGCTAGGAAACTACTGTCTCATTTCTCTTATGTCTGTGAGAAATGTGTCCTGACACCTGAAAAGATGATTTTGGAGGTTGCCCTGTTTGTGAAACATTTCTTATTATGCAAATGGTTAATTATTATTGGACAAAAGTCCGAAATGTGAAATTATGACTTACGATGAGTGCATTTTTGTGTTGTAGGACAAGGGAGAGAGAAGTCGCTCATGTACCAGACACTGTGCCAAACAGCCTTTTCTAACCACTTAATTGGAGTTTTAGAAAAATAAGCCCAGTAATCTAAATTATTTTAGCCATCATGCAACCTCAATCTTTCAGTACCTACAGAGCAGGTACTGATAAAGTTAAGTTTAAAAAAGGTTGATAAAGTTAAGTTTAAAAAAGCTGAGGAAGTTTCTGTGAAATTTAATCAAATGTCAAAAGAATCCTTGGGGAGGAAAAATGAGAGTCACTGCTGCTCTGACCCTTCCAGACCAGCATTATAAATGGATTTATAGTTTTGGAATTAACTAACATGTTGAGACTGGAGCCTGTGATTTTTAAATGTTTTAACATCACTTTATTTACAAAGATCTTTGCAAATGTATCCTCTGAGATGAATGTGCATTCCCTAAAAGTTTTGCAATCCTATTTCTTCCTTTTGATTTTTTAGACTGATGACGGCAGAGAACTGCTGTCAATAAAAGAGCATTTCATCTTTTGAACCACATTCAAATCAAAGATTCTTTTGCTGCTACTAGATATCGATTGTAGCCTGAAATGCTCACCCCTTCTCTTCTAAGTTCTTGCAACCTTTGCTTTCTGCTGTTAACGAGACTAAATTCCACTCTGTTCCTTCTATATGACTCCCAGTGATATACAACTCTGATCAGTGAATTTTTCTCCAAGATGTTGTATCATGAAACTCCCCAGCCTGTCCTTCTTGGTTATTAGAGGATTATGCATGTAGAGAAATTTGAATTTTCTTTGTGGACTGTTTATAAAATGAGGAACTTTAATATATTTTTATAACATGATTTTTAACTAAAAATTATATTTTAAAGGACTACTTTTGTGTTCATGTGTATTTTAAAGAATCGATATGAGAGATTTACTCTATGATCGTGAAAAGATTCATCAGTTTATGCTGCAGTAAGATCCCTAAACTTTAATGGCTTAAAACAACAAGGTTTATTTTTTATTTATGCTGGATGTTTATTATGTATCTGAGGGAGCTCCGCTTAGTCACTGACATTTCAAGACCCAGATTGTTGTAGCTGCCACCATTTTTAACTTTGAGTTGTCATAGAGGATAAAAAAGGAATGTGACTGTCATTTTAAAAGTTATTTTTAACATTAAAATAAAAATGTTCTAAATTAAGCTTCCAAAAATTTTTAAAAATTATATAAAACATAAAATTAAAATTGATTTTCAGTTTACACAGTAATTGTACATACTTATGGGGTAAAATGTGATATTTCAATTTATGTATGCATTGTGTAATGACCAAATCAGGGCAAATAGCATTTTTGTTACCTTAAACTTTCATCATTTCTTTATGTGAGCACATCAAAAACCATATTTTCCAGCTATTTTAAGATATAAAAAGCACTATTGTTAACTTAGTCACTTTACTGTGTAATAGAACACCAGAGACTATTCTTCCCATCCAACGGTCACATTGTTCCTACAGCTTAGCTTCTCTCTCCCCCCAACTTTTCTTGCTAGTGCCTTGTAACCACTGTTCTACGTAACTTCTATGAGTTCAACTGTTTTATATTCCACATCCAAGTGAGATTTTTTAAAAAACTTCTTCTTGAAGTGACAAATATCACTTCTGCCCACATTTCATTGGGCAAATCAAGTTATTTGGCTGTTTTATTTTAAACAGGGAAGGAGATTGTAATACCATGGTATTTCCCCAAAGAGATCTGGAATATTTTTGACAGTGTTAATGACCCTTGTAATAATCACCCCCCATATACATTTTAAGAATTACTTTTCGTATCAGAACCTAATTTTGACTACTTTTGTATGAGTTATTTATACCCCCTAATTTTATGAAATGATCATTTTTATAACTTAAGCTATGTGAGTTTATAAATACATAAACTTCAGTAGTCTTTATTCAAGGACAGTAGGTAAGATGTGGTGATTTTTAGATATGTCCACGTGGGAGTAAAGATCTTGATAATGAGAGCCATTGGGTTAATCTGGTTTTCTTCTGCTAAATTTATTGTGGAAAAAAATTCAAACATACAGAAAAGTTGAAATAATTTAATATATAAGAAACATTTGTGCACCCACTAGGTTCTATCATTAACACTTTTCATACTTGTCATGTCTTCCACCTATTCATCCCTCCATCAGTTCACCTTTCTATTTTCATTTATCTTAATGAGTTCCAGAAATCAATATCCATCTAATAACCTTAGCAGGCTTGTCATAAATTAGATTTCTATGTTTATAAATAGTCTTTTCCTTCCTCTGGATAGTGCAAAGGCATGAATATACTATTCAATGAGAAATTTTATTTTCATTAAAGTCCTCTCAATATATAAAGCACAGCCATCCCTTTAACCTCTCTGCTTCTCCCTTCCCACTTCTCTTGCTAGTATCTGGTAACCACTGTTTTATTCTACTTAACTTCTATGAGAAGTTGCTCCTCCTTACTAAATGCCCATTCCATTCCACTTTCTCCTCCAAGTCAATCATTCAACTTATTTCTTTTTCCATAAAAAATTAGTGTTCTCTGCTTGAGAGTATTATGTAAATGGGATGATGCAGTGTGTACTCTTTGATTTGAGTTTCAGCATTTTTTTTTAGATTTACCTATTCTGTTTGTGTGCTTTTATTACTACATATCATATTTTCTTATTAACACACTCCTGGATCCTTTATAGTTTTTGGATCTTATGAACAAAACTGCTAATAATATTCTTGTCCAATTCTGTTTGTGGGTATATTTTCATGTCTTTTAATAAAATGTATATGACTGAATTTGTTGGGTCATAAGGTAGGGGTATTGCATTTGTCAGGGTTCTCCAGAGGAACAGAACTAATAGGAAAGTAAAAATATTTAATTATAAGAGGGGATTTATTAGGTTGGCTTACACTATCAGAAAGTGGATATTCCTACAATGACTATTTGCCAGTTGGAGAGTACTAGAAATGAAAGCCTCTGAATAAGGGGGACCAATCATGCAGCCCTAGTCTAAAGTCCATGTTCAAAGGCTGAAGAATCTGGAGTCTGAAGTTCACCAATGGTGGACATATTTCTTGGATTTCCATTTTGCAACAGCAAAAATTATTCCTACACAAGAGTCAAGAGTACACAGGCTCAAGCTTTGCCCCTCTTCCACTTTTGTTTCCATTTAGGCCCCTAGCCTATTGGATAGTGCTGCTCACGTTCAGGGTGGGTCTTCCCTTCTCAGTTTACATGCCCACATGCCAATCCTGGAAATACCCTCACAGGCAAGTCCAGAAGTCTGCCTTACTAATTTTCTAGGTGTCTCTCTTTCCAGTTCAATTGACAAGAGTTACCATCACATTTATTTTTATTTTTATTTTTTTGTGTGAAATTGCCAGGACTTTAAAAAAAGGTTTCCAATCATACTGCAATTTCATTGTCAAAGTATGAACATTTTGTTTTTACCATACTCTACCCAACATTTAGTGTTGCCAGTCTTTGATTCCAACCTCCTGATGAGTGTATGCAGGTATCTCATGGTGTGTGTTTACCTGGACATTAATGCTGCTACACGTTTCTTTATATTTTTATTGGCTTTATATATACCTCCTCTTGAGAAGAATAGGCTTCAATATTTTGCTCAAAAATGATTTTTTTTTGTATCTTAATTTTTAAGTTATAGGAGTTCTTTATATTTCTTGCGTATTCATTGTTGGTCAGATACATGTTTTATAGGTATTTTCTTTCAGTCTATATCTCATCAATCTTGATTCTCTTTAAAAAGTTTGAAGAGAATTTAATTTTATTTCTAATCTTCTCCTGATTATTCAGTTTTGAATTTCTGTGTATCAAAGATTTAATCCCAGAATGGGCACAAAATTCTCTGGGCCTGCCCCACCCACAACTGAGGTGTGCTTGGGGGACACAGATGAACTTTTGATGTGGCCTGCCACGAAACCATCTGAATTTACCCTGGCTGGCACCTGGCCTCTGGTGTCGTTTTCCTTGCCAGGGCTCACCTTCTGCCCTTGTCAGGACAAGTTTTACTGAGAGCTTAGGGGAGCTTTAGTCTCTCCACCCACATAGCCTTTAAGATTGAGCCCTGCCATTTTAAATTCTAATTGATAACTTTGGAAAAGTGAAATGTTTTAATCAAGCTTGCCAGTTTTTATAAGAGGATGATGCAAAGATATTCCCCCCCACAAAGGCTTAATATATTAAACTTTTAGTTTTAAGGTGACAGTCTACTTTGGAATAACTTTTGTGGATAGTATGAGGTAGGGCTTGCGGATATTTTATTTATTTTATTTTTCCATATGGATATCAAATTGCTCTAGGCTACTGTTGAGAAAAAAATACTTCTGGATTGCTTTGATGTGTTTTCAATTTATTTTTAAAATTTGTTTTTAAATATTGAATTTCAGTGTGAATGTCAGTCTATTTGTGGCCTCTTTATTCTTCTCATTGATAAATTTGTCAGTCTTTATGCTGGCACCATACCATCTGAATACTGCAGCTTTACAGTAATTCTTGAAGTTAGTTAGCCTAAGTCCTTCATGATCATTATTTTGTAAAACTCTTTTGGATTTATTAGGTTCTTTGCCACTGTACATAAATTATAAAATATACTTATCAATTTCAATGTAAAAGATTGCTAGATTTATGAAAGAGATTGTGTAGAATTTATAAATTAGTTTGGGGAGACTTGACATCTAAATAACAGTGAATTTTTGATTGATAATCGTGGTTCGTCTCTCCATTTATATAAATTCTCTTTAATCTGATTCAGCCAGTGGTCTTTATCTCCTTGGCTAAACCGAAATTAACTTTTGGGTAGTAGCTCCGTTATTAGTTCAGTTTCTTTAACTTTAGTTATGTTGCTTGAAATATTCCTGTGCATTCATTCTTCAGGGGTTCAACAGAGATTTGGGTAAAATGTATTCAAAAGAATTTTGGGTTCCTTTGGCTTTCTTTCTTTCAGTTTTTCCTTCTTACTTCGCATGGTTCTTTGAAGTTCTGCCCTCTGGATCTTTAAATGAAAAAGATATAGGTTTTCTATTTGGATTTTAGCCACCAAGTATGGCACTGGCAAGCTAAAAGCTGTTTGAGAGCAAGGGATTCACCCAGTGCTAGTCCCTGTAAGCAACAATAACTGAAATGGGAGCAAACCTCAGTGGGTCAGCAAGCTATCTTTATTAAGCAGTGGTGGAATGGCACATTTTCAGGGAGAAAATGGCAAAGGTTACAAGAGGGGTCTGTTTTTTATAGATTTTAATGAGAGTTAATCATAGCAGAATGTTTAGTGTGAATCATTAGAAACTTGGGCAATCAGGAAACTAGTTGTGCAGGTTCAAAGCCTAAATCTGGAAAACAGTTGTAAAAGTTCAAAAGCCATTGTTACTGGGATGAAAGTCCAGACTCCAGAGCCCATCATTTGTCTTCTCCACCCAGGACTCATTTTTACTGGGAAAAGATGAAAGTCCAGAGCTCAGAGCCCATTGTTTGCCTTCTTTCTCCCTGGGGGTGGTTATTTCATATCCTTCAGTCCCTGCTTTTAAATGGCAACTCCTGGGAAGAATATATCTGCTATTCTTTGCTCTCAAATAAACTTATATAATTAAAAAATTATTCTAGAATTTATAGTTGTTATCTGTGGGAAGGTTAGACCCCCACAACTACTACTGGAAGAACAGTCCACTTAATTTCATCTGGACATCTGATTTTTAATAATGCATGAGGATATTCTTTAACTTGTGACTTTAATATATCAGAGAGAAAAAAGGATTCATTGTGACTTATTAATCAGAAATTCTACAGGAACTGTGCATAGCTTACTGAATGTATTCATTTTAATAGAGGCATGCATATAACCACAACATGAAGTTCAGTTCTTTCTTAACTGCATAATGCTGTGAAAACCTTCAATTGAAGTTACTATAGAAAAATTCTCTGTCCTTGTCTTAGTATTCCTTCATTTTTGATTCTACATGTGGCACATTTGCTTTCCTTCTGTATTCTTCACCTTATCTTTACCATTGCATATATTATTTCAAGGATCTTAGTATTAAATTAAAAGTCCTTATTTTCTCTTTATTCTATCATTCAAAACTTTCAGGTAGCTGCCAAGAATAATTACTTATGGACTATCATTCCTTTTCTGTTAATTGGAATTGAAAAAATTTAAAACTAGTAGATACTGCAGTATGCCTATGTTTTTTTTTCTCTTCTGTGTTTCTTTTGTTTCCTTTCTTTATTTTTGTTGAACTCCACTACATTCTTTGACACCTGATAGAAAGAAATCAAACTTAGTTGGAACATGACCTCACAATGACTTCTCATATTACTTTCATCATGGACTCTGATACTTTGTATGTTGCAAATCAAATACCTTTAGTGAATGTAAACATTTCAGGAATTTATTGTACATTTACTCCCCAATATTATGGATAGCTTCCATTTGTTCCTAAAATAATTCTTTTTTTTTCTCTTTCAAAAAAACTTTAATTTAGTTAAGTAGTTCACAAAACACTGTAAACTTTAGAAGCACACTATTAAACTAATAAGTCACTTCCTAGACCTTCAGCCCCAGAGACTTTGATGAACTAGATGTTGAATGAATCCCTGGAATATGGATTTTCATTGCTATGAAAACATTTTCATATGACAGAATGTTATTTTGATTTATCTGGTTCACATACCTTAACAAATTATTAGGTTGGGGCAGGGGCAACAATGCTCCCAGTGTAGATGCAAAAATCAAGGCATAGTGATGAGTTAGAAAAGCAGAAATATTTATATGTGCTGGGTCATCTTCTCTGGCTATGCTTGCTGGAATCCCACTTGGGACTCTTGACTGGTGGCCCTCATCATGCTCTGCATACAATTGGTAGGCTGAATCTAGTGGCAGGAATTCCATCAAAGAGAAAACTGCTGAATCCTATAATGTGGTCCTTAAGCCCTTATCTACTAATAGAGACTTGCCTACAGAGGAGACGAAACAATACTTGTTTAGTGAATGCAAAAGCATCCTTCAAAAAAAAAAAATCAAATTCTCTTTTCATTTCCGTACTCAGTTCTTATACTGAGTACTTTGAGTAACACTTATCCATTTGACCTTTGGAAAGAAGAAATTAAGACTCCTGTATTTTTTTTTTAAGTACTCTAGTTCCACTGAGACAGGAAAAGACCTGATAATTAGTTTCACCAACTGGTTGCTACCTGCAATTTGAGAGTGATTAGCTGAAATGAATGATGTTTATGTATGTGGTATTTTGTGGAATTATGGAGGGACCCTCTCAAATGATCACCTATAAACTTTTCTTGCAAATCTTGAATGCACAGGTGAAAATCCCAGTTTAGCCCTTATATCAAATTTCCCATATGTTACCTTTACAATGGTATCTTGTGGTTTTGGATCTCGAGCTCTGTAAAAGGTGTTTTAAGTGATGTTTTTTTTTTTCTCTGATTCTACAATACCTCTATTCATTTTACTAGATTAAATGCCTAGAGGCATAAACCTAGCAACAGAATAAGCCCTACCACTTTGAGTTATTCCTCTTTGCTTTGCTTACCTTTTCTTGGGTCTTGATTTTTCATTTTATTCTCTAATATAAGTATTAAAATAATTTGCAGTATTCATTGAGATCTATGTACTAGATGCTGTGCTATGTTTTGCATTACCTCACAAAAAAACTCTCAATTTATAAGGTAGGTCCTATTATTTTTATTATACACAAAGACTATTATTTTAGAACAGCAGTCATTGAGATACAGCTATGTAAAGTCATTCCCTGATAGCACAGATAATTCCTGTGGAAAACAGTTGAGGGAAACCGACTAAGTAATGACAGTCAAAATCCACTTTGGCAGAGGGGTGGTATAGGTGAACTGCGTAATACATCAATGATAGAAGGTAGACATGAAAGCTGCTATCTACATGAGCCAGTGGCAACCTTATTTGTTTTATTTGGGAAAAATTGACAAAGTAGGAGACATGTTGGCTTTAGAATGTGGCATTAACTCAGAATATGCAATAACTTTCTACCACCCATACTTTTTCATAACAGTATATGGAAAATGGGCTGTCATTTCTCAAATATAGAACATTAGCACCTTGCTGGTACACTAGTTGTGTGATTCACAATAATGTAATTTACTTCTTGATAGTTTTATAAGGAATCATTTGACTTCTGGGCTGGCACTAATTAAAATGGAGCTCCAGTAGAAATTATTTTGCAGGCAGTTTTTTTTTTTGTATTATGTATCAAAATGATATGGCAGGTTCTAAAAACTAGTCTTCTAATATTACTCTTTAAAATGATTTCCCATGTAATGTTCTTAAAGATATAATTTTAGTGGAAAACATGTTGATGCTTGCCTTTAAGGAGTTTATATTTTGATAGTATTGAGACATTTAAACTGTGATAGTATTTTATCAGTTGTCTCTAGATTTTTTTTGTGTGTGTGATTTAATGAAAGTTTTTACATCATCTCTTATTAAGTTCTCCCAAATGATCTGACTCATTTCTTTAGAATATGTGTTACTTAACATTGTTTACTTTTAAATAGCTTTAAAGTTCCAGTTGAAAATGTGAGTTCTTGGGGAAATTCTGATTCAACATATTGTATTAGTAGCCTGCATACTTCAGCTCAATATCAGGAACTTGATAGGGAAGAAAATACTTTCATGTGGCTTTTGTATTAATAAAAAGTAAGTATTAAATATAAACTCTAAACAGTATTTTATTTGGAAAATAAATATTTTTTATCAAAATAATGCATATAGTTTAGTTCAAAATGTCTGAAAATATATTTGGCCCTCTTATCTTGCCCTCCCTAGTCCTGCCTCTCCATGACAACCAGTTTTTACTCCTTAAGCTATTTCCTTTTGTATTTAATTGTAGTTCTAAAGTGTTTTATATATTCTTTCCCTTTGATTTATTAATTTTAGATATGTCTGTTTTCCTTTCCTTCCACCCACACAGTGGGGTGTTATTAGGCTGAAAAGATGCCAATACAAATATATTTTTTAACCAATATTGATTTTTGACTTACAAAAATGCAGTGTTCTATAGTTAAGCTTAATAATAATTGCTTAATATTTTCTTTGGTTTAATTTTTTGGGCCTATGATTGTCTCATAGATTTTACAAATTTATAAAATATTTTGAAAAAATTTAAGAGAAAAAACTGATGTTTATTAGTTCTCTATATATTGTTTACATAGGTTGTTGGTATTATTTGGCTCCCCCTAATCTGTGAGGTACTGGAAACCAAAAGAGACACTATAAGTTCATAGGGTGTGTAATGGTTAATTTGAATTGTCAACTTGATTGGATGAAGATATACCTAAGATTAAGAGGCTTCTGGGTGTGTCAGTGAGGGTGTGTCTAGGAATGTTTGGCACGTGGGTTAGCATACTTCAGTGGAGACTCTCCCTAACTATGGGCAGCACCATCCAATAGGTTGGATGCTTGGATGGAATAAAAGTTGGAAGAACAAGAATGCAGCAGCAGGTACAAGTTTGATTCTTTTTGAACAGGTTCTTAATTGCTGCTGTGATTGCCTGAGGATATCAGACTCTGGCTCCTTCGCCCTTCCAAAATGGATTCTGCCAGTGATTCTCCAGGAAGTTCCCAGAAACCTTTGGTCCTAGTCTGGGGTAGCATCATTTATCCCTCTTGTTTTGAGGCTTCAGCCTCTTGGATTGTGTAGCTACTGCTTCCTCCAGCTCTCCACCCTGCAAACAGCCATGTGGGATTGTCTAGCTTCTGGTTATGTGAACCAGTCTCCAGCCTGCAGACAGACATGTGGGATTGTCTAGCTTCTGGTTATGTGAACCAATCTAATAAGTATACTTTATATCTATATCTATATATCTATATCTATCTATCTATCTATCTATCTATATCTATCTATCTATCTATATCTATATCTATCTATCTATCTCTCTCTATATATATAGATATATATCTATTTATATCTATCTATATCTATCTATCTCTCTCTCTCTCTCTCTATATATATATATATGTCTTCTGTTGGTTCCATTCCTATAGAGAACCCTGACTAATAGAGGGTAGAAACTCTGCTGCTTCAGATCCATTCAGATAGATGCATAGACACACAAACACTATGTAAAAGCAAGGGAACAAGTCACCCCAAACAACTCAGAATTCCTCAGCAAAAGACTCTATGGACAACACAGTGGAGAAAATGTCAGAGAAGGAATTTAGAAAGTTCACACTGAAACTGATCTATGAGGTAAAAGATGATGTAAGGAGTGAAATTGGAGAGAAAATACAAGAAGTGAAAGATCACTTCAATAAGGAGAGAGAGGACCTGAAGAATAATCTATTGGAAATCCTTGAAATGAAGTAATCAATAAACCAAATTAAAAATTCAAGGAAAAGCATCACCAATAGACTAGACCACCTGGAAGATAGTTTCAGGCAATGAAGACAAAGCATATAATCTTGAAATAATATGCTGATAACACAATTTTATATTTATAAGACCCCAAAAATTTCATCAGAAAACTTTTAGAACTCATAAACAAATTCCACAAAGTAGTAGGATATAAAATTAGCAACCACAAATTTATTGCATTCCTGTATATCCATGACGAATCATATGAAAGAGAAATTAGGAAAACTGTCCCACTCAAAATAACCTCAAAAAATAAAATACTTGGCAATCAATATGAGAAAAGAGGTGAAGCATCTTTACAATGAAAACTACAGAACACTAAAGAAAGAAATTGAAGATAATCTTAGATGATGGAAAAACCTCCCATGTTCTTGGATAGGCAAAATTAATATTGTCAAAATGGTCATAATACTAAAAGCACTATACAGATTCAATGCAATTCCCATCAAAATTCCCATGATGTTCTTCACAGAAATTGAAAAAGCAGTCATAAAATTCATCTGAAAAAATAAGAGGCCCACAATAGTCAAAGCAATCCTCAGCCAGAAAATGAATCAGGAGGCATTACAATATCAGGCCTTAATCTATACTGCAGGGCTACAGTAACAAAAAGAGCACGATATTGACATCAAAACAGGCAAGAAAACCAGTGGAATAGAACAGAATAAACAGAGACAAACTCACAAATGTACAATATATAATAAGATTAAATTGAGAAACAAATAGCAAATCTTAATAGACCAATATATAATATGTAATATTCGTATTAGACAAAGGTGACAAAAACATACACTGGAGAAAAGATAGCTTTTTCACTAAATGGTGCTGGGAAAACTGGAAATTCGTATGTAGTTGAATGAAATTGAACCCCTGTTTCTCACCCTGCACAAAAATCAACTCAAATTGGATAAAAAACCTAGAAATTAGACCAGAAGCCCTGCACATACTAGAAGAAAACGTGGGCCCAACACTCCAACATAACAGCTCAGGAACTGACTGAATCTCAACATTGTATATATCCACAAGAATGGGATCCTAACTAGAATAAGATATAGTCCATTCTTGTATAATTATATAAAAATAAATTCTACTATCATGTATGTATAACTAAAAAGAACCAATAAAAAAGGGGAAAAAGCATAGTTGATATTACAGATGCTTTCAAACATAGGAAGGCATTAAAACCATTCTGATTTTAAAAAATTAAAAATCTGAAACTGCCTTTAAATTTATCAAACATAGGGACTTTATAACACAGTACACTGTTAAGAGTGTTCTGGTTAACCCCACAATGGTGTGACTGACTTGGAACTGTGTCTCTCTACTGCTGTTCAGGGTTATGAGAGGGTATCTTAACTGTACATGCTAAACTGAAGAGAAATAATTCAGAATTTGAAGTATATTTTCCCAAATGTGTGTTGCATTGTACCATTGTAAAGTTAAAAAATTCTATATCAAAACATTGTGAGTCTGGGAATGTCTAGAGTTCTTTTCTGTTTGATAGAATTCAGCAGCTTACTCGGTATTGGTCTATTAAGTTTTACTATTTGTTTTTCAATTTAATCTTAGTGAGTTGTGTCAAGGAATTTATCCATTTCTTCTAGGTTATCCAATTATTAGGTATTATAATTATTCATAATAGTTTCTTCTAATTTTTTATATTTCTGTTGTGGCTGTTGTAACATGTCTCCTTTTTTATCTTCTGATTTTTAAAATTTTAGTCTTTTTTCTTTTTCTCTTAGTGTAGCTTAAGATTTGTCAGTTTTAAAAAATCATATCAAAAAGCCAATTCTTTGTTTTGATATCTTCTTTGATATTATTATTTCCTTCTTTATAATAATTATGGGCTTAGTTTCTTCTTGCTTTCCTAGTTTTTTGAAGTTCAACATTAGGTCACTTGAGATTTTCTTTTTTGCTATAGACGTTTATAGCTAAAACTTCTTAGAACTGCTTTTGCTGTATTTTACAGGTTTTCATATGTTGTGCATTCTTTTTTTTGTGTCAAGACATTTCCCTTTTAATTTCTGTATTGGTTGTTCAGGAACATATTTTAAAATTTTCATGTGAATTTTTGAAATATCCTCCTATTACTGATTTTGAATTTTATACCATTCTGACCAGAAAAAGATACTTCATAAGATTTTAATCTTATATTTGTTAGACTTGTTTTGTGGACTAACATGCTCTATTCTGGAGAATGACCCATGTACAGTTGAGAATGTGTATTCTGAAGTTATTGGTGGAATATTTTCTAGGTCTAGGGTCTTGGTTTACAATTGACTATTTTCAGGTAATATTTCAGGACTGCTTTTCACTGTCATTGCATGTTTATTTCCTTTGTTTGGACTGATGGTATGATATGTTGTTGCATAAATTTATTATAGTTAATTCAGTTTTTGTCCAAAATCCAAAATCATGTTGCATTTTTATTGGACTTTGTACCAACTAATTTTGGTGCAATACTTTAAATGATTTCCTTAGCATGACTTTTCTAGAAATGAAAATGGTGAGTCAGAAATAACTAAAACTATTTATTTTAAAGGTTTAACAGGCATTCCACGTTGCCATCCATAAAGATAAACTCCCACTAACAGCATAACTTGAATACCAAACATTATCTTTTTCTTCTATATGGCTTTCTTTCTTGACAGGCCTATGTTGCTTTGCAAATTTCTCAATAATGTTACTTGGGGGAAGAAATTTAGTATTTTACCAAAAACAGAATTTTTTTTTCTTTTACCACTAGGCACATCTATAACAGGTTAGGGAAAATACATTAAGTGGGTGTCTTAGTTTGGACTGCTGTAATGAAACACCCTCTAGGTGGCTGAGGTAACAAACACTTATTTCTCGTGGTTCTGGAAGTTGGAAGTCTGAGATCTGTGCCAGCATGGTTAGCCCTTGGTGCAGGCTCTGCTCCTGCTTGATAGGGGCCATCTTCTCACATGGCAGTCCCTTTCATGAGAGCTCTACTCGATCTCATGACTAAATTACCCCCAAGGACCCACCTCCTAATACTATCATATTAGAAGTTAGGAATTTCAATATATGAATTTGGGGAGGGAATGGGCATACTCTGTAGCAGTGGGGGACAATTTTCTCAGAAGCATACATTAGATCTCTCTCAAATACCTGATTTTAAATCCCATAAGTCAAAGTAACCCTTTGTCATATCAGTACAAACTTTCAAAGTCAAACTAATTCAGTGCAAGTAGCCACAGTAGCTATTTTATTCCTTGTAAAGTCATATTGATTAAAAAGTCTCTCCTTTATGCTTTGAGATCTAGGGATGACACAAAGATACTAGCATAAAAAAGGAAAATACTTCTTTAGATCTACATTGAAAACGTTTTAAAGAAACATGGATTTTTCATATATGTTCTTTGGAAATATTTGAAAACTTACACTCATATGTCTTAATATCTTTTCTTACCATGTCTCATATTTAGTATTTTAGTAAGAAATGTTTTCTCTGAGCCTAGTAATAAAACTGAGTTAATGTCTCAGCATATGGCATTTATCCTCTCTCTATTTTATAAATCTTTCCTTGTTGAGACAAATATCACTACCTGTGATTCTGAAGACTCATTCTCATTTCCAAACAGGTCAACACTGTATGTGATAATCCCACGACTGGAGATGATGTGTAAGGCAATAAACTCCTTCTGTTTTATAAACAATAAGATGTGAAACCTGAGTGCTTATGACAGCAGGATACATTTACTGCTGAGTGACAGTTTCTTCCACTCTGGGAATACTGTGCAAACAAACAAAAAGATTATCGGAACAAGGATGCGAAGATTTTTTGCTTTACTCTTTTAAATATTTTGTTTTATAGGCAAAATTTGAAGAGATATATTCAAAGAAATAGAATCAGTAAGCAGTAGAGCCTGTTATTGCACAAAGGATTGGATGAGGTGTGTCTTCAGTCAGGCCAGAGTCAAGAATTAAGATCCACTCTGAGAGGAATAGGAAGATGAATGGGTCACTTAAACATAATTACCAGGGGCATCTTCTGATGCTTAGGAAAAGGTCAGACAGAGAAGGAAGAATGAGCAAATATTGTATGACTACCAAGGCACAGCATCAGATTGCATATTTAAAACATAATTGATTAATAGATGGAAGATTTTAGGAATTCCGTATAATTCTAACACCCCCAAATATTTCATTTTGAAGTATATATATTTTGTCTTTAACTGTTTTATATGGCTATAACAAAATCATAGGAGGCATGGTACTTTATAAAGAAAAAAGTTTTATTTTTCTTAGTTTTGGGGGCTGAAAGTCCAAGATTGGGTGGTTCCATCGGTTTGGCTTCTGGTGAGGACCTTTTGGCTATGTCACATGGGAGATGGCATCACAGTGACAAGATTGACTTCTGAAAAGATAAATAGCAAAAGAGGAACAATGATCATGAAAGGGGCTAGCCTTAAGGAACTAATCTACTCCTGTAAGACCCAACCCACTTTGGGAGACTAGCAGCAATCCTTTCTGAGGATGTTCATATCCAGTCATTGCAGCCCGGCTTACTTTCTAAAGGTCCTGCAACCTTTCCATACCATTATATTGGGATGTTCCATGTTTCCAGCACATGGAAATTTGGGGAAAACCTCTGTCCAAATCATAGGACCTTTCCTCTGTTCTTTTAAATATGTATAGGTTTAAAAAGACCTTTTCATAAAAGTAATATATTTTTATTACAATAAATCAGACATTTATTTGATAAAGAATTAAAGATCCCTTAGTTTTCTAAATTTCTCTCCTCAGTTAAATTTTATTTGCACTTTTAAATATTATGTCTGTGTAGTTGACATCCAGTATGTAATAAAATATGTAAAAGTTATATATATCATAATCACACTATATGCAAGAGCTATACATCTTGACTCTAGCGTTTAGAACCTGATCACCGTTTTTGTGTCATTGTTCCCAGTCCTTTCTAAAGCAAAGTTTTTCTCCTCAACCATTCCAGCATCTTGCCAGCCACCTTGGCCCATATATATTCCATTTCTTTCTCTCCCAGGTAGCAGGCTCTATTAATTTTGTTCTTGTGACAGGCCATGGATAATCTAATTATACACTTGAATTTCTTGTGGATCACACAAAGATAAATTGTGTACATCTCATCATGTATTGATTCATGCACCATTTGCCATGCAGTTGACCCAGAGAAACACAATTACTGCTGTTACAGTTCATTTAAAAGAGTTTTCAACAGTTTCAGATGTTATCATTTTAGAATTGATGGTCTTTTGGGTGATACTATAACACACACACAGACACACACACACAGACACATACACACACACACAGAGGCCAGAATCTAACCAAACTGAAAAAACTGAATTATATGTGATTTTCTGGATCAGAAGAGAAAATTCTCTTGAATCTGTAAGGTTCGGTTTTACTGTTCAAAAAATGAAGAAACTGCTTAGTTTTTTTTTTTTAATCACAGAGTTTTGTTGACTTCATCTAATTTGTTGGCCCTGCACATTCATGAGTTCTGAATTCAATCAACTTTGTATTGAAAATGGGAAAAATTCCTTTTCTTGTCATTATTCCCTAAATAATGCATTATAATAATTATTTATGATATTATATTTTATTAGGTATTATAAGTAATCTGAGATTATTTAAAGTATATAAGAGGATGTGCATAGGTTATATTGCAAATATTATGCCATTTTCTGTAAGGGATTGAGCATCTATGATTTTGGCATCCATAGGGGTTTCTGAAACCAATCCTGCATGGGTACTGAGGGACAACTGGATCATATGGAGTATGCAAACATGGGCTGTTATTCTTCCAATCATAATTTATTTGGGGTTAAAATTTCTCCTTTGTTGCAGAAACACTCCAAAATAATTCACACATATACATATACAAAATGTAAAGATTGAGTTTTGACAATAAAGTCTTATAGAAATTTTGTTCTTACCAATACACTATTTTTAGCATAGTGTTGGGTTTTTAGAGTCAACTATATTTTGATATAAAAAAATAGCAGTTCCTATTCCCCAGTGAGTAATGTAATTGAGAATTATTGGGTGAAGTTGCATACAATCTTTATTTAAAACTACAGAATTACTAGTTTAAGAGCCTTTTTATTTTTATAAATCTATCTTTTTAAATCAATGTTATTATAATGATATATTAACCTTGTTAATATTCTTCTTTCTTTATAGTAAGTAATAATTTCTGTTAGGGACTTAAGTCATATAGGAAATGTACAATATTTAACCACTGTATTCTCCTAAAAGTAAGCTTTAGGATATATCTCAAAATTCTCAACATTTTAGTTAACATTGAAATTTTCATTTGGAAAAAAATTTAAATCATATTTATAAATTTTAAAAAATCTATTTTAGTACTTGATTTTACATTTTGAAGGGTAAATAATGAGGGAAGATTCTCAGTAAACGTATAATTTTCCAGGTATGAAACCGATATGAATATTTACGTGTAAGGCTGAAGATCTGAAGAATTTATATTCACAGTAAAGAAGTTTGTGATAGAAATGCAAAAATTAGGTCTGGACAAACAATTATGATAGGGAATGAGCAATTTCTCACCCCAAGTGCTTTGGAGCTTAGGGTCATAAAAAACTGGACAGTAGGCCTGTGACAGTGGGCTAGCACAGTTAAGTCTTGTCTGAAAATACTCCCGAGGAGGAAGGGGGCATGGGAAAGTAGGAGCCGTGCCCACCTGACTGCATGAGGCCGGCGGGAAGAGCTTGAGTGTTGATGACAGCGATAGCTCCAGAGCAGAGATGGGCCAAGTAGACAAGATCAGTATCGTTTCCCCTGTGGGTTTCATCCAGTTAAGAAAGTCAAACCTTCTTCCCATCTTTTCCATATCATAAGGAGTTACTGACATTCACCATGATCCAAGGGAGATTTGGCTGGGCTCCTTATCTCATCTTGGTGATAACATTCCTGCAGGAGACCTCAACTGTATGGCAAGTGGGATGGGGGACAGCTGTAGCTGAAATGAGGTTCTACCATTGGTGATATCTGAAATGTTTTCATAGAATGATTAAGCAATGGTCTCCTTTGAGAATCTTTTCATACATTTTGTACTTACCCACAGAAGTTAGTTTCTGGGTAGATTGACATTTCTCCTTTTATCTTTATTTTTTTTCTTCCTGTCTGGAGGAAGAGTTAGTGCCAAGTGACATATGAAAGAGCAGTTTTTATATTTTATAAATGCCAGTTAAGAATAGGAAAACATGACTTAAAAATAAATTTGGTTAATCCATAATTTGAAAGCACCCAAACTCTTACGGGCCGTGGGTTGTGAAGGCCTTCCTATTTATTATGTTGCTCACCAAGTTGAAGGTTGGAGTTTAAGAATCTCAAACTAGACAAAGGCACCATAAACATCCCTTGGAGAAAAGATGGCCTCTTCAACAATTGGTGCTGGGAAAACTGGAAATCCATATGTAGCAAAATGAAATTTAACCCCTATGTCTCACTCTGCATAAAATACAACTCAAAGCGGATCAAGGATCTAGGCGTTAGACCAGAGACCCTGAGCCTACTAGAAGGAAATGTAGGCCCAACTCTCCATCATGTCGGCTTAGGAACCAACTTCCTCAACAAGACTCCTAGAGCACAAGAAGTAAAATCAAGAATCAATAAATGGGATAGTATCAAACCGAAAAGCTTCTTTCACAGCAAAGGAAACAGAAACATGAAGAGAGAGCCTATAGAATGGGAGAAAATCTTTTCCCCCTGTACCTCAGAGTATGAATGTCCAGGATATATAAAAAATTAAAAAAACTTAACACCAAAACCACAAATAACTCAATCAATAAATGGGAAAAGAAATTGAACAGTCACTTCACAGAAGAAAAAAAATATGATCTGTCAACAAATATATAGAAAATGTTCTATATCTCTAACAATTAGAAAAATGCAAATTAAAGCTATGCTGAGATTCCATCTCACTCCAGTCAGAAAGGCAATTATCAAGAATACAAGTAACAAATGTTGGTGAGAATGTGGCGAAAATTTTCATCCATACATTGCTGGTGGGACAGTAAATTGGTGTGATCAATGTGGTAAGAAGGATGGAGATTCCTCAGAAAACTTGAAATGGAACCACCATTGACCCAGTTATCCCACTCCTCCATTTATACTCAAAGGACTTAAAATATTACAGTGATGCAGCCACATCAATGTTTATAGCAGCTCACAACACAATAGCTAAGCTACGAAACCAAACTAGATATCCTTCAACAGATGAATGGATAAAGAAAATGTGGTACATATGCAGAATGGAATATTACTTAGCTATAAAGAAGAATGAAATTATGGCATTTGTTGGTAAATGGATAGAGCTGGAGACTAACATGCTAAGTGAAATAATCCAGTCCCCAAAAACCAAAGGCCAAATGTGCTTTCTGATATGTGGATGCTAACATATGTGATATGGACAATAAATATCATAATTAACTCATTAAAGCTCATTAAGTCAGATTATTAAAAATTTTTTAGATATACAGTGATACTATTGAGCCTATACATACTTATTTTCCATTAATGATAATAGGTTTGGGCATAAGTTCTTAAAATCTCCAGCTAATTGTTTCTTAGGGCCAGGCTTTTAAGTATACAGATTAATTGATATTCCGAAAAACTTCCAAACTTCAACAAAAATGATTTTGTTCCTCACATTGGATAGTCTGGTGTAGGGCTGCAATGTTTTCCTCAGTAAAGTTATATATGGATTGGGACCCTTTGCTCTGGTGACTCCACCAACCTTCAGGGCCTTGGGTCCTCTGCCTATGGCTGACTAACCATGGAGACCATGCAGGATGTCTTTAGAGGCATATATCTCTTATGTACTCTTTCCATTGGAGACACAAATTAATGATCAAATTTACTTCTGCAGGTGATAACTCAGAAATTTCCAATTTCATTAATTAAACCCATCACTGAATAATCCATATAAGCATATTCATTATTGCCTTTAAGAAATACATGCTCATGAGTCCCATATTTCCATGCTATTCATAGTCAAATTTTTATTTTACTAAAAAGTTGGAAAATTAAAGAATCCATGCATTTTTCTAAAATCTATCAATTAGCAAAGTTCAAGCATAGAACTACCATTTTGGACCAAAAGTAGGGAATGTAGTTGTAGTTTGAAATGGGGTATGGTGAGTACACGGCATTGACCCTGAAACACGTATAGGGCAATACATTGACTCATATAGGAGAAAATCATCCTGTGCTTTCCAAAGCTTTATACCATTTGATCCTCACAACATCACAGTGACATTGGTACATGCCATTAAATGAAGAAACAGGTGTGTGTGTGTGTGTGTGTGTGTGTGTGTGTGTGTGTGTGAGATTTTGTTTAGATGATGTGATTTATTTCACTTGCTTTAAATAATGAGCTAACACATGAAGAACTATCCTTGTGTTTTTCATATTTGCATAATTAAAATTTTAAACTCAGAGGGATCATGTAAAATGTAGACCATCATGCTTTAAAGAGGCTCATAAGAGATTTCATGAATCCAGTGTTTTGCAAAATGTTCCTAACTGCCTTTGAAGATATTTGCTTCCTGAATAAAATTTCACTTTGGTTGGCATAATGCCATATTTGTCTCAATTTTATTAGCTAAGTGAATGCTTAAGATGGTTTAATGCTTTAAAACTTTTATCCCTCATTAATTAATCTTCAATATCTTTCTGATGGACCCTTCTGAAAATGGCAATACTGAGCTTCAATTTTTCTATTTGATGGATTTTAGGGAAATTTATTGCATTATTTTTTAAGTTTTTTATTTTTTATTTAGTTTTTTATTAAGTAAAAATTGAACTACAAATTGCATACAGATCCAACACCCATAAACATGAATTCCTAGATTGCAGTAATGAATATATGAATATCTCAGTGATTTTTAAAAAATCAATAAACATGGAAACTTCTGGGAAGAAACCTGTAAAAGTAAATTTAAACTTTATTTTTATTATTTCAAGAATTTAATTTAATCATGTATTTATTTTTTAGCTTTTATAAATACAGGAATATTAACAATCTAGATTGAATTGAAACAAAGTTGACTCCTAATTAAAATTTTAAGTACATTTTTATATCAGTATGTGCATATTTACAGATTATAAATAACAGTCATTTCTAAAACTAATTAAAATTTCATATTGGAATCTTACCACAAATTTTTATTTCATAGCAATATTTTTGTTTATTTATATAATAACCTAAATCTTTCTGTGCATATTATTTTTCTGAGTCTATTACCCACAGTTTGGTGATGCATTTTGCAAATATATCCCTTGAAGTTTCTTTGAGGATCATTTTGCTGTGTGATTTTAGTGATTTTGTGTTTCCCTGTTGGGCTTGGAAGATGAAAGCCCTATAACAATCAGGCACTACAGAAACATCCTAATTCCTCTGGTCTTTTTATAGTCTAGATCTTTGAGTCCTTCAATGCTTGGTACAAATCCTTATTTATGTTAAATTGAATTTGTAAATAGGTGTGGAGAGGTCCTTGAAAGAGGTATTATTCGGCCATTTCATATGTTGCAGAGGGATCATGTAAAATGTAGACCACAGTGACTTACAGATAAAAATAGAATTATTAGTTAAAGTCTCCCACAATTTATATCTTATAGATTCAATCCCAGCTCCTAAATTCTGCACGAGGGAATGATTGGGCCCATTACATTCACAGACAAGACTGGATGCCAGAGGAGTAAATGACTTTGGAGGGAGGGAAATGGAGAGGCCCAGAGGAGATTTGTAGAAATGAGTACATAGAAGAACAGGGATAGCCACAATATGTCATTCTGAGTCCTGGCTTTAGTTTGTTTGGAGGTCTTGTCCCATGTCTCAACATGTTTTTTTTTTGTTTTGTTTTTTTTTAGGTGCTGGGAATTGAACCCAGGGCTAGGCAAGTCCGTACCTCTGAGTCACATGACCAATCATCAGTGTGGGTTTTCTGAGGCAATCAACACCCTTATGTTTAATAGAGATGAGTGATGGTTACTTGCAATAAAAAGTCTAAATAATCTGGCATCTCTCTTGCTTTCAAAAATCAATAATGTGACTTATTGGGAGAGGATCTGCTTGATGACAACATCCAATATTATGTATTTCCATAAAGTCTTGGAATCTACCAGAACTCTCACTAGGTCATTTTCTCTATCCTCATTAAGTTCAGAAAAAAACCTTAAATCCAGGTACATCTAAAGGATTTGCTTCTGCAGGAAGATCTGAGAGTTCTGCTTTACCCATTTATCTTTGTTATGGCTCCTTCCTCATCCAGTTAACATGTATGTCATATTTTGCTGAGCACAATTGAAAGAAATATACTTGGCCATAAAGAATATGTTCTAAGTATATTTGGAAGCCAGTATCTTTTATAATATACTGCTCTGTGTCTATTTTAGTTATATATCAAGAGGAATCTGGTCTCTTAAAGCTACATGAAATAATTTTTTCTTAAGCTTTGCCGCTTTTAAAGTGCAGAAAATTCTGTTTTCTTTATAGGATAAACTGTGGCCCCAAGAACATCGCTAGCAGGAAATAAAATTTTTGTGGCATCAGACTGAGATTAGAATTCACAATGTTATAAAAGATGCAATTTGTCCAGGTGGCTGCTTTCCACTTAAAACACAATTATAATCTCCCCTTTATGAAATGGGGAGACAGGTAAATTCTTTATTTTTAAAAAGTTTTCTGAGTAAAGTAAACTAGTGAACTTCTTTTCTGGCTGTTTCTAGTGAGACCTACACTCATAATCCAAAGTTGTTTGTAAATTTCATCAAAGCAGGAAGGCCATGTTTTTCTTCCTTCTCACTCATATTTTCCCAGCATACCTATAGTTGTTTTTCCCCTTAAGATTCTGAATTTCATATTTCAGTATTAAAAGAGAGGATATAAAAATGTCTTTCATGTCTCAGATACTTTAATATCTTTCTACTATTAACTTATTTTAGTGATTGAATTCCTCTTGCCTATAATTATAGATCTTATGAAAAACTGCAATTCTAAAATCTCATAAAATATTTACATTATGAAGCTAAACTGAATTAAACTCAGCTTGTTTTTAAGAAATGATCCTGACAGCACTACAAAGCTGATCTTGGGATGAGACTTACAGGTTCAAATCAAATGTATTTAGGCATTTTCCAGCTGTTGCTTCTTGTGAAAAATTGCTGACAGTTTTAGACACGAATGTTTACTGCATCAAATGATGATAAATGTTGTGGGTAACAGTACCCAGTACCTTTTCCTTCAGTGTTGCTCCCTTTAGACTAGATGTTTATGTCTTCCCTTTGCTACTGTCAATGGTCTTAATTTGTTGAGTTCAGCCGAAAGCAACAGCAAAAAGCTAAGAGTATAACAATTTAAAATCATCTCTGGGTTAAATAGTGCAATTTTACGATGGTGCTCCCAGTTGCTGTCTAAAACATGTGGTTGGAGAGACATTAGAATTGAGCACTGCCATCTTGATTTTTAAACTATAAACTATAGTTTATAGACCTGATACCATAAAAATACATGAGATTCTGAGTCAGTAGGACACACTGTCCATAATATACTGTACTGTAAAAGAGAGGACTGGTAAATTATCTATGAATATTTCAGGACTCCTATAATATATTCCCAATTTGCCTTTTGTGTGAGGATGTTTAGTCATTTTAACTAGTCTTTCTCATTAAGTCATTAGGGAAATGTTGAAAAGATAATGATTTCAGGGATTAGGATATGAAGTTTATAATATTATCTCTATTTATATGACTGAACAAAAATAAATATTGAACTGAATGGTGATATTTTCAAAATAAGACTGCTAAGATAAGCCAAGCTATTCAAGGAACAAATTGCTCTCGACTGTTCAATCAGAACAAATGTCAAATTGCAATGAACTCTTACAAAATATGCTATTAATCTTCACGTGAATATGTTTATAGTGAAGTGATATTTTTTTTTTCATTCAAAACATATCTATTGAAAATGATTGCAGGTGATTAAATGCTGTACTCTCAGAACTAATGCTGTTAATGTGACACTGCTGAATTAGACATCAATCAAGTTTGGCAATTGTTATTAACATTAAGGTTAGAAACAGTACAAGTCGCCATATCTAGGAAAATGAAACACAATATCCTTTTAAACTAGATACCAGTTCTAATCAAATCTACTAAATATCTGTTTCTAATCATTGAGATGTTGTCATAGCTATTGATTTGTAATGCAACTTCAATTTGCAAAACATGGACAAATAATATAAGCAATATAAGAGGAAAAAATACCTATCATAAGTA
Organism: Callospermophilus lateralis; assembly: GCF_048772815.1. NCBI lineage: Eukaryota > Metazoa > Chordata > Mammalia > Rodentia > Sciuridae > Callospermophilus > Callospermophilus lateralis. Next base: position 31,522,619 of record NC_135319.1, on the reverse strand, counting down.
AAAAACCTAGGTAGATTTTTTTTGTAATAGCTACCTTTCTTTGTCCTTTTTGAATAGAACATAAGCTCCTTGAAGACATAAATGTTTTTCATGGTCAAAACAAAATCCATACAACGCAGAACATTACATGGCATGTAGATAATCAGGAAAGATTAGGTAAATGAAAGTCTGTTCAGAAAACATTCTCCACTTTCCAAAAGTATTAAAATAGTCTTTATATTTATTTACTGAATAATTGTTACTACCAATATACTTTAAATCTAGATTTGTATATTTTATACAAATTAAGAATCCTTAAAAAACATCAAAACTCTTTAATAGTTGAAATTGACTAGAATGTGATTTGTCTTCTAAATCTTGATTTATCCAGAAAATTAAAATTTAAGCCAGATCGAGTGGTTTATGCCAATAATCCCAGCCACTTGGTCTACTGAAGCAGGAGGATCATGAGTTTGAGTCCAGTCTGGGCAACATAGTGAAACCTTGTCTCAAAAAAGAGAGAGAGAGAGAGAGAGAGAGAGAGAGAGAGAGAGAGAGAGAGAGAAGAAGAAGAAGAAGAAGAAGAAGGAGGAGGAGGAGGAGGAGGAGGAGGAGGAGGAGGAGGAGGAGGAGGAGGAGGAGGAAGAGGAGGAGGGAGAAAAGGAATGGAGGGAGGGAAGGAGAGAGAGAAAAAGAGAGAGAAGGAATTAAAATTTGGACCTTACAAATAGTAAAATTGATAAATCTTAGATAGTTATTTTTATTTTGAAGTTAAAAATAATATGTCCAAAGTAATTTAATGAACATCTTATATTCAATGTGAATTAATCATCAGCAAATTGGCATACTCTAACCTTTTTTAGTCTCTAAACTGCCAAGACTAGCACAACTCAATTAATCTTAATCAAGATTTCAATTAAGTCTTAATAAATCCAGAAATAATACTCTATCAGACTTTTAACTAAAATATCAGAACATATTAACGTTTACTTTCAGTGGTCAGTAGATGGTGAATGGACTTAGTTCTGACATTTTCATTCATTACTTCAAAGTTTCTCAATATTATTCTATGCCACATCTGAATGAAGATGTGTAAATGCATATAAAATGAAATCAGTCAATTGTGGGTGGTGGTGCTGGGTTTTAAATTTAAATTGATTATAAACTTTTAAGTTGGCTCTGTCTTTATAATTCAAGATGTGATTTATATTGGCCAAGAATCATGGTAAAAAGTTCTGGTGACAACCTGGACACAGTTCTCCTAGGTTATAACCTGAGTTGTCACATAAAAAGGATTGGCAATTTATAGAGACTTTTAAGATAAATGGAAGAGAAAGACCTGGGGACCTCGGACTTTGGCTGACCAAGAAGTGATGAAAAGCCAGATGACCACTTCTCAAAAAATAAGGAGACATCTGTTCACTGTCACCCTTAGCATTTACTGCACACAGGTGACAATTTACATGTCTCTGTGTTAATCAGTGTTCTGAGGGATCACTGCAGAGTCATGGCTTTCCGTCTTCCTTGGTGGGTCATTGGAAACTTGCGTATCCCCCTCTTTTCATTAGACCTCCTATTTGGGACCAGGAATGCCATATTATTCCTTGTGTGCAGAGATGGGGCATATTTGTTAGAACAATGTGCACAGATTCATGAGAGCATTTATTACCAGATGGTAAAGTTGTGACAGAAGGGTGAGTGTTTCCATGCATAAAAAAGGAGCTGCAACAAACTCGCCTTGGAATTTTCTTAATGTTCAGAGGATTAACTAAGACAACATGAAGCTCATATGCTGCTTTTTGGGGACTGATGGAGGAGTAAGCAGATGCTCAAATTCAAAGCTATCTGGCATAAGTTCTGGCTCTGGGAGTAGAAATAGGCCAAGAAAGAAACAGCTCGTATTGTGCAAGCCAAGGAGAACACTCTGGCTTTCCAGTCTAATAGCCTCAGTGGGGATACATATTATTTATTCTTCTATTTTTGTATAATTAGAATCAATTCCTCAGTTCATATTTCCCTATTGGTGGACACACTTTTGGCAATTAGGCGGCAGGGATGGGAGGTGGGAAGGTTCTGTTTCTTTGTAAGATGATTTACATGCATTATCTCCTTTAGTTCTCAGAAACATCTTTTAGGGAAGATGCTTTTTTAAAAGTTTAATAAATGAGTAAACAGAAGCCTGGAGAGGTGACATAAATTGTTAAGGTCAGGAGAAGGCAGAAGAGGTGACAAATTATTAGTGCCTCCAAACATTGCTGTGGAGTGATACTACTCGCCTTGACACTGGAATCTGAACACTGAACTCTTGTGAACTTGGGCAAGAATCATGCCTTCTCGAAATGTAAATTTCTTTACCTATGGAATGCAATTACTAAGAGTCTTTCCTTAAATAATTGTGGTCAAGGCAAAATAGGATAACATATATATGATGTGCATATAGATATTTAGTCAGTCTTCCACTACTATAACAAATACTTGAGATAATCAACTTTAGAGAGAAGGCTTACTTTGACTTACAGCTTTGGAAGTTCTAGTCCATGATTCATTGGCCTGGTTGCTTTGGGCCTGCAAATCATGGTGGGACGGTGGCAGAGCAAACCCAGTCAACTCATGACTGGGACATAAAAGAAAAGGAAAAGAAAGAGACTGCGGTTCCAATATCCCTTTAAGGACATACCCCAGTGACCTGAAGACCTCCCACTAGACCTTAAAAGTACCACCACCTCCAAATATGGGCTTTAACACATTGGCCTTTGGGAGACATTTCAGATCCAGACTATATAATATGTGTAGCACAGAAAGGTTATCACTAAAATGATGAAGTTAGTAATCAAAATTGTGGACTTTTGAGGATATCACTCTATTTTCCATTAGAATTTGAGGCCTTAGATCAAGCAGTGTCAGGACCAGTCTATGTAGCTGTGGTGATGAATACATGAACCTCACACAGCTCCTTGAATATGTGGTAAGATTATGCAGAACAAGCTGTGAGGTGGTGCATACCTGTGACCCCAATGACTCAAGGGATTGAGGTAGGAACATTACCAGTTCTTGAGACCAGCCTCAGCAATTGAGTGAAACCCTTAATAATTTATGTTTACAAAACAAGTAAAATTTTCATTACAGAAAGACACACCAAGCTATGTGATAAATAGGACAATTCTCTTTGGCGGTTGGGTATGTCTTTTTGGTTCAGTACTCAACCATTGAAGGATATTTGGGTAGTTGTCAGTTTTTGACTGTTGTGAATAAAGCTGATATGAAAAATTATGTACAGCTTTTTGTATGAATATAAGATTTATTATTTGGAATATATGCCCAAGAGTACAATTGCTGATTTGCACGATAATTACATATATAATTTTATTAAAAACTTCCAAGTTGTTTTTCAGAGTGACTGTGCACTTTATATTTCTTCCAGTAATGTATGAGTGATGAATTTCTTCATGTTCTCACTGATAGTTGATGTTATTATTTGCATGTAGTAATCACTAATTGAGGTTGTAATTTGCTTTCCTTTACTGACAAAAGATGTGCAATATCTTTGCATGTCCTTATTGTTATCTGTATATCTCCTTGTCTGGGACGCTTGCTTGAATCTTTTGCCAATTTATTCATTGGAATTTTTTTTTAAACTATGAGTTTTGAAAGTTCTTAATATACTACAGGTAGTTGTTTTTTGTTGATTATGTGGTTTTAAAATGTTTCTTCCCAGTCGGTGGCTTGCCTGTCATTCTCTTCATAGGGTCTTCAGACCCTAAAATCTGTGAAGTTTTAAGGAGGTGAAATTTATTAAGTTTTCTTTCGTGGATTATGTTTTTGGGATCAAGTTGAGCCCTTTCCCTTAGCTGTAGATTTCCAAGCTTTTCACTACAGTTTTTTTTCCCCCTAAAAGTCTGAGTTTTCTGTTTTACACATGAGTTCATGGTTTGTGTTGATTTACCTATAAGATTCAGGATGAGGCTTTATTTTTGCCTTCGGGTGTCTGCTTTCTCGTGCACCAGTTTTTGAAAAGGATATCCTTTCTCCATTGCATTACTTTCGTTCCTTTGTCAAAAAATCGGTGGATCAAGTTTCTGTGGGTCTAGTTATGGGCTCTCTGTTCTGTCCTGTTGACCTGTGTCTGGCCTTTAGCCAGTGTCATATAGTCTTGATTACTGTAGTTACACAGCAAGCCGTGGCATTGCTTAGTGATTCCTCCCCTGTCTTCTCCCTACTCTCCCAATATTGTTTTAGCTATTGTGGAGACTGTTCCTTTCCATATAAATTTTATAATAAATTCTTCTTGTCTATAAATAATCTTGTTTGCATTTTGATGGAATTGGATTAGACCTTCTGACTAGTTGGGAGGAGATTGTCATCTTTATTGGATTGTGTCTCCAACCTTGGACACAGTATGTATTTCCATTTATTTATGTCTATGTTGATTTTTTTCCACCCTTTGTAATTTTCAGTGCACATTCTTATAGATATTTTATTAAGTTTATACATAAGCATTTGCTATTAGTTTGATCGATTGTAAATGATATTGTTCTTATTTACTTTCATGTATTCATTGTTACTATATTGAAAAGCAATAGATTTGTGTGTGTGTGTATGTGGGTGTGTGTGTTTGTATCCAGTAGCCTGCAAAAATGCTGAAGTCATTTATTAGTTCAAGAGGTTTACTTGTAGAGTCCTCATGATTTTTCTATGTGGACAATTATGTTTTCTACAAATAAGGACTGTTTTCTTTCTTTCTCTCCATATATATTGCTTTTATTTCTTTTATTACTGAATTGTAAGGGCTAGAATTCCAGTTTGGTGTTGAAAGGAGTGGTGAAATAGATATTTATTATAGTGAGAAAACCAGTTGTTCTGTGTTGGCATAAAAAATTAATAGTATATATAACCAAATTATTTTCTTACATAGAATTGCATATTTTGTTGGCCCTTAATGACCTAGCTCATCATAAACATTGAGAAAAAGTTAGCTGTCTTTATCATGATATTACATATTTCCCTCATTCCAAAATAATTTAAAAAATCTAATAATTTTAAATATATTTACTTTTTATGGGATTACTCAAATTTCTAGTTTGTTATTTCAGATTTTAGGAGTACTAATCCATGCTTATTTTGTCTACTGACTTCAATTCATGATGGATTGTTTGTGTATTTTAATCATTTTTGTATTATGAATTCACTTTAAGCATCAAAAGTCCTTTCTTTTTTTTTTTAAAAAAATATTTTTTATGGATGGACACAATGCCTTTGTTTTATTTATCTATTTTTATGTGGTGCTGAGGATTGAATCCAGAGCCTCACACATGCTAGGCAAGTGTTCCACCACTGAGCTACAACCCCAGTCTCCAAAAGTCCTTTCTAAAAGAAGGTAAATATACAAGTTTTTGAAAATATTGTGCAATGGTTTTAGTTTGCTTTTGAAGTATACCTGAGAACTTCATTTCTTAATTTGCTTTTACCCAATATCCAACAGAACTTATGTTTGCTATTTCTCTGTACCACCTGTGCATAGATTTGGACTGTAAGCCAGTGGGTATTGTCCCTATAAGTTTCTATAGGAGAATTGTTTCCTACTCCTCTAGCTAGGATCTAACCTGTCTTTTTTTATTAATATTTTTATTTGTAAATGGATCTTTTATTTCATTTATTTATATGCGGTGCTGAGGATCAAACCCAGGGCCTCACATATGCCAGGTAAGTGCTCTACCACTGAGCCATAATGCTAGCCCCTCTAACCTGTCTTAAAATTTGAGTTCCTCCAGATCTCAAGTTAAGGATTAAAATGCTAGTTGTTTATTTGGAGTATTATCACAAGTAACACCTCAAGGGAATGGAAAAGTGAGATAAAAAGTGGGGAAAAGCAACCAAGCCTGATAGGTAATTAGGTAATTATCATAGGCAAGAGGCACACAGTCCTGCTGGATATAATGTAAAATATACCCCAGAGTTATTTCAGGTGAAAAGACAAATGATGAGATGTTTAGATACCGACCCTCTGTCCATCACTGGTTTGGGCATTTCCAAAGGGCATTTCCTCTTAATCCTTTAAACTTGCCCTATTAACCCACCAAGCCAAAAATCTATACCAAACCCCCAGGACATGATACTTCATCAGAGTCTCAGGTACATGCTGTCAGCATCCTAGGGATATGGACAGGGCCTTGAGTGCATCTACCGTTTCTTTCTTGTCATTGCCTCTGGTCAGTGGATTGAGTGATTTAATGTTTTTTGCACTTTGCCTGTAGCCTTCTAGTGTCCTCCAGTGCTGAGTTCCAATTTCTTATCTAGTATAGGCCTGAGGCTTGCTCTTCTGTTTTGTGGGAGTGCTGAATCCTTTAGCCATTGCTTATGGAACATAAAATATAACCATAATTCTTCTTTCAGCTTTATCTTATTGCACCTGGAGATTTCTTATTTTCTTTTCTTTGTCTTCTTCTGCTGCTTCTGTTGCTGCTTCTTCTTTTTGCTGATCCAGGTCATTATTTAGCTGGAATTGAAAGTCAGCTTTCCTTTTTGATTAACCACATAAATTAGTGTGAAATGGATGCACATTTATTCAAACTCTTCACTTTGTGATGAATATTAGCTGTTTTGTGTTTGGGCTTTTGTTTTTGCACTGTAAACTTCCTTCTACATGTATCTTTGTGCCTTTATCTCTGGGATAATGATTCAGCAATAATATAACATCACAGAAATTTTAATTGATTCATTCTTAACTGCATTTCAAAAAGGCTATAACAATTTATATTTCTACCGGCAATGCATTCTGGTGAAAAGATTTATTAGTCTTATAAATATCAGTCAGAAATTAAAGTATTTTTCTTAGAGCATTAATACTTTAATTCCCTAGCTCCTCAGCAAAGGAAATAATTTTTCCATTCATTTAAACAGAATAAATTGTATAATAACAATAAAACCAAAGCACAAGGATTGAACAATAAATCTGCAAACTTTTTGTCTGACAAACCAGCAAAGTTGAGAATAAATGTGCTATCACTTATACCTGAGAAAAAGAAATAATAAAGCCTTAATTCTAACTAAAACTAACTTCATCCGTGGAGAGCTATCACTTACTGGCTAATGAGGGGTCATTTAGGAACTTGGTATGAATCCTTAGGGAGCTATAGCCTGGGGTCACAGCTGCCTGAACACATCAGGATGGTAATTAAGACATGCTCATGAAATCAGATGAAATAACAGCTTCCTGGGAATTTGATAAATGCTGCCTCTTAGGATGTATACTGTCAAAGTTATCTTGGGGATGCTTGAGTTCACAAGGTTCTGGCCCTGTTGACTGACCCGAAAACTAGCCTGGTTAATTCTGTTAAAATGAGTTTCTATTTCTGACACATTCCAGCTGACAAAGACCTATCAAACTCTATGTGGCTATGGCTGTGCATATGCCATCTTTCTGTGTGAACTGAGGAATGTTTAGATGAAAACGATCAAATTTGGTGGCAGTATGGCTTTATTCCAATAAAGTACAATTTCATGAAATTCATTTTTCATATGAAAATAGACACTCCGAAAGAAATGCAACAAACTATAGTATCACTTGTTACATCTTAAATTTAGGATTTGTAATTTGAAAAGCGGTGATATTACTGGAGATTTGCATTGTGTTCTTACAGGAGAGGATTTCAAGCAAGATGCAAAGTGTGGTAAAGAAGCATAAAGTTTATAAGAAAGGAAAGAGTAAGGGGAAAAAGACACTCTGGAGGAAGAGAGTGGGTCCTCTCAGGATAGAGATAACTCATTTCCTTGTATCCAACTTTTATTGAGGTAGGAGAGGGATTGTTGGAGGTTCTGCCCAAGTATCACTTATGGTCTAGACTGACATACTGCAAGGCTAACAATCTAAGGGCAGCTCTTGGTCATCTTGGTCTGGAATACAGGCCTAATTGGAACTGGTTTTACAGGATCTATGATTTGTGACTCCTCTGGTTTTAATCATCCTGCTTTCCTAGGTCTGGGAATCTCTATTGTTTGTGCAGAGTCTTACTTAAGATGTTTTAGAAATTAGGCTCTTTTGAGCGACCATACCTTTCTTTACCTTTAGTTTTTAACTCTTGCGTTTATCTGTCTTCCTCCTATTGTAAGAGGAACAGTTTATAGAGCTGAGACCTGGTAAGGGTCCTGAAATAGTTGTCTTGTCAGACCTTGCAGTTTCACTGAGGCAGGACTATTGATTAACTGATTTATTCTGTGATTAGTATTTTTTAAACCGCTGCCTACTATGTCTAACTGCTACCTCAATTGCACTGAAATTTACTTTGATATTATTTGTAGAGAAAAGATTGGCTAAAATATCAATGATATAAAGATAGTAAAGGAAATATTTAAAACTACTGAAGAGAATAATTTTTAGTCACACAAGAACAATTTTATTGTTAAGTCCTAATGAAAAATTCTTTCTACTTAATATTTGAGAAACATTTTCCTAGTTTTTGTACTTACATGAAAGTTCAAGAAAAAGTTTCCTTTCAAAAAATATAAATTCTATTAATTGAAAATGACTTTTTTATTAATCGATTGTAATTAATCTTCAATTATAATTAATCACTGTTAGTAGTGAATTTTGATTTCCAGGAGAACACTTATGTATATCCAGACAAGTTTCTTTTTTGTTTTATTTTATTTTATTTTTTTATGTATCACAGTTATGCATAACAGTGGGGTTCACTTTGACATATTCATAACTGCATATAGCAGTTTTCTCTTTTTTAATCCCCAGTACTATCTCCTTAGACAAAGTTCTTAATTATTCAGTCTGTCATTTTATTTGGAATGGGGCCAGTGGTTGACAAAAGGAGGGTTCAGTCAGGAGAAGAATCTTATAACTTTCAGTGGTCTAGCTTCTACTGAAAAGATTATAGAGATACTTCTTCTTTTTCTTTTTTTTTTTTTAATGGAACAGTAGGTAAATTCCAATGTCTTTTAGTTGGTAGGGATTATTTTCTATAGGTTTATTTTCAACTTTTTGCTCTGTTTCAGGCAAATTCAACCTGTACCAGAGACTTTCTTATTGACTGCATCAGCAAAACAGGCTCTCTATCCACTGAACTGTTTAGCAATTATTTTGTGTATTTCTCAGTATATATCATGTGGTGAGTTATACCTTAACTTTTCATGTACACTACTTGAGATAAGTGAATCTGCATTAAATATTTTATTCTTACTCATCTTTAAAACCAAGGTAATTAGCATAAAAATTTGCACCTAGTTAGTATAAAATAAATGCATGCCTATTGAAATGTTACAGGTGGTGTTTCTCAAAGGATAGAAACATGGGGTTGTGCTAATAAGAAAAAATAACTTTCACAGAAAACTTTAGAATAAATAAATCCATGTAACACAGATTATAAACTGCACACCTTGAAATAAGTTGCATACATAAAAAGGTGACATTTGAGCCAATACCTGAATGTGATAACGAAGTGACGCATGTAGATATCGGTATTTTTTCACCTGGTTAACTAAGCTGTTTAGGGTGTCAGTTGGTATATTCAGTTTTTATAAATAAAATAATAAAATGGTTGGCACATCCCACTCTATTTCCTTCAAATATGTGGCAAAAGTAAAATAAAACAAATAATCATATGTAGCTAGAAGATTAGAATTTAAAGAGAGTTCCAGTGAAGGAACATTATGAGCAAAGAGCCAGCAGCACAGTGACATAAGACATGGGAGAAACTGAAAGAAGATGGCTTGCAGCTGAAGCCCAGAGGTTGAAGGCTTGTGTGGTGGATGATGGGATTCTTGAGGGCAGGCAGGAACCAGATCAGAAAGTCTTGCCGTATTTATTGCTATGAGTTTATTATTGCCAAATGGTTAGGCATCTTCAAAGCATGTTCATTTCATTTTTCGCATTTTATTTTTACTTTATCCACATGATATAGATGGTCAAGATGCTTATAGCTGAAAGAGTCTGAGAGAGATTCAGGTGATATTTTGAGGCTCTGTGAATAGTTAATAGAAGAAACTAGAAACCAAATAATATGAGTTTTGGTCCTAGGGATAGTCTCCTGGGCTATGATAAACATTGTTTGCTTGCAGTGTTTGTTCTTTCCTTGAATGTGGTCTGGTATTGATAGTTGATTTTGTATTTAAAACATTTATCAGATACATGAACTTAACTTAGTTTTGAGTGGTCAGAAGATTTCAAGTCTTACTGATTTTGTCTGGCCCTTCTTGTTTAATTTTAAACCCACAGGGAATATTATATCATATTCTATATTTCTATATTCAAAATAAAATACTTCACAAAATCACATTTTATAGAACTCCATTTCATTTTAAGCTGTGATGCTATTTTTTAATGATTGTTAATAGTCTCTTTTCCTATTATTGTAAACTTTCATTTTGTATATTCTTTATCCCAGAAAAATTCCCTTAATATTGATTCATGTAAATGTGTCATTGATACTGCCTTCAAAGTACACTGCACATTTAGAGAAACACACAACATCTTCCAGGAATGATAGAAATATCTGGAGACAGGCTGTAAAAAGGATTCAACAAGACCAATTTGTGCTACTTTAATATTCTCTTTTTGAAGATAAACAATTCCCTAAAATCTACTTGGAAAAATTTAATATTAGATTGTCATTTCCAACTTATTTTTATATGACTTGTTTTATTCCCTTAGTGGCAACTAACAACTCTACATAACATCACTCAGAAATCATGCATATTCATTGAATACAAATAAAAATTTGTCTATTTTGAATTCTCTTTGAAAAAGTTAATGCTTACAGTAAAAGAAGTATGATAATACCATATTATATCTATGACTTTACCATGTTATTAAATTTTCAACCATATTCTCTCAAATTTATCTCTCTCTAGTAAAGTTGTTTATAAATTTTCAGTATCATATTTTGTAAACATTAGATGAAAAGTCACTGATCCTTCTTTTCTTAAATAATGATTTTGATATCATACTGATTTCTCCTTTCTTAGAGGATACCTATATTTTATATTCTCTTTTACTTTTCTGATTGCTCAACTTTTTGAATTTTCCATATTTTTTATTGGTGCTTTCTACATATTGATGAGACTTATTGTTACAGATTCTTACTTGCACAAAATATAAAAAAATAATTTGGCCAATATCACTCCCTAGCACCTCCCCCCACATCTTCCCATCTCCCACCCCTTGGTCCCTCTCCTCTACTGATCTTCCTTTGACTTTCATGAGATCTACCCCACCTATATTTTCCTTTCTAGCTTCCACAAATGAGAGAAAGCATATGACCCTTAACCTTCTGAGTTTGGTTTATTTCATTTAACATGATGGTATCTAGTTCCATACATTTTCCTGCAAATGCCATAATTTCAGTTTTCTTTGTGGGTGAATAAAACTTCATCATGTATACATACCACATTTTCTTAATGCATTCATCTGTTGATGGACACCTAGACTGGTTCAATAGTTTGGCTGTTGTGAATTTTGCTGCTATCAACATGGGCATGCATATATTATTGTAGTAAGAGAACTTTAATTCTTCAGGATAAGTTTTGAGAAGTGGTATAGCTGGATCATCTGGTGTTTCCATGCCTAATCTTTTGAGGAGCCTCTGTATTGAGTTCCATAGTGATTGTACTAATTTATAGTCCCACCAACAGTGTAAAAGTGTTCCTTTTTCTCCACATCCTCTCCAGCAATTATTATGAATTATATTCTTGATGACTGCAATTCTGACTGGTGTGAGATGAAATCTAATTATAGTTTTGATTTGCATTTCCCTCGTTGCTAATGATGTTGAACATTTTTAAAAATGTATATGTTGTCCATTTGTATTTACACCAAGGTATTGATATGGCTCCCCAGCTATCATGCAGTTTGCCTATTGATTCTTGCCCAGAAGCAACAGTTAAGTGGTGGAACAGCAGAGTGGTAGCTTGGGTGGGTTAGAGCATGCATGGTGGCCATGGGCCATGGCTGCACAGAGCCTTGCATAAAGACACAGTGGGCCTGAGGTGATATGAGTCAAGGTCAACAACCTGTCACCTGACAGGGGCCATGCCTGGGCCTGGAGCAGATGTGCTGCAGAACCCCACTCTACACAGTGAGTCAGCCTGGAGACTGCAAGCATAGACAATCCTGTGACCTCAATATCCCACTACCTGATCTGCAGTGAGAAAATGGAAGTGGGGTAGACCTGAATGGAAGTTCAGACTCAAGAGTTGACCAATATGCTGACAAAACTGGCTATCCATATGTAGAAGAATGAAACTAGATCTTTATTTATCACCCTGCCCAGAAATCAACTCAAAATGGATAAAAGACCTTGGAATCAGACAAGAAACTATGCAACTTTTGGAAGAAAATGTAAGGTCAATACTACGGCTTTTAGGCATAGGAATGATTTTCTCAGTAGACCTCTAAAGCTCAGAAAAGAATGCTAAGAGTTAATAAATGGGATGAAATCAAGTTTCAAAGCTTTTTACCCTGAAAATGAAACAATTTGGAATGCCAAGAGAGAATCCACAGAATGGGAGAAAATCTTTGCTAGATACTCTTCTGACAGATAATTTATAGAATACACAAAGATCTCCTTTGGTGTAAAAATCTTTACACCATAAAAATCATACACTAATAAAATAAAACAACCCATCTCTTAAATGAACAAATGAACTACATGAACACTTCTCAAAAGAAGAAATACAAATGGCCAACAAATACTTTAAAAAGTCCCTTTTACTTTTGAATTATACCTTCCTTCTTTAGTGATTGAGTCATTTTGCCTGAACCCTTAAGTTCTGATATGCACCTCTATCCCAAGTCCCCAATATGTCTTGAAAGTATTTTATCAATATAGTTCAGGTGCTGCTGACTTCTTGGAATATCTGTTATGATTTTTACTCCAGTTACAAAGGAGTTTACAAACATAAGCTAAATATGTAAAGTGACCACAATAGAGATAGAGAAACGAGGTGGTTAAAGAATATCTCTGGAGGAGAGGACAAAGAGAACAGAGCAAGAAAGGTCATATTAAAAATCTTGTGAGGCTTAAGCAGACTGGAAGGACAGCATATTTCATTTCTGCATCAGTTTTAGTGGGGGAATTTTAGCTATATACAAATAATTAGTGCTTGAAGCAACCAAGAAATTTGTAATCCCAAAAGTCCTTTAATAAAGACATAGCACTACGAAAATAAGGAGAGAAAAGAAGATGAACATTAGATGTTGATGGAAAGATCAATAGGGAGCAGAGTTTAATAGATGATCTTAACTTTCTATCCAGGACCTTATGGCATTGCATATAAACTGAAAAACTTGCATTTATGTGTTTGTGTGCAATATACTTTTTAGTCATTACTATTGTTTCAAGAGATGAGAGAAACCCTGACATTGTATATGAAGATTCACATATTCCCTAGTTGTGAAATAACACTTAAACTATTTTAGTGATGCTCTCATTGGCACTGTAAGAAATGAAGTGGCATTCTTCTTCCAAGATTATAGAACTCTTCAGGGCTGGGGATGTGGCTCAAGTGGTAACTTGCTTGCCTGGCATGCGCAAAGTGCTGAGTTCGATCCTCAGCACCACATAAAAATAAAATAAAGATGTTGTGTCCGCTGAAAACTGAAAAATAAATAAAAAAGATTATAGAACTCTAATATCTACCTACCTTATCTGTCTGCCTAAATATTGAATCCTGTTGTATTACACAAGCTGTAGTACAAAATAAAGACAACACTTTTTTTTGTAGGTCTCTTATCTAATATTCTTATCTTTTGACAAAATATCTGCAGAGAACCACTATAAACATTCTGGTGAAGATGTAACTTTGTTCTACATTTCTGTGGTCTAAAATTTGTGTTTATCAGGAAGTGTAATACATCCATGGTGTCCAATATCTATATTATATAATACTTCAGGTTTATTAAAGGAATATTGCTGTGATCCCATGGTAAGAGATGCTGAAGTAAAAGTAAACTTAAGAGTCATAGAAAAATTTAAAGCAACAACCATAACTACCACAACAAAATTTTAATCTTCAGTGAAAATGCTATCAATACTCAATGCTGTTGAGACCTTTATCCATAACCTCCCTTGTGTCATCCTCTGTGTTAAGATATACAAAATGAGCAACGTAGTAGACTTGGGAAATATCCCAGAGGATGCACTTGAGGAAGGATGGTATAATCGATGAGCCTCTAAAAATAATGCTTAAGACAGAGATTTATGTGTTAATGATTTAAAGGAATGCTTTCAAGAGAACTTTATAAGGGAATGACAGAAGCAGGAGAGAAACTAACCAAAGAGGAGGTCTTTTAGATGAAATCTAGCTTTAGTCTAATCCTGTTGGGACTTCTTAAATGAAAATGATGCTATAAATGGAGTTTAACTCTTGTATTCTCCATCTACAATCATTATTCCAACTCATTGGCTATTAAATGTAATGGAGCATGGTCATAACTTCCCATGGATTTCCAGGCAAGATAGTTTCCATCACCCAAGGTCAAGCCTTGGAGAAGGTGGCAGGTGAAAACTGTTAGTATCATCATGCACAATAACTGGAGATTCTCAGGATCTGGATATGACACCAGCAGTGTCTGCTATATGTAGATAACAAAAGATGAATTGTGGATGCATATAAGGAAATTCAGTTTTTATATTTGAGTAGAGGTTGTGGATAAATACCCTCCACTTCAGTGGTGGTGATATCAAGAAGGCATGAGGGATTGTTTCTATTCATCCATTTAATATAGTGTCCCATACAAACACATGCCCCCAAACAGTCTGAATAATCACCCTTCAGAGATGGTTTGTTTCCAAAGTGGGTAATTCAACTTATTTATAAAGTAATTTTCAATTCTTTGTTTGTTTGATGTAGTAAACACATATCCCCATGTGTTTCTGGATACCAGGTAGCAAAATTTGTATATGGCACCATTTTTACTTAGAGTTTTAATTAAATGATAAAGTATTATCAACAACTATTAACCATCTAGAATTTTCCTGGAATGTCAGCTCAACAAATTGTCTGATAGCTTTTATAGTCTGCATAGTAAATACATTTGGGAGCAAGCTATGAACCATCAACAGACTGGGGTTGGGTATTATGAAATACAGTGGGTATTGAATTAGTTTCTCAAGGTAAGTCAACATCTTTTTCTGTAATCAGGCACTCCCATGCAATCTTGCCATGTTGTACAGAGATATTTTTTTTTAGAAAAGTTACAGTTTTATTCTTCCTCTAATATGACTTCCCCATTTAGTCAGTAGCTTTTCAAGCAGTGGCAGTTGTTTGAAAGTAAGCAGCTAGACTTGTGGTTTTTTGGTTTGATGAGGGCCCTTCCACATTTGCAAGAGCAACTCTTTTGGTGGCCCACTCCTGTGATGTGGCTTTGGAAATCCACCGTGGAAGCTCAGTCCAAGGTCTAGTACTGCAGTCAACTAAAAATTCTGTAAGTGCTTCAGTACTATATCCTTTTCAATCAGTTGGGAAACATTTTATTTTTAATAATTAAACTCTGCCCAATAAATTTTAAATTAAAATTTAATGATTATTAGATGCAAGTTAACTTGTTAAAAGTGGGTTAACTTTTTTAACTCATAAAGTTGAGATACCATTTTTTCTCTTTTTTACAGTTAAGCATCTGTATATTGGATTTTACACTTCAGGTGACACGTTCTATTAAAAAAGCTTGCTGACTAAAATATGGTTAGAAAATTTTCCCACATTATTCAAAAGGTGAAAATTATGTGCAAAAGTACTAGATTGCTCAAACTATTTTTTAAATCTCATTGTAAAAATGACATTCACCACAGGAAAGAATTTTCATGAAGATAAATGCACTTTAAAACTGCCTTTTTTGCTTCAGTCAGGTCCCATCTTGCCCTTGAAAACTCTGCATTTTGTAGAGATAGACTGTAGCTACTCATGTGACACAACACGAATATCGACCAGTGACTTTTTCATACAAGCATAAAATTAACTTTTACTAGCTACATTTGTCAATGACTGATAAAATTAACTTTTACTAGCTACATTTGTCAATGACTGATAAGGAAAAGTATTTCTTTTCCTTTGTGAAAATTAACTCTTATCCTAAGGTCTTTTTCACTATTGCAGTATATCATATCTCAAGTTTGACAAATTCAAAAGGGGACATTGCTAGTTAATAATTTATTTTCATGAGCCATCTATAATAGCGTATT
This sequence comes from Callospermophilus lateralis, assembly GCF_048772815.1. Classification (NCBI taxonomy): domain Eukaryota; kingdom Metazoa; phylum Chordata; class Mammalia; order Rodentia; family Sciuridae; genus Callospermophilus; species Callospermophilus lateralis. The sequence continues at coordinate 31,506,459 of NC_135319.1, read as the reverse complement.
CTCAGGAGTATGGTGAAAACAATTCCCAAGATAGTACTCTTAACATGCTATACATTTCAATGTTATTTTACAGCAGATAATTTGATTTCTAAACCAAGCAAAACTTTAAGCACACACTTTCTCTTTTTTAATGAAATAGAGAAATGCATTGGGGGAGTTTTTTTCTGCTTTCCCGATTAGAGGTTAAAGAATTATTTGCAGTCCTGATGTGACATAATGAAGGTTCTTAGGGAATGCCACATAAAATGACAATAACATAAATCTATCTGTGTGCATGGTATGATATTGCCAGTGACTCCATTTCAGTGGAGTAGGGGTTCCTATCTCTTGGGGTGATGATATGCTTATATCAGACTGCAGATCTTTAAAAGTCTACTTTTTTCATGTTTCTGAAGAATTGTCAATAGTAACTCACCCAACTAGGAAACCACAGAATTTCTTCTGTTCTCTGATAGAAACAACTTGCCTGAAGGCAAAAGTACTGTTACATAATTAATGTCATCTAGGAAATGAACACAGTGCCTACAACTTTGAGTTCAAAGCCACGTCTGAGGAGTGACTAATTTAATGATGGGTGCTTTGTTTTGTGCAACTGCTTCACTTGCAGTGTTTAGGGATAGAAAATTAATGCACTAGATGGACTGGTTCTTTTATGGTTAAAGAGAAAGCAATTAGTAAAACCATTTTTATCAAGTTATTTCATACAGGATTTGCATATCAATTCAGTAATCACTAGTGAAGGATTTGGAAGTTAAGCTATTCTTGTTCTCTCTGGCTCTCTTAGTAAAATTGATTGGTGTCAACAGTGATTTAGTGAGACAATGAACTTTAATAATTAAATCATACTCTCTTGGTAGCAATGACAATAATTATACTAAAGGAAATCTCATTTTAACTAGGTAGACTATTTTGAACTTTTGAAGGTACATTTGTGATTTTCTTCCAATTGACTCTCTATAACTGTGAGACAGGGCAAGATAACCTTATCTGTATTATAGATGAACAAACTGAAATCTAGCAAGACTTACTCAAATTTTAAAGTCCTTGACAGAAAAATGGGAAGGAGAAATAATCTAAACATGCATTTTCAAAGGCTATATCTTTATCTGTTTAAAAAGGAAACATTGGTATAGAATTTTAAGTTCACTTAGAAAACAAGGCAGTACCTATTAAAGAAATTATAATAATTATTTATGTACAATTTAAATAATAATATTTAATAAACATATATGAAACATGCTCATGTATAAGAGTAATTGCCCAAAGATATTGTGTGGGACACATTATGATTCTAAGTGTATTATTTTAATACATTCATACTCCAAGACTATATCTCCTTGGGGAAGATGTGTGTTTTACCCAGTGTGTCATTGTTGCTGATGGAGCATGCCATTTGGTGCAAGTGACTGAGAACCAAATGAATTTTGCAAATCTGGTACATGTATCAGCCAGTGCGCTTCATCAGCAGCTCATGGCTAATTAGCAGAATCTGGTAATTTATTTACTTATTTTTTGGGTATCGTTTGAACCTACGGTGCTTTACAACTGAGCTACATTCCCACCCTTTCTAGTTTTATTTTGTGACAGATTCTTGCTAAGTTGCTGAGGGTGACCTTGAACTTACAGTTCTCCTGCCTCAGTTTCCCTAGTTGCTGGAATTATGGATATGTTCCAAGAATCTTGTAATTCTGAAAACTAGGGAAATTTAGATGTCACTGAAATACACCTGTGGTATTCAGTATACATCGAAGCAAAGGTAGTGTTATCATTCCACATTTCAATTATGCTACATTTTAAAGAGGAAGACTCCTATGGACTTCTCAAAGAAAGACCAACAGTTCAAAGGAATAGAAGAGGCACAGGGACACTAGGAATTTGGCAGTTGAACTCAGGTTCCCAGTATTGAACCTTTGTACTCTTTGACAACTTTGACTGTAATTCATCTTCATTTCAGTCGGTTTTGCTTGCACATGCCATTACAATAGTTCTATCTCTGGATTCAAATCCTATTTCTATCCAACTTGTCATCGACTTCATCTGAGGCGGGACGAGTATTTTCTGGGGCATCCTCAGTCATATATGCAGTAGAATGGGACATACTCTGAGCTGTAGAACCTAGAACTTTGACGTGTCCACTAATGTGAAATGATGTTGCCAATCTGACATCTCTGAAGGTCAACACAGCCATCAACATTACAATGGAACTTCACAATGGAATGGAGTTATGTTCATGTGTAGATAGAGCATAAAAAAGAGTAATTCAGGGTTGCTTTAGGGAAGTCTCTGAGCAGGTTATTAAATCTTAGCTAGTGTTTAGGAAGGGTACAGAAAAGAGGATGGCAAAGTTTGAGTCCTACAGCCACAGTGTACTGAGTATGACCAAAGGAGAGGACCAGTAGAAATTCATTTAAAAGTTAGTCCTTAGGGCTGGCAACATGGCTTAGCGTAGGACACTTGCTTAGCATGGGTGAGGCCCTGGGTTTGATACCTCCTGCAGTCTGGCTGGGCACAAAATAACCGAGCCGCCATGAGGCACTTGTAGGTTCAAAACAGGAACTCCTTTATTGCCTGAACTCCCGCGAACACCACCCACGCGGCCTTCCAGGAAACACCACCAGCCGGAAATCCCTCCTCCAGCACTTCCCCAACCAACAGCAAACCTTCCAGGAATCTTTGTGAGAACTCCAAAGTAGTGGGCCGAGGCAGACCACAGGGGTCTAATATACAATTGAATACACAGCTTAACATCATCATCATCATCTCAATGGCTCGCTGGCCTCACCTCTCAACCACTCCGTTCTGGAAAAAATGCCATGCTTTATTCTGACTTGGCTGTGGCTCTCACCAGATACCCAGCACTGCAAAAACTAAACTAAAATAAAAAGTAAAAGCCTGTCCTTAGCGACAGATTAGAAATCCACATAGCCTGCTGCCTACTGGACATATAAGATTCTCTGTGTTACTGGCCTCTCAAACTTAACCAATCATATTAGCTGAGCATGCCATGCTCCTTCCTAAAGTATTCTGTTGCAAGAAAAAAGCAGATCTGTCAAAGTGCCAGAGTCATGGGTGAAGCCAACTTCTTATATTTATATCAGCAGTTATTAGTCTGTTTTACTTTAGCTTGTAACTCTGAATCCAGAGAAGTTTGTTATAACGATAATCCTAGTGATTACCATGTATGAAATATTGTTTTGAAAGATTTATATAGGGGACCTCATTTAATTTTCTCTGTAACAATTTTAGAAGGTAATTCTTATTATCATTGCACATGAGAAAAGCAAGATAGAGAAATGTTAAGAAACTTGGTCAAGGTCACACAGCCAGCAGATAGATAGCTGGAATTTTAGCCCAGGTTGTTCATTTTCACAACTTGTCCTTTCCCTTGTGCTATATTGCTTCTTAATTCTGTTTTACTATGATATTAGTAGATATTGCCTATTAACCTAAAAGGTTTTGTAGAAACAAAAAGTTAGGTGGTATCTAACTCATTATGCAAGTCTTGGGACTGTTAATTTGTGATGAGGATGAGTGGATTTGGTGGAATATGTCCAGGAGTCAGAATTCTGCAAAATACATTTCAGGAAAAGCAGACACTAGTTATTAAGGCAGCTAGATTTTGCATGTATGAATATGATTGCCAGAGAGAAGTTTTATAGATAGGCTGAAATGCTGATCCTCTGGCAGAGAACAGTTATTAAATCTACCCAATTGCTTATGCTAATTGTTCTATAGGTTTCTGTGTAAATCAGGGCTAAAACTGCATTCATCTGGACTTTGGTTCAGTAGTTCACATTAAAACTTTTACATGTTCTTCCTAGGAGTGTAGTAATTTTTGTATAAATTCTTTAAACTCATCTATTGTATACTTAGTGATTACCATGTATGAAATGTTTAGACCTTACAGTGAATTTTATCTGTGGCAGGCAAGATGTTGCAGTGAATGAAAAAGAATTTTCATGTTGATTTGAAAATAGGAGGATATTTACTTCCTTTTAGGTGTGAATTCTATTATTAGTGGTGACATTAGTTAATAACAAAAGAACAAGTCCATCAATCAGGTTCATCAAACAATTTTTCATTTTCTCTGATGGTGCTTGTCATGCTTGTACATGTCACATCTAATTTTTGTAGTTTTGATTACAATGCAAATCTATATTTAATCTTAATTTTAAAATCTATGATATAGAACATATTTTCCACATATTTATGTTTCTCCTGAGGATTACATTTATTATCTATATGCAATTTCATTCAAGAGGTGTCTTCTACTAATACTGAATACCCATATTGTGCCCTCCTTTTCCTACTACAATTAAAACAAAAGTTAAATCTGTGTGATAATAACACATACATGGACAGGAATGACTGAGTCAGGGTCAATGTGGTCATGCTAGACTAAATTATGGGAGTCTTTTCTGAAAAAAAACTTCTTTTGCTTAATTTAGTATAAATATAGAGAAGACAGTTAACAGAAGAAATTCCACGGTGTCATAATGACAAGATCTGCCAACTGAAGTATGAAAAACCCTTTTAGGTAATTGATTTTTTTTTTAACCTCAGAATTTGAAATGAAAAATGGAAAGAAATTATTTAAATATAATTTTATTTTAGATGCAAATATCCAGATTGAGAGAGGTTGTGTGGCATAAATAAAAGAAAATAATAAATAAGAGGGAACACTTGAACCCAGCAAGAGTCAATGAATTGTTGAATAGAATAGAACCTACTCATGCACGCGTGCATGCGTGGCTCGCGCGCACACACACACACACACACACACACAGAGAAAGAGAGAGAGAGAGAGAGAGAGAGAGAGAGAGAGAGAGAGAGAGAGAATGAACAAACTCAGAAGCAATGAAAATAGTAGTCCCCCAAACCTAAGCCTGCCTTTACCCAGTATAGGAGACTTTCCTAAGAGAAACAGCCATGCATATAAAGCCTGAAATCAGGTTTTTTAACCTTGCAAGGTGGGCAGGGTAAGAGAGATGCCTTGAGAGTTCACATGATTCTAGCAATTTCAGAAGAGGCTGAACTGATCTCATCTATTATCTGTCTATTGGCTTTCTTCCTAATTTCCTTTGTGTTTCTTTTTTTACATCTTTCCATCCATCTTTCTTTCTTTTTGTCATCCTACTGTTGAGTTCCCACTATATATGCCTGTCCCTGTTCTAGGAGCTAGAGATGAAACAAAGAACAAAACAACATAAATACTTTCTCTCATGCATCTTCTGGTAAAGGAAGTCATAAAACACACAGATATACCCACAAGCACACAGGATAACTTGCTCTGATAATGATGGAGACTATGTGTGTCACAACTTTAAGTAATCTGAAAAAGCTACTTTGAAGCACTTAAAAAGAAAGCTAAGACCTACAGAGTACTCACTAACAGGAACTATTAATAAGAACACATGTACAAATTTCAGTGCAGAGTAAATAGCAAATACAAAGATACAGGAATGAATTTGGAGGTCCAAGAAACCCACTGTGGCAGAATATAGTATACCACAATTGAAGAGAATTCAACAACTACTTTTCTTCAGAAATGGAAAAAAAAATGGATACTACTGTGGGAATCAGACTGCATCAACACACACCTTTATTGCAGGGTTGAATGCGATGGTTATAAAGAACTTGAGATGGCTACTGAAGCATAAAAGATGAGCTTTGGCTTGCCAGTCTTCAAATGTGCATCAAGAAAAATCCTTCTTCCCATTGGACAAAACTTACATTCTCAAGCTGGATTAGATGACAATTTAATAGAGAGCTTATAGAAGTTTGATGCCTGAAGTGTTGTATTTGTCATGCCAGAATGAACAGACTGAATAATGCTTGTAAAAATTTAATTGTTCACTAGGAAAGAATTCCTTGATGGCACAGTTGATATTTAATTTAACAAGTTAATTGAAGAATAACTCAGGCTTACATCTTGGAAAATCAATTTACCATTCAAATCATTAAGGCAAAGGAAATGAAAGTGTCTGATTATGGGATGAGAAAAACATGAGCAAATGGGATTGAGAAGCTGTCTTGTTTTCAGATATTTGGCAAGGAAAATCCAGAGAGGATATTTTCTTGTTTTGGAGTTCTTAAAATTTGCAAAGAAGTATTTGAATTAAAATATATGATAATTTACTTGCATAATTGATTCAATTAGTGAAAGAACATTAAATCTTCAAGTTCTTTCATGGTTTTGAAGAAAAATTGGCTGGCACCTATGGAAAATGAGTCAAAGAAATACTATCAATGGAAAAACATCTTTCAATTGAATTTCATATAATTGTCTTCCATATCACTGGATTTGCAACAAACCATAAGTAATTTAGAATGTACATCTGTGTACTTCTTTATAAATTTTCATGTATCACTTTGGACCCACTTAATTAGATTATGAAATTCTTGAGGTAGAGAACACACATCATCTGTTTCTTTTTTTGTGATGTTCTATAGCATCAAGACTGAAGATAATAGCAAACTTGGTAAACTATCATGACTCTTACTGGATTATGGCCCTGGGATAAAATAAATAGTGGATGGAAAAATATGTGCAGCCAAAACTGGCTCTCAGCTTTGTTTTTGTAAATAAATGTGTACTGGAACACAGTCACTCCAATCAGTGCGTATAGTGGCTTTCCTACTACAACAGTAGTACTGAGTAAATGCAGCATAAACTGTGGGTCTCAGAATTTATAATATGTAGCCCTTTATGCACAGGTTTGCTGATCCCTGAAATAGTCTTTTCCATTTCATTTATGTCTTGCTGTGTTGAAAAAAAGAATCTAAATAGTTTTCTACATTTCCAATGAGTAGTTTAACGATTTTGTTTTTACATTTTCACTTATTTTGGTTAATGTAAGAAAAACTAACTTAATTACATTTCTACATGGTCATGACCTTCATACCTCTGAGTAGATAATCCATTAGCTCATCACTAATATGAAACACCACATTTATTGAATATCCAGGTAGTGAATTAGAGTATCAGTAATACTTAACATGTATTCAGATTTTATTATATCATAAGCACTTTATTATAATTTTATTTATTGCACATAATATTCATACAATGTTTGTACTTTTATTACCTCTATTTTACAAATGAACAAACTAAGGTGTACAGATATTCAGATATTAAATAAACCTGTTTAAGGTGACATAGTTTAGAAGCTGAAGGGATTAAATTTCACAGATCTTAAAAGAATTGAAAATGGCAATTATTGAATGGATTTTTTTTAAAGATATAGAGAGAGAAGAGAGAGAGAGAGAGAATTTTTAATATTTATTTTTCAGTTTTCGGTGGACACAACATCTTTATTTTTTATTTGTATGTGGTGCTCAGGATCGAACCCAGCGCCCCGTGCATGCCAGGCGAGCACGTTACCGCTTGAGCCACATCCCCAGCCCTATTGAATGGATTTTGAATGAAATTTCAATGGATATATACAATTGTTCTGTTTTGTTTTGTTTTTGTTTATTCTGTGGTGCTGTGACTTGAACCCATGGCCTCCTGTGTGTTAGGCAAGCACTCTACCACTAACTTACATCCATAATTCTCTTATACGTGTTTTGGTCATGACTTACTATTGTGTTTCTTTTAATGTATAATAAACATTGATATGCTATCAAGCTCTGCTCTAAGCATGTTATAAATATTAACCCATTTAAACCTCCAAACACCCTTATAAGTTATGTATTATTATAGTCAATATATTAAGAGTAAAAATTTGAGCAACTCTCAAAAGTGGTTTCTATGGTCACCCAACAAGGAAATGTCAGACCTGGGATTTAAATGCAAGAGATTTACTCTTGCTACTCTGCTTTTCTCTAGGCTCTTCTTCCGTTGTTTGAGCGGTTGTAGCAAGCACAGAGATGGATGTAACTAAATATAAAACAAATTATCAGCATGCTGACATGCTGGGAGACCAGCAATTTAAGATGAAGACAAATTAGGAATGTAATTCTAGAAGTAGAAACCTCCAGAAAATCACCTAAATCAAGTCATATATATTAATACAAAAAAGCCTTGCTTTATATTCCTTACCATGCCAGAATATGAAAAGTGGTCTACTTGAATTAGAGAGGCATATTTACATGATATTATGTTGTGGAAACAGGAAAAAGAGCTGGTTGTGTTGATAGCCAATCTGGAAGATTGTTTGAAACCTATAAACATAAACTTCATGATGAAACAGCTTATTATATTTTAAAGCATTTAATATGGGATTTATTGTTCCTATGTAAAATCAACTTTGCTTTTCCCCTCTAACTCTTATATTGAGAAATAGTTTTGACTAAAACAAACAAACAAACAAAAACTAATTTTGAAAGTAGCATCTCTGTCTCTAAGCTTTTAAAAGTACCTGATACATTCCCTAAGGAGTATAAATCTCCTTGTCCTCCTTATTTTGGCTTGGATGTGTCAAATAAAATGACATGGAATTTTAAACTTTACCAGACAAATCACCTGTGGATTCTGCAGAATTTCAACATGGAATAATTTTTTTCAGACTTTGTGTCTGAGGACAGAGGTGACTCTCCTGGCTCAGTGCACCTCAGCAGTTATTACATTAGGAAAAGCACCACTCTGGGATTCAGAACTGTTTCCTAGGAGCAAACCAAATGAAGCAGAATGATATATATTTGTACTGCCTAATTGGTTATACGTTTACAGTAGAACTTGAGTATTTCCAAGGAAAGTGTTAGTATTGACCATATCCAAATTGTGCCCTGAATAAGGTCAGTGTTTTTGTCATGAACTTGGTGTGTATTATTGAGGGAAATTTTGGCAGAGACAGTGCATTCCAGACAGCCTGTTTGACTTTGTACCATTCATGACTTTCAACCTCTTGGGAACTAAGACCTAAATCGGTTTTAAATGGTTGGCCTAACTTAAAATTGGGTTGGAAGAAGATGATTTACTGGGTCACTGGCTAAGGACCAGCTTGAAAAGAATTTCATTTGCTAACACTGTGTGGTACTGGTTGTTGTTGTGAGCAGTCCCTGTATGGGCCGAGTTAACATCCTGATGAGATGTCAGATCTTGAGTTTCTGAAATGCTGAATCTTTATTTTTTCCTCAATGATGAGAAAGTTGTATTAATTCTTTTTTAAAAAATTATTACCTGATATTTGTTTCCCAACCATGAAATGCAAAATTACAATAGGCAGATACACATCACTCTTTGCATTTTTATGTCAAATAAGCTCTGATCGTGGGGAATGATTGTGAAAATGAATTTTTTTTTTAGTATAAATACTTAAAATACTAAAATTAGGTTTATTTTTTTAACTTTGGTGCCAATATTACAATTTAATTTGACAACAGGTAAAATTTCAGATCATTATATCAAATAAACAATTTGAATCAAACATACTTGAATCATAAACATAATTGAATCATAATCATTAGAACCAATCCTAGTAAAGTCACTCATGAAAGAATAAGGGAAGGAAGAAGAGGCCTCAGTAAGTGAATTGTTTCTTCATACTTTAAAAAATGTCTTTAAAGTGAAGACCTAATTACAGCTCATCTCTTCGGGAACACTCTGTCCTTTAAGTAATGACATAATTCTACTTACTTTTTGCTTTCTAATGAAACAGTTGTTTATTTATTATTCAATTCAAGAGAATATGTGTTGAGAGGACCAATAGTCAGGCTAGTGCCAATATCCCTATATTTTATTCAGAATCCCTTCAGTGCAGCAAACCTAGAGTATTTGGAAGACTTGCATAGTTTAATTCATGGCATTTTTGCCACTAAACCAATAGCAGACATTTGGTACATACTGATTAAGAAATAACATGTGATAGAACTTATCTAAACATTTATATATCAGAACTAGGGAACCTTAATGCTATATCATTAAATCACATTGGGCTTTGTTTCTTTCTTTCTGTAAATGTCCATTTGCCACTTGGATATCTGCTTAATAGCCATGTGAGCTTGGAGGATTTTCAGAGATCATAGAATCTTCGGGGTGAAATACATTTTAAAGGTTATCTTGCCAGGGGCTCATAGGAGCCTAGAATTTCCTCTTCAGAATCAGCACAAAGTAGTTATACAGCTTCTGTTTTACTCTTCCTAATTATGGGGAACTTGGTATTAACCAAGGGAACTCAAGCTATTTTAAGACAACTCTAAGTAATAGTGATATATCTAAATATTGAGTTCTTTTCTTTTCAGTTGTATAAATGCAAATGGATATAATGACTTCCTTATCTCAGAAACTTCTTGTAAGGATAAAATGTGGAGATACATCTATCTATCTATATCTATATATGGTGATATATGTATACACACACACACACACACACACACACACACACACACAGTGTACTCCCTGAAGTGAGACCTACAAGAAGCTATCATTCTTATTATTCCAAGTGTGCTAGACAGGGTGATTATTCACACCTTCTGGGTAAGGATTGTAATTCCCCATCCAAATGGCATTAGGCTTGCCGATATGCTTAAATATGAATGGAGGTGACATGTGTCACATCTGGGTAATAGGTTTAAGAGCCAGCATGTGACCCCAAGCTGTCCTCCTCTTCTATAACCATTAATATTCTAGAAAGAATCTGCTCTAACAGTGTGGATCCCAGAGTGAAGGTGGCATGAGGCAGAGCCACAGCCTATTCACATGGACATGTTGCATGCATCAGAAATAAATCTTGGTTGTTGTAAGCCGCTGAGATATTGGGATCATTTTTCATCACAATCTGACTTGGGCTTTCCTGACTGGTATATCTTATCCTAGTTCAGGCCTGAATTAAAAATAATTTTCTTGTGGGCCTCTTACCACTAGTGAGCGTCCCCCTTTTCCTGCTGACTCTGCAGGGACTTCTTTTTTGAAGCAGCAGCCACTGATGAAGGTAGTGCTTTTTCCTGGGCTGACTGTAATAATTCAAAAGTACTATGGAATAAAGCAAGCATTTTGGGGGTACTTATAAACCTAATGATATTTCTTTTCATGAAAATTCCAAGTTATAATCAATTTAACTTCTTATAATTTGGGAACTGTGAATATTTTTATTGAACTTATTCTTTTTCAATTTTTTTTTCATTATTTCATCTTTCACAAGTCTTTTTTAGAATATTTCCCCAATCATCCCCATGAAACTAATACCATAGATACAATGTATATCTGTTTGTATTTGCTGTCTTGTAGACACTTATATATCATATAGTCAACACCGTATCCATTATCTGTGCCTTATAATTAAAAGAGTAGGATTTTTCACTCCTAAGACCAATGTTTGCCCTCGTGGAGAATAGTTGCTCTAACTGAGGAGTAGACAAATATACTAGGAAAGCCAATTTCTAAATCTTGGGTGATTGTAGGAAATAGCACCAAATGCTGTCCTAAGCAGATAGGGGTTGAGCCGAATGACATTCTGGATACATATTTTCCTCTTTAGATAATTTTGAGAGCTGGCACACAATATATATTGTTTTAAAAAGTTATCATAATTCAGCAATATCAAAGTTGAGTGGGTTGAAGATAAGATGGAGTGGTACTGCCCAGCAGAATATACAATGACAAAAACAGTCTGTGGCAAGTATTTAATAAACACTTTTCTGTGTATCTCACCTTTACTTATTTTCTTTCATTTAACTCTTATAGCAAATTTCTGAAGTTCTACTATTAAAAAAAATTTATGGATGAAATAACTTAGTCTTAGGGAGGTTGAATGTTCAAGAGGCTCAGAGAGGCAGAAAGAATTAGGTTCTGTCACCAAGACTGACTAGACAAACTCTTCACTGGGGACTGACACCTACTGCTGTCTAGAAGTAGATTCGATTCGTTTGAGGATGAGCTCACTGCTGGCAAAGCAAAGAAGTGAGAAGGACAGGTATCATTATTCTAAGTTTGATTTTTTTTTTTTTTAAGAAAATTCTGTTCCTCTACCTTCTAGGTAACTGAATAGTAACTGTACGTAGTGTGGAAAAGCTAGTTCCAAGACTGAGGCTGAACCTTACTAAAAGTCACATGTAATATATGTACATGATATACTTTTTATAAAGTAAAATAAACCTATCACAAATTGAAAATAAAGAGGCATTTGTATTAGTCACAGTCCTGCTATGCCAGGGCAGTGGGATAGGTTGCTGAGAGACCAAAGAATATACTCAGAGATGGTGTGCAAGACATAAAGTTTACTAAAAAATGCTTACAGGAAAGTTCCAGTGGTGATAGGCTAGATAAACAGCACCTCCGTTCTTTATGGTACTTTTCCAGAAATAGAGCAGCTCTGCCAATCATGACACCTGTCTAGTTGTGGCTGGATGAACAAATGGCCCCTATCTCCTCCACAGTGCCTTTGATTCCACACTACTCACTGTAGGGAGAATGGTTTTAGAAGCTAAGCTGCAGATTCAATGACATCATTAACTAGTTGCTTTGTCCCATTTGTATAACCACACCCCAAGGAACTTGTTATTTAGGCAAGAAAGCCACTCTCTAGAGACAACACTAGCTAAATTCCCACCATACATGAGAGAAAGAAAGCCAGTGTCCTTCAAGATAATGTTTATCTGAACATTTCAGCCCAGACTTGTTCTCATTGTTCCCTTAGCTTGGCTAACTTCTTGGGAATAAGAAGAAATAATTCAGGGACATGGTGTTTTACTGTCCTCTTTTTCTTCCAGGATGACACAAAATTTAGTACACCTAACTTAATGAATGTCATAGGTTTGCAGCACAGTGTACTGTGGAATATTGGATGTCTGCCCTTGTGATTGCAAAGCTGATTGGGAGCTGTGGTTCACTGTCACTGCCCAGCATCATGAGAGAGCACAGAACAACATATTCCAAATGCTGAGAAAGATCTAAATTAAAAAGTTGTTGTTTCTAATAAATATGTATGGCTTTTGCACCATTGCAAAGTCAGAACATTGTAGGTCAAACCATCATAAGTTGGTGACTATATTAGTTTTACAATGTGCATGATTTGTCTGTTTGCAAGCAATCCCATAAACTGCTCTCCAACCCACTTAATCACTAGGAAACTAACATTGGATTAGCCTCTCTCCAGGTCACCACACTGCTTTTACCTATCGGTGTGTGACTTTTCCCATTCCAGGCTGGTCCTTAGAGTTATGTTATCCTAATGTCTATAAGATAAAAATATTGTGGTGCTGGGATTGTGGCTCAGAGGAAGAATGCTTGCCTATCATGCACGAGGCACTAGGTTTAATTCTCAGCACCACATAAAAAACACTAAATAAAAATAAAGGTATTGTGTCCACCTACAACTAAAAAATGAAAATGTTAAAAAAAGATAAAAATCTTGGGACAGTACCACAATTTTAGTCTGTTTTATTCACCTTTGTATCCCTAACACTTATAATAGTTCTTGACATATTAGGGAAGATTGCATGAAGTCTTGCTGAATGAATAGATAGATGGATGACAAACATATAGAGGACTACGCAGATTCCTACCTTTACCGTGGGAGTTCCTATTTACAAATACAGCCACACACCTGTAATCCCAGTGGCTAGGGAGGCTGAGCTAGGAGGATAGCACACTTGAGGCCAGTCTCAGCAATTTAGCAAGGCTCTCTAAGCAATTTAGTGAGACCCTGTTTCAAAATTAAAAAAAAATGATTTCTTAAAAGATGTGGGGATATGGCTCAGTGATAAAGCATCCCTGGGTTCAATCCCTGATACTCCCCGCCCCTCACCAAAAAAAAAAAAAAAAGGAAACTATAACTTCAATGAAACATTGTTGAGTGGCTACTTTGTCTTATTTCTCCAGTGAAATGGTTCAAGAGTCAAGAGCTTTAGCCACGTGTGCCTTTCTTTTGGTCTACTTTAAGGTGAATCACAACCCCAGTGAAATGTTAGTAAAGAAGGCTAAAAGCTGATAAAACATTTAATACTAACGGGTTAACAGTTGAAAGAGATGTCAATAGAATTTCTGGAAGACAAAAACCTTATGAAGCCATACTGTGGATAAAACACCTGGAAAGATCCACAGCGGTGCTGTGTGAGAGGTGATTTTCCTAGATACCTTCCGGTGTGGAGTCCCACAGGCCGGCAGTCATGTTCATCTATTCCCAAGTTTGAGCTCAGAGCTGTCATGTTGGTAGCTTGAAAATGGCCATGCTGGGAGTACACATCAGAGTTCCTCTTAGCCAATTACTGGTTGTTAAGCATTCGCCAGCACATCATTGTAAAGAAACCCATAGAAAATCCAAGCTTTAGGTAATGTGGTTCAAAATGCAAGAGTGAAGGGTGGGGCTCAAAAAGGGAGCAGGGTAAGTAAAGTTCTCAACCAGCTCTACCAACCAGTCCTCATCCCTTTGACCCTGTTTCTTCATATGGCTTAGTATTTGCCTCAATGTAAGACCCTAGGGATCTCTTTGAAAGCAGTTCTCAGACCTTAACTTGCATCAAAATCACATGGAGGCTTGTTAAAACATAGATTGTTGGCCCTCATTTCTAGTTACTGATTTAGTATTTCTTTAGTATTTTTATAAAAAAAATATAACTGTAAAATGTTCCATATGATGCTGCTGCTAGTGGTCTGGAGGCCACACATTGAGAACCACTGTTCTAAGAAAATAAAGGAGATCTTTAGGCTGGATGTTGGCATTGCAGGGTGAAGTGCTTCTCATTTTGACACTGGGGTGGTAGAGGGCCATCTATCAGCTAGCTTTCTGATTTTGCATTTGAAGTTATAAACTCCTTCCATTAGTGAATGCCTAATTTAACTTTACCACTCATTTGGGAGAAAACAAAGCCAATTCAATAGCTTCCTAGAATAATCAACCTGAACTTTTCTTTAGGGATCAATCATTATATATATGCCAATATAACATCTACTTATTATTTTTCAACTTTGCAACCAATCCACAGTCAAAATGTGTATAATGTAATTTTATTTATGAACAAAATGTGCTATTAAGGTTAATAATATAAAAATAAGAAAGAAGAACAGAAATAGAGGGGATAAAAATTGGAAAGACAGGTGGAAAGAAAAAAAGAAAAAGAGCATAAACATTTTACATAAAATAAGTATCTGAGCTGCTGTTTGAAGTTAATATCAACATATATAGATTGTTATGTATATTACTCAATTTTATAAAGATCACCAATAGAAGAACTGGACATTTTTATCTCTCAAAAAGTGAAATGAGGAAGGACAAAGTATCATAAAGAAATAAATTCTTCTCATTATTATTAATAGTGGGCAATAGAATTTGATGAAAGTAGGTAAAGAAAGGAATGGAGAAATTAGCATATTATTTAGTGTTTTAGAGGTAACTACACAAAGACAAGAATGGCTAAAAATATTGATCTCTGAGGGTTTGGAATTGTTGACATAGAATTTGTGGAGAATACTGGTACTTTTTTTCATAAAATCTGTGCTGTCTTATATTCAAATTGATATATGAATATATTGTTCTTTTAAAAAACTCATTTACAATAAGGTGGCTTCTTGTTGGCATGGACGGTCTCTAGTATCTGTAGTTTATAGCTTAGTTCAAACATGCAAAATGAATACACATGACTTGATATAGTAATGCTGGCAGAAAATATGGTATACTTTGTAAATAAAATTCTGTCTTGCTCATAGAAGATCACTGAGGTGAAATTATTACCTGCTGACTGATAATTGACTGAGCAACTTCATTTTTCATCTAGCTCTTTGGGTATCTTAGGAGACTGCCAGTAATAATACAAGTAAATCAAAAGAATGCTGATTGCTTCTTTGTCAGTGGCTTCTAATAGACATAAAACCAGATGGCATATGAGCGTTAAAACTCAGATAAGCACTCTACAGCTGTTTCAAAACAGAACCCCACACATTGACAGCTTGGGACATGTCAGTAATCTGCTGCCCTATGAACTGCTATGGTATGATGGAAATATTATGTTTAGTCTGATAATTTTCCAGCCATAGAGAGGTGAATTTATTCAACATTATTTGTCTTTCATTGGGCAAGTCATTTTTTAAATTAAAAATTTTGAGTGGGAGAGGTGAGAAAAACTATGAAATGAAATTCTACATGAAATCATATTAAATTGCCTCTCAGTTGGCTGAATATTTTTTCTTTTTATAACATTTTTCATTAATGGAAAAAAAATCACCCAGCTTTCATTGTTAAGTGCAGAATTTCTAATATACATATGTGATTTAATGTCCTTTATATGCCAGAAAATGTATTCATCAACTTCATGAGCCGTTATCATCGAGAATGAGTCATGTCACAATATCTTTAATTGTCAAGACCCTCATACATTCATAATGGTCGCTGTTTGCATAGGTAGTTGTTATTTAGCATGTATGACAATTTAAGGTGAAGATAATGGAGAAAAAGCTTTCTATGAACTAAGATAGTCTGCAGAGTAAAAATGCAGGAAGTATGTACTTTATTTTTCTCTGTTACTAAGGATAAGGCGTAGAGATATAGGTAGGAAATCTGTACATTATTACTGACTATTCTTGAAACTACAACAATGACTTTTTCAGAGAATCTATTGGTACAAATTGAAAAGCCCCATACATTGTATTATTTTGTCAGTAGTGGGAGGCTGTAGTAGAAATACTCCTGTCTGGAAGGAGATTCTGGATGAAATCTGAAATTGCATTGAATTTCCTATATCATATAATTAATGAAACACTCCTTAGATTGTTATTAATCATTTTTTGGTAAAGTTCCTTCAACAAGTTTGCTCCTCTTAATCTTATGGAGTAAAATGAAAAGGAGAAACAATTGATGGGAAAATTTAAAAACAAAATAATTTTATCTAGAAAACTGAATCAGGTTTGTTATTTTCACAGTAGATGATTACTTTAGTTCTTCACTCTAGGAAATGTTTCTGACTTTCGTTAGAATTAAGTGTGTATATAAATCTAAAAATCATAGATTCATTGCACTTTACTCTGCTAAAACAATATTCTGTATTAGTTCTCAGAACACCCAATTTAATGCTTCTTATTAACTGGAAAGTAATAGTCTACTTTTTATCTCCAAAAATGCTTCTTCCAAGCTTGAGAAAAATATGCTTTCAAAAGGATCTGGGAAAGATGAGGGTATTGAACACTTGGTATAAAGTGGTATGGTAACATAGTAACAGAAAACTAGTATTGGTAACTTTTTGGATTAGGTTTGTGAATGTTCTTTCACAAGACCTTTGTTTTCAATTTGTACATTTGCAAAAAGTTTGGATATAGTAGATGATTTCCAAGGATTCTTTTGATACTAAAATTTTAGGGGTTGTCAAGAAATTAGATAGTTGTGTTAATAAAGATTATTCTGAAATAAATCCATTTTGATTACCAGTGGAGGCTATAGAACTGTGCTTGATTTACCTCGGTCTGGTTTGTCAGCTCACAGAGGACAAACATGGTTACTGTCGTTTGCTATTAGGTTCTATTAATAATCTGCATTGGTTAAAGCTCACTGCATAGTTGATGATTGGCGTTGCTTACCTTCAAACCCTCTGGGGTACTTTAGTAACCTGTGGGGTCATTGTGTTGTATTTTTTTCTGTAGCACTATGGGATTCACAGGCCATGAGGAAAAATGAGCTCACCCTTTAGTTCCTGTATTTTTAAGGATAATTAATATTTTGATTTGCCACATTATTTCATGGTAATTAAGGTAAGGTCTGATAGATTTTCAGAAAGAAAAGTTAGTGTTGACCTGTTCGGTTTTACCTGGGGGTGCCTGGGTTTGGGTCACACCCTTTCAGATCTAGGTTTAGTGGGATGAGTGTATGGACAAATAACAGCACTGTGGCTACTAAGAAAATGCTGTGCAAGAAACTGGTGAAAACCAAATTATGCAGGGCAGATTATTCTTGTGTCTCTGAATTCCTACACTTTCAGTTATCACTTAATCTTGTTATTTCCAGAGCAAAGATCCCCCTCCTCCTTTTCTCCCTCTGTTCTTATTTTGTAATTCCATTGGCTGATTTCATTCCTCAGAAATAAATGGGTATATGTACCCTTCAAAATAGGGCAAGTAAATTCAACCATTCTTTTGACCTTTACTTTATTAGAAAAATAATTGGAGATGCATGCAAACCTCCCAAAGAGATCTGCTTTAAAAAATGCAAATAATGGCTGTAAAGAAGGGAAGATTCATAATAGCAAATATAAGTTATGAATTGGCAAGGCAGAAGGTGACTTCTAGTGAGAGTAGACCAGAAATTAGATTTGCCCTGACACAGTGAGAATGCCATCAAAATGTGCAGTGGCATTTGTATATGTCATAAAGGTGATTATTCTGCATCTAAGCTCTGGAGAGGTTAGACCTCAGATGCTGTCTTTCAGATTAAGAAAATTGGTATTGACAGCAGGTAGCCTGGGTTTTAAAGGAACCCAAATGTTTAAGTGTCCAGGAGATTGAGTTTTGAGACAAGATTACAAGGACAGCCAATAAATTATGATGCACAGATTCACAGTGAATGAGTAGGAAGAAAAGTGTTATGTGAGAGTAGCTTAATATGCAGGGTAATGGTATGTACTATAATACAAAAACCACAAATAGTTAAGATACCAAAGGACTTAGTTATGTTTAAAGGTAAATATAAAAGGATAATTTTGTAGAACCAAAAGAGGGTGCTGTGTCACTGCCTCTGCATCTGCTTATTTATTGATTTGATTTTATGAAAACATCAGAGTAAAGCTGATACAGATGAGTTTAATGTAATAAAAATGCATTGGCACCTAGAGTTAAAATTAAGACTATATCAAAAACAATTTCATGAAAGCAAAACAAGCTGGAGGCCCAATATTACCTCATCTCAAGGATTATTATAAAGTTTCAGTAACCCAAATAATATGTTGACATGTGGATAGTCATAGATCTGTGAAACAGAATTGAGAGCCATGGATTTGTCAATTGATTTTCATCAAAGGTGACAAGACAATTAAATAGAGATAGGAGAGCTTCATTAAAATGGTGGTAAAACAAAGTGATATCCATGTGGAAAAAAAATGAATATGAATGTTAGTCTCATATAATACACAATTAATAAACCCAAATAAATGATAAACAAAAATGTAAAAGTAAAAATTAAAAATCTTCTAGAAAGGAACATACAAGAAAATCTTTCTTACCTTGTGATAAGCAAATAGTTTTTAGAGAGTACAAAAACATTACGTCTAAAAGAAATAATGATAAGTAGTACATCGATAGGAAAACCTTCTGTTCTTCTAATGACATCATCAAAAAATAAAAAAAATTGCAATCCACAGACTAGGAGAAAAGTTTTGCAATACATATACTTGTCTAAGAATTTGTATCCAGAATACATAAGGGACACTTGAAATTCAATAATATGAAGTAACTTAAATGACCCAATTAAAAAATGATGAGAAGATTTGAACAGACAGTTCATAAAAAGAGACATACAGTTGTCCAGTCAGTACATAAAACAATACTCAACATCATTAGTCATCAGGAAAACACAATAAAACTACAATGAAATACCAGTACATGCCCCTAGATGTCTGCAATTACAACAACTGAAAGCACTAAATAATTGCAGGAATGTGGAAACAAGTATAACTTTGCTTTCTGAAATTTAAAATGGTAAATACCTTTAAAAAAGTTGGAATAGTCTTTTTTTAATGTTAAATATATACATAGCACTTGACTCACCAATTCCACTATATAAGTGTTTACCCAAGAGAAATGAAAATAAATGTCCTCACAAATACTTGTACACACACACACACACACACACACACACACACATGCACATATACAAAAACAAACAAACAAACAAACAAACCCAACATATATAAAACATTTGTTTTAGTCAGCTTTTCATTGCTGTAACCAAAACACCTGACAAGAACAACTCAGAGGAGGAAAAGTTTATTTGGGGCTCATGGTTTCAGAGGTCTTAGTGCATAGATGGTTCACTCCACTGCTCTGGGTCCAAGATGAGGCAGCACACCGTGGGTTCAGGGTCCAACACAGGAAATTAGCTTAGCTCATGGCAGGGTCAGGAACCAGGGGAGTGGGGAGGGTCCCAGACAGACAGGAAAGATGCATACTTTAGGGCACATCCCTGGTGGACCACCCCCTTCAGCCATGTCCTACTGAACTACAGTTACTGCCTAGTCAGTCCATTCCTACAAGGATGGACTGATTAGGTTACAACTCTCAATCAAATCACTTTGCTTCTAAATATTTCTGCATTAATGGAAGTTTTTTTGGGGGCACATTATCTTCAAACCATAACAGCAGCTTTAATCATAATTGCCCTAGATTTAAAATGTCCAGGTTTCCATCATCAGGAGAATAAATTGTGATACATCCACAAAGTAGGATATTATTCAATACTAAAAAGGAAAACTCTTATTGGTCTACACAACAATGTAGATGAATCTGAGGTATTACTCTGATAGTTAATTTTATGTATCAACTTAGCTGCGCCATATTGCACAGATATTTGGTCAAATATATTCTGGATGTTTTTCTAAGGATATTTTAAAAGATAAGATTAGCATTTAAATTTGTGGACTGTGAGCAAAACAGATTGCCCTCCCTAATGTGAGTGGGCCTCATCCAATCAGAGGCCTTTACAGAACAAAGACTGATCTTTTAAGCAAGAAGGAAGTTACCAGCAGATGGGCTTAGGACATGACCTCTAACTCCTCTCTTCCCTGGGTGTCTAGCTTGCTTCTCCATCCTGCAGGGTTTGAATTTTTCAGCCTCTAGTATTGTAAGAGCCAATTCAATAAATCTCTGTCTTTATATACACACCCTGTTGGTTCTGTTTCTCTGGAGAACCTAATAGAATTATGCTGAGCAAGAGACGCTATACACAAAAGCATACATACTGTATAATTCTATTTATATGAACCTGTAGAAAAGACAAATTTAATCTACGGTGACAGGAAACAAATTAAAGGTATCCTGGGGTTGGAGCTTGGGGAGAATTGAATGGAATGGGGCAGCGGGCAACATTTGGGAAATGTTCCATATTTTGATAGAGGTGGTACCGCAGGTGTAAAAAATTGTCAGCAGTCATCAAAACGTACACTTGAAGTGAGTACATTTATTGTATATAAATCATGCCTATGCAAGGTTGGTTTTAAAAACATAAAGCTTATATAAATAGTCCATGTGAGGAGAAAGGGGAATTTTTGCACCAGTTTGTGGTCATTTTGCTGGAAGGCAAATGAAGTCATTTCTAGATGGTGAGACATGAAGGGCAAGATCTTTTTAATGTCATGAGAACATCAAGGCCCTGGAGTTTATCTAGGGCTTGAAGTCTAGTAATGGAGGAAACATCCACAAGTTTGGCCTGTGAATGTGGTAGAAAAGCACTGGGAACATCAGCACTGCGGCCAAGTAGGGGCAGCTTTACAGTAGATGCTTTCTGGACAGAACTTCCAGAACGACTGAGGACACCACTGGCAGAGAATCTGGGTTGTCCAGAAAAAGAGCTGGTTTATCAAGGAATTCAGATTGAATGTAGCACAACATCAGTCCCTGGGTCTGGTCTGTCAGGCACCCATGGGGAACTTTTAAAAACAATACCTAATGATTCTAAATCTAGGCTGAGGCCTAAAAATCTATTTTTTTCCCCAAATGTTTTTTTTTTTTTTTTTTTCTGGTGATTCTGATGAGCCATCAAGCTTGATGAACAGTTTTTAGACAATTCATAAAGTGAAGAAATAGTCGCTTGTAACAGGCAACAGGGGACAAGAGAACAAAGGATAGCCCTCAACATTCAGGCTCATCAGTGATACTGACCTATTTTCTTAGTTAAACTTGAATAAGGGAGACTTTACAAAGAAAAACTCCGTGGTTGTATTGTGTTCTTGCCTGGCTTAATTAGGAACTGCAGAGTTTATCTGGGGACACTCTTCTGATCAAGTCAGTTTTTACTTTATGTGGTATGATTGCAGGTGGAACTCAAGTAGGTAGATTTAAGAAATGTCCATGATATTAAATAACCAATTCCCAGATTCTCATGAGTTGATTTTATTAAAATACAAAAAGCCCATTTGTCAAATACACGTTCACTGACCAAAAAAATATGAGATTAGAAATATAAAGGTGTTCTTCATAGATGTTCATCTATTTGAGCACCTGTACATAATTAAAATTTAGCAGGAACAATTATATGTTATCAAACATTGGTAAGCTAAAGGCAAACCTGAGAACTTGTCACATTTGGATGAAAAATGATAAGATCAACATACTTTCTGACCTCAATCTCCATGGAAAATGATTTGAGAAAGATAAATTAGACTAAGAGGAATATAGTGACAAGATTCTGGTTAAAGAACATAGCCATGTTATAAACCTAGATTAAGTGAAAGCAGTTTTAAAATACTTCAATATAATTGACTTTACATCTTTGTGGAGTGAAGGCTAAAATATCCTTACCATCAGGAAATAGATTTTAAAGAGGACTAAACTCTTTTATCTATAATTTAGGAATTTTCCCTTTTTTGTAATTGTAGCTTTAAATCTCAGCCCCTAAAGTCTGAGAAGTACTTTAAAGGATGAAATTTGGTTTATAAATGTGGTTTCTATAAAACCACTGAGGCCTGGAAACTGCTCGTGAAAGGATTATGTCAGAGTTAATTTTGGATTTTGTTATAGACATTCAAATGCTCAGTATTGATGGAGCATATAATATCCCAGCATTCGGAAGTACCGAATAAATAGAAAATCTTATCTGAGTTTGAGGAAGTATTATTGGCTGTCTTTTCTACTTCCTGCATTTTTTTTTCTCCTAGTGAGACTTATACAGGCAAATACAGCCTCTGCTTTAAACCACTTGTAAGAAACTCAACTACCTCACAATGCTCTGTTTCATTGCTGGAGAACTTCAAGAAACAAAATGTACAACATTTCTTTAATTTCGACAGATTGTCTCCACTTGAAATACCACAAGAAGCCTGCAGTTCTGCATTTTATCCCACATATCTGAAAAAGCATCCTGTTTCTTATGAAGTTTCTTTTCCCCTGGCTGCCAATGTCCTGCTTATCACAATTACAGCATAAAATTCTTAGTGCGGGCTCTGATCATCTGGCTCCTGTTTACTTTCTTTTTTTCTGGTTATTCTCTGATATCTCTTCAATGGACCAACAGGGCCAAGCTATTCATGGTTTGCCAAAAGCAACTTGCTCATTCCCACTGGTGTATTCTGACATATACTTTTTCCTATCATTTTGTAGATGATATGCTAGAGCCATGAATGATAGAGCTGAAATATTTTCGTTGCATGGATTATATGCTTCTGACCCCACAAGTACAGCTTTATTCTTTGTAATTTATTGCCTCTTTGGCACCCTCAACTCTATTTTTTTCTTTGTTCCCTCCTTGAACTTGGCCTTTGACATATGCATTGCACTTGCTTAGAAAGCCCCCTTGATGCCTCTAGAGGAGGAAAGTTTCTCTTTCTTCTCCCTTGCTTTCTGAAGATACTTCTGCCCAAGGTGGATTCACACACTGCTTTTCCTGAGATTAAGGAAACTTAATTGAAGGCACTGATTGAAGGCACTGATTGCATCTTTGCCTTGGGTATTCCTGAATTGCACACAGTAGGTGTGTAATACATGTCTGCTGAATGCATGGATTTATATCTCCGACCCAAATATCAGAGCAGCCTGAACCCAGAGGTCCCTGGTAATTAATTACAATAGATTATGCATATGGCATAAACGTAATTGAAGACACACAATCTCTTTTCAAGTGTCAGGTTTGTTTCTTTGTCACTAGAAATTCATGGGTGCTAGAGCTGAGCTATTTTGGCTACATGGATCATCTTCCAGGAGGAAGATGTATTTATTTATTTATTTTTTGTAATTTATGACCTCTTTGAAACCTTCAACTCTGTTTTTTTTTTCTTTGTTCTGGTTCTCAGCCTTTGACATATTTCTGACCTCCATCCTTGTGGTCTTTTTGATGCCAAATGCTGGCATTTCTCTCCTGGTTTTAATTATGACCTAATTAGTTCTGTCTTCTGTTTCTGTTCATGTTTCAGTATGACATTTTCCTCTCAGGCCATGTTGATATTACTGCCTCAGTCAATGCTGGGCATAAAAATGGCTGCACATACAGTGAGTGTAAACAAAGAACTGGGATAAGGATACTTGGAAATAGTCACAAGAGAGAAGAAGGGTTCTAGAATCAGATACTCAGTCTTCAGGTTAGCATGAGTGCACTGGACAAAGCCAGGTAGACGGAACATGCACACATCCTAAGAATCAGAGCACCCAGCATGGGAAAACCCAAGAAAGTCCATGCATGTGAAGCCAGAACAGCATACATGCTACAAGACTTACAATGTAACTGGTGGAAGCCCAAGCACATAACTACTTACTGCTCCCTTTCTACATGAGAGGCAGGTGCTGTGCTGTTAGCATCACACTGAGGGATGAACAAGGGAATCACAATCCCTGCTCACTGTCACTAATGCTGAGTTGGGGGGGACACATTAAAAATAATCAAAGATCCTTTATGAGAAAAGTTGTGATGGGGAACACACAGTGGGGCACCTAGACGGCTATTCCAACCCTGTCTCAGTGCTCTGACAAGGCATTCTGGGTTTGCTTCTTTCTGCATAACCTCAAATCTCAGGCTTTCTTTTTGTTTCCTGTGACCACCTTGATGTTCCGGTACTTCTGGATCCCCACAATCCTCCTCTAGCCATTCAAGCCTCAGACTGCCGGATTGGACCAAAATAGCACTGCTGCTCTTTTTTACTACTTAGTGATTCTTTTATTTATTTCACGTTCACTCCCTAATGCATCACCTGAGTGGCTGCTCTAGTCCTGTCCCTTCCAATCAACTTCAAATCTCCTTACTCTCAGCACTTGACCTTGTCTCTGATTTTCTTGAGCAGATTGAGGTCATCAAATGAGAACTCCTTCATTCCTCCACCCCTTGCTATCTGTCAAAACACCATCTCTGCTGCCTCTAATTATTCCTGCACTTTTACGGGTCCTCCTTTCTTTCTTCCTGATTTGGATAAAAAGGCAACCTGCTTCCCTTATAATGCTGACATCTCTTCTTGTGCTTTTGGCTGCCCTACTTTTTCCTTCCTGGAAACTCCTTCAGTTTTCTCTTTTCCCTCTTTGGTATTTTCAGTTGCTTCCTCTCTGTTCTCTTTCCGGGTAACAGAATGCAGGCCCAGATGCTAGACTTGATTTTAAAAAGATATTTCCACATCATATTTCCTTTTATTTTTTTAAAGTACTGCTTCCTTACTTCATCACAAAATGGAAAGTAGAAACATCTCATGTTTACTTAGCAATAGGTTGATAAGTTAAAAAGGGGGACATCAGTTTGTGTATCTCCACTGTCCCTATTTCTTCACAGAATTAGTCCTCTTTTCTTCAATTCAGATTATTATTGTCAGTCTTAATGATGGTATTTTCATCTGCTTTATTTGCTGTTTTTTCTTCCTGGCAAATGCCTGTAGGCAGTTATTAAATCTTTTGGTTTAATGCATATGCTCAGGCTACCTGTATTTAAATCCTAGCCATGTGAGGTGGGCAAGCACTCAACCAGCCCAAATCTCAGGTTCCTTGCTTGTGAAGTTAGGGACAATACACACCTATCTGGGTAGCTGTAATTATTAAACAAATAACAACACCTTAAAAGAGATGGTAGTATGCCCAGTGAAAAGAAATCATTTGATAAATATAAAAATGTCAGGCTTTTTAAAAAATCCAATCCCTTTCCCAGTGTCTATAAATGTCACAAATTTCTGTTTAAATCGAGTTGCTAATATTGTGCTTTGTACATGATAAGCTGCCAGGTGTGGAGATGGTCAATTGGACTGAGCTAAACTGAAATTAACAATTAAAGTTTTATTCATATATTGCAACAGGGCAGGCAAGAGGCAAAAAAGAGAGGGCTTGGTCCATATATTATTCCATTTTCTTAAAGGAACAACACAGGGTGGGGCTGAAATGGACACATAACAAACAAGGACAAAGTATCTCAGTGCCAGTGAACATAGAACAAAAAGCTCTGGTGTGGCCTCCTCACCCTAATCAGCATATCCATCAATCACAATCTCACAATGTTATGTTTGCTTTTTTTTTTTGTGAGGACTTTTAAGATCTCTGTTCTTGGCACATTTCAAGTATGTAATATAGTCTGGTTAATTCTCATTTCCGTGCTGTTGTTGAGCTCTCCAGAACTTAATCATCTTGAATAACTGGAATTTTATACTCTTGGACCCACATCTTTCCTCCAAGACCCTGGAAACCACTACTGTTTTACTCTGCTTCTGTAAGATTCCAATAGATAATAAGAAAAAAAGTTCAACATCAATAATCATCATGAAATTTCAAGTCAAATGAACAATGAGAGATCACCTCACACCAGTTATAATGTCCATCTTAAAAGACAAAATATAATAAGGGTTGGAGAGGAAGTAGACAGCCCTGTCCACCTTTGATGAGAATGTAAAATGGTACAGCCAATATGAAAAACAGTAGAGAACTTCCTTAAAAAGTTAAAAATAGAACTGCCTTACAATTCAGCAAACTCCCTCCGGAGTATCCAAAGGAAACAGAATCACTGTGTTGAAGAGACATCCACATTCCCATGTTCATTACAGCATTACTCACAGTAGCCCAGATAAGGAAACAACCTTAAAGTCTGATGAGGGATGAATGGATAAAGAAACTGTGGTATAAAACACAATGGAATTCCATGCAGCTTTTTAAAGAAGGGAATCTTGCCATTTGTGGCAATGTGGTTGAAACTGGAGGACACTGTGTTATTGGAAATAGGTCAGACACAGAGAGATAAATACTCTTGATCTTGTTGGTTGAATCTGAAGTGGAATCCTGTACCTTTATGAACCCCAGGTACCAGGGCAGGGTAAGGATAAAGGGCTGGGGTGGAAAAGTACTGAATCAGAGCAGAAAAAATTTCCTTAGCTAAGGTTCTCTCCCTTTACCCTATCATAAGAGCATGGGATTAGGAACACACACATTCATGTGAACCTAGCTAGGAATGTGGACAGAAAACACCCTACCCTGTCCTTAATGGCACCTCCTTTCAGAACATTGTAATGAAAGAGCACAGAAGGTCTTATAATGGGATAAATCAAAAGAGTATTTGAAAAGTATAATAAACAATTCAAGAAGAATCTTATAAGAGAACTGACTTACATACAAGACATATTTTCTGTTTCCCAGACATAAATTATTTGCATCTGGGCAAAAACCTTTAAGTTAACTTCAGCCACTCAGACTTGTGAATTATTCATACAATAAAAAATTAAGTCTGATACTATGTTTGAAATAACAAAACAAAAACAAATCAAGTAATCTCTTTTGCCTGTTTTCAAGTTTCAGATACTTTGACATATTATGAAATGTGGTTATTCTGACTTACCTCTCAGGATTGTATTAAATATTGTATGATAAGCTCATGGCAAATTATATAATGATTACTCAAAAGCCATGCGTTGTATTGTCATCAGATAGTCACCATCCCTCCTCTATAGCCTTTGTAGTCTGACTCTTCTTATCAACTGAAATGTTAGAAGGGGATAATCCAATAGTTAATTTAATTAGCCTATTATTCCCCCTAGTATTTTGCCCAAATAGTCATCCCCTATTTCTTGAAACTTTCCCCTTTGATTTCTTTCTCCTTACTCTACTATCTCTCACTAAACCTTTTTTTCTGACTTTTCTTCTTCCTATTAGCTTTTAAATGTGAACACTATGAAATGCTTCAGTTTTCCTTATGCTTCTTTATCTAATTCTCTCAATGTTTTAATATCTCTTTCCCCCAACATAGCATATTTTCAATATCATTTGAGAAATTTCCACCTATGCATTTCATCTCTATTTTACATTAAATACATCTATTTTATAATAACACTTCCTGGTGTCAGAATTAATTCTTGTTTAATTTTTGAGAAAGAAACAATATTCTAACATTTGAAATTGACAGTATTCACTGTAACTTTTGACTTATTCTTCTTCTTTATTTCTTATATTTTTAATCAACTGCTCAAATCTTTTGACTTTTGCCTTAAAAATATCTCTCACATTGTAGACTATTACTTTGGTGGCACCAAATGAATTATGTCTACAATATTCATGTCTTCTGTAGACCCGGTGGTGTACTTCATAAAATCAAAACTCGAGGTGACAAGGAAATTAAAACTAGTAATTGCAATGCAATGGGCTGAGGCAGGGCAATTAAAGGTGCTCTATATGCACAGAGAAAGTGAAGTCAATCTTGGTAAATGAGGGATAGGAAAGGCTTACTGGGAAAGAGACAACAGAATCTGAGGGTGAATAGGGGCCAGCCAGAGAGGGAAATGAAAGGGACTTTATGCGCAAGAGTCTCAGGACTAGAGAAAGCAGAGGAGTTTTGAAGAACTGAAGAAAGCATTTTTTAGAAAAGTTTTGCAAAAATGACAAACACACAGACACAACTGTAAATTTAGAAAACTATATGAAGTTTTATTCACATAATCAAAAGTGATGGTTGTATCTGTTGGCTTGTTCATCCTACATAACTGCCACTTTGTATCCTCTGACCTATATCTCCCATTTCTTTGCTTCTACCTCCTCACAGCTGGTAACCATTATTTTATTGTCTATCTCTGTATATTGGGCATTTCCTCCCTAGATTTCATATATAAGATAGATCATACAATATTTTCTGTTAGAAATTTTTCTCTTAGTTTAATGTTCTCCATGTGCATTGGCTTACTTCAATATACACAGAAAAATTTATTTTAAAAATGTGATGTTTAGGGAGAAAGTTGGAGAATTGTAACTGTTTTGTTCTGTACTACATCTTTGTGCGTTTCCTGCTCTGTCCATTTCAGTAGAATGGACATTGCTGATTCATTCAGAAAGGACCAAAAGCTAAAGAGAGTGCTTGGTGATCGGTATGCTCAGATAAAAAGACCAGGACTCGACATTCAGTAATAAGAAGGCACATCACAGGTGAGTTTAGTATTGTTGTTTGTATTGCCTACAAAGAACTTATGTACTGGATTTGAATATATTGGGCTTTAGGGGCACAGAGGAGAGCACTTTGCAGAGTCATGAATGGGCTCCATTTAGCATTGAATTATCAATTAGATGAAAACATAGAAATCTACACAGAGTAAAGTTTATGAAAGCAAAGGGTCAATTAATCTATATTAGTAGTGAAAAACCAGCCTCTATCTCAGAGCAAAGCCTGTCCAAGGAAGGGACATGACTTTTGTCCTTGGAAAAACCCACAGAGCACTCCTAGGCACATTCCCACCCTGCTAAGTTGTTTATCTACAGGAGAGATCTGCTGCGCCAGATGTCCCTGACTCAGTCAGGCTAGGTGGGGACCCATAGCAGCCCCCTAGCAGCCACCAATCAGCATGAGACAAGGAAATACCTGGGATGCCAGATGACCCTCCCAGTAGTTTATGGTGTTAGGAAACCATGTAGTTCAGCACGTACACCCCTCTTGGCTTAAACCAATCAGTTCAAACGAATACCCCCTTTGTACTGACCAATCACCCCTAGACAACTTGTTCCCGCCAGTGAATGTGCTAATCATGTTTTAGAGTTGTTATTTGATTTTCCTGCAGTGTGTGATGATTTGCTAAAAGAGGCTATGATGTATGTGAAGTCCCTGCCCTCTCCAAAGAATGTATAAAAATGCTGCAAACCCTGGGTTCAGGGCCTCTCAGCATCACCAGTTGCTGTGTGTGCGTGCGGAGGACCGAGCTAGCTCGCAATAAACACCTCTTTGCTGCTTACATCGATCTTGGGTCTCTGGTGGTCTTTGGGGGTCCCGAATTCGAGCATAATAGTAGCCATGTGTGAAACACAGAAAACTCAAAAAGGAATGCATCTTGGATGACCAAAGATACTTTTGTTATACTTGAAAATGAAAAACAACAAAAAGGTTAGTAAAATTAAAATGCAATACTTTTTATAGGTTTCAATAACTGTCCTTAGCAATAGAAAGTTTAATCATGAAAAAATGTAATGAGTTGTGCTAATTTCCTGTAATCAGGAAATTACACTAAGGAAAAGTGTAGAGATGGTGTTGAAATGGTAATACTTCTTTTTTTGTAGTTTTGTTTATTTATTTCTTTATTCTCATTTTGTTCATGTATTTTTTTCTAACTGATATTTCATTTTCTTGCATCTCATTGAGCTCTTTAAGATTATTAATTTGAATTCTTAGGCATGTAGGCAATTCCTACTTGTTTTTTCTTTGGTGTTAGTTATTAGAGGATCCTTTTTTTAGGTCCCTTTGTTAGTGTTGAATTGGCATGATTCTTTGTTACCCATGAAGTCTTGCACTGGAATCTGCATCTAAAAGAGCAAACCCCCTTTTCAGTCTTTAGAGTTGATCTGGGTCACAAGGCTGCCTTCTGGCTCCATAGTTGGGTCTGAAATTGATGGTATGCTCTTAATAGGGGCTATAGTGGTAATGAATCCTATCTGGTCCCTGAGTGGACTGGACTGTCTCTAGGACCCTGGTCCATGGGACTGATGCTGGGATGAGGATCAGCTTCAGTATTTGCAGATGGGAGGCCTGTTGTCGAGTAAATTGATGGGTCTAGCTATCTCTGGTCTCTGGTTGGAACACTCTGTGAGTTCCTGAACAGTCTGTACTTCTCTGGCCATGGCTAAGAGGACCTGAAATCAAAACACAGGGTTGTTTTAGTTTTGCAACCAAAATGAGACCTTCAAGTCTGTCTCAAGGATCATAGACAGGCATGTCTCCTAGGGGCTTATTGGGTGAGCACACCTGTTCTCAGATGATGGTTGACAAGGAATAGAACCAATTTATGGGTCCCTTTCAAGATATACTATGGGACCAAAGTTGGCAAATCAGCCTGCTGGGGCACTACTGGATGGGCTACACTTTCTCAAAATGAGTCCACATTATGATGTCAAAGAAAGCCAAGATATTATTTAGATGGAAGGAGTGTGTACAGTATAAAGAAATGGATAATTCTACTGGTCTCTTTGCTTTTATCAGAACCACTTTGTATAATTGTTTCCGGTTCATATTAAAATATTTTTAAATATTTTAATTATATTAAAATAATTTTAAACTGTTATGTTTGCAAGGTGGTGGTTAAAGCAAGAAAAGTCTAGGAACTATTTAACATGAAGAATGCAGTGTCCTATTCCAGCTCTCGAATTTTGTGGTTCTATAGAATTAGAGAATTGATTTTTATTGGAGAAAATAATTCTCTCCAAGAAGAATAGCAATTTTTTTTTTTTTGGTTAGTGAGACCTGAGAGTATAGGTCTTGGCCTTGAGGATTTGGGGAATTCATTATACATTTATAATTTATGACTTAGAGGAATAGGAAAATGATTTATGAACAAAGTGTGGATATTGCTAAATTTTGCTTTATAAAACAATTTCTTGTCTTCTTTTTTGGTTCAAGTCCTGGTTTAATATATAACCACATGTATTCATGCATTAGAAGTACTTTATAAGCTTAAAAGTAGTACTTTCTTGATTTTATTTTTTAATTTGTTCTGATTAGTTGTACATGACAGTAGAATGCATTTTGACACATTGTACACAAATGGAGCACAGCTTCTCATTCCTCTGGCTGTACATGGTGCAGAGTCATAGCAGGAGTGTAACCATACATGTATGTAGAGAAATAAAGTCTGCCTCATTCTAGTGTCTTTCCCATTCTATAGCCCCATCCATCCCCTCACTCCCTTCTACACAAACCAGTTTTAGTTCACTTATTTTTAGGCAGAACATTAACTGAATTCAGTAAAACAACTTTTAAAAAAGAAGAGTGATTCAAATAAATTACTGATTAGTGTCCATAAGTCCCTCCAATAATAGGTAACACTTAAAGGATACTTTTGATTAACTCCTCTCATTTCACAAAATCCTTTTGAAGTAAGTATTAATATTATCTGAGTTTTACAGAGAATGAACCTGGAAATTAGTGAGATTAAGAGACACAGTTTATAATTTGGAAAACCCGCTATAACCCAGGTCTTCTGGGGCCAAATGTAACTGTTAGTATTCTATACTACCTCTTTTTAAAAATTTTTTATTTTAATTTATTATATGTGACAGCAGAATACAATTCATATTACACATATAGAGCACAATTTTTCATATTTCTGGTTATACCCAAAGTAGAGTTACTCCATTCGTGTCTTCATACATGTACTTAGGATAATGATGTCTATCTCATTCCACTATCTTTCCTACCCCCCATGACCCCTCGCTTCCCCTCTCACCCCTTTGCCCTATCTAGTGTTTATCTACTCCTTCAATGCTCTGCCCCCCAACCCCATCATGAATCAACATCCTTATATCAGAGAAAATATTTGCATTTGTTTTTGTGGGGATTGGCTAACTTCACTTAGCATTATATTCTTCAACTCCATCCATTTAACTGCAAATGTCATGATTTTATTCTCTTTTGATGCTGAATAATATCCCATTATGCATATATACCACAGTTTCTTTATCCATTCACCTACTGAAGGGCACAGTTTAGCTATTGTTAATTGTGCTGCTATAAACATTGATGTGACTGTGTCCATGTAGTATGCTGTTTTTAAGTCCTTTGGGTATAGACCGAAGAGAGAGATAGCTGGGTCAAATGGTGGTTTCATTCCCAGTTTTCCAAGGATTCTCCATACTACTCTCCAAATTGGTTGCACCAATTTGTAGTCCCACCAGCAATGTATGAGTGTACCTAAAAGTAGTACTTTATTAGATTAAAAATTAAGAATATTTAACGAGCACAGATATACTTCCTTTGCTTGAAACCTACCCTTCCCCCCAAACAAACAAAAAAGAAAAAGAGAAAAGAGAGAGAGAGAGAGAGAGAGAGAGAGAGAGAGAAAGAGAGAGAAAGGAGCATCCTTAGGTTGAGAAACAATCTCTAAATGTCTTAATTCTTCAAACATTTTGAGTGAAAGAGAAAAAGCTTTGAGACTTTTTCTCCTGTTACAATTGGTCTTTAAAAATTGCGAAAGATGATATCCAAAATATGTATAATATAATAATGATTTGGCATAATTGTTTCTTAATATTTTCTAAATGATTGTATAATAAATTTATGCTATCTCTAAAACCAAGTAAAAGGGGCTGGGATTGTGGCTCAGTGTTAGAGCACTTTCATAGCATGTGTGAAGCACTGGGTTTGAGCCTCATCATCACATAACATAAATGAAATAAAGTTATAAAAAAACAGGTATAAGTGGAAAGGGCAGTGATAAAGATATGACCCATCTATGACACTGAATGATAAACATATTCTATGAATTAAGAACCTTGTTTTCCTGAAAATAAAATTGCTTTCTAATGAACAGTTTACCCTTTAAGTAATTTGTTTAAATTATCAAGTACCAGAAGCAAAGTGTCTGTTTTCTTGAGTTTTTATTCCTTAAAGAAAAAGGAAGTAAAAAAAAATAGGAGAGTTATATAATAAAGAGCCTTTCAGTTCCAAAGGTGGTATTTCAGCATGCTTCAATACATAATGAATGGCTATCAATCTTTTAACACAAATAAAATAATTTAAGATATGGTATAATTTACCATTGAGATATGCCTTTTATATTATATACACTTTGAATATATGTATCAAGGGAATACACATATAAACCTAAATACAAGTAAGTGAGGAATTCTGGATCACCTGGGTAAAATTTTAACCGTGGCCAAATCCAAGTCTTTGTTTCTCCTGGATCTGCGGTAGCACTGTGGAACATGACTGGTCAATTACCAACTTCAGTTTTGTCTTATTGCTGCTTGAAAAGGTTACTTCATCTCCCTAATTACTCACTCTCCTACTTTCCTAGGCAGCTATTCATGCATTCCTCTCTTCTTTCAAACCTCTAATATTTCCTCTTCCATCCTCATAAATAATGATATATCCTGTCCACATTTTTTTAATCCAATATAAACCACATAAACTATAACTTGTCTTTGCCCAAACAAGGAACTGGCTCTAGTAACCTTGTCTCCTTTATGTTATAAATGTTACCTGCTCATTGAATTTTTTCCACTACTATTCACTAGCATCAATAGACCATAAAACTCCACATTTCTCATTATGTATGAGAAAATGGTTTCTAGCCATGATGGAGTAACAGGATTTTAAATTATCCTTCTGTCACCAACAAATTGAAAACTAAAAAACTGGTAGAAAACAAGCCTTTTAACACATGGGAGAACAAACAGCAGGAGACAGTGATCCCTGGGAAGTATTGAAAAAAATATATCTCTACGTAGAAAGACTGGAATTTCTGTGAATGGTAATTTCCAGATTATGGTGGAAGAAGGGAGAACCTATATAGATGGTGCAGAGAGCAGAGTTCTACAGGCCAATGCAGACTCTTGATGCAATAGGAGAGACTTACACAAAGTAAAAGTATGAGAAAACGGTGTAGAGGCCCCTTGAAACTTTGGACACATACCAAAATGTGTGCATATAGGGTTAAATCCATCCTATGTGATCAGACAAGGAAAAGTTTTATGCCAAGAATTACGGAGACGCTGAAAGCTGAACAATTCCCAGGTTTTACACAGGGCTTGGAATCATTTGAATTCTCACCAACCAAAAGTGGAGAGATCTTGTTGAACACATGGGGCATTTAGTATGTAGACTATAGGACAGTCATGACCTACAAGTGGTATTGATTCTAAAGTCCTCATTTGAGCGGTTCTACAGAAGATTAGAATCCTAAAGTGGAAAATGACATAATAACAAACAAACAAACATCAAGCTTTTAGAGTGAGACATGGTAGTACCCATTAACAACTTGGCAGAAGATGGTATTGCCATAAAATACCAGCATAAAAGACCTACTAGTGCATTCCTCCTCTTTTCAGAGTCTAGAGCCAGGTCCATGAGGGTAGAACTGGAGTTTTAATCGAAATGGGATCCTCATCTCAAAGAAGCCTGTAATAGTCAGTCTTCCATTACTATAACAAATACTTGAGATAACTAACTTACCAACAGAAAGAGCATATTTTGATGCCCAGTTTTAATCCATGATCAGGCAGACCTGTGACTTTAGGCCTCTAGTGGAGGTGCTGGATGGTAATGGGGGGAGTGTGAGAGCAAAACTGTCATGGCCAGGGAGCAAAAGGAGAAGAGCCTCACCACCCTGCAAGGGCTTACCTCTAGTATCCTGGGACCTCCCATTAGGCCCCACCTCCCCATAGTGACACTCTGGGGACCCAAGTCTCTAACACATGGATCTTTGAGGAACTGTAAGATCTAAATTATAGCAATAGTAACTGTCATGCTCCCTGAGTTTTCTATGATTCGGTTGGTATTAGTTGATTTAAGCTTATTTTGCTTACAAAGACTCTCTTCCTTAGAAAATATTTTTATTTTTGAATGTTTCAATAATTTAAATATGAAAGAGTAAAATAATATGGAAAACAGAGTGTAAGCTTTATTAGCTTGGGTCTATTTCTCTATTTTATTCTCCATTTTACTAAGAATGATGGACGACATATAGTACTTACAATGTATCTATTTTGAATCAATGAATAAAAAATAAGCACTATAGTTCTACCACTCTGAATAACAACAATATTTCATTCTGTTTGTTTCTATCATTTATTAAAGAAAATAAATATATAAAATGCAACTAAAATTTCTTTTAACAACAATGCTTTTTTTTAAATCCCTTTCCCTCTATTCCTAGAAGCAATCTTTATCATGAATTTGGTATTTTTTCTTCTGGTCATGATTATTCTTGCAGATAGATATAAAGACAGAGATATGTAGCTATACAGATATACACACTTAGATATGCACTACATAGATTCTTTTCTTTTTTCCTTCCTTCCTTCCTTCCTTCCTTCCTTCCTTCCTTCCTTCCTTCCTTCCTTCCTTCCTTCTTTCCTTCCTTCCTTGTATCAATATGGTCTATTTAACAAACTTCTATAAATAATGTTTAAAGCACTGTATAGTTCTAGGGAAAGCCATTCATTTGGTATTCATGTGGTTATATTTCATATCATACTGGACATATTCTTTGGTATCTATTTTCATTAATATGGTATTTTTTACTTATTTTATTCCTTTTAATTGCAGTGTAATATTCCATTATAAAGCTGGCCATATTAAATTTAACCGTTCCCTAAGTAAAGGACTTCTAAGTTATTTCTAGTTCTTAAATATTAAAAACAATGCAATAAAGAATATATACACATCCTGTACAGGTTCTATGTTAAAAAAACAGCTAGATCATGGGGTATGTTCATTTGCATTTTTTTTTTGGATTTTACTAAATTATTTTCCAACTCACAATAGAATTTAACTATTTTAAAGTCCCACGGTCATTAAAGCATAATTTTTATATTTTCTTGCAATGTTTTCTAGGATCAAATGTTATTTATTTTTAGCCAATGTAAAAAATGAAAACTATTCTCTCATTATTGTTTTAATCTACCTCCTTTAATGACAAAGAAGTTGAACATGTTTTCAAAGTTTTATGAGGTATTTTTCCTCTTTGGGAATTAGCATTCTTATCTTTTGCCTTTTGTCCTCTATGCTTTGATTTCTCTTCAGAATAAGGCAATGTCCTGGTTACATAGTAGCAATAAATAAATATTTATTAAGTTTAATTAACAGTGTGTGGAAAATGTCATATTAATTTTGGAAGACATTCCTTTTCCTTCCTGATTCTTTGTGCTATTTTCTTAATCCTAGTTTGACAGGATTTGGGCAGCAGGATGGTGAATGTGGGATCCTGTGCTTCAGAGTCAGGTAGATTTGGGTTTGAGTCCTGGCTCTTCCTGAAATCACTGTGTAATCTTGGGAAATTTACTCAGACTTTCTAAAACTGGGATGCTAATTAATAACTCATAAAGCATCAACTATTAGCTGGAGATTGTAAGTATAAAGTACTTATCACAGTGACTGTCACCTGGAAGATGCTAAATAGGTGTTAGTTATTTTTTCACACCCTTCATCCCAAACTGCGCGTGCAAATAAACATCGTTGGGCTGATGAGATGTCCAGTAAATAATCTTCTCATTGAATATTATGGAAAAGTTCCACATAGTATCTGGTGGGCCTTTTTAGTCATCTTTTCAAGGTGACCTAACAAGAAGAACTTAGGGGAAGAAATGTTTGGCTCACATCAAGGACTCTTTCGTGATCAGTTGGCTCCACCAATCTGGGACTGAGGTGAAGCAGGATGGTGCAGAAGAAGGAGGTGGCAGAGAAAAGATGCCCAGTCGACAACCAGGAAGCAGAGAAGGCAAAAAGAGAGTTAGGAATAAGATATGATCCCCGAGGGATCAGTCCCTATGACGCACTCCTGTAGCCATGCCCCATCTGCCTACAGTCACCACTCAGTACAGTAGTCCTTGTAATTTATTCATCCATTAAATGGATTAATCCACTGATGGTGACAGCTCTTATGATCAAATCATTTCATCTCTGAACGTTCCTGCCTTAACACAGTAGGTTTTGTGAGACACCCCATATCCAAATCCCAACAATTGCCTACTAGTATCCTTAACCTACCTCTCAGGGTACTTTTCTTTATGTGGGGGGAAGTTGTATTAACTTCTGAATTTGAAATAAGAAATCTAACCAACTAAAAGAGGCTTTGCAGTTGTGGTGGGTGACATTTCTTAACATCCCCCTTTCAACTTAATATATTGAGATATTCCTTTTATATTATAATCTCAGCCATACACACATAGAGGCAGAAGAAGAACCGGTGCCATGACCACGGCTAATCCGTAGGAAAGCTTTGAGGGAAAGCAGAGTTATCAGCAGGATAGTTGAATGTGGGATCTCTTTGTTGGTCCACGTTGGGACATTTACACTTTCTTTAAATTTTGCTGAATTGCCTCTTTATTCAGACATATTTTAAGATACTGCTTTGGTTTTCATCCTAGTAACATTTAAAAATCAGAAGCACAATGAATAGTCAATAACACTATTGTTAAGCTTTGTCTTGAAAATCTGTGCAAATGCCTGTGGACAGTAGGGGTCACAGTTGTCTTAGATTAACATTAGTAAATTGGTGTGCACATCAGATTTTGTTTTGTTTTGGCCTTTGTTTTAGATTTGTAGAATAATAGTTACAAAAGCTAAGTATGGTTTGAAAATGCACTCTTTGGCCATATTTAAAAGTTTAAAATTTTTTTCTTTCTTCTTTCTGCATATTTGCATAATTGGCTTCAACATCCCTTTCCAGAGACAAGAATTTTTCATTTGTAGACAGCTATGTTCTGAATGATGGTATTCTTTTAATCATTGTCAGACTAGAAAGGAATTCTCATTAGGGCCTTTTAAATTTTCTAATCAAAGTTCCTGAAACATTTTTTGAATAAATGAGATTCATATTTTACAGTGTGGTAAAAATTATTTCTCCCTTCTATTCTGAAAAAAATGAATGAGGCTTCTAGATTTCCTATTTTGCATTAAAACTCTAATTGCTAAGAAATTATTGCTGTAACTTATTTTCCAGTGACTGGTTAGAATACATATTTTTACTTAAGTCTCTGCATCATTTACTGTAATGTATCATGAGAGCTCAATATAGCAATGGTAATTTAATACAGTATTTGATATAACAAATTATGTATGTGGTTCATGATTTTTTATTTAAAATATGTGTAGATCAATGTACTAGGTAAACACAAAGGGGCATACTCTTTATTATAGATTAAAAGAAAATAGTGAAAAACTGCTGAAAATATGCAGTACTTGTAACTCATATTGCTCATGAGAGTAAAAACCAATACAACCCTCAACAGATTTGTTTTTGATAGAAAAGCTGATTATACTCATATGTAATCACTTTAGTCCTAAAAATACATACTCCAAAGTGATGACATCACTATTTGTAACTGTTCTAAATCAGAAACTATCTGAAAGTCCATCAAAAGAACAATTGTTTAATAAATAATGATATAGTTGTAAAATGGAATACCATACAGCAATGAAAATTGGCAACTGCAGGGAACAATGTGGATGAATCTTACTAATAAAAGAAGTCAGACATAAAAGAAAACAAACTATATAATTTGTTTATATAAATATTAAAACTAGGCAAAACTATTTAATGGTATTAGAAGTCAATTAATGACTTATTCTTGTAGGGCAGTTGTTGACTGGAAGGGGGTTTGTGAGTGGCAGAATGTTGTATCTTGACCTGGTTAGGTAAGTTATATCTGGTTAAATGCTAATTACACAGTTATGTTCAATTTATGGAAATTGAACAAGCAACATAGTTGTGAACTACAGTCCTTTCTATATGTATATTATACTTTCCTATAAAGTTAAAAGATAAGTTAAGGATGAATTGGTTTTATCAGTAGAGATGGTTGGTTGGGATATCTCAGTGCCTGACAATATATTCATAACTTTTTCTCTGGCTTAGCATGTTACCTTTAATTTATATGTGCACAATTATAGTTTTGCAAGGGTACTTTCTGCTACCTGAATTATGAAAAAGTTATTTTAACTCATGGAAAACTATGAATAAATTAAGGTAGATGCATTATTTTTCCATAAGTAATATATTTTTTTACCATAAACTGGAATATTCAAGCTGTACGTTTAGGCCAACTCCTCTATTATTATCAAATCAATACCTGGAAGGAATTGGGGGAGTGTAGCATGAATGCTGAAGCAGGTGAATAATAATGAGATTTTTTTTTTTTTTTTTTAGAATGTGGTGTTGCTCAGTGATTTATTTTGTTTACATAGCAGAGTTTTTCCTTTCTGATGCCTGTGTGTCTCCCAGATGTCGTTTTTCATTCTGGAGGATGCTGTTTAAACCGTGCTTGCTCTTATTGGTAAGTGTTTCTCATTCCTTATTTTCAGGCTGACCATTTTCCTTCTGGTTCTCTCTACAAATCATATTTTTATTTGTTCTTTCTTTGCCTTTAGAGGGCAATGCAGATGATGTAGTGTCAGACAATTGCAAACGACCTTACTTCTACTTACTTGAGATGGTTACCAGGTCACTTTTTTCTGATGTTTGGAGACATTTAGTATTTTTCATTCCAAATTTGCTTATGATTTCTTAATGTACTTTCCCACATGATTAATTATAATCATTGGGTGTTCAAAGGACCTTTTCAAGTCCAAGTTCTTTAGGGCTACCCTGAGTTCTTTCTGATATTATTAAAGTAGTTAATCAAACTACTTTCATTTCTTTATAATATAGTATCATAAGCCTGGAAAAATATTAAAACATCATTGTTTCCTGCTGTTCCAGCTCCATTAACACAAGCCCACTCAACTAGATGAGAATATATTCTCCTTTGAAGGAGTATCTGCAGGGATGATAACATAGTTATTCACAAAACCTCTCTTGCTTTTTGACTTGTTGTAAAATAGAGGAGAAAAAGCAATATACTGGTTGTGAAGACAGAGCAATACCCTTAGTGATTTTATTGGGAGAAACTCAAGAGTTTTTACTGTGTGGAGAAGTACTTGATAAATTTGAAAGACGACAGACAAATTCTCTCTTGCTACACACAGTCTTTTGTTCTTCCATTTTTTAAAATTCAAGCAACTATAAGGTGCAGGACACAGGAGCATGAGAGTTTGATTACAAACCCACATACTGAGGTGTTGGTGTGTTCTGAATATGCCCCAGTAGAGACTCTTAACTGCAGCCTGAGATCT
This sequence comes from Callospermophilus lateralis, assembly GCF_048772815.1. Classification (NCBI taxonomy): domain Eukaryota; kingdom Metazoa; phylum Chordata; class Mammalia; order Rodentia; family Sciuridae; genus Callospermophilus; species Callospermophilus lateralis. The sequence continues at coordinate 31,465,864 of NC_135319.1, read as the reverse complement.
GTAGACTCACACTCAGGCAGTTGAGCCATACCCTAGAGACGGGCCTGCTTTCTCTTTACAGAACTAACTACACACAGGCGTGGAGTCAAAGTCAGCAGGAGGTGACAGTGTTACATTCGGAGCCTGCTGCCCTTGCCACAGTTTTACAAGATGAAACTAGAGCAACTAGTTAAAACCATCTTGAGGATAAAGTCGAAATGTGGCAGGTCAGGTACCCATGGCTAAAGAGCAGACATAAAAGGCAGGACAGATAAAATTTGCCTTTTACAGGATTTTGAGTATGGAACACTTAACATTTTCATTGAAGTTCATGCTGATGCATAACAATTAGTGGAGGAAATTGATTTTAAACATTTGAATGTTTGAATATAAAATCGTATCATTCGAGTGGAGAAAAAGATTATTAAACTGATTTCCTGTTGACCTGGTTACAAGGGTATGTGTACATACATATGTTTGATAAGAGTATTTACAAAAACATTCTAGCATTATACTACCTCATTACACCATAAAATAAATTTCCAAACATCTTTTATAGAGTATTTTATGCTTTTGTGAATATTGTATTTCTGATCTCAGTTTTTTTTTTTTATTTAATGAAGAGTCACTTATTCATTCAGTGTCTATTCTAAATGATTTTCTAGGTGCCATTGGGGGCACATAGATGACTAAGAAATAACCCATATACTGTAGGCATTTATGACTTGGTAAGTGATATAGAATAAATTACCAAATAAGTATTGATTGAAGTCTAAATGAAATTCATGCTAGAAGAGTTGCGTGAGTATTTTGTGCTGGAAAAGATATGAGTTCTTGTGATTAGGAAAGTTACCGAAAGACTGATGTTTTAACTGGGCTTGAAGTATAAACAATAGTAATAAGGATTTCAGTAGTAGAAAATGGTGCCAACCGTGTTCTTGACTGAGAAAACAGTGGTATCCAGGACACAGAGAAATGTTCCCTTTATGCCTAGTAGGAAGTATGAGAGTGATATTCAGTATAAAATGAGATGCAGTGATACAGGAGGGAGTTAGTTGGAAAGGGGATGTGTGTGTGTGTGTGTGTGTGTGTGTGTGTGTGTGTGTGAAGAGAGAAGCTGAAGTCATTTCTCTGACATTTAATTCTGAATCTATCAACATCACTGACCACATTGTGTTTTACAAGATATTTGACCTAGAGAGAATCTGAAAGATTATGTAATTTGCTAACCAAAGACTCATAGATAGCTTATGGTTTCAGTCACAGGTTGCTAGAGCTGATATGTAGGTCTTTCACCTTAACAAATGGAAGGAGACGGCTGGGCTATGAGGCAGAGCAGAGATCTCAGGCAGAGATAGTCCCCATTGCTGATGTAAGATTCTTAAAGCACAAGAAATAAAATTAAAAATCAGTAAGTGGTATGCCATCAAATTAAAAAGCTTCTGTGCAGCAAAGGAAACAATCAAGAGCCTGAAGAGAGGATCAACAGAATGAAGAAAAATCTTTGCCACCTGCTCCTCAGATAGGGCATTAACATAAAGACCTCAAAAAACACCAGAAAAAAAAATACCCAAAACCAATACCAAAACCAAAAAACCCCCAAACCCCAAACCAACAAAAACAAAAAACCCCAAACAAAAAACAAATAATCCAATCAATAAATGGGCAAAGAAAATAGGCACTTCTCAAAAGAAGAAATATAAAGGGTTAACAAATATATGGAAAAATGTTCAACATCTCTAGCAATTAGAGAAATGCAAATTAAAACTACCCTGAGATTTCATCTCACTACACTCAAAATGACCATTTTCTAGAATACAAGTAATAATAAACATTTGGCAAGGATGTGGGATAAAAGTACACTCTTATGTTGTTGGTGAGATTGCAAATTGGTACAACCACTCTGGAAGGTAGTATGAAGGTTCCTCAAAAAACTAGGAATGGAACCACACCGTAAGACGCACCTATCCCATGCTTTAGTAAATATCTAAAATATTTAAAAATAAGCATAATACAAAGACACAGCCACATCAATGTTTATAGCTACAAATTCATAACAGCCAAGCTATAGAGACAACCTGGGTGCCCTTCAAGAGAGGAATGAGTAAAGAAAATATGGTATATATACCCAACGGAGTATTACTCAGCCATAGAGAATGATGTTATGGTGTTTGCCAGTAAATGGATGGAACTGGAGACTACCATGCAAAGTGAAATAAGTCAGTCCTAGAAAGTCAAAGGTCAAATGTTTTCTCTGATTTGCAGAAGCTGTTCTAAAATAAAGTGCGTGGTGACAGATAAAAAAGGAATAGAAGAAATTTCAGTGGAATAGACAAAGGGGAATGAAGGGAAGGGAGGAGAAATGGGATAGGGAAAGACAATGAAATGAATCTGACCTAACTTTCCCATTTATATATATGAATATATACCACAGTCACCATCGTGTATCTTCACAAGACACTAATCAAAAAAAAAAAACCCTATATGTAAATAGCAGAAAGATCAGTAGAATAGAGGGAAGGGAACTGGGGAGAAGAAGGAGGGAAAAGAAAGGGAAAGTACTGGGAACTGAATCAAAACAAAATATATTCCATGCTTTCATAATTTGGTCAAAATGAATCCTCTTGATACTAAAAAGAACCAATTAAAATAAATAAAAAGAAGGCAATAATTTCCAAGTTTTCTAAGTAGGTGGTGGCCTAAATTTATGTTGACTCCTCAGTATAGCAGACCTGCAGGGAGGTGCATTTTCTGATTTCCAGATTGAACCATTTATAGTAACTGTGGATCAGCACCCCTACTCTGACATGTTTAATATCACATGATCCATTTTTCTGCTGTGTCCTAAGCTTTGACCAGAAAAGTTTTTACTATATATGAGTTTTGATTCAAAATGTTGAACAGTCTCTCTTCATTTCCCTTTGATTCATATTTTCTCTCCCCTGCGTGTACTTTTGAATAAACAAAGCAAAAACTTAAAAAAAAAAACGAAAACCCAATTTAAAGTCCTTACCTTATCTATTTTGTTATTTGGGGTAAAATGTTTACTTTTCCCTTCTCATTTAGATCTGCTGATTCGAGATTTCTTTATTAAATTACTCCAGGTCAACAGAAGCCATCTGATACACCCGGGAATCTCTCCTGCCTGCACATGGCCAGTGTGTGTTAAGCAGAAGGCTTGGACTTCCCGGGCAACTGAACACTGCTGCACAGCAGTTTGCCTCCCTCCATCCGCTGCATGTCACCTTCCTTTTGAATGACCAATTTGAAAATTTGAATGTTTGAACTTGAAAATCTGCATTCTCCTTAAAATGTTTTCTTTTCCCTTTTTATCACTCCGTTGTCATTCAAAGGGCAATGGATCTTGACAGATGAGCTGAGATAAGCACTCTCTGTAAGAAGGAAAAGATAGGTGTGGACACCAGAAGCAGCTGTCCTGCTGTCCAGAACTTCTTCAGGATGATGAACCATCATGAAACTTCCAAACTGGGAAGAAGATGTATGTATGTAACTAGTTTGAGATGAAAAAAAGACATAGGGAATATATTTCAATTCAATAATGCAGCTCTTTTTATACATATTAATATATAAATCTCATACATGTGCAAGTAATTTATTTTAAAATTATAAATGTGAATTTATAAGACATTTCATAATACTGTGCATCCTATTTTTAATAAGAATCAACTTGCCTGTTGCTTTTTTTTTTTTTTTTTTTTAAATTTTCAGGAAGGATCCAAATAAAGGAACAAATAGAAAAGGGGTTGAATTGACCATGATATTCAAGATGATCAGTGACTGGATTCTTAGATTGGACTTTTGGATTTGAGAAGACCAAGAAACAATTTAATCAGGCCCATTAGGTTCTAGGAAAAAAGGAAACTTAGAGGGGAGATTTGTGCTGGGGAGCAGAGAGGATGTCTGGAACACTGTGCAACCCACTCTGCCCTGTTTTAGACAGGGCACATAGCGGTTTAATACTCATATCCTTTTCTTTGCTGAGAGCAAAGAATCACCTGTGAGACTCATTAGTCTCAGACCACAGTCAATACCTACAGATCAAGGACTACCTATGGGCCACTTTCATCAGGCAAAATAAAAGCAGCGTCTGTCTGAGGGCCCAAGCTCAGCAGGGAGCTCACAGTGCTGTTGCTGACTCTACCTGGTTGCTTAGCTCTGGGCACCTTCCAGAACTGACCTTTCTGCTTTAGCCACAATCCCCAAGGTCAAACCTTTGCTTTATTTGATCCTGCGTCGAACTTCCTTTTCTTCTGAATTCAAAGCCTATCCTGTCCTAACCAGCTGTCTCTCTAAGGTCTATCCTGCAAGAGAAGCACCAGGAAAAAGGAATTAGTCTTCAAATGTCGATTTCCACATTTAATTTAATCCCCTAGAACATTGATTAGCCTTTTGTGTCTCATCCCCTTCATTTGTAAAATAGAAAAATGAAAACTATGTTGCACAGTTGCTCTAAGAAGATATAATGTATACTGGATAAAATGGGTATGAAGTCTCTGGAAGTTCTAGACATATGGTTAGATTGTCAGAAAACAATAGCAGATGTTTGCTCATATCAGAAAGTTGGCTTTAGAGTCTCAGAGTGTCTATTACTATTATTGTTAAGCCATAACTAAAAACACTTGGTTTGCTGGGCATGTTGGTATACACCTGTAATCCCAGTGACTTGCAAAGCTAAGGCAGGAGTTTGAGGCCAATTTTAGCAACTTGGAACTTGACTCTGTCTCAAAAACAACAACAACAACAACAACAACAACAACAACAACAAACCACTCCTGGTTCAATCCCCAGTACTTGAGTACTGGCGGGGGGGGGGTGGGTGGGGAGCTCTGATCTTCACATTTTCACATTTGCTAATGAATAAGTTCAGCAGTGTTGAAAATGTGTGTGCAAAGTACATCTCCTGCTCTAGGCCCTGATTTAAATAATTACTTTAGGTTCTATTGAATACCTAAGCCTAATCTTGTAGAATAAGCTTACTCATATAAGATTTAAAAAAAAAAACTGGCTCAGCATTTGAATACATTCTTTTTCTTCCCTAAAATAATAGTTATAAATACACGATGGAAGTGAAAAATGATATTAAGGGGAAGGTTGCAGCTTTGTGGTCTCTGTTCTTTCATAAAAGAAGCATCTGCTTTTGATGCCCTTAGAGTCACACCTCCTACTTGCTGAATACAGAAAAGCTGTCTTTTATTTAAGAAAATAAAAAGTTAAGATTGTGCGTCTATTAGCAAAGAGGGAACATAAGCTTGTTCAAATTATGAAATGCTAAGAAAATAAATTTGAGTTAATTTAAAGCCACTTAGTCCTCACTGGCTTTGGTTAGAGTATAATTTAAACTGTTTCTACACATGTGGCAGCAATTCTTGCTGGACCTGCCTTAGGTCCCAGGTTGTGACTATTGATAAAAAGCAATTTAAATGCAGAGATGTGAAGCCTAGATAGGTTCTTAGAATTTATTGTCCAAAGAGAGGCCTGTGACTAATAGAAGAGAAATGGTCCCTCCATTCCTCTGTCATCTTCCTCCACTGGGAGACTTAAGAGTCCTAAATGCATACATCATAGTGTCCCAGAAAGAACATGGAGGCTTCACTTGGAGTCTGAATGACAGTGGTCTGAGCTCATCTCTGTCACTTATCACTGCATATGTGTGGATCTTGGGATTTTAAATTGATCTCTATGTTTGAGTTGCTGACAGAATGGGGTTTTCATTTATCTAATTCCACTGTCAGAATTTGGAGAGTGCATTTAGATCTGAATCCTCATTACATTACTCTATGGGTTGAACAGTTTCCTCAATATTCACTCTTTTCTTTTCTTTTTTTTTATTAGTTGTTCAAAACATTACAAAGCTCTTGACATATCATATTTCATATATTAGATTCAAGTGGATTATGAACTCCCATTTTTACCCCAAATACAGATTGCAGAATCACATCGGTTACACATCCACATTTTTACATAATGCCCTATTAGTAACTGTTGTATTCTGCTACATTTCCTATCCTCTACTATCCCCCCTCCCCTCCCCTCCCCTCCCATCTTCTCTCTCTACCCCATCTACTGTAATTCATTTCCCTCCTTGTTTATTTTCCCCTTCCCCTCACAACCTCTTATATGCATAGTTCCATATCCTCCATAAATCAGAATTAGACTTTGGAGGCAGTGTCTTTACTGAGGTAGTTAAGTTAATGTAGGTAGTTAAGGATAGTCCTAATCTGATAGGTAAAGGTGGAAATTCGGTGACAGACATGAAGTCAGACAAATGCCATATGAACATGAAGATGTCCATGTACAAGCCAAGGAGAGAGGCCTGGAGCAGATCCTTCCCTCAAGCTCTTGGGGAAACCAATGCTGCTAACAATGATACTGGACTTCTGGCCTCCAGAATTGTGAGATGATAAATCTGTTATTTAACCACCCAGTTTTGTGGTAGTTTATTATGACAACCCTAGGAAGTTAATACTATTACTTATTAGCTGTGTGATGCAGACAAATCAAATTCTTTTAAATATTAGTTCTCCCTGTTGTAAAATGTGAATGAGAAAAAACAGAGTGTCTAAGACAATGAGCTCTGAAGTGAGTCCTGGGGTTCACACTGCAGCTGTACCAGTTCATAGATGAGCAACTTGGAGCAAATTCCTTTGTCTCTGTTTGCCTCATTGTTTTTATTTGTAAAATGAGGGTGATAATAGTTCTTACCTTGTAGGTTTGATGTGAGAACTGAATGAGTGAATGTGTGGAAAGCATTCAGAACAGTATTTGGAACTTGGTAAATGCTCAGTACCATTTGTAGAGTAAACTACAACATGCAGCATAGCATCTGAGACATAATAAATGCCTGGTTACTGTTTATTATTAATTTATTCTTACCAATCATCTTAAATGGTTCTAAGGACATGAAATAGAATAAAATGGTCTCACTTAAAGCAAATTTTTGAATACCCCAAATTATAAAAGACAATGACTGACCAAATTTCATATTAAGGTTTTTATGAATATATAAATTTTTTTATATTGCCTATAAAATCTTAAAAAGCTGCTATTGCTTTTTTTTTGTTTGACAATAAAAAATCTATACTCATCTTTGAAGATCTTATTTCCTTACTTTTGTTTTTATGTGTTTCTTTAAATTAATGTGCCATGGTCTTTATACCTTTATTTGGTAGAGTTAGTTTTCTAAAAATTATATTTAATTTTGAAAGAAAATCTTCAATATTAGGCTATATAGGAAGATGCTGATTTCCTTTGCCTTTACGGTTTTCTTATTTCCATCCATTTCCCTTTTCTGCCATCCCCATAGTTGTGTTAAAATTGGAAATATCCTCACCTTCCTTTGCAGCTATAGCTGGTGAAATTAAAATAAAAAAATATTTATAATCCACTAAAGTGAATCCATATAATTAAGGCAAAAATAATTCTTAGTGACTTATACTACCAAAAAACAAGTGACTTTTTAACTGATTCAAATGGGAACAAAAGAATTGATTTGTGGTGACTAAATTCTTAATTCATACCTCAGCTAAGTAATAAAAACTCTGTTCAGGAAAAAGTTCTTTATAACTCAAAGTTGCAGGAAATGGATTTTGAAATAGTCTACTGGCCCTCAGGTGGATCACAGCTGCAGTCCTTGAGCCTAAGGATAAAGGGAAACACTTGGAGGCTCCATGGTGAACATATGCTGCTCTTTGTACTAGAATGAGAATTAATTTCTGCTGTGGAAAGGAGATGTGGTTTGATTATTTATTACTTTTTTTAAAAAAATATTTTTAGTTGTAAATATACACAATAACTTTATTTTGTTCACTTAGTTTTTTATGTGGTGCTGGGGATTGAACCCATTGCCTCGTGCATATTAGGCAAGTGCTCTACCACTGAGCCACAATCCCAGAGCCTATTACTTTTTTTTTTTTTTTTTTTTTTTAAGCAAGAAACTCTGTCAGGATCCTGACTGGAACACAGATACTTTAATCAAAGGGATATTCAAAGAGTCTAATGGAGAGATGTCCACTTGCAAGTGTGGACAGAAAGAAGGAAACCAACAAGAAACAGTGAACCACCCCAGTAAAAGTGAAAAGCTGTTGCCATTTCCAGGTATAAAATGGCAAGGGGAAGGGACAGTTACCTGAACTGGCAGGAAATATAGCTGTGACAGGAGTCCTGGCTGAGTCCTGGCTATGCATAAGAAGGAACCACTGTCAGTAGGGTTCTGGCATGGAAGGAGGTGTGAGACAAATTCCCTGACCTATCTGTTTCTACTATGATCCCCTACTAGACCCCCTACCCACAGGGCTGGACAGTGTAAGCCAGAGAACAAGGGAGCCTAGTGATACAGTCCTTGGGGATCAGCTTCCTGAAGCCCAAAACTCAGCACAGAATGGCTGAGGATGCGTCTTGGAGGGCAAACCGAGAGTAAGCTGTCTGCAAAGGTTTTGTTGTTCCAGGATAAATGGCATGTTGATTTGAGCAAGTCATCATTTCTCAATTACCAAAATGTGACATTTAACTCATTTTTTATGCTTGATAATAATTTTGAGGCATAAAAATAATCTTCATAACCTCTGTTCAAATGTTTTCTTCATTGGCTATTAAATATTAACAAAATATTTGTTATAACTCAGTGCTGTACTGTTTATGTGGCTGAATATTCAAGCTAATTTAATCATTCTCATACACATTTATCTAATCATACACATGGTAAGTCATTGATATCAGATAGAATCATTATCCTTGTATGAAGTTGAGAAAAACAGGTAAAAAAGATGTGTATTGAGGAGTGATACTTGAGTGACAGATTGGATATCAATATTGCATTAATTATTTCTGTTTTCTTGGTCACCACATCAAATTAATCACTTTAGTCTTGGTGAGTTGGTATTGAACTGCTGGGACTACTTAAAAGCTAACTAGCCATATGGTGAGCGGTTAAAAGTCTGACTCCGGAGTCCCGTTGCCAAGTTTAAATTGCAGCTCAACAACTAGCTAGTGGTACAATCTTGGGCAAGAGCCTTAAAATTTTAAATTTTCTCCTTTTGACTTATAAAATTGTTTTGAAATATTACTCTGATTATAATATCTCCTGATTATAAGGATTAAGCAAATATGTAAGTGTCAAAAATATTCAGCATAATGTTCAGTGCATGAAATAATTATTTCTTAGTTTGGCTGCTATAAAGAAATACTGTAGACTGGATGGCTTATAAACAACAAGAATTTTACTTCTCAGTTCTGAAGGCTGAAAGTCTGAAATTGGGTGCTAGCATGGTTGTGTTGGATTGAGGTCCCTTTTCTGGGTAGTAGATTGCCAATTTTTCCTTGTAGCCTCACATGGCAGATCTAATGAGCTCTCTGGCCTCATAAAGGCACTAATCCCATTCATAATGCTTCACTCTCCTGACCTAATTACTTCCCAAAGGTCCTCCTGTCAAATAGCATCACACTGGGATTAGAGGTTCTACATAAGAATTTGGAGCATAAATGTTCTGTCCACTGAAAATTATAATTCTCATAATGAACTGGATTTATAATTTGGACAGAACCTGTAATCAATATATTTAGAGTGAATATTTGGTTTACATTATTAAGAAGAGTGTCTCTCATTATGTGAAATTACATATACAATAGGAAACATTCCCTACTCTTGAGGAGGAAGAGAAAAAGAAGAGAAAGAAGGAAGAGAGAAAGAAGAAAAAGACGCAGAGAATCTTAAAGAATTATAGCCACTTTCCTATTCTTCAGAAGTCCATTCATTTGACCATTCAAAGTATTTTTATTACTATAGTATTATGAAAATTTAAGATTTAGATGAAACAAATTGGAACTCTTTTCAAAACCAACCAAGATAGTTTCAAGTCTGAGAAGGGACATGAAAATAGGTTTGCTTCTAACTTGGACATTAAAATTAATTCTACCTGTGACTTAGAATAAACCACATCTTGAAATTCAGTTTCCTGTTGTATAAAGGGTCAGCTGGACAGAAATTTGTTTTCAAAACATCTTCTGGAAAGTTGGGTTCCTTAGGTAAATTTGGGAGATAATGCATTTTGCATCTTCTCAAATTCCTATAGTCTTGCAATTCATTACAATTCTGAGGGTTTGCAAATATTTTCTTCCTTTTTTTTAGAAATATTTTTTAGTTGTCAATGGACATTCATTTTTATTTATTTATATGTGGTGCTGAGGATCGAACCCAGTGCCTTACATATGCTAGGCAAGCGCTCTACCATTGAGTAATAACCCCAGCCCTGCAAATATTTTCTCTGGCTCTGCAAGTTGTCTCTTCACTCTGATGATTGCTTTCTTTGCTGTGCAGAAGATTTTTAGTTTGATATAATCTCATTTGTCTATTTGTCTGTGTTTTGGGATCATACCCCAAAACTTTGCCAAAACGAATGTCCTGAAATATTTCCCCTTTCTTTCTTCTAGTTGTTCAATCATTTTGGGTCTTACGTTTAAGTTTTCAATTCATTTTGAGTTTAGGTAAAAGATGGGGTCTTGTTTCATTTTTCTAAATATCATCCAAGCCTGGGAATGGTAGAAAGGAGGAGGAGAAAGTGAGAAGTCGGTTAACAGTTCTAAGTCTACAGTTAGGAGTGGCTCTGGGGTTCTATATTATAGCAGGGTGACTGTAGTTAGTAATAATTTATTGAATATTTTCTGTATCCCAATTTATTATATATTTCAAAATAGCTAGAAGAACTTTGAAAGTCCTCAACACAAAGAAATGTTAAATGTTTGGGGTGATGGATTTGTTAATTACTCTGATTTTAACATTATACATTGTAAACATGTAACAAGATATCACATTATACCCCATAAATACGTATAATTATTAAGTACCAGTTAAAATTATTTAATTGCTTTAAGGCAAAAATATAAAATGTTTCATAGAAAAGAAAGGCACTTCAATTTTTTTCAACCCCATTATTTTAAATGTATTCTTCCTTGGGATCATTTCCCCTCCTTTAACATCTGCTAATATCCTATAGTGATTGGAATATAAAATTTACTCCAAAGTCAAGAGAACAATATTTTATTAGTGGATTTCCATCTTCTCTGATGTTTCAAAATCTAATTCTTGAACTGTTTTTATGACATGGTAACTATGTAGTAACCTTGATATAAACCCGATTAATTAAATATTCTTACTTCATTTCTATGATTAAGGGTTAAAGTACTGGAGCACCCTTGGAGAATTCATTTTTTTTCCTCCTGCCTGTTATTCAACGGAGACTAGTAGAAAGATAATTAGGTCTGATTCCCTCAAGTAGAATAAAGTCAGTTTTTGCTGTTGTTCAATTCTACACTGTGTGAAATTCTTAGAAGACCAAAGATGATTGAATATATATACATTTGAATAAATTACCTATAATGAACATGGAGCTCACTGAATATCTAAATCAGTAGTTAATCTGGGCCACAGTGGTTTCAAAAATCTACTTGTTATATCACAGTATGATATAGTTATTATTTTTCTGGTACAAGTGTATAAATAAAAGTAAAAGAGAAGACATGAAAGAATTGTTGCTATTATGAACTTAGAAAAAGACTCTTAATCATTCTAGAATGATATTTGTCTTCAGAAACCATAATATAAATTATCATGACTAATATTTGTTCTCGTGATTGCACCCAAAGACTCAAAATATAGGTAGATATGTTTGCAGTATTAGGCTCGTAGTTACCAAGTTCTTTCCTACTATTTCTATTTCAATAAACAACAGAAGAATGTATTTGAAATAATTCAGATCTACAATGCATTATTGACTTTTTCGTTGGTGAATTTGGAGTATTAATCAGACAATTCTTTTCCTTAAAAGTTCAATTAGCTGTTTTATAGAGATGTCATTTGGCATAGTACTAAATGCAGTGTGTGGTGGAGGAGTACTTTTGTTTATGCTTGAATGTGTGTTTCTGTGTGTTTTGAGCATTCCTCTAGAACTTGGGTACTAACCTCTTTCAGAGTTAATATGAGATAATTGTTAAGTTCCATTCTGTGTAAATGTATGAAGTAGCCATCATATTTCTTTGCAATTGCTCCATTTTTCTCTTGGTTCTTTCTCCCTGCTTGTGTTTTCAACTCTGGAAGCAGAAATTGCTATTACTTCAGGTTCTTCTCATATTTCTTATTCCATTGGTTGTCATCTCATTTCTTAGACTAGACAAGAGTTTTCTACTACTTGCTTAATAGGTAAAATAAGTAAAATGTAATGAATACTTCTGAGTGTTCATGATAATGATAATGATGATAGTTATCTTCTGTTGAGTGTTTCTGGTTTTACAGAACCATTCTAAAATACATTATTGTGAGTTCCTTTCAACAGTCTGTGAAGTAGGAACTATTATCATCCACAACCTCAGAGAGATTGAATAGTTTGTCCAAATTGTAAGATAAACTAAATGTCTAAGACATGATTCAAATCGAAGGCTGCCTCCGTCTTCTCATTCTACATTAACAAACCAATTACCCCACAATGACTATGCACATGGTCACCCCATTACTACACATTATGTAGAACATGTTGTAGCATATGCTATATTCTGGAAAATGTTCTATGTGTACTTGTAAAAAATATATGTTCTCTACTGTTTGGTAACATATACATTAAATGTCAGTTATATTAGTTGATAGTGTTGTTCAAGTTGTTTATATACTTACAGGCCTTATATCTAAGTATTCTTTCAGTTATGAAGAAGGGGATTGACATATTCAACTAAAATGTAAATGTTGAATTACCTATTTTTCTCTTTAACTATGAAGGGTTTTGTTTCATGAATTTTGGAACTCAGTAGTAAAATATGTATAATTTTAAAAATACCTTCCTAATATATCCAGCATTTTATCATTATGATAATGGTGTTTTTGTTTCTAGGAATGTTTCTTAAATTCTGGTATAAATATTAACATAAACAACTTCAGACCCTTTTTTTTTTCTTTGTGCTAGGAATTGAACCCAGGGTCTTGCACATGCTAGGCAAGTTCTCCACCACTGAGTCACAGCCCCAGCCCCCATTTCAGCTCTTTTTATAGTTTTACTTTGCATGGTTTGTCTTTTCCATCCATTTATTTGCTTTCCACTTATTTATGTGTGCTCTTGTAGACAGTATATAGTTAAAACTTGGTTATCAAACTTATCATGTTTGATAATTTCTCTTCTGATCAGAATATTTCTTCCATTCATCTTTAATATAATTGTTGCTGTGTTTGGATTTGTGTCTTCCATTTAATATTTTTCTGTATGTCTCCTGTTATTTTACCCTTTTGAAAATATCTTCATTTTTTGTTTAACAATTTTTTCCTGTGTACCATTTTTACTCTTCTGTTGGTTTTTTAACTGTATATTTTTTAGTTGTTTAGTGGTTTCTCTAGGGATTGTATGTTTTCTTTTATTACAATCTTTTCAGGTTAATACTGATGTGATTTTGGTAAAATACAGCAAATTTACAATGATATAGTACCATTTCCTCCCTTATTATTTGTTCTAATATTATATACCTTGCACTTATGAATCTAATATAACAGTATTCTAATTATTGGTTTATACAAAGTTGTTTTTCACAACAGCTAAGAGTAGGAAATAGGGTGTATATATTTGCTCATGTATTTTCCATTTATAATGCTCTATATTTTCCCTGTGGATTCAAGGTACTGTTATCTTTTTTTTTTCAGTCTGAAGCATTTTACATAGTACTTCTCTTAAGGCAGGCCTTCCGGAAATGAATCATCCCAGTTTTTATTTATGTATGACTGTCTTTGTTTCACCTTCATTTTTGAAGGGCAGTTTTACTTGGTTGGCAGTTTTTTTCCCCCTCCAGCATTTTGAATGTGAAACTCCTCTGCCTCTTAGCTCCCATTGTTCCTGAGGAGGAGTCAGCCATTAATCATATTGTTGTTCCCTGGTATGTCATGAGTCATTTTTCTTTTGCCACTTTCAAGATCTTCTTCCTCTGTCTTTCACATTCAGCTGATTGACTGTGATGTTCTATAGGTTTGTATCTCTGTGCTTATCCCATTGGGATTCCTTGAAATTTTATACATACCAAATAATATTTTCATCAAATCTGGGAATTTTACAGCCACTATTTCTTTGAATTATTTTTCTATTTCTTTACCTCCCTTCACTCAGATTCCTACTATACATGTTAGTATTTTTAACTTTTCCCCACAGTTGTCTGAGCTTATGTTCCATTTCTTTCAACATTTTTACTTCCTTTTTTTCAGATTGAGTAATTTCTTTTGACATATCTGCATTAGAGAGAATCTTAAAAGGAAATTTGATAATGGAGATTGTATTTCTTTCTGCTTTTCCCCATTTTTTTCCCTTCTCATCTTACCTCAGGAATTAAACTAAAGAACATAGGCAAAACTCAATTGATTTCTGAGTAGGAGAAACATAGGCAAAACTCATTATTCTGAGTAGGCAGCAGAAACATACCCTCAAAAACTAAAAATTCCCTTCAACTGGAATGAATAGTGTGGTTTGAATCAATTTCACTAGTTCAAGATCAGCCTATTCAGCAAAACAAAGAGGATGATGATCTCTCCTTTTCATATGATAATTAATGACCATTTATTATTTTTCTAGCAAGACTTTAGTAATCTCATTTCCTACATCAAGTGTCTGTTCAAAGTGTTTCTTTGAAAATCAGAAAACACTTGCTCTGGGAGAGATTCTGGTAAATGCAACATTTTCCTCGGATAATTAACTTTCTTTTGTATGCTACTGTTCCTGTAATTTGTAAATGGGGATAATAGTATGTATTATGTGGATTTGTTGTAAGGACTAAATAAGTTAACATATGTGAATATTTTAGAAAATGTCTCTCACATAGCCAGCACCCTTTATGTATTAGTCTTTATTATGGTGATTGTTTTATATCATTTTTATGATGCTTTAGAACTTCAGAGATATACTAGTACACTGACTGAAGGGTACCTTAGCTGTTTCTCAGAGTAGACCCCAGCCCACTTTGTTTCTTCAGTACTGGTGTATTGTTCATGGTGGGAGGATATTTCCATTAATAATTTCTTTGTTAACTCATCTTAACAATATTTTCCAGGTATGGAATTTCCAGTAATTCTTAAACAGTATTTATACTTAGTAATAGTATACATGCTTAGAGTGGCATTTCATTTTGGATATTTTCAAAGAATAGTCCACCCAATCACTGGAAAGTTTATACATCAGATCCATCAGATCCATCAGATCCTGACTTCTAAATGTACTGGTGTGACTCAATTAACAAATTTGAGTTCTTATCTGTTATCTACACTCCAGAAGCCCCTTCCCTCACTTCCAACAGTTAAATTGAAGCAAGAATGGATTATGTGGAGTCACCTCCAAAGTCCTGTATTGGTCTGATAGCTACCATTAAAACAAATTAGCTAATTGGCAAAAATGTTTGACGAAATGGCCAGAACCATTGACATATTTTTTGACTGACCACTAGAAAACATAAATTACCTCACTGAAAGTGATATTTGTTTTAAAAGCACAGAATTTATAAGTCTTCTGTGAAAGTCACATATAAAAATATCAGTATAATTTCCCTTAACTAGGCAGCCCTAAATAAGTCTAATTAGAGCAATTGAATTGGGTTTTACTACAATTCAGGTTCCCACAGAGGGCTTAATCAACCCTTGTGCATAATGAACACTCAGCGAAGTTAAAGTATAATCTGTGTGCACAAAGGGCATGGGAAAGATGCTCTCCCCAAAGACTGGCTGTTCACAGACTAGCTCAGAACTAACAAAGATCTAAAGAACACTCTACCTGTCAGTCTTAATAGTTCCAATGTGAGTGTCTTAGATACTTCTGCTGTATCTAATGAAAATTCTGACATGATTTTGGGACATTCAGGCCTTAGATCATGAAGATTTTTATGCTGCATTTGCAGCTTAGTATTTTGTTAGAGAACAGCTGTCTTTTCAGAGCTGTCTTCATTTGCTATAAAATCAGAGAATGTTGTGCATTTCCAGCCAACATTACATTAAATAAGATTGGAAAATTATTAAAAATAATCTTGTTATTGTTTACATATATAAACATCTTTCATGATCATTTGAATGAATACCCTCAAAGTTAAGGGGTCTCCTAAAGCAAGTGGTGAATAGCTACAATCACGAAGCTCCTCCATAAACTTTTGTGGACTGACTGGTTATTTGAAGTATACTCTATTTTGAGGAATTCTTGATAACATTTGGTCTTGATCATTGAGCTTCTGTGTCAGAAGCTCTGGCAACTTAAAAATATCTTTGTGTTAGTTTTAGACTTTGTGCAGGAAGAAAGGAGGGGAATGAAGCTATGGAATACTGGGTATAGGTCTATTTCTATGGTTTGCTGAGTTGTCTGTATCAAGTATGAAATTAAAACCATAGGTGAGACAGAACATTTGCTCTGATTAGCTGAATAGTAATCATTAGTAATTTATATGCTCTCTACCCAATTTTCCTTTTCTATTTGAACACAATTTAAGAGAAGGATCCTGAAAGCACTATTTTCTATTAAATAGGAGGTGATCCCCCAGTATTTTTTGGTACCCAGGGATTGAATCCAGGGGTGCTTAACTACCAAGTCACATTCCCAGCTCTTTCTATTTTATTTATTTATTTATTTATTTATTTATTTTTTAAATTTTGAGACAGGTTCTCACCCAATTTGCTTAGGGCTTCTCTAAGTTGCTGAGGCTGTCTTTGAATTTGTGATCCTGTTGCCTCAGCCCCCGAGGCACTGGAATTACAGGCATGCACCACTACATCTGGTGAAGTTATTCCAAAATTTGACCATGAAATTCGCTTCCTGTGAATAGTATCTCTAACTTGGCTTATAAGTTGCCACCTGAGATTTCTTTTTTTCTGTCTCTTCATTTATACTTTTGTCCTCCCTGAAACAAATCCTTGTATGGCTGTAGGATTTATTTGGCTTTTATTTATACTTCATACTGATCTTAGTATTTACAGTCGGTATTTATTGAGCTTCACGGTATGCCTGGCATAGTGTCAAGTGCCTTGGAGGAGCCATCTCATTTAGTACTTACAATGACAGGTACTATTATTATCTCTATTCAGTAGGTCATACAACTGGTATTCAAAGAGGCTAAGTACATTATTCTAGGTTACATAAGTCTCACCTGGTAGAGCTGAAATTTAAGCCTACTATTGTCTCAGTCCATATGTCAACATTTAAACATTATGATAAATTGACTTATCCTCACATTATTCTTTTTATCCTAGTAATTCTTAAATTGGAGAACTATGCATATGGGAGATTAGGTGGTGTTTTTAAATTCTACGAGCATTTTTAAGAAATGCACCTCTCAGATTTCCTTTCCAGAAATTTTGTTCTGCCCTTGGGTAGTGGGAAGGGTCAGTGATTTCATTCGAAAAAATTCTTCAGAGAGTTTTGCTTCATCCTCTCATTGAGAGTAATCAGAGAACTGTTACATTGGCTGCATTCTGGACTTCAGCCTTCCAAGCATCTGATTTCCAATTGAGACGCCTTGTTGATTTCTGACTTTGATTTTCCTTCTTTGGTCTGGCATCTGGCTCTCTTCTCCAGCCCCACATTGGATAGATCTACGATGGATCCCTCTGTGGTCCCTGTCTACCTTTACCTGCTCCCCCAAAGGCTCCCTCACGGTATCTTTCTAACCACAATATGAAAAAAGTTTCTCTAGTTTCCATATTTCTTCCCTTGTGGATTTGAGTAAATTTCAATAGGAGATGATGAATTTAGGACAAATTGGTGCAAAAAACAGGTCCTAGAAGATGTAGGACCAGAAGCTAATTCTTTGTATCAAATAGTACCAGTTTGGAATTTTTCAGGTAACTTCTGAACTATGTGAACATTGGTTGGGAAAATAAGAGAAAAAGTTATTTCCTGACTTTGAAAATTGCATAATTTCTTGGCATTATTTAATTAAATCCAGTAAGTGGTTATTCAGTTCTTATTTCATAGAGCACTTTGGTAGGTGTCACATGTGATATAAAGTAAGTGAGATACATAAGCACTGCTCTAAAGAAGCTCAGAAGAAAGAATATCTGCAGCCAGCGACTAATATCTGTAGCGATGGAAACTGAAGCAGAGGTTTAGAGCTATGCTTGCAGAATTCTTGGATGCTGTTAACTTTTTAGGCTGTTGGTGATTTTGGAGTAAAGAGAAGAACCCTGTGACAGCCAAGCCTCGTGGAAAATGAAATTGTTGAAGCACTGGAGCTGAAGTAGAACAGGATGGGGGTAGGAGCAGGCAGAGAGGCTGGAGAGGAAGGAAAGGACCCAGTCATTCAGTTTTGCATATCATTTAGGCTCAACATTATCTACCCTTATGTTCAAGTCATGCAATGTGTTTCATTTGTAGAGTTGATAAATCTGATAGGAAATAGCTTAGTGAGTTTCCTTTGATAAAACCCAAGGGCATTGGCAGGTTACCTATTGCTGAATGTTTTCCCAAGGGTATTCACAGAAATGCATAACTTCTTTTGATTTACCAGTCAGCAAGTCTGTGTGGCTTTTGTCAACCTCAAGGCGAAATGGCAATCAAGAGAGTTGGGTAGCTTCCATCTGTCAGCACTTATGTACTATAAGCCATGATAACAAAAAGGAAAAAAAGACAAAAATATATCCCACAATTAAAAATGATCACCATGCTAAGTACTTGTAGTAACTTGAAACCTAATTTTTAATAGCCAAATCAGTGTTCAGCATCAAAAATTATAATTATTGTGCTTTTTAATTTTTTTCATACTTATTCAACCTGCTAAAACACCACAACCATATATCATTGTTGTTCTCAGCCCCAACCCACCCTCTCCCTCTCAGCTGATATACTAACTTAAGTCCACTACATTAACCTAGGGAAAAGGGAAGCTAAATTGCTTAATATTTTGTATAAAATAAAAATCTTTCTCCAAAAACCTCCTTTCTATTGTTCTTCCTGAGGCTTGAGTTATGTTAGTTTTGCCATAGTATCTATTTCTCCTTCTCAAATATGCCTGTTAGCTACATTTTCTCAAGGAGACCATTCATCAACCTTCTTGAGTAAAGAATAAAATTTAGGCTTTCCTTCAAATGTCAGGAATCCAGGATTCCATTCGGGTCAGTGACTTTGAAATGATTGCAAATACATAAACTGCAATTTATTGCCACTTTCAAATCGGGCAAAAGGGGCATGAAGTCACTTACCACAAACTATGCAATGAATTACATCTATCTACATATCCATCTATTCAACAGACTTTTAGTGAAATTTCCTTAGCTAGTTTCTTGGGATACATGGGTGAACATCAATTATAGCTGATTTACTTTATGCATTACTGATAATGTTTACATTATAATACTCACAACAAAATAATAATGATCCAGAAAGTGCATTTTAAACCTGTTTTCTATAGAACATTTGTAATGAACCAATTACATGACAGGTTAGGCTGGTTGATATTGATTCCAAGTACAACAGCAACTCAGATGAGAGAATGCAGTGTGAGCTTTGGTAATTAGGGAAAGATGAGCAGAGAAGCTGGACTGTATAGAAGGCTTGAAGGAAGATTAGTAATTAGATAAATTAAGGCAAAGAGAGATGTCCTTCTCCTAATTGGGAGAAGGATAAGACAATTTCCCGATTTTGTATAGGGCATCTGAGTCCCTTTGGGATATCCAAATTGCTAACCTTTGTTCAGAACTTTAGATAAGTAATCCTAAAAAAAAAGGGTCTAAATTTTATCTTAACTTCTGTTTTCTGAGGAAACAGAAACATCAGTTCCCTTTACAGTTCAGGTATTTTATAAACCTCATTATATCAAGATCTTGTTTTGAAGAATCTAGTCTCTGTTTTAGTTAAATTTTACCCCAACCTCACCCTTTTCCCAAATCTTATAGTAAGTAACACTGCCTTTTCCTTTGCTTGATGAAATACATTAAAAGTTTCTTTGAGATACCTTCCCTGTTGTAGTAAGAAAATAAACCTAAATTGATTAAATAACAAGTTTGTTTCAATGGTTTCTTTCATATGGATGTTATCAAACTATCAAACTTTAGTATAGTATTTTAGATCAAGATTTTAGGTAAAATGGAAATTGTTTTTTCTTCCCTACCAGCTCAACAGTACTTGTTTTAAAGGTAATCTGATTCAACTAAATGTTATTTTTTACTCAGTATGGTTAATTGATGCTAGAGCAACTTTAGGCAAATTACTCATTACAGAAGCATGCATATAGTACTGTAATATTTAGTTCATGCCATTGTTTAAGGATATAAAAAATCAGAAAATTCTTTACTGACAGGACAAGTTTTTTTTTTTTTGTTTGTTTGTTTGTTTTCTTGTATGTCCCAAATACCTAACAATGTCTGGCATGTGTGTTCTCAATTTATATTTATTGAATCTCTCTCTTTCTCTCTCTTTCTCTCTCTCTTTCACACACACACACACACACACACACACACACACACACCACATATGAATTAGTTTGCTATGAAGCATCAGGGAGAATAAAGTAAACATTAAATTTCAGTCTTGAAGAAACAAAATTGGAGAAATTGTCTGTATCATCCAGTTTCTTCTTTTATAACCTAGCATATGGAGTTTTACCCCATTCACACTCTCATTTATTATGCCTTCTGGACTATTATATTCTTTAATTACTTTTACTTATAAAATTAAATCTTCAGCTTGCTCTTAAATGATCCACAGAATTTAATTCAAACTTTTTTTTCCTGACCATAACTTGCTCATTAGAACAAGTAATTTCTTTTTTAAAAACCCAATTGGTGGAGAAAGCATTTGCTTTCCATATACTTGTGTTCCACCCTGACATTTATCTCTCCCAATGGGGCCCAGTGACCAATTTCAGGCAATGAATTGTGAACAAAGTGACAGGTGTCATTTCCAAGTTAAGGAAATAGACTTTTTTGTGCCTCTTTATTCTCTTTCTCTAAGTGATATATTGGAAGCTACGCATCATAAATGGAGTAACCACAAGATAGATAAACAGAGCTTACCTGTATCAGAATTTAGGTAAGGGAGTTGTGCTACAAAGTTTTATTGTGTTAACTCACTGTAATTGGTTTTCTTTGGTTCGTATTATAGTGGTTAACATTTATCCTATATGATACAGTATTCATATTCAAACTGTTTCTCTAATTCTAGTACTGTCCTTCCTACTTTATGTTTAATTGCTGCCAAATAGCTCCACCAACATTGAGAAGCTTACCCAATCTCTTCAAGTCAAAGGAAAAACTAATCTTTCCTTCTGATGAACCACTGCATATCTAGTCTGTCTACAATACTTATTTTGAATTAAATGCTAATGACTCAGTGACTATGGTATGATTATTGTTTCTCTCTTCTTTATTATTTGTTTTTTTAGATATACATGACAGAAGAGTATATTTTGTCATCTTATACATACATAGAGTATAATTAATTCTAATTAGGATCCCATTCTTGTGGTTGCACATGATGTGGAGTTTCACTGTGCTGTATTCATATATGAACACAGGAAAGTTCTTTGTATCATAACTTCATTATGAGTTCCTCCTCTTGTATTGCACTGTGATCCCCATAAGACATAAGAAAACATGCTTGCAACTACTCCTAGTAGTGATTTATTCCATAATAAATTTTTATCTTTTGTACATTTGAACAGATATTTTTTTTATTGTCAAAGTCCAACCTGTTGAGTTGTGTAAATACTTTTCTCTGACATTTTTTGGATAAAACTCTTTTCTAAAGCCAGTTTTATTCCAATTCCAGTAAATATAAATTGATTTAAGAAATTCTAATAGATGATTATGAACGAGTTTAATCATTGCTTCTATGGAATGGCAATTTAAATAATAATCTAGAGGTAGTCACCAAAGAAAACTGTATCTTCTATGGATCTCAAGAGATCTCTCCTTGGGCTGGGGTTCTGGCTCAGTGGTAGAGCACTTGCCTGGCATGTGTGAGGCACTGGGTTCTATCCCCAGCACCACATATAAATAAATAAATAAAATAAAGGTCCATCGATAACTAAAAAAATAAAAAATAAAAAAAGATACCTCTCCATGACGAGGAATATTTGTGAATATTCTGGGGCCATCCCACACTCCATGCTGTGGGCATACACACTCTAGCTGACAGTCTATCCGGGTTTGCCCAATATCATTCATGCATCAGACGTTATTCTGTGATTATGGTATATGCACTGTCAAAGGAGCTGTGGAGGATAAGATTATCCAGTCTTGGGAAGCTTTGTCTCTGAAACTATAGCTGAATTGTTGCGAATTACTGACATTAAAAAGGCTCTTTGCCCTAGAATCATATTTTGAGGTACTAAGCCCTTTTGAGTGTATTTCTGTTTCAGATCAGGTTGGCTTGCCATCAGTCTCATCTGGCCATCTTATGCTAATTGAGCTGATATGTGATTTTTTTTCTTATTTCTCTTCTGAATAGATCGGAAGCTTTAGAAATGACCCACTAGGAAGCCTCCTATCTAATCTTGCACAGAAATAAGATGAGAGAGGCCCTTTTCCTTTGGCCCAGCCCCACAGGCACAGAACACAGATGATTACGCCTTGTCCTCTCCATTTCATCCATTTTTTTTTCCCTCCCTGTAATGAAGCAGACAGAACTCATGAAATTCTGCATTCTCCCTTTCAAGGTCAATGTATCTGTTGCGGACCAGTAATAAGCGTCTCCCTAAGTCTACCTGAAAACATGAATCTTTTTTCCAAATTGAATTGTAGACTGGAGGTTTATTTTGTTATGTAGGCTTGTTCTGAAAAGTCAGGTGTAAGTCAAACTTTATTTGAAATACACAAGAGAAACTGGCTATGTAGAGACCCCAGGTTAATACTTTTATCGTTTGGATAATCACCATCGTATCAATTGGGAATTTTATGAATTGGCTTCTGAAAGCAAGGACTGCCTGCAGTGAGTTACCAGGAGTTCCATGGAAATTGCATTTCTTTGTTGTCCTATTCTGATATGCATGAGCTGACATAAAATCCATGTTCTCCTTTTCTCCTCAGGTTTTCTGTGTTTTATTTTTTATTTATTTATTTTTTTTACAGATCCACCAATCGTTACTGTTATTTTTATCACAAAGTTTGCCAGGGTGTTTTGATAATTACATTCACCATTGGGAGACATACTACTACTGTGAAACCAATTAAAAGACACTTTTAACCACAAGTGAACTTAGGTGACAGTCTGGCTACAAAAGTCCAAATTATTGCTACTTAAATAGTTTTGCATTAAAAAGGAAGCAAAATACACGAAAGACTGTTTTTAAAATGGGCTAGTTGTTAACCTCTTACTGCATCTATAAATTAAAATTCTAAATCAAATTCAACATTAACTTCAGGTTCCACAAAGAAATTACAGGAAGAATTATCATTTCAGGTATGTTTTTAATAGATTAGTGAAGTGATAGTTACAGATTAGTAAACTGAGAATAGAAGGAGAGAGGAGTCAAACAGCAATATTCCTCAGAACAATACATGGTTCATGTGTAACTCTCAATATATTTTCATTGAAAGAATGAATGAACTTGCTTGAGATTCAGCATCTGTGTCGCGAGCAGACGGTTCCGATGTCTGGAACTCAGCTCCGGATCACCTCCCGGGGGTCCTGCAATGGGCAAGGAGTCCGCTCACCCTCACGGGTATCCGTCCCGGTCCAGCAACCCCACGACGTACTGCAAGACGCGAACACCAGATGCCTTTCTCGAATGCTCGGTTTATTCAGGTCACGCCTCACACAGCGGCTCCGGAGCAGAGACTGGTCGGACCAACAGACCGTCCGGTGGTGTCCTCTCTCGAGGCAGGTCTGAAGGTGAAAATGCCAGCCCTCCGTGCCGATATTTATACTAATCCATAGGCACATTATCAGCTCTTTGCAAGTACATTACATCATTCCAATGGGTGAACATATCAGTTCTTTGCAAGCACACTTTCTTATCTCTACCTAACAGCATATGTCTCTCCTAGCTAGCTACTGCACACTACTCATCTTTTAATCAATATATTTATATATTTTTACTAATACTCCTATCAATCTGTTAAGTGACAAGACAACATCTGAATTTAGGTTTCTCTGATTTCTAAGTCCTTGCTAATACTTTTATTGTCTCTAAGCCCAAACCTGATGAACTAGAAATTCTCCTTTTGAATTCATAGAGGGTTTATGATACTTTAATTTTTTTATCACGATTTTGATCAAATTAAGAGATAGTTGACAATAATATAAAAAGATGCTGAAGGGCAGACATGGCTATGAATTCCAATGATTCCTGGTTTTAGTCAAAGGGAAAGTGCTTCTATATTTGCAAAAATTAGAAGTGAAAGTTCATTAATTTTAGGTTTCAAATGATACTGAAGGACAGAAAGTACATCTTGAATAATATGAACAGGAGGGATTAGGACCTTGTGTTTTCCTGCTATATTAAGTAGGCATTTAAAGAGAGACTGTATTATTGAATTGCATTATACAAAGTCAGCGGTTTATCAAGATCATTCAGAATTCGAACAAATATTTGCCTTTTTGATGGCCTAATGATAATGTCACCCTGTTAAAGTGTCTGGTTAAGACACATCACCATGACCAAGACATTATCAGAACCTGAAAATTCTCATTTAATATTGTTTCCTTCCATAAGGGGATTTATTATAATTTTCAGTATAAAACTTAAGATATTAAGAAGTGTTTCACAGGAAGACCTCAACTAGGGTTTGGTCTTTGTTCTGTATAACCTCATGTGGCTTAAGGAAATTTTGTTGTCAGAGAGACAAGAAAAGCTGGCTAGTTTAAGAGTCCACAATTGGCTCAAATATCTCCATAGCTCTTTATTTACCCTTAATTCCTCCCATATGTCCATTGACTTATGTACCTTGTGGACAATAAGAACTTCACAGTTTAGAAATTATTTTGATTAGGGATGAGGTAGATTAAGGTTGGGAATGAAATATCTAGAGATACATGCAAATTATTTTTTCTTAAATGTGATCACTTTTATTAAAAGGACATTAAATACACATTTTTTTACTTAGTCCTGCAATAATTGCTGAAGAAAACCTTTATTTAAATTATTGATTGAAAAATAAAGACAAAAACAAAACAAAGAAGACATAGGAATTGACGAAGAACAGATAAATAATATGTTAACAGAAAGAAGATCTTTCATTGAGAAACAGGGACAAATGAAGACCTCTAAAAGAATTAAGAAAAGTTCCCTCTGCATCCATGAAACCCCTAACGCTTGTTTTGGTAATAAAAGAAATGAGAATGACTGACATCACTGTAATGCTAAGGCCAATTATATTTATTCATTTTGTGCACATTGGGGAATGCCAACTACCATCAAGGAATGGAGTACTTTAACCTCATCATTCAACTTTCAAACTCCTGTCATAACAAAAGAAGCAAAAAGTTACACAACTATTTCTAATGCACACACTAAGTGAGGGCTGGAGCACAATACATGCTTAAAACAAAACAAAACAAACAAACAAACAAGCAAAAACCTCACAGGTTGTTTCTGGAGCGTGAGGAGTAGATGAAACTTTAAGGATGAGAGAAAGTACAATATGATGTGATATGAAGAGAATTCTCTGCCTTTCAGGTGGAAGTGGCATAAGGCAAAGATGACATAAGATGTGAGAATGTGTGTCTGGCAGACATGGAGATGATAGGGATCCTTTGTTCTTTAACATTTGATGAGAAATTGTGAGCACATAGTTTTCATTAATAACTTTTAAATGAAAAAGTTGTAAGTCTTATTATGTGCTTAGAAAATGAGATCAACTATATACTATTGACTTGATCGAGATCTCATGTCATGTTTCCTTGAGATCTTAAGTTCTTAAATATTTTTTTGGCAGAAAAGTATAAGAACATATGATTTTTAAACAACAAATTCTTTATGAAGCTTTTTGAAAACCGAAAAGCAAATGTCAGAAAAGCTACAGCTGTTCTTATTACATGATGTACTTGTATTACAGTCTTTGCATTTAAGAGTAATGTAACTTTAAAGATTCAGTGCTAATTTTTGATAGAAAGAAGTTATTATTTCAAAGAAAAGAAAACACATCATGCATTTAATTCAGGGAGAAGAACATCTCAGAAACATCACTATAAAATTACACTTTGTACTTCATATAGTCATTTGATCAGGGAAATCATTGCAGAGGATTGGAACTTGAATTGTCTAGAAATTTTTAAAAATGAAAATATATCCAAGCAGCACTGAGAACTGAGGATTGTAGCCAAAGTGAATGAAGTGGTGATAGGGCCAGTGTGGTGGTTACATAGAGTAGTCTGAGACCCATAACAAGATTCATACCCTTATTCTGCCATCTACTGATTGTAGCTGGGAAACTTAACTTTTATACCTTCTCACTTCCTCTGTTGCGTGGGAGTAATGATAATATCTACTTCATATGATAGTTACAATGATTAAAGGAAATAGATGACACTTAGGGTGTTGACACAAAATATGTCATTATCTATTTATTTTAATCGACATAGTAATCGCATATGTTCTCTTAAATGCATACAACGTACAATGTTCAAATTGGGGTAGCATCTATGGTCTTAAACATTCATCATTTCTTCATAGTAAAGATATTAAAAATCCTTTCTCCTCGTTTTCTAAAACTATAGAGTATGTTATCATTATCTACTGTCACCCTGCTGTGAGTTTTTATGGCTGTTGTAATCTAAGAGGTTCTAAGTGGTGCAAGTTGCTCTGGCACTGGAAGATCACTGGAAAACTGAAGAGCAGATAGAGGATGTGACAAGGGAAAACATTAATTGTAAATCTACTGTGGGAAAGTAAGATGGGGTTTAGCAAATTTAAGCCATCACTTCATATCTCACACACACACACACACACACACACACACACACACACTGTCCACACGAAATAAAGGAAGTTACAGTATGATACGATAGCTAGGAACAGACACACACCTGAAGAATTCTCACAAAATGATAAAAAAAGGAAAAATTCAAAGATGTCTTACACAATTAAAATCATTTTTAGAAGATTATAAAAACATGTCCTTAATAGAGAACAATGTGAAAGTAAGTTCAAGCCTTCTGATAGAGAATAAAATTTGCATGTATTTTCATAACTTATAGACATTGGTGAAGCTTTGGTCCTCTGTGAATTTTAACATGGTATTTGTCCTTTGAATCCCAGGTTATTTGCTTTTATTTTAGTTTGCATTCTCAGTGTTCACTGCTCCCATCTTCCTAAATGGAGGGTTTCCCAGAAGGTTACCTTTAAACTCAAACTCCGTAAAATGAATATTTCCCTCTTCCTTGAGAAAACATTGGACATAAAGAGTTACCATAAATTTACAAGTGTGTGGAGCAGGATAAAGACAAGGATGGAAGGAAGAAGAGCCCATTTGAGAAGAAATGATTGAATATCCACGCTATGTAATAGAAACGGTGTCTGTAACTCCCCAGGAGAGTTCAAGTGAATCCTGAATAGCAGAGACTAAGAATAGCTTTGAAACTTAACAGACCACTGGGCAAAATAAATACTTAGGATATCAATTAAAGCTGCAAGGAAATAAATTATGTGTAAATCAAGTGAAAGTTGCCTGAAATGAAAGGCTCTAAAAGTAATTAAAATGAAATAAAGCCTGCTGTTTGAACAAGAATAGTGGCCTTTGATTATTTCCAAAAAGTTAGAGAAGAATTTAAATAAATGTGGTGGTCTGAGACTTAATTTCAGTTCTGACATGACCTATGTCTGAAATAGCCTCATATAAAGGGAGGTTCCCTTAGACGGGGGAATGTGTTGAATTGTCAAGAGGGGGCAGGCACGGAAAAAAAAATATATATGCTGGTGGCAGGAGATGGGAAATGGTGGGGTGGAGTTGATGTGAGAAGTGTGGAGGGCAGAGGAAAGAGCTGTCCAAGCACTGCTGGCCACAGACCACTCCCCATCCCAGGAGAACCACTGGGCTTGTAGAGACATGGCTTCCCGCTTTGTTCCCCTTGGCTTAGTCTCACTCATAATTTCTGGCTAATTTAATAGCTAAAGAGAGTCAAATTATTAATTGATTCTTTGCCACTGCCTTTTTGGAATTCCCAGTGGATCTCCAGCTCCAAATTCTATTGCAGTTAGTGGATTGTCTGCTTCAAAACAAGGAGGCAAGAAAAATGTATTTGAAAGGGCAGAACTATTGTACTCCTAAAAAGCCCACTCATGATTTTCTTAAGAACCCCACTAAGGTGAAGACACCTGGACTTTATGGTTTTAAAAATGTAAAGCACAAAATAATAGCTCGATTTTCTTCAAAACAAAACAAACAAACCCCTCCTCCCTTGAAGTTTGAACCTTGAGATTTAGATTAATTTTGGAGTAAAGGAACAGATGTTTGAGGCTCCATATTTCATTAGTTTTTTTTTTTTTTTTGTACCTACTTGGTAAACAGACATGAGCACTCCCTTTAAAGGAGCAAAGGATAATTTCACATTTTTAACACTTTTTTTCTCAGTGCAGTTCTTTATCTCCTAAAGTCTGATTTACTTGATTAATTTGCAGCCTGACCTAATTTCTTTCAAAGACAAGCTTTGTCATCTAAATCTCTAATTACAGACAGAATAGGAAGCTTCTATCTCATGCTATTTAAAAGGCACACAAGGCTTTCTTCTTTCCTAATTGTTATCCACAAGCCTTGAAAGGAAACCTTGTGCCTCCATTGTCTGGGATAAAATTTTGAACATTAGAATATCTGCTTTGGGTTTATCAAAATGCAAATAATGGCATCTCCATAATGTCACTTTAGAAATGCATGTGCATTGTCATGAAGAAGAATGTCCTGGGGATTGCTAAAGTGTTTTCCTGCTAGAAAACAAATACTTTTGTGTATCATGTTATTTCCTCTTGGATGTTATAGAGAGGTTAACTCTAAGAGAATGAGTAGTATAAATCCTATTGATAAGGGTGGATGGGGAGGATTATTTGTAAAAGGGAACCTTTATTATTATTATTATTTTGGGGTGCTGGGGGTGGAACTCAGAGCCTCACACAGACCTGACAATTGCTGTATCCCTAGGCCCTGGGGAGGATTATTTGAAGTGGAACAAATACAATAATCCCAAGGAGAATCCCCAGTGAGAGCTCTAGATTGGGGCACTTGGGTTTCTGATCCATAACTGATGACTTTCATAGCACATATCTACATATAAGATTTGAGAGGCTAATGACAAGTGTTTATAAAACAAATACTTAATGGGCAACAGTGGTGGAAACTTCTCTGATAGGAACTACATATTTAAAGATGAATAATGTATAAGTCTTGATCTTGAGAAGTTTGATTAGATAGACAAATGCTTCAAAAAAACCTTCACAAAATGTGGTCAGTGCAAGGATGCGCACAGTTGTAAGGAAGATTAGCATCCTGTGTGTACAGGCTGTTCTTCACAGAGAAGTACTATTTTATCTCAATCTGGAAGGGTTGACAGTAGCTCACTAGGCAGAGGAAAAAGAGGGACTTTCTTGCTAGGGACATGGAAAGAAAAACCAGAAGGTATTTGGGAAAGATTGGATTGTTTTGTATGATGTGGAGTGCAGTTTGTAGATAGGAGTTAATGGTAAAATGATCCAAGATACCAGGGCTAGCAACACAGGACTGGGACTGGAGCCTGTTCTCAACACGCAGGCTCAGAACTCAAGTTTCTTGTGCACGGAGATGGGTACACAGAGGTGCAGCAGTGGGGAGCCTGCTTCAGAAGGAAAAGAGAAAGTGTGCATGAAAAAACAATTGAGGCAATTGCAGTTTTTTGTTTTCCAAAATTGATAAATTTTTAAACACAGAATGTAAGAAACTCGGTGATATTAAAGAAACAGAAAACTGAACGGAAACATGAATAAAACTACACCAAAGCATATCATCATCAAACAGTTTAGCGCAGAGAAAACATTTTAGAAACTAGATTAAAAGACATTAGAAATGTCGTTGTCCAAGAGACAAATATTTTGTCCTATACAGTGAGTTGCCCTTTTAGTCTGATAATGATAACAGGTATTTTGAAAAGCTCCAATGGTGGTAAACCTCAAAGGTTTTTAAAGAAAGTATTTAATTAGCTTCTATCTGCATTTGATCAAATGTTATCTATGTTATCTATATGCTAATTACTTCAAATTTAAATCTTTAATCAAGGCTCCCTTCTACTTGGTTGTCTGCTTGACATCTCTACTTGGGTGACAAATAATATCTTTAACTTAACTGGTCCAAATGGCATCTCCAGATATTTCTCCCTGAATCAGTTTTTCTTCATTCTTCTATTTTCTCCAGCCCCAAATTCTGGTGTCACCTTGTATTCTACTCTATTTCTCCCTACCCTTCATCTGATTTATTGACTTTCTATTTGAAATAAATCCAGAATTTGACCACTTTAATGCCCAAGCCATAGTCTTTTTTCTTTTTTTTTTTTTTTTTTGCCTAGATGATTGCAATTCCCTTTTCTTTCCTTGACCTTCTCTAGTCTATCAACGATACAGCCATCCAGGATGGTCTTGGTGTGACGTGAGCCAGATCACGTATAATGAGAGGCTTCATATCTTTGTCACAGAAACATCTACAGCTGTTACTATGACTTCCCAGACTCAAGATCTGATTCCTCACAACATTGTTATTCTTTATATTTTTTTTTCTCTTCACTGTAGCCACAATGACCTCTTGCTTTTATCCGTATGTGTCATTATTTTAATAACTAATCAGCCAGGAAGACTAAATCTGGAAGAATATTACAACATGGAGCAGAGAAGATGACAGATGAGAGGAAAGAAATGCCTCATGGCAGGTCCTCAGCATGGGACTTACAAAGTCAGAAGACTGCTTCTGAGTGAGCTGGTCACCAAAGGGAACTCATGGAAACTTAGTGCTGAACTGTTAAGAAAACTAAAATCATACAGACACACAAAGTCTGAAAGTTGAATGTTAGGAAACAATAAGTTCAGAGAAGCCCAGCCTGGCTGCCAGTGAAGGAGAGGGGTACCACGGACAAAGCAGCTGAGAGGCTGGCAGAAAGAAAAATTGACTTTGGGAAACCCGAGTGTTAGAGAGAAAGACTGATTATAGTGGACACAGAGCCAGTAGGGTTAGCAACTTAGTGTATGCAAATTGAAAATTAGTTCCCACCAACTGGAAAAATGGGTGGAAAAATGCTCCTGGGCAAAAATAAAGGGTGCAGCCCTCTGATTGCTTGAGTGCTAGGTACAAAAAACTGCCTTGGCTGTAACCAGCACTCACCATAGTAATCATTCACCCCTGGCGACCCTACAAGGACATCCATATCCACCTATGGCACTGGCGCCTCCAGGGCCATGTGTCCAACCGGAAAAGCCATTGCAGTTACAATCTATCCATGTTCTCAACAGGAAAAAAAGAAATCCCCACCTCACATCCACCAGGCAGGGAAAACCTCTGCAGCCCTTCCTCTTCTGCCTCTGCTGCCACCAAATGCCAGAAAACACCTCTGGTGTGTGTCTTCCTTACAACTGTGCTCATCCTTGCACTGATCACATTTTGTGGGGGTGGTGGGAGGGGTGTGGGGGGATGGGGGAGTCGGGTACGAGTTCTAAAAATAAAGTTAGTTTCTTTTGACAAGTGGCTCCTGAATTGTGCCCAGCCAGACTGCGGCATTTGGTGGCCCATACGGGGAGCGACTGAGGGTAAGTAAACTGCTCACCCCTTCTTTATTTTTAGAACCACACATGCCAAACAAAACAGCTCCTCAGGAAAAAACCCTCAGAGCCCAACTGCCACCACCGGCTTCCCACAAGCCACACACCCCAACCCAGCCTCTTCCTCCCACAATCCTCCTGCTCTTGAGGCCGATTGGCTGGGTCGCATGAGCGGAGCCAAAAAAGTCCCCCAATGAGCAGCTCCGTGGTCTAAAAGGGCAGGGAAACAGTCCAATGAGCATCACCGCAGAGGAGCCAATCAGCTAGATGTTGCTAGATGTTGCTGGGGCTGCTGTGAGCCAATCATCAGCTGGTAGTCTGAAAGGGCAGGGAAACAGCTCAATGAGCATCTCCACAGAGGAGCCAATGTTAGCATTGACCAGAAAATCATAAGATCACATTTAGAGGCAAATCAATAAGGCTCACTTATGACTTCTTAACACAGACACTAAAATCAAGTAGGGCCTAGAGCAAGATATTCCAAACTCTAAAAGAAAACATTTACCAATCCAGATTGCTATACGGAGCAAAAACTCTCTTCCATGTTCAAAAAGGAAATAAAATCTTTCCATGACAAAGATAAACTAAAAGAATACATGACAATGAAGCCAGCACAACAAAGAATCCTCAGACATGAATTGCAGACAGAGGTACCTAAAAACAAAATCCCAAACTCTGAAATAAGTAAAAATCTAGTCAACTAAACAAGAATCAAGACAAAATTAAATATAACAAAAAATCAAAATAGCAGCTTACCGCAAACACATGTTTATAATAACTCTGAAGATAAATGGTCTCAACTCCCCAAATTAAAAGACGTAGAAGAATAGATCAAAAAAAAAAAAAAAAAAAAGTTCTAACTACACACTTTGCAAGAGAATCCTCTCATAGGCAAAGGTACTCACAGGCTGAAGGTAAAAGATGGAAAAAAAATATTCCATGTAAATGGATTTTGAAAACAAAACAGAGCAGCTATCCTTATAGCTGACAAAGCTGATATCAAGCAAAATTATTCAGAAGAGAAAAAGGCCATTACGTCCTGGTAAAGGGAACAATCCAACAAGAATAATATGTAATATATATTTATATATAGTAAATATATATGCCCCAAATCTCAATGCATTTAATGACATTAAAAAATACTTCTTGGGCTGGGGATGTGGCTCAAATGGTAGCGTGCTTGCCTGGCATGCACAGGGTGCTGGGTTCGATCCTCAGCACCACATAAAAATAAAATAAAGATGTTGTGTCCACCTAACACTAAAAAATAAACATTAAAAAAATTCTCTCTCTCTTTAAAAAAAACCCAACTTCTTGACATTAAATTCTAGATAGATCCCAATACAGCAACACTTGGTGATTTCAATGTACCTTCATTACCAATAGGTCACCAAAGCATACAATCAATAAAGATATATCCAACATAAACATACTATAAATCAAATGGATCGTATAGACATCTACAGAATATTTTCCCCCTGAAAAGATGAATTCACCTTCTTCTCAGTAGCTCATGGAACTTTTAAAAAAACACGTTATATTGTAGGTAACAATATATGTCTTAGCAAATACAAAAAGGTTGATATAATCCCAAACATTCTATCAGACTACAATGGCATGAAACTAGAAATCAATAGCAAGAAAAATAATAGAAACCAAACACATGAAGATTAAGTAATAGTCTTTTAAATGAAGAATGTATCGAAGAAGAAATGACAGAAGAAATACTTAGAAACAAATGAAAATGAAGATTCAATATATCAAAATCTTTGGGACAGTGATATAGTAGTACTAAAAGTAAAATTCATTGCATTGAGTACCTACATTAAAAAAAAATAGAGAGGTCTCAAATAAACAAGCTTATGTTCTACCTCAAAGCCTTAGGAGAAGAAGAATAAAATGACTCCAATTTCAGTAGAAGACAAGAAATAATAAGAATCAAAGCCAAAATTAATTAAATTGAGAATTAAAGAAAACAACTCACAGAATCAATGCTGCAAAGAGTTGGCCCTTCAAAAAAGTGAATATCCTTGTTAAACCCTTAGCTAAACTAGATAAAAGAAAGAAAGAGAAGATCCAAATCAACAAAATTAGATATAAAAAAGGATATTACCACAGATAGTTCTGAAATCTAGAGAACCATTAGAAACTATTTTTAAAATTTATACTCTAATAAACTGCAAAATCTAGAAGTCATTGACTGATTTCTAGATACATACACATAAATAGGCCAATATCAAGTAATGAAATTGAAACAGCGATTAAAAGCCTGCCCAGGACCAAATGGATTCTCATTAGAGATCTACTAGCCCTTTAAAGAAGAATTAATTCCAGTATTTCTCAAATTATTACATGAAATTGAAAGGGAAAGAAAACTCCCAAACACACTATGAAGCCAGTATAACCCTGATATCAGAGAAAGATACATCTAGGAAAGAAAACTACAGATCAGTATCTCTGATGAACATAGTGAATTTGCATCCCTGATGCAAAAATACTAAACAAACTGAATTAAAAACATATTAAGGAGATAATATACCATGATCAGGTGGGCTTCATTCCAGGGATACAAAGTTGATTCAACATACAAAAATCAATAAATATAACTCACCACTTAAACAGAATTAAGAACAAGAATCAAGAAATTATTAAGTAAATGCAGAAAAGGCCTTTGATAAAATACAGCAACAATTCATGTTAAAAACACTGGAAAAACTAGGGATTAAAGGAACTTACCTCAATGTTACAAAGGCTATACAGAACAAACTCAGAGCCAACATTATACTGAAGGAGGAAAACCAAAAACATTTTCTCTAAAACCAGGAAGAATATGAAGATGTCCACTATCACCTCTTCTACTGAATATAGTTCTTGGAACTCTACCTAGACAAGAGAATGAAATTAAAGGGATACAAATAGAAAAAGAAGAAGTCAAACTGTTTGCTGAAGACATGATCATTTAACTAGAAGACCCAAAACATTTCACCAGACTTCTAGAGCTGATAAAAGAATTTAGCAAAGTAGTAGGATACAAGTTCAATACTCTTAAATCAATAGTTTTTCTATACTCCAACAGTGATTCAACAGAGAAAGAGGTCAGAAAACAATTTTCTTCACAGTAGTCTCAAAAATAACAGAACAAAACAAACAAACAAAACCCTGGGAATTAATCTGACTGAGGAGGTGAAAGCATTCTACTACGAAAACTATAGAAACTATAGAAAACTATAGAAAGAAATTGAAGAGCACTTAATAAAATGGAAACACCAAGTTCTTGGATAGGCAGAATTAAGATTGTCAAAATGGCCATATTACCAACAGCAACATACACATTTAATGCAATTCCCATCAAAATATCAATAATATTCTTCAAAGAACTAGATAAAATAGCTCCTAAAGTTTATCTGGAAGAATAAGAGATCAAGAATAGACAAGAAAATTCTAAATAAGAAAAATGTTGTGAGGTTTCACAATACCAGATCTCAAATTATATTACAGAGTTTTAGTAGCAAAAAAGAACATGCCATTGGCATCAAAATAGGCAAAAAGACCAATGGAATAGACTAGAACACATAGAGAGAAACCCAAATTTACACAGTCATCTGGTACTTGACAAAGCGCCAAATATATGAGTAAAGACAGGCTTTTCAATAAATGGTGCTGGGAAAACTGAAATTCATGTGTAGAAGAAAAATGAATTTAGATCCCTATTTTTCCACCCTGTACAAAAGTGAAATCAAAATGGATTAAAGACTTAGAAATAAGACCAGAAACCTAGAATAAAACATAGGGTCAACACTCCATTATGTAGGTGTAGGAACCAACTCCCTCAAAAGGCTGACCAAAATTTTCTCCCATTCTGAATGTTCTCTCTTCATTCAGTTAATAATTCCTGTAGCTGTGCTGAAGTTTTTTAATTTGATGACACCCCGCTTATTGATTCTTGGTTTTATCTCTTCAGATTCCTCAAAAAAGACTAGGAATTGAACCACCATAGGACCCAGCTATCCCCTTCCTCAGTATTTATCCAAAGATCTAAAATTAGCATACTAGAGTGATACAACCACCTCAATGTTAATAGCAGCAAAATTCACAATGGGAAAATTATGGAATCAACCAAGATGTCACTCAATAGAAGAATGGATTTAAAAATGTGGATTAAAAAATACATCTATATACACAATAGAATTTTATACAACCATAAAGAAGAATGAAATCATGGCAGCTGCCATGGACATGGAGAAAATCATGCTAAATGAAAACAACCAGACTCAGAAAAATCAAAGGTCAAGTGTTTTCTCTCATATGTGGAAGTTAGAGCAAAATAAGGAAATATTGTGGTTTGGAGGTAATTGAATATCATAAAGATACAGGAAACATCAGTGGAGTAGCAGGAGAATGAGCGTGAGGGAGAAAGGAGTAAATGGAAAGGGGAAGAGAAATGGATGAATTTTAAAAAAAATCATGCTATATTCATATATTAAGCTACCAAAGGGAATGTCATTTTTATGTATATGTAAAAGAAAGGAAGTTTAGTAGAGTAGAGGAAGGAGAATAGGGGGAGGAATTAGAGAAAGAAAAAAGGGGTAGGAAATGCAATAAAATTCTTTGCTTGTATGATTTTGTCAAAATGAACCCAAATATTATGCATAATTGTCATGCTCTAACAAAGAATATTACAACATATCAATCAAGTTCAATGGCCTCATTAACAGTTATAAAATACTTTGCCTAAACCAGAAGATTATATATTAAAAAAAATTTAAAGGACTATCTTATGAAGATAGTGTTAAAATATTTTGGGCCAAAAACATTTCAGTAAATTTAAAAGTATTCAAGCTACACAAAGTGTGTTTTTCCACATCAATGGAATTCAACTGGAAATCAAAAATAGAAAATTATCTAGGGAAAGCCCAAATAGTTGAAACTAAATTATATCCTTGTAAATAAGCCTGGAGGTAATGAAAAATTCCCAAATACTTTATAGCTGAGTGAGAATTAAAAATTCAGCATAAAAATGTTTGTGTATTGTTGTATTGTTGCTAAACCATACTTAGTGAAAATGTATAACACTGAATATGTGGATTAGACATAAAAAAAGTCACATTGTTGACTTCAATTTCTATGTTAGGATACTAGGAAAATAAAGAGCAAACTAAACAAAAAATTTCATAGGATAAAGGAACTAATAATGATAAGAGTAAAAGTCAAGAAAGTAGAAAACATAAATACAATGTAAAAAGTCAATAAAACTGAAAACGGATTCTTTGAAAAAATCCATAAAATTTATAAATCTCTAGGCAGGGTGATCATAAAAATAAATAAATGTATAGACAATTAAATAAATAAGACACAAATTACCATGTAAGTAATGAGAGGAGTAAAACCACTATAGATCCTGAAGTTATAAAGAGGATTTCAAGAAAATAAATAATTTATGCCAATAACCTTAATGGCTTAGTTAAACAAACAATTTCTTTAATAAATGAACAAATAAATACCTTCTATGAATTGCCACCACACACACACACACACACACACACACACACACACACGCACACACACACACACAAATAAATAACCTGAGCAGTTCTATATAATATATTAAAAAAATGAAACCATAGTTGAAAACTTTCCAACAAAGAAACCTCCTAGTCCACTGGTGAATGCTACCAAACATTAGAGGAAGAAATAATACCTCTAATACAAAAATTATACAGAGAAGAGGAAGAAAACTTTCCATTCATTCTGTAAAGTTGGCATTCTTGGAACAGAAAATCAGCCAAAGATATTACAAGAAAAGAATACACACCAATATTCATCATGAATAAGAATATAAAATTCTAAAGAAAAATTTTACAAATTCAACTCCTCAGTATTTAAAAAGGATACTATATTGTAATCATGGTATTTATACAAAGTATGAAAGAGATGGTTAATATTATAATACAATGAAATACATTATAAGCAAAGAAAAATTGTGATAATCTCAATAGATGTAGAGAAATATATGAAAAGATCCATTTATTCTTGAGAAAAATTCTCAGAAAACTAGGAGCAAAAGGGAATTTACTAAAACTGATAAAAGATACATCATAAAAGCTGCAAGCTAACATGATAATTAATGGTGAAAAACTGTATACTATGTATTATCCCTAAGATCAGGTACAAGACAAGGATGATTACTTTTACAACTTCTATTTAATATTGTACTAAAGGTTCTAGGTACCATTAATAACAGGAAAAAAACCCACATCCAAATGGAGAAAAAAATAGGTAAAATTGTCTTTTTTTCCCCTCCACAGATGATACAATCATCCAAGGTAGCAAATGTAAAGAATATCAAAACAAACAAAAGCTATAAGAGCTAATGAGTTTACCAAGGTTGCATTATGAAAATCAATGTAAAAGTTCAATTTTATTTCTGAATGTTAGAAATGAATAAAACTTGGAATAAAATATGCTATTTATAATAGCATAAAAATTCAAAATAGAAAAAAAATTTGAATTCGAAGTGAACTTCTATAATGAAAATTGCAAAGCATTTTTAAAATTTTTTTATTTGTTATTTTTAGTATACAGGACAGTAGAATGTATTTTGACATATTATACAAACATGGAGTACAACTTCCCATCCTTTTGGTTATACATGCTGTGAAGTTACAGTGGTCAAGTTTTTATATGTGAATATAGGAAAGGAATGTCTGATTCATTCTACTGTATTTCCTATTCTCACACCCTCTTTCCCTCCATTTCCCTTTGTCTAATCCAATGAACTTTTATTCTCCCCATGTGCCCTTATTGTGTGTTAGCATCTGAATATCATAGAGAATATTCAGCCTTTAGATTTTTGGGATTGACTTATTTCACTTACCATCATATTCTCCAGTTCCATCTATTTATTAGCAAATGCTATAATCATTCTTCTTTATGTGTGAGTAGTATTCCATTGTGTGTATATAACACATTTTTTTATCCATTTATCTGTTGAAAGGTACCTCTCTTGATTCAATAGTCTCGCTATTGTGAGTTGAGCTGCTATAAACATTGATGTGGCAGTATCACTATACTATACTGATTTTAAGTCCTTTGGATATATATCAAGGAGTGGGATAACTGGGTCAAAAGATGGTTCCATTCCAAGTTTTCTGAAGAATCTCCATACTACTTTCCAGAGTGGTTGCACCAATTTGCAGTCCCAACAGCACATGCACAAGTGTAACTTTTCCCCACATCCTTGCCAACATTTATTGTTGCTTGTATACTTGATGATTGCCATTTTGACTGGAGTGAGATGGAATCTCAGTGTAGTTTTGGTTTGCATTTCTCTAATTGCTAGTAATGTTGAGCACTTTTTCATATATTTATTGACCAATTATATTTCTTCTGTGAATGTCTGTTCGGTTCTTTTGTCTAGTTATTAAATGTCTGTTTGGTTCTTTTGTCTAGTTATTAATTTTTGTGTGTGTATATGTTTAATTTTTTGAGTTTGTTATATATCCTGGAGACTGATATTCTATCTGCGGTGCAGGTAGCAAAAATTTTCTCCCATTCTGTAGGCTCTCTTCATGTTACTGATTGTTTCCTTTGCTGTGAAGAAGCTTTTTAGTTTGATTTCATCCCATTTATTAATTCTTGATTTTACTTCTTGTGCTTTAGGAGTTTTGCTAAGGAAGTCAGTTCTTAAGCTGACATGATGAAGATTTGGCCTCACTTTTTCTTCTAGTAGGTGCAGGGTCTGTCGTCTTATGCCTAGGTCCTTGATCTACTTTAAGTTGATTTTTGTGCAAGGTGAGAGAGAGCAAAATTTCAATTTGCTACACATGAATTTACAGTTTCTCAAGCACTATTTGTTGAAGAGGATATCTTTTCTCTGGTGTATGTTTATGGTGCCTTTGTCTAGTATAAGATAAATGTATTTATGGGGATTTGTCTCTGGGTCTTGTATTTTGTACCATTGGTCTTTACCTCTGTTCTGGTACCAATACCATGCTGTTTTTGTTACTATAGCTCTGCAGTATAATTTAAGGTCTGGTATTGTGATGCCTTCTGCTTCACTGTTCTTGTGAAGGATTGCTTTGGTTCTATTGGGACTCTTACTTTTCCAAATAAATTTCATGACTGCTTGCAAAGAAATCATTTCTGAGTGAAATGGAGAATATATACTGAGTTCATGTTTTGAAGGATTTATTATTTAAATTTTAAATTTCCCTGAATTGATTTACAGATTCAAAATTTCAATCAAAATCCTATGATTACACACTAACAATTGATAATTAAAAACATCATGTGATACTTACTTATCTTTTAATCTAAAATTAAAAATGTTGATCATACTAGATGATATCAAGGATATGGAGCAATTGGAATTCTCTTAAATTCCGGGCTGGACAGTGAAATAGTACAATCTATTATTCTGGAGTTTCATAAAAAGTTAAATGTACATCCAACATGTGATCCAGCCAACCATGCCTAAAACCATGACCATACAAAGGCTTACATGCAATATTCATAAATGCTTTGTTTGTAGTAGCCAAAAACTGGCAACAACCCTGATGTCCATTAAGAGGTGAGTGAATAAACAAACTGCTATATATTTTCATGTTGGAATGAGGTCTTGGTATGTGCTGTAAGATGGAACAATCTCAGATAATTATGTTGAGAGAAAGATGTACACACATACATGCACATCACGTAATGTGTGAATACATTCTTATAAAAATGTGGAATATGCACATTCATGGTTAGCATCTGCTGGCAGATCAGCCCTTGCTTGTGGATAGGGTTAAAACAAAGGATGGAACAGAGGGATTACTTATGAGTAAACAAATTTTGGATAGTAATAGATATGTTTGTTATTTTGGTTGTGATGATGCTTTCATGGGCTTTACATATGTCTAAACATTACTAAACATGCTAAATATCTGCAGTTTTGTATGTTGATTACTTAATTACTTCAATAATACTGCTTTTTAAAAAGAGAATATTCTTGGATGAAAAGATAATTATGTGTGAGAGTCTGAAGCAAGCCTTCGCTTTTTAAAGACTTTAAAACATGTCTATTTGTAAACCTTTGTAAATGTGTAAAATACAAAAGGACTGTTAGAGAGTTGATTTTCCACTAAATACTGCACTGAAGCACTGTTATACTATTTAAAAATGAGACAAAGCAGAGGTGAAAACAGAGGTCATGAATTCAGGGCATGCTAATTCAAAATCTAATTTTGACATTTAGTCGAGATAAATATCTTTCCTTTTGCATTTGTACAGAATTGAAAATGGGTTAGAACATTAGTGAGAACACACAAGACTATTTACTAGAGCTGAAATGTAAAACTGAAGTGGCAAAGCATCAAGAAATTATGAATACAGCCTGGCTCATTAAAAGGAGAAATGAATGTAAAAATCTTAGGCATATACCCTGCTAAATAATTTCTCACTATAAAATTGATGTCATAGGCTAAAAATTGGCCTGAAAAAAACATAAAATCAGTATCCAGGAGAGTTAAGAGGACAAGTAGTCCTTCCCTTGTCAGTAGAAGATTATTCTTCTATCATGTACTCATGTTATTTGACCTAATTTGTTTAAAAAAAAATCCTGATAAATGGATTTTCCACTAGTCTCATTTCAATCACTTCTTTCAGGAATCTGTGCTTTAATTTTATAGTCTTGGATGTCAGTAAAATCTTGATCTTTAGCACATTTAGTTCTCAATTTTATATAATCAACTGTACCTCATCTGTTGATGGTTTAGACCTGTCTTGGCAATTGCTCTTTCCTCTGTCATCCACGCAGGGGGGCCACATTCTCCAGGCTCACAAGAGCCCCAAGAGCTCCTCCTTCCCCTGTGATTCTATCCTATAAGTTATTTCTCTGTGGTGTATAGCCTCGTGGTGTGTGTGTGTGTGTGTGTGTGTTTGCGAGAGCGCGCGCGCTCGCGTGTGGTTGTGTGTGTATTCGCTCTGATTCCTTATTGTGTTAGATATGGCAAATGCCACATAACATGATGACTTCTTTTAGCCAGTTAATGCACATATTTAGTAGGGTAAAAGTGAAGAAGAACAATTAGAGTAAGTCTGATGTTCCTCTGCCAGTCATTTGAAGGTTGCCCTTTCCCATTTATGGGCTGAGTTGTGGTTGGTTTTCACTTAAGACGTGACCATCTCCCTCTGGGAAATCATAGTCATTTCTTCATCAGGTATTCTGTCCTCTGTCCCTGTCTGTATTGCTACCAGAGACCAAGATCCCATCATCAAGAGAGATGATTCCTAAGTGATAGGATAACTCTTCCACAGTGCTCTTGCTGTGTGTTAATAACAAATTTAGGCAGTGGTGAGGTAGGGCATAGTAAAATCTGGTCAATGAAATATATGTTTCTTCATTAGTTTAACCAGAAAAAACCTCTGATATCACTTTAGATGAGGTTAAATATTGTTCAGAAGGGCTGGTAAGTACACTGGTGTCACCATAATGAAACAAGACCTAAACTGAATTGATTTTTTTTGGGTGGGGGAATAATCTTTTGATCATGTGTTCCCTGAAACTTGTAGGGCCCAATCAAGAGAGTAGAAATACTGGGACTATTTGGAAATTATTTGGATATTTCAGTCTGTGACAGCATACCAGTAACTCAAACTCAGTGATGTGAAATAGACTTTGGTTTTCCCTAGAATTAAGCAAGCACAATCTTTCTTTATATTGTATTGGGAAAGACTACTTCACTCCCACCAACAACAACTAATGAGATAAACTAAATTTGCACTTAAGTTGTTGGCCGGTGAAGAGCCTAAAACATAGAGACTTTCAATATGTGAGGCAGAAATTATTGCCATGACAGTCTAGCACTCACAAGTTAATTCAGGTGAAAATCAAGTTCTTACATTTGGTTCACTATCATGGTTTCACTAGGTATTTTGATAAACTAGGGGTTATAATTTGGTTGTGAAAATGCCTAATCAGAGGGAAATATGCAATCTAAAACCTTTTGGAGGGTGAACAATCAAAGTTTTGTATAGACAATGCTCTTAACCTTAGAAATGTCTTACTATGACAGTTTTTAAGCTGGCTTCCCTTCCTTTTCCCTCTTTTGTCTACAAGGCACAAACATAGAAAAGATGGAAAAATAATTCACTTGCAAGTTGGATACATTTTTGTGATTGTACCAATCTTCTATATTTTAATAGCCTATATTAATATTAACAAACTCATTTATGTTTTAGGAACAGAAGAGAAATCCATCACAGTACAGGTTACTTATATTTAGATTGGGTAATAAGTGTTATAAATACTAAAATTTACTGAGTTCTCAATACATGCCATTTCCCATTCTAATCGCCTTATATATGTGAATATACAAAGTGCTCTCAACAATTCTATGGAATAATTACTATGATTTTTGCTGCTTTATATATGAGACAGGAAGGCATAGAAAAACTAAAACTTTTGCTAACAGTAGATCTGGCAGTTGGTGGAGCCTGGATTCTAACCCAGGTTTTCTGATGTGATCTGAACCCCAGGGTATACTGTGTCTGTGAGTATACTATGGATCCAGACATTTCTTTCAAAGAGGGTAACTAAATAAAAGACAAATACAATATAGTATTTCTTATAAATAAGGGATCCAATAGTTATTCTATTCCTAAGACAGTATAAAGCTTTGTCATGAATTTTGATTTAATATATTTTAAAATAATTCTTCTGTACTTTACCTTATTTGAATATTTTGAACATTTCCTAGAAGGGATACAATTCTATTTCAACTAAAGTAAAGAAATTGCTAACATAATATACTAAGTTATTAGTTTCAACATATTGAGATACGTTATCAGTCCAGTTTGGAAGAGCCCTTGGCAATTAGATTAGTCATTTCAAATGTCATTAAGGGATTGGCTTGATTTTTGTGGACTTGTGTGTCTACCTTGGCACTTGCTCTTG
This sequence comes from Callospermophilus lateralis, assembly GCF_048772815.1. Taxonomy (NCBI): domain Eukaryota; kingdom Metazoa; phylum Chordata; class Mammalia; order Rodentia; family Sciuridae; genus Callospermophilus; species Callospermophilus lateralis. Next base: position 31,422,246 of record NC_135319.1, on the reverse strand, counting down.
CTTTTGTTTATATTCTAATTCATGTCACAGTGATTGCAGTTACGGCAAACTGTGTCAAGTTGTACAAATTGATAATCCTGTGATAGCTCAGTTTTCTCATCTTTGAAATTGGGATGAAAGTTTGAGTTCACAGGGGTAGGTGGGAGGGAAAAACCAGATGACCTGTGAAAGATACTGCTATTACTATCGGATTCCTATCTCCTGACTTTGATTCTTGTTTATTTGGCAAGTATGGTTTCTCAGGTTTTCCTTAAGGTTTTTTTTTTTTTTTTTTTTTTAAATTTTCATTTGTTTTAATTAGTTGTATATGACAGTAGAATGCATTTATGCACTTTGATATATAATACATAGATAGGATATAATTTCTAATTTTTATGAGTGTACATGTTGCAGAATCATATTGGTCATGTAGTCATATATATATATATATATATATATATATATATATATATACATATAGTAATAATATCTGTTTCATTCTACTATCTTTCCTATCCCCACATACCCTCCTCTCCCCTCCTTTCCCTTCCCTCTACCTAATTTAAGTAATGTTACTCTTCCCTAGTGTCCCCCACCTTATTGTGAATTAGCATCTGCATATTAGAGAAAATATTTGGCCTTTGGTTTTATGGAATTGGCTTTTTTTTGCTTTAGCATGATATTCTCCAACTCCAAAAAATTACTGGCTATGACATAATTTGGCTCTTTTTTTAAAGTCGTGTAATATTCCATTGAGTATATATACCACATTTTCTTTGTCCATTCATCTATTGAGGGACCCATAGGCTGGTTCCACAGTCTAGCTATTGTGAATTGAGCTGCTATAAATATTGATGTGGCTGCATCACTATAGTATGCTGATTTTAAGTCTTTGGGGTATAAACCAAGGAGTGGGATAGCTGGGTCAAATGGTGGTTTCCCAGTTTTCTGAGGAATCTCCATACTGCTTTCCATAGTGGTTGCACCAATTTGTAGTCCCACCAGCAATATATGAGTGTGACTTTTTCACCACATCCTCGCCAACATTTATTGTTGCCTGTATTCTTGATGATTGCCATACTGACAGGAGTGAGATGAAATCTTAGAGTAATTTTGATTTGCATTTCTCTAATTGCTAGAGATTTTGAATACTTTTTCATATATTTGTTGATCAATTTGTATTTCTTTTGTGAAGTTCTTTAAGCTTTTGACTGACTTGAATCTGTGTACCCCTGAGTGATTGGCACTTGCTTCTTTGTAACCCTTATCCATTCTACAAATAATGAATGAAAACTGACCATGTTGCAGGCACAAGTATAATGTAAAATAAAAAACAAAACAATTCTAGTTGTTCTGATACTTTTCCTGTAATTAATTTACTCATTAAAATATGATTCATTTCTGAAAAGTTTACTTCAGAATGTTATGGATAAAGTGTTCTAGAAAATAAGGACAAGGCATCTCTCTTTGCTCCAAGTATATTCTAATTAAGAAGATGATGGTGAGTTAAATGCTATATTACTAAGTAACATCAAGGGCAAATGATAATAAATGACCCTTTCAGTCTTATAATTTAGATGCATATATTTTGGTTATTTCTTCAACCTCATATGACTCATGAGACATGTCTCTAGCTTATCCTATTCACCTGGATTCATAAGCTTTGTAGTTTCCTTCCATCAGCTCTCCTTTCCTGTGTCTATATTCAACATAGTTTCAACGGAACAGAAGTGTGAATTATTTGGGTACTCATGAGATAATGTTCTGATATATTCAAAAAGAGAGGAAGCTATGAAGTGTTGGATATCAGGGATATTGTTATCTGATTTAGAACCAATGTATTATGAGCTGAAATGGAATTACATTTAATGTTATGATCTAGTGTGTTGAAAATAAGTGCTCTGAGTGGGGGAAAGATTCTTTAGGAAAAAGAAAATAGGCATTATTTAGATATCTCATAGTGACAAATATTTACCTGTCATGTTGTGTACTAACACAATTTAAATTATAGATTTGAGGTATTTAGATATTTTAATATAGCCTTAAGTAAACATAACAAGAATAATGGGGAATCTGAGAAGAAACTGCTTCACATTGTTGTGGTAACTATGCACCTTTCCATTGTATATAAGCACATATTGTAACTGAACTAATGGCCACACCATTAGTTTATATTCCAATCACCACTGCATGGGCCAAGGTGGCTATGCAAGATTCAGGCAATATAATAAATTCCAGTACATGAGGGCTTGAAGACAGCAGGAGGGACAGAATCATTTTCCATTCTAGGAATCACATGTGAGATTCTTCTGCTTATATTCTTTGGCTAGATTATGCTTTCATGCCACACCTAGCTACACAGAATGGTTGACTACTTAGCTAGAAAATGTTTTTTTTTTCTTTTTAAGGAAGACAGAGAACATATTTTTAGAGATATCTTAGTTTCTGACATAACCTTCGTAAACTTCTAGGATAAAGTAGCATTCCATGTTTTTCCAGTGGCATATGAGCCTATCAAATTATCCACGTGATATTCCTTAACTATTAGGCAAAATAGAAGAGAAAGGTAGAGAGAGGTTGCTTTAATAAAGCCTAGTCTTACTTAGTCTTACTTAGTTTTTCTACTTTTACATTTGGATGTCTACTGAAAGAAAAATTCAAGTGAAATTCTATGATTTCTCTGATGCAAGTTTTTTTTTTAAAGTTTCTAATGCAAGTTTATAATAATGTTGTTAAACCTTATATAGTTATAATATAAAACAATGCATTATATAGTCAGTTTGGTCATACTTAAAAAAAAACCTGCAGTAAGTACTTAAGTTATAAACTTGAAAATTGCTCTCTCAACTCAAATTTATTGTTGAAAAACTAAAATTTGCAATCTCAAAATTTTAGTAAAACAATGCTTCTCATTTTATAATAAATAATGAGGAGACATTTCATGGCAAATTAATATAAAAGTGCTCTACCATACTGAACCTCTTTCAACATAGGTATTCATTTTGCAAATAAAAAATTCAAATGAGGTACAGAATAATTAATCATGAGCTACATGAATATGAACTAAAAGTATATACCTTCTAAAAAGTTATATAAAGAAGTGAGAAAAATATTAATGTAATATATAATGGGAATGTGACTTCTGTTTTGGATATTTAAGACATTATAGACTTACATTATAGGTTATGTTAGGAAAATGTGTGATAGAATTTTAAAAGCTAGGGAATAAATTGACAGCCTTGTAATTTTCTGAGAGAACTACTCAAGTGGCAATAATGATTTAAAAAGATTATTGTGGAATGTGTGGAACCTGAAGGGTGCTTGATGAATTTACCATCTGTCTGCAAATGCATGCTTCAAGATATGTGATGATGCCCCTTACATCTAGCCTCAGCAGTTGTGACACATCAGCACTATTCTATCCCTTCTGATTGACACAGTTCCAGAATGGCACATGGGGCAAGGGATTATCTCATAGGTTTTCACACCCTTGAAAAAGAGAAGAAACATCCCCCCAACCTGATCTAGGAACAGCTCATGTTCTCAGTGCTGGCCAATATTGAGTTGAATTATTCAACTGCCTAAAACTTGTACAAATTTTGTGCATATACAAAGTATAAATAGAGATCACAGTTACAGTGTTCTGAAGGTACCATATATCAAATCATCACAGTGATGTAATGTTTTCTGAGTCAAAATTGCAGCCCGATTTTTATTTTCAATTCTGTTCTTTATTCAAAATAATAAATCTCACTGAATGTTTACCTTACAACTTTGACAGTTTATTTCAGCCCAAAACAGTGGTGTTTTTTTTTCCTTTTGAGTTGTTAGAATGGTCATTTGTTGAGCCTTTATAAGGTAGAAATGATTAAAAAAATGAAAGGTAACAACTTTTATTTGAATTATCAGGTGGAAAATTGAGATCCAGTAGTATTGGGTAACTTCCCCAAGTTGGGAAATTAGAAAATTCTACTTGGACACTAGGTTTGTCTGACGTTGTAGATGACACAGATTTTTTAAAACAAGAGATTTTTTAGATAAAATGACACTTCAGAGGAACTCCATGACAATGAAAAAAGTTAGGTCTGATCAAATGTGTTAGGTTTCTTATACAACAAGTTTATTCCTCCTCCACCCTTTAGACATGTGTTTATGTGAATTACTTTAGCAAAAACTCCAATTTTATGTAGTAGGCACTATATTAATGCCTAAACTTCATTGGCTGTCCCAATGGAGTTTCAGTTGAATAATAATAATAATAATAATAATTATAATAATAATAATAATTATTATTATTATAATTATTATTAGTGTGTATGTGTATGTGTGTGTGTGTGTGTGTGTGTGTGTGTGTGTGTGTGTGTGTGTATGGTGTGCTGGGGACTGAACCCAGGGCCTTGTGCATATGAGGCAAGCACTCTACCAACTGAGCTATATCCCCATTCCTGTATTATTATTTTTGATTGCTGCATAATAATTATACATGCTGGTGGGTTTCATTGTGGCATATTTGTTCATGCACTTTGATAAATTTCATTTGCCAGTATCTTCCCTTGCTCTCCTCTCCTCCCCTCCCCAATTACTTTCCTCTATCGTGCCCTCCCTCTTCTATCTTCATGAGATCCCCTTTTTCTTCTTTTTCTCTCTCTAGCTTGCCATTCTAATTGGAGTAAGATGGAAACTAAGTATGGTTTTGATTTGCATTTTCTGGATGGTCAAAAATGAGGAACATTTTATTTTCATAGAATTGTTGTCCATTTGTACTTTTTCTTATTGGTATTTTGATGGGAATTGCTTTGAATCTATGTATCACTTTTGGTAATATGGCCATTTAACAATATCAATTCTGTCTATCCATGAACATTAGGATTCTTTCCATTTTCTAGTGTTCTCTTTAATGTCTTCAGTGTTCTATTATTTTTATTGTAGAAGGTTTTTACCTTCTTGGTTAGGTTTATTCCTAGGCATCTTATTCTTTTTGAAGTTATTGTGAATGGCATTATTTTCCTGACAACTTTTTCTGTAGATTCATAATTGGTATATAGAAAAGCTATTAGGTTTTGTAAATTGCTACTTTGCTAAATTTGCTTATCAACTATAAAAGTCTTCTGGTGGAATATTTAGAATCTTGTAAGTATAGGATCATATCATCTGCAAATAGGAATAATTTAATTTCTTCTTTAGCTATTTGCATTGTTTTAATTTCTTTCTTTTGCCTAATTGCTCTGGCTAATATCTCAAGTACTATATTGAAAGGAGTGGTGAACAGTGGACATCCTTGTCTTGTTCCAGATTTTACAAGAAATGCTTTCAGTTTTTCTCCATTCAATGTGCTATTAACATTACATTTGTCATATATAGTCTTTATGACATTGAGGCAAGTTCCTTGTATTCCTAGTTTCTTCAGGATTTTTATCATGAAAGAGTATTAAGTTTCACAAAAGCCTTTTTCTACCTCCATTGAGATGATTGTGTCATTTTTGTCCTTGGTTCTATTTATGGGGTGAAATACATTTACTGATTTGCATATGTGGAACCATTCTTGCATCCCTGAAATGAAACCAACTTTATCATAGTGTGTAATCATTTTAAGTGCTGTTGTACTTGGTTTACTAATATTTTATTAAGGATTTTTATATGAATGTTTTCAACAATGCTGGTTTCTAATTTTCATTTCTTGAAGTATCCTTACCCAATTTTAGTATCAATATAATGAAGGCTTCACCAAGTAAGTTTAGAATCATTGCTTCTCTTTCAATTTCATGGACTATTTCAGATGTATTAGCATTAGTTATTCTTTTAATATCTAGTAAAATCCAGCTGTGAATCCATCTGGTCCTGGCCTTTTCATTATTTGGGAAGCTTGTTATTACTGCTTTAATCTCATTATTTTTTAATTGATATATACAGATTTTCTACATCCTTTAGTTAAGTTTTGGTAGGTCATATGTATCTAGAATTTTATCCATTTCTTCCTAAATGTTTCAATGTATTAGAATATACATTTAAAAATATTCCCTAATAATCATTTAAATTTCATTTGTGTCTGTTGTAATATCACCATTTTTGATCTCTTGTTTTTGAAAAAAATTTCTTCTCTCTCTTTTTTGGTTAGTTTGATTAGAATTTATCAATCTTGCTTATTTTTTCAAAGAGCCAACTCTTTAATTGTTTCTTTGTATTTTGTTTCCATTCCATTAATTTCAGTTTTAATCATCATTTGTTTTAGAGTTGATTTATTCTTAAGGTCTTTTTTTAAGACTGTAAGCTGCATTATTTGAGGTATTTCTGGATTTTTGGACATATGAACTAAAAGCTATAAATGTTTCTTCTCACAACTTCTTTTGCTGTACTCCAGATATTCTGATATGTTGTTTTATTCTTCAGTTGATTCTAAGAGTTTGTAATTTCTGCATTAATCTCTTCAATGACCAATTCATCATTCAAAACTGTATTGTTCAATCTCCATCTAATTGTTTCTGTAATTTTTCTTGTTGATTTATAAGTTGATTTTATTATTGTCTGAAAAAATATGAGATTATTTCAACTTTTTTTTGTATTTGCTAAGACTTGCTTCATGCTTAATATAAAATCAATTTCGTAGCCAGTTCCATGAGTGTCTGAAAAGAAAGTGTTTATTTATTGTTAAATATAGTCTCTTAGTCTATAGTAAATTTTAAATCTGACATGCCTTTGTTGATTTCCTGTCTGAAAGATTGGGCCATTAATGAGTCTGGTGTTTTGAATTCTCTTACTATTATTGTATGTAGGTAATAAGTTTCTTTATATCAAGTGATGTTTGTTTTTGTGCAGTTGGGTTTACTGGCATTCACAGCATAATTATTTACAACCATTATATCTTCTTGTTAGATTTTCCCCTTTACTAGTATGTAAATATCTTCTTGTGTCTTTTCATTAATTTGAATGGAAACCAAATTTTTCACTTTCAGTCTGTGACTATATTTCCTTGTGACTTATATTTCTTGGAGATAACATACAATTGGATCCCATTTTAAAATCAAAATTACAAGTCTGTCTTTTAATTAAAGAATTAAAACTACTCATGTTCCATATTATTATATGGAGGTATGTGTTACTTCCTGTCCTTGTTTTATTTTTTTGTATATATATATATATATATATATATATATATATATATATGAATTGTTCTCAGTTTTCATTTTATTTGTTTTTCTGATGTGATTGATTCTTTCCCATGGTCTTTTGATTATATTTATCTTTGTCTTTTATTTATAGGGCTTCTTTAAGTAGCTTCTACAATATTGACTTTGTGTTCATGAATTCCTTTTGTTAATACTTACCATGAAAGTTTTTGGTTTCTCTTTTGATTCTGAAGTACAACTTAGCTGCATATAGTAATATAGGTTGCAGTTGATTATTTTATTTTAGGGCTTAAAATATATCATTACCTTCCCTCCTTGCCTTCAGAGATTCTGCTGAGAAACCTGCTGTTATTCTAACTTGGTTTGCCTTTATAAGTGAATAGGAACTTCTCTCTTCCTGCTTTTAAATTTTTCTCTTTATTTTGAATTTTTGTCATTCTAAATATAATGCCTAGTGGAATGGTTCTTCTCTGGTCCTATTTGGAATTCTAAGTACTTCCAGTACCTGCTTTTGCCTCCAATTCCAAAGATTTTGGAAGCTTTTTTGCCATTATTTTAATAAAAAAATTTATTTCTATATCATTTATCTGTATCTTCTCCCCTTCTTTAAGACTCAGGTGTTAAGTTTGGACTTTTAATGTTGTCCCAGAGCTCTTGCAAATTCTATTCATAGTTCCTAATTTTTTTCATTACCACTATTTGAATCTTCAGTTTTGCACATTTTCTGCAAGCCCTTGTATTCTTTATTCTTTAGGATCTAGTCTGTTGGTGAGACTCTCTACAAAGATATTATTTGAATAATAAAATTTTTCATTTTCATGATTTCTGTTTGATTCTTTTTTTCAGTGTATATCTCTGTATCATAATGCTCTTTTATATCCTGAGTTTTATTCCTTAGTTCATTCCTAGATCTTCTTTTACTCAATTGATCATTTTAGCAACCACCTTTTAAAACTCTTTGCCCAGGATTCCTTCACTCCAGCATCTCTGGATTTAGTTATTGGGCAGATTTGAACTTTCAGAGACATTTCATGGCCTCCCCCTCTTTTTTTTAATCATGTTTTCTGTTTCTGTGTTGCAATTTTCTCTTCTGTTGTGATAGATATCTGTACCATTGTTATGTGAAAGTCTTTTTAGTAAGTGGCTTACTCTTTACTATGTTCTCTGGACTGGATGTATATGTCAATTCAAAACATCTCTCAGTTTGATCACAGTACTATGCTCTATCCCCACAGTGCTTTGAGAGGAGATAATAATTTCCAGTAACTGTGATCATTTCAGAGTAAACCATATATTAACAAACAATAAAAACTAAAAAATAAGAGACCCAGAGTAGTTAAAGCAATCCTTAGCAAGAAAAGTGAAGCAGGAGGCATCACAATACCAGACCTTAAACTATACTATAGAGCTATCATAATAAAAACAGCATGGCACCAAAATAGACTTGTAGATCAATGGTACAGAATAGAAGACACAGAGACAAACCCACATAAATACGGTTATCTCATACTAGACAACTGTGCCAAAAACACTCACTGGAGAAAAAGATAGCCTATTCAACAAATGGTGCTCACAAAATCCATATGTAGCAAAATGAAACTAAACCTCTATCTCTTACCCTGCACAAAAATCAACTCAAAGAGGATCAAAGACTTAGGCACTAGAAGAATTCCTGCACCTAACAGAAGAAAAAAATGAGCTCAAATCTTCACCATGTGGCCTACCATCTGACTTCCTTAACAAGACTCCTAAAGTGCAAGAAATAAATTCAAGAATTAATAAATGGGATGGATTCAAATTAAAAAGCTTCTTCTCAGCAAAGGAAACAATTAATAAAGTGAGGACAGAGCCTACAAATTGGGAGAAAATCTTTACCACATGCATCTCTGATAAAGCATTAAACTCTAGGATATATAAAGAACTAAAAAAACTGAACACCAAAAAAACAAATAACCCAATCAATAAATAGGCTAAAAAACAAAGAGACACTTCACAGAAGAAGAAATATAATTGAACAACAAATATATGGAAAAGTGTTCAACATCTCTAGCAATTAGAGAAATACAAATCAAAACTTCTCTAAGATTTCATCTCACTCCTGTCAGAATGGCAATCATCAAGAATACAGGCAACAATAAATGTTGGCGAGGATGTGGTGAAAAAGGTACATTCATATATTGCTGGTAGGACTGCAAATTGGTGCAACACTATGGAAAGCAGTATGGAGATTCCTCAAAAAACTGAGAATGAAACCACCATTTGATCCAGCTATCCCACTTCTTGGTTTATACCCAAAGGACTTAAAATCAGCATACTATAGTGACAAAGCCACATCAATGTTTATAGCAGCTCAATTCACAATAGCTAGACTATGGAACCAACCTTGGTGTGCCTCAATAGATGAATGGATAAAGAAAATGTGGTATATATACTCAATGAAATTTTACTTGGTTTTAAAGAAGAGCCAAATTATGGCATATGCCAGTAATTGTTTGGAGTTGGAGAATATCATGCTAAAGCAAAAGAACCAATTCCACAAAACCGAAGACTGAATGTTTTCTCTAATATGCAGATGCTAATTCATAATAAAGAGCGGGGGCACTAGGGAAGAATAGCATTACCTTAGGTTAGGTAGAGGGAAGTGATGTGGGGGGGGGGATGTGGGGATAGGAAAGATAGTAGAATGAAACAGACATTATTACTGTATGTATATATGTGACTACATGACCAATACGATTCTGCAACATGTACACTTAGAAAAATGAGAAATTATATCTTATCTGTGTATGATATATCAAAATCCATAAATTCATTCTACTGTTACGTTTAACTGATTAAAACAAATAAAAAATGTAATAAAAACATATTAAAAATGTTTTCCATCATTCCAGTAGTCCAAAAGTGAAAAAAAGGGAGAACTACTCATAGAATTGGCTAAAAAAAATTAGTAATGAGAGTATATAAAAAATGCTATTAAACTACAAAGAGCATGGAAAGAAGGAAAGAAACAAGAAAACAAAAGGTTGGGGATACCAAAGCAGATAATGCAGGAAGATAACAGATTTAAAAGAGAGGAGACTAGAAAAATGATCAATAAAATGTTAAATATCCAATTAACACATTAAAACATTAATTTTATTTTTATTTTTTTAAAGAGAGAGAGAGAGCGAGAAAGAGAGAATTTTTTAGTATTTATTTATTTTTTTAGTTTTCGGTGGACACAACATCTTTATTTTTTATTTTTATGTGGTGCTGAGGATCGAACCCAGCGCCCTGCGCATGCCAGGTGAGTGTGCTACCACTTGAGCCACACCCCCAGCCCCAAAACATTAATTTTAAAACATTAAAACATAAAATTGAATTAAAGTGTGTAGTGTCAATAATAGGGAGAACTTATCAAATCAAGAATAAAATAACACCCGTGAAATAATGAACATCATCTTAAATTATTTTTTGCCAAACTACTTGAGGTGGATATATTTTAATTCTTTCCTTCCTTTCTTAAAAACAGGGATTGAACCCAGGGGCACTCAACCACTGAGCCATTCCCCAGCCCTTTTATTTATTTTTTACTTTGAGACAGTGTCTCAATAAGTTGATTAGGGTCTTGCTACCTTGCTGAGACCTGTTTTCAACTTGTGTTCTTCCTGCCTCAGCCTTCCCAGCCACTGGGATTATAGGCGTGCATCACTGTGTCCAGCTGGGGAGAATATAATTCTTCCTGGATTTCTGGATGTGAATTCCAACAGTTTTGGGGAGTCATAGTAAATTCCCACTCTTCTTTGGCTTGTCCTCTAAGTTACTATCCTTTGTTGGGAAGCTGTAGGTTTTTCTCATTGTCTAGATAGCTTTCTGCTTCAAAAACTGCAGAACTTAGGTCTTGACATCTATCTATCTCAGAACAGTTTCACCCACCTCTTGTGTGAACTTAGGGGTATCCTACTGTTTCTTGGTGTTTCCAGGCACCTAATAGGTCTGAAGGGCCAGAGAAAATGGTCTCTGATCGGCTGAGGGCTAGTGGTCATGTGTCTCCCTTGTTGGGACTGCAGCCTTGTGTACCCCTGTGTAGAAATGCTTCATGTACCCAGGGCAATTAAAACGGGTATGACCTCACTCATGTGGATTTCAATGTGCCTGCAGTAGGGTGGCCTGTGGTAGCCCGTGACTGAGGTGTGGCAACAGTGACAGAGCATGGGGTGTTCTGCTGCTGAGGTGCATGTGGCAGTGCTTTCTGGCTGGGGTGAGCACAGTGGTAAGCTGCTGCTTGTGGAGCACATGTGGTGGTGGTGGGTGGCTGAGGCCTGTTCTGCTCCCTGGGTGCTGTACTCCCTGGAAGTGTCATGCTCTCTGTTGACTACACCCCACTCCTGTTGTCAGTGGTGATGGTGGGCCACTGAAACCTTCAGATCACAGTTTTCACACTCTGCAGGTTATTCAAAAAACCCATTTCAAAAGCATATACCAATATGGTAGTATATACCCATAGGTCTGGGTAGGATGAAGCTCTTGAGGTTTAAGTTCCCAGTTCCAGACTTAGGCATGGTCTCTAAACAATGGCTGTCCAGTGAAATTTTCCACTAGCAGATTGAAAGTAGCAGGGCACTTCTTGCTCATCAAGTGGCTTGGCAGGTCTTGCCTAGGCTTAGCTCAGCCTGACTTTCTCTTCTACCACTGTGTGTAAAGTAAGCTTTCCAGTTTTACCTCTCTCTTTCCATTTGTTATCCCTCCCCTCAGACCAGCCCTGGCACTGCGGGTGCTGGTTCAGGGTGAACCAATTTTTTCTTGTTTTCTGTTTGAGAATGCAGAATTTCCAGGTCCCTGTAAGTCTCTTGACTGTCCAATATTGCGTCTCTGTGGGTTCCTTCTGCCCTCTGCCTTTGAAAGCAGTTGTTTTCACTGCTTCAGTTGCAACCTGTTGAGCTTTGTCACCTACCTCTACTCCCCCATCTTGCCAGCCTTCTTTTACATTTTATATTTTTTATGGATTGGTAATTCATTTTCTTTTAGTACTGAATAATATTCTATTGTTTGGATGTGCCAGGGTCTATTAATCCATTCACTTATTGAAGAATATCTTGGTTGCTTCTTAGCTTTGGCTGCTGTAAATATTTATGTATAGGTTTTTGCCTGTATATGTTTCTGACTGTTTTGTGTAAACATGAAGGACCTTGTTAGATGATAAGGTAAGAATATTTTTAGTTTCATTAACCTCTTGTGCAAATTGTACCATTTTGTACTTTGACCAACAATTAACGAAAGTTCCTGCTGTTCCATGTCCTTACCAGCATTTGGTGTACAGTGTTTTTAAAAGTTGTTTTAACTTGCATTTTCTAGATGACATATGTGGTCGATCATGTTTTCATGTGTTTATTTGCCATCCTTATGTCTTCTTTGGTGAGGTTTTTTTTTAAGGCATTTGACCCATTTTAAAAATGGTTACTAGTTTTCTCATTGGGTTTTAGGAGTTCTTAATATATTTTGAATAATAGTCCGTTATCAGATGTGTTTTGTGAAATCATTTTATCCTAGATTGTGTACCTATCTGTATCTTGTCTTCTCATTCTCTTTTGGGTTGGCATTCACAGAGGTTAAGATTTTTAACTTTACTGAAGTCCAGTTTATCTATTCTTTCTTTCATGACCATCCCAGGTCATCTAGGTTTCTCTTAGATCATTTTCTAGGAGTTTTATAGTTTTGCATTTTTCATGTCTAAGATACAATTTCAGTTAATGCTGGTAAAGATTTTAACATCTGTAGTCTATACCTTTTGTGCAATGATATCCAGTTATTTCAGCAGCCTTTGTTGTAGAGAATATCCCTGCTTCATTGTATTCTTTGCTCTTTTTTTCAAAGATCAATCTGATAAATTTATTTGGGTCTATTTCTGGGCTTTTTATCTATTCCATCGATCTACTCATTCTTTCACTAATACTGCTATGAATTGCTTACTGTAGCTTTATAGTAAGTCTTGAGGTTGGGTAGTATCCAGTCTTCTAATTAGGTTCCGTCAGATTTAAGTTCACTGTTCTCAAAGTTTTGACTCTCTGATAAACTTTAGAAGTAGTTTGTGAATGTCCATAAAATGTCTCGCTAGGATTTTGGTTGGGATTGCATCATATCTGTAGAGCAACTTGGAAAGACTTGCCATATGGAAAATATTGAGGTTTCTTATACATGAGCAGAAGATAGCTCTCAATCTATTTCTTCAATTTCAAATTTTATAATTTCCCTCATGTCAATCTTTATACTTATTTATTTTTATAGGTGCATCATAATCATACATAATAGTTGGTTTCATTGTTACATATTCATACATGCATTAATATAATTTGGTCAATTTCATTCTCATATCAGTCTTGAATGTGGTGTTTTTTTTTTTACTTCGACCAAAGTATTTCATTTTTAGATATTCTAATATAAATGGTATTGTGTTTTAATTTTGAATTTCCCCATTCATTACTGGTATAAAGTGATTGACTTTAGTATAGTAACCTTATATCTTGTAACACTGATATAATGACTTATTAGTTTCACAAGTAATTTTGTTGATTCTTTAGGATCTTCTGACCAGATGATTATGTCATCTATAAACAAAGAAAGTTTATTTCTTCCTTCCCAATCTGTATACATTTTATTTCCTTTCATTATCTTACTCATTAGTTGGTACTTCCTGACAGTGTTGAAAAGAAATGTTGAGGAGAAATGTCTTTGCCTTGTTCCTAATCTTAGTGAGAAGGCTCCAAATTTCTCACCAAAATGCATGATATCAGCAGTAGATTATCTGTAGATCTGTCAAGTTGAGTTTGGGAAATACATGGGTTCACTGACATTTCTTTTTTAAAAAAAGTTTGAATGGGTGTTGGACTTTGTCTAATGATTTTTCTGCGTATGATCCTGTGATTTTTCTATTTTTGAATGTTGATATGATGAATTACATTAATTGTTTTTTAAATGGTAAAGCAGCCATTATTACCTGGGATAACTCACTTGGTTGTAGGGTAGATTTTTAATGACGTTGTTGTCTTCAATTTGCTCATATTTTATTGAGGATTTTTCCATCTATATTCATGACAGAGATGGTTTGTAGAATTCACTAGTTAAGCCATATGGGCCAGGTAATTTTTGTTTTGGAGTGTTATTAATTCTTAATTTGGTTTCTTTAATAGGTATGGGCCTATTCAGATTTTTCTATTTCTTCTTTTCAGAATTTTGTAAATTATGTCTTTCAATGAATTGAGCCTACGTAATCAAATTTGTGGGCATAGAGTTGTTCCTAGTATCACTATATATTTTTTTAACATAAATAGGATCTATAGTGATGTTCACTGTTTTATTTCTGCTGTTAATATTAGGTATCCTCATTCATTTTTCCTAGTTAGTCTGGCTAGAGGCTTATCAATTTTACATATTTTTTAAAAAGACCAGGTTTTACTTTTGTTGTTTCCCTATTCATCTCCCAATTGTAGTTTCATTGATGTTGGCACTTAGTTTGTTGTTCTGCATACTTCAGCTTTAATTTCCTTTTCTTTTTCTAGTTCCTTAAGGTAGAGACTTAGGCTTTTAAATCTTCTTTTATTTTAAATCTTCTTTCCTAGTGTGTGCACTGGATGCTATAAACTTCTCTCTGAGCACTGCTTTCACTGCAGGCCAACGTTTTTTGATAAGTTGCGATTTTCTTTTCATTTAGTTCAAAATATGTTTAGATTTCTTTTGAGAGTTTTTCTTGAACCAATGTGTTATTTAGGAGTGTATTGTTTTCTCACCACACATTTTGTGATTTTCCAGTTATCTTTCTAATATTGAATGCTAGATTAATTCCATTGTGGTCTGAGGGCAGATATTCTATATTTATATTCTGTTAAATTTGTTATATTGGGTTTTATGGCCCAGAATGCAGTCTATCCTGGTGAATACTCCATGTGTTTATAATTTTAATAGAGTGTAGACTCTACATTGTAAGGGAATTCCCAGGTCATGGCACATAAAAGAACACAAGCCACCCACATCTTCTCAGAGATAATGCATTCAGGACCAGTAAAGAGATTAGCTTCTCATGCCTGAGTGTAATCACCAACAACTTGAATGGTAACACAGCCTTTCTTACCTGGGATAACTCACTTGATTGTGGTTAGATTTTTAACTACTTGTTGACTTCAACAATGTTATTGTTAAGAATTATGCATAATTCCATGAGACTGAGTTTCCAGCCTGTTTTGAAGTCACTATTGATCCTACAGTCATGGTTGAAAAATTTTAAAAAAACACAATTTAATTCTTATTTACATGCACTCAATAAAGAACTCTAAATTCTAGAGGTTGTTATTGTACTTAGATACATTGGTACTCTGGGTCCATGCCAGAATCATATGGGCTTCTGAATGGTTCAGGAGCAAGTTTTGCTGTTGCATTGGAAGTTTATATCAGCTTCTCTGAGTTTACCTTGAGACCTGGGACAAGATAAGGTGTAATATTTATGAAGAAGGATGGATAAAATTTAACACAGTCTCAAATTCTTGGTAATTGAGAAGTCTATTGATGGACTCAATATTAATTCCATAGAAAAATATATTCTGTATATAAAAATATTCTCTACTTATGCATGCTTGTAGGAGGCAGTGTGCTGGAGTGGAAAGCACACAGCCTTGGGACTATGCAATCTGTATTTTGACAGTGGAAGCAGGGGCCTTGGTCCAGTGACTCATCCATTCTCATAATAATATGATAACAAATTTTTCACATCAATAATGAATATAGGAGTGCACACGGAGCCTGGATCGGCTGCATTCAAGCTCCGGTTCACCTGCTTCTCGCAGCCATACTGCTGTGACTCAGCACTAAAGATCCCGCTGAGACAATTGCTCGGTCCTTCTGAACTGCAGAGGTAAAAGCCAACCGAGCCTTCATAGGCAATGACCACGGGATTGAAACGGGGCTTGGGAGAGACAGTCAGGACCCACCCGTTGCATTGGTTACCCGGCAAAGAGAATGAACTGTCAACATTTGCATGGGATACCACCATGGCAGAGAACTGATGCCACCAAAACGCGGGGGAGGAGATAACTTCATTGAAACCAGCGGCAACAGGTGTGTAATCCCCTAGCCTTCCCTCTCCACACAGCAGGGAAACCTTGGGGGCCCCTCCCAGCTCTCCTGTAAGGGCCCCTCCCAGCTCTCCCGTGAGTGCAATAGCCAGACCAAAGGGAATCAGGAGTGGCACGGGACTCACAGCGCAGAACTCCTGGCTGCCGCTCCCACCAGTGCTGACAACTGAGGTCTCTTGCACCAGCAACCAGGGGCGTGGCTGCCAGAGGGCAAGCAAATTCGCTGGGGGTTCTCAGCCCCAAGCTCTACAGACTTGGGGTCTGAGGGAGTGGCGAACAGGGAGAGTGTGCCCAGGCATTCATGAAAACGGGGCTCCCAGGAGCAGCGGACCTGGCGTGTGGCCAGTATTGTGGTGAGCATCACCGGTGAGTGGGGCCTGGCTTGAGGAAAAGTGGGGAAGTGACTAGACACAGGAGAAGGCCCTAGGCACTCAGGATTGGAGACCCGCCCAGTCTGGGAGGAGGAGCTGCTGCACAGTGATTGGTTCCCGCCTATTGAGAGGAGAGGCTTGGCCCAGTGGGCACAGCTCCACCTACTGGAAGAGAAGTTGATCAAACTCTAAGACTGCATTTATTAATTTTTTTTTTAAATTTGGGTTTTTTTCATTTTCACTTTTTTTGTTGTTTTTTAACGTTTTTTTAATTAAAAATATTTTTTTAATTTTTTTATTTTATTATTATTATTTTTTTAAAATTTTAATTTTCATTTTATTATTATTATTTTTTTTAAATTTTTTTCTTTTTTTTATTTTCTATTTTTTTCTTTTGTCTTTTCATTTCTTTTCAATTTTCTTATTCCCCCTTCCTTGAATTCTACCTGCTTACTCTCATTCTCTTTAGTGACTTCTTCCCTTCCCTTCTAATATCTTTCCTCCCAAGCATCAAATAAATTTATAAGAATAAACAGTAACTCAGCAGTCAAACAGAACAAGAAATAACATGAGCAGCATGAAAAAGCAAGGAAGAAAAGGAGTACAAACAATGCAGGACAGCCTAAATAGTCAGGAGGACCTAGAGGCATCAGAAAAATGGTCATATAAAGAACTCAAGGAATACCTTAGACAGATGGAATGGAACCTTAAAGAGGATATGAGACAGCAAATTCAAACAGTGAAAGAACATATTGAAAATGAATTACATAAACAGATAAAAGAAGAAGTTAAGCATCTTTATCAGAAGATAGATATTATAAAAAAAATCAAACAATAATTCTAGAAATGAAGGAAACGATAAACCAAATTAAAATCTCAAATGAGAGTATCACTAACAGAGTGGAGCAAGTAGAAGCCAGAACGTCAGATAATGAAGACAAAATATATCATCTTGAAAATAGTCTAGCCAACTCAGAAAGGCTGGTAAAAAATCATGAGAAAAGCATCCAAGAGATATGGGATAACATAAAAAAACCAAACTTACAACTCATCGGGATAGAGGAAGATATAGAGATTCAAACCAAGGGAATGAGTAACCTGCTGAATGAAATAATTACAGAAAACTTTCCAGAAATAAAAAAGGAAACGGATATACAAATTGTAGATGCATACAGGACACCGAGCACACAAAATCACAGTAGACCAACACCAAGACACATTGTTATGAAGATAGCCAATATACAGAACAAAGAGAAAATATTAAAAGCTACAAGAGAAAAGAGGCAGATTACATTCAGGGGTAAACCAATAAGGTTAACAATGGATTTTTCATCACAGACACTGAAAGTGAGAAGATCCTGGAACAACGTATTTCAAACACTGAAAGACAATGGATGCCAACCAAGAATTCTGTATCCAGCAAAATTAAGCTTCAGGTATGACAATGAAATAAAAATCTTTCATGATAAACAAAAGCAAAAGGAATTTGCAGCCAGAAAACCAGCATTGTAAAGCGTCTTGAGCAAAACACTACATGAGGAAGAAATGAAAAACAATAACCAAAACCATCAGTGGGAAGTGCCTGGGTAAAGACAGAGGGCAGGGGGAAAGCTAATCATGGAGAAACAAACTAAATTAAAAAAAAAAAAAGATAAATAATCAAACATGGCTGGAAGTACAAACCATATATCAATAGTAACTCTAAACGTTAAAGCCTTAAACTCTCCAATAAAGCGACATAGGCTGGTAACATGGATTAAAAAAAACAAATCCAACATTATGCTGCCTATAGGAGACACATCTGATTGGAAAAGACATACACAGGCTGAAGGTGAAAGGTTGGGAAAGAATATACCATGCACACGGTCCTCGTAAGCAAGCAGGTGTGGCCATCTTCATATCGAATAAAATTGACTTCAAGACTAAGTTAATCAAAAGGGATAAAGAGGGACATTATATACTGTTAAAAGGAACCATTCACCAACAAGACATAACAATTATCAATATTTATGCACCAAATAATGGTGCTATGACGTTCATAAAACAAATTCTCCTCAAGTTCAAGATTCAAATAGACCACAACACAATAATTATGGGTGACTTCAACAAACCTCTCTCACCATTGGACAGATCCTCCAAACAAAAGTTGAATAAAGAAACTATAGAACTCAATATCACAATCAGTAACCTAGACTTAACTGACATATATAGAATATATCAACCATCATCAAGTGGATATACTTTTTTCTCAGCAGCACAAGGATCCTTCTCAAAAATAGGCCATATATTATGCCATAGGGCAAACCTCAGTAAATATAAAGGGGTGGAGATAATACCATGCATTTTATCTGATCATAATGGAATGAAACTGGAAATCAATGATAGAAGAAGGAAGGAAAAATCCTACATCACATGGAAAATGAACAATATGTTACAGAATGATCAAGGGGTCACAGAAGACATAAAGGAGGAAATCAAAAAATTCTTAGAGATAAATGAAAATACAGACACAACATATCGGAATCTATGGGACACAATGAAAGCAGTTTTAAGAGGGAAATTCATCACCTGGAGGTCATTCCTCAAAAAAAAGGAAAAACCAACAAATAAATGAGCTCACACTTCATCTCAAAGCCCTAGAAAAAGAAGAGCAAAACAACAGCAAATGTAGCAGAAGGCAAGAAATAATTAAAATCAGAGCAGAAATCAACAAAATTGAAACAAAAGAGCCTATTGAAAAAATTAACAAAACTAAAAGTTGGTTCTTTGAAAAAATAAACAAGATCGACAGACCCTTAGCCATACTAATGAAGAGAAGACGAGAGAGAACTCAAATTATTAACATAGTGGATGAAAAAGGCAATATCACAACAGATGCTACAGAAATACAGAAGACAATTAGAAATTATTTTGAAAACCTATATTCCAATAAAATAGAAGATAGTGAAGACATCGATAAATTTCTTAAGTCATATGATCTGCTCAGACTGCGTCAGGAGGATACACACAATTTGAACAGACCAATATCAATGGATGAAATAGAAGAAGCAATCAAAAGACTACCAACCAAGAAAAGTCCAGGACCGGATGGGTATACAGCGGAGTTTTACAAAACCTTTAAAGAAGAATTAATACCAATACTTTTCAAGTTATTTCAGAAAATAGAAAAAGAGGGAGCTCTTCCAAATTCATTCTATGAGGCCAACATCACCCTGATTCCAAAACCAGACAAAGACACCTTAAAGAAAGAAAACTACAGACCAATATCTCTAATGAACATAGATGCAAAAATCCTCAATAAAATTCTGGTGAATCAGATACAAAGGCACATCAAAAAAATTGTGCACCATGATCAAGTAGGATTCATCCCTGGGATGCAAGGCTGGTTCAATATATGGAAATCAATAAATGTTATTCACCACAACAATAGACTTAAAGATAAGAACCATATGATCATCTCGATAGATGCAGACAAAGTACAGCATCCCTTTATGTTCAAAACATTAGAAAAACTAGGAATAACAGAAACTTACCTCAACATTGTAAAAGCTATCTATGCTAAGCCTCAGGCTAGCATCATTCTGAATGGAAAAAAATTGAAGGCATTCCCTCTAAAATCTGGAACAAGACAGGGATGCCCTCTCTCACTACTTCTGTTCAACATAGTTCTCGAAACACTGGCCAGAGCAATTAGACAGACAAAAGAAATTAAAGGCATAAAAATAGGAAAAGAAGAACTTAAATTATCACTATTTGCAGATGACATGATTCTATACCTAGCAGACCCAAAAGGGTCTACAAAGAAACTATTAGAGCTAATAAACGAATTCAGCAAAGTGGCAGGATATAAAATCAACACGCATAAATCAAAGGCATTCCTGTATATCAGCGACAAAACTTCTGAAACGGAAATGAGGAAAAACACTCCATTCACAATATCCTCAAAAAAAATAAATAAACAAAATACTTGGGAATATACCTAACAAAAGAGGTGAAAGATTTATACAATGAAAACTACAGAACCCAAAAAAGAGAAGTAGAAGAAGATCTTAGAAGATGGAAAAATATACCCTGTTCATGGATAGGCAGAACTAATATCATCAAAATGGTGATATTACCAAACGTTCTCTATAGGTTTAATGCAATGCCAATCAAAATCCCAACAGCATTTCTTGTAGAAATTGATAAAGCAATCATGAAATTCATATGGAAAAATAAAAGACCCAGAATAGCAAAAGCAATTCTAAGCAAGAAGTGTGAATCAGGCGGTATAACGATACCAGATTTCAAACTATATTACAGAGCAATAGTAACAAAAACAGCATGGTACTGGTACCAAAACAGGCGGGTGGACCAATGGTACAGAATAGAGGACACAGAGACTAATCCACAAAGTTACAACTATCTTATATTTGATAAAGGGGCTAAAAGCATGCAATGGAGGAAGGATAGCATCTTCATCAAATGGTGTTGGGAAAACTGGAAATCCATATGCAACAAAATGAAACTGAATCCCCTCCTCTCGCCATGCACAAAAGTTAACTCAAAGTGGATCAAGGAGCTTGATATCAAATCAGAGACTCTGCATCTGATAGAAGAAAAAGTTGGCTCCGATCTACATATGGTGGGGTCGGGCTCCAAATTCCTTAATAGGACACCCATAGCACAAGAGTTAATAACTAGAATCAACAAATGGGACTTACTTAAACTGAAAAGTTTTTTCTCAGCGAGAGAAACAAGAAGAGAGGTAAATAGGGAGCCTATATCCTGGGAACAAATCTTTACTCCCCACACTTCAGATAGAGCCCTAATATCCAGAGTATACAAAGAACTCAAAAAATTAGACAAAAAGATAACAAATAACCCAATCAACAAATGGGCCAAGGACCTGAACAGACATTTCTCAGAGGAGGACATACAATCAATCAACAAGTACATGAAAAAATGCTCACCATCTCTAGCAGTCAGAGAAATGCAAATCAAAACCACCCTAAGATACCATCTCACTCCAGTAAGAATGGCAGCCATTATGAAGTCAAACAACAACAAGTGCTGGCGAGGATGTGGGGAATAGGGTACTCTTGTACATTGCTGGTGGGAATACAAATTGGTGCAGCCAATTTGGAAAGCAGTATGGATATTCCTGGGAAAACTGGGAATGGAACCACCATTTGACCCAGCTATTGCCCTTCTCGGACTATTCCCTGAATAGTGGATACTGCCACATTGATGTTCATACCAGCACAATTCACAATAGTTAGACTGTGGAACCAACCCAGATGCCCTTCAATAGATGAATGGATAAAAAAAAAAAAAATGTGGCATTTATACACCATGGAGTATTATACAGCACTAAAAATGACAAAATCATGGAATTTGCAGGGAAATGGATGGCACTAGAGTAGATTATGCTTAGTGAATGTAGCCAATTCCTAAAAAACAAATACCAAATGTCTTCTTTGATATAATGAGAGCAACTAAGAACAGAGCAGGGGGGAAGAGCAGGAAGAAAAGATTAACATTAAACAGAGACATGAGGTGGGAGGAAAAGGGAGAGAAAAGGGAAATTGCATGGAAATGGAGGGAGACCCTCATTGTTATACAAAATTACATATATGAGGTTGTGAGGGGAATGGGAAAACAAACAAGGAGAGAAATGAATTACAGTAGATGGGGTAGAGGGAGAAGATGGGAGGGGAGGGGAGGGGGGATAGTAGAGGATAGGAAATGTAGCAGAATACAACAGTTACTAATAGGGCATTATGTAAAAATGTGGATGTGTAACCGATGTGATTCTGTAATCTGTATTTGGGGTAAAAATGGGAGTTCATAACCCACTTGAATCTAATGTATGAAATATGATATGTCAAGAGCTTTGTAATGTTTTGAACAACCAATAAAAAAATTAAAAAAAAATAATGGATATATTCTTGGAGCTGTTGAAAAGTCTAAGAAGAATAAAATAAAACTTCTCTTTAAATTCAAAGTTACATTCCAAAGACTAACTGCCTCTGAGACTTTGTTGGGAAACGAATTAGAAATATAAATCCAAAAGAAAATATATCACTGTTCATAATTGGTTACTCTATTTTTCTACAGACAGTGTTGAAAGTCAATGTTAAGGAAGAGGAAATCTTGCAATGGTTTGCAATAGTAATGTAGACGGTGGTATTGTTGCAGATGAAGAGAAGTCTACAAATACTATATTTAAAATATTTTACAAAACTGAAAGTCTGTAGAAAGCTGGCATGCCACACAGATAAACCAACTCTTCAAAATTGTGAGAATAAATTCCTACATACTTTTTAATATTCTAATTTGTTATATGTCTGCAGAATGTATTACAATTCATATTACATATACAGAGCACAATTTTTTATAGTCTGGTTGTAAAATAAAGTATATTCACACCATTTATGTCTTCATACATGTACTTAGGGTAATTTTGTCCATCTCATTTCACCATTTTTTTTTATCTTACATACATTTTGAGGAATAGTCTTCTGGGTCAATATGATGGGGTAGAAAAATGTGACATTTTTTCTGTATAATTAAAATATTTTCTATATAATACTGCAGTACATAAAAATTACTTATGTGAAAAGAAAAATTATAAATTGGATGAGTGCAATTGATATTTTCTGACAAAATATTGGCTGCATGACATTTATGTTGTTCTCTTCAGAGGGCCCTGTCGGAAACAGTTGTGCTGGTTTGCTGACAGGATTAGGCATGCTCTGTCCCAGGTAGTTGAAACTATAGTCTATCTAAAAAGATGTATCCTTCATTTTGAGTGAGACATGCCCTACATATTAGGTGTCAAAATAAGGATTGTTAAGAAATCTATTTTGTCTTTTAAGTTCTAGAATTTGACTTTACCCTCTCTTATTAGTAAAATCGATTTGGAGCGATTATCCAAATACTCTAGAAAAATGAAAATGTTCATTAACTGAGAATCATTCAGATTTGACATTTGAGAAATTTCAACAGGATGCAATATGAGGGAATGTGTACTTGCAGCAGTGGCCATTTCC
The DNA here is from genome assembly GCF_048772815.1 of Callospermophilus lateralis. Lineage (NCBI taxonomy): Eukaryota > Metazoa > Chordata > Mammalia > Rodentia > Sciuridae > Callospermophilus > Callospermophilus lateralis. The sequence goes on along the minus strand of NC_135319.1, from coordinate 31,398,637 downwards.
TTTGATTTCTTTATGCTACTCATTTTCTGTGAAATAACCACAATTCCCAAGGTATGCCATGAGTGTTGATAAGTTGCAAAGGCAGATGTGCTGATCTGCAGGGACTGATTTGTGAACAAGCTGTTTTGCACACAGGCAACTTCAGGCCACATGGAACAAGACAAAGCGTAGCTGCATGAATTAATTTATCTTTGTCCTACATAGTAGAAAAACAAATATGTCATTTGAAAATAAGTTTTGGTCTGAAATAAAAAATTATGTAAGACTGTATTAATTATTAACATGACAAAATAATTATAATTATATCAGCAATAGTACAGTATTACTAATGAAATGTAAATTATTTATAGACCATTATAAATCAGTTCCTTGAACAACTCTGGCAATAGAGCCGACTAATAGTGAGAATACTAACACCTGATGCATACTAAATTCATATTGTATGCTAGACTCTATGCTGAGTGTTTTATTTGGTTTATCTATAGTCATCATGAATGATATGTAAAGGTCTTAAAAACTCAGGCCATTTACTTATGATCATTATTCAGTTGGGGTTATTCTGAGACATAGGCTAACTATTCTGCATTGTCTACTTCTTGTCACATGCTTTCTGCTTTGGTTTTTATAAGCAAAGGGATGGGTACAGAAGTATAAAGCATTGGTGATATATAGTAACCCTCCTTATTTGTGATTTCATTTTCCAAGTTTCCAATTACCATGGTCAATTGCAATAGGTATAATATAAAATATTTTGAGAGAAAGGAAATAGTCACATGACTTTTATTATTAGAGTATATTGTTACAAATCATTTCATTTTATTACTTGTTATTGTATGTTAGAGTGTCTCATTTATAATTTACACTTTATTCTAGGTATGTATGTATAGAAAAAAATCCCCCCTAGAGTATCACCTCTGCCGATATACAATCAACAAACATATGAAAAAATGTTCAACATCTCTAGCAATTAGAGAAATGAAAATCAAAACTACTCTAAGATTTCATCTCATTCCAGTCAGAATGGCAGTTATCAAGAATAGAAACAACAATAAGTGTTGGTGAGGATGTGGAGAAAAAAGCACACTCATACATTGCTGCTGGGACTGCAAATTGGTGCAGCAAGTCTGGAAAGCAGTATGGAGATTCCTTGGAAATCTTGGAATGGAACCACTATTTGACCCACTCCTGGGTTTATACCCAAAGGATTTAAAATCAGCATACTATAGGGACACAGCCATATCAATGTTTATAGCAGCACAACTCACGATAGCTAAATTTTGAAACCAATCCAGATGTCCTTCTGTAGATTAATGTATAGGGAAACTTTGGTATATATACACAATGGAACGTTATTCAGCATTAAAGAGAATAAAATCATGACATTTGCAGGTAAATGGATGGAGTTGGAGAGTATAATGCTAAATAATGTAACCAATCCCCAAATACTGAAGGCCAAATGTTTTCTTTGATATGAGGATGCTGACTCATAATGGTGATGCAGGGGGAGCATGGGAGGAATGAAGGAACTTTAAATAGGGCAAAGGGGAGGGATGGGAAGGAAGGGGACAAGTGGCGAGGAATGATGGTGAAATGAATTAGACAGCATTGCCCTAAGAACATGTATGAAGACACAAATGGTTTGAAATACTTTGTGTACAATCAGTGACTTGAAAAATTGTGCTCTATATGTGTAATACGAAATGAATTGCATTCTGCCATCATGTATTACAAATTAGAATAAATAAATAATAATAATAAAAAAGAATATAGCCTCTGAAAGTACACATCCCATCATATTGTATCCTGTTGAATTTTTTTTTTTAATTTCAGTAGTTTCAGGCATTCATTGGGTATCTTGGAGGATTTTCCATCAGGTTAGGAGGGACTAGAGCATTCACCCAAAGTGGGTTATATTTGTAAGTGTGAGCAGGATCAGATATGCCTTACCCAGGGAAGATGGTATTTGAATAGTGACTCAAAGCAATCCTTTATCTTTTTACCATGGATTCTCCCCAAAGTCACTGTGATCAGCAAAAGCCTGGGTTGGAAATAGAATCAATAATTTAATTTTTCAATGAGAACCTGCTGTTATGGTTTAGATATTAGGTGACTCCCAAAATTTCACATATGAGATAGTGCAAAAAAGCTTAGAGATGAAGGATTGGGTTATGAGAGCCCTAACCCAATCAGTGCATTAATCCACTGCCAGGGATTAACTAGCTGGTAAGTATAGGCCTGTACGGTGTGGCAATGATGATGTGTGCATCATTGGGTTTATGCTTTGGAGTATATAGTTTGTCCCTAGTGAAAGAGGTGATCTCTCTCTCTCTTTCTCTCTCTCTCTCTCTTTCTCTCTCTCTCTCTCTCTCTCTCTCTCTCTCTCTCCTCCTTGGTGCCATGTCCTGAGCTGCTTTCCTCCACCACACTTTATTGCCATGATGTTCTTCAACACCTTGGTCCCATAGCAATAGAATCTGCCATCTATGAACTGAGACTGATGAACCTATGCACCCTAAATTAAACTTTTTCTACTCCAAAATTGTTTTTATGAGATCTTTTAGTCACAGAAGTGAAAAATCTGACTAAAACAACTGCATATCCAGCCAAGAGGTCAAGCATATACAAAGCAGTACGGCAGCTCCTGGGAGGGATCCAGGGAATAAAGGTGTTTAATCTCTAGTAATTTCCTTTCCATGCTGGTCACACCTGAAACCAAAGTTAAGCATTACTATTGGTGTGGGTTCTGGTACTCTCACACTGGGTTCCCCTGTGGCATATCTGCAATTAAAATAGTGTCATTCTCCATAGATTTCAGCTGTATATACCCCGATGTTGCTGAAGATTCTGACCGTGTCTAAGGATTTTTTTGCCAGCCTACACTGATGCTTTTTCTATCTCAATTCTTTACCACTGCCATGATGCTTCTAAGCCCTCAGTTAATAATGTTCATATATTGGTTTTACTTCTTAAAAAGAAAAAAAATTCTGCAAGTTGAGGAACAATGTTAGGGACATTGTCTTCATTTATTTATCTTGGCAACAGTCCCCATATACTCCCAAGCATACCACTAAGTAAGATGGAGACTTGTTGAATGGTGCAGTTTTATAAATTGTGCTCATTTCAATGTTTATTTTAAAAATTGATTCCTATATAGTTCCCTTTCCAACCGCCAGGTGATTTAGGCATAAGTCCCGTATGACTTCCTAAAATCTCATTCAACACAAAGATTGCAGTATCATGAGTAGAGATATGTTGTATTAAGAAATGCCTTTAAAATTGAGTCAATTTAAAAGGTATATTCCTTTTTTGCTATTTTCTCTTTCTAAATAGACTTTTAGTGTATGTTTGTGTATTGGGATGACCCTGTTCCATGCAATTTTTCCCACCCATACAGACTACTGTATTCTCTTTATAAACTGTCAATCATTAGGAAGAGGCAGTGCATATTAAATTAAGAAAATTATAGAGATTATGTACACAAGGAAGATAATTTGCCCTCTTTAAAGTAGGCAGTGTAATAAATTTCATTTTATCATGATTCGCTAGGTTCCATTTACATTAAGCATTTGCCAACTCTACTTCTCTCAATATAATTGAGTGCTTGACTTTTCAAATCTGCTGACTTGGAAACTCCATGGTCACTCACGATTACTCATGGCTCAATAGTGGTCTAGTGGATAAACAGCTTCAGATTTGTTTTATGGGTTGATAAAGAAGCTCTATTTATTCCTTCCTGGGCATCCCCTTTCCTCACCATTATTCATTAATTTATTGAGAGTTTCTTTTTTGTTGTTATTTTTTTTCTTTAATTTTTATTGTTGGTTGTTCAAAACATTGCATAGTTCTTAACATATCATATTTCACACTTTGATTCAAGTGGGTTATGAACTCCCATTTTTACCCCGTATACAGATTGCAGCATCACATCGGTTGCACATCCACTGTTTTACATATTGCCATACTAGTGTCTGTTGTATTCTGCTGCCTTTCCTATCCTCTACTATCCCCCATCCCCTCCCCTCCCCTCCCCTCTTCTCTCTCTACCCCATCTACTGTAATTCATTTGTCCCCCTTGTTTTTTTTCCCCATTCCCCTCAATTTCTCTTGTATGTAATTTTGTATAACCATGAGGGTCTCCTTCCATTTCCATGCAATTTCCCTTCTCTCTCCTTTTCCCTCCCACCTCTCATCCCTATTTAATCTCTTCTCATGCTCTTCCTCCCAACTCTGTTCTTAGTCACTCTCCTTATATCAAATAAAACATTTGGCATTTGCTTTTTAGGGATTGGCTAGCTTCACTTATCATAATCTGCTCTAATGCCATCTATTTCCCTGCAAATTCTATGATTTTGTCATTTTTTAATGCAGAGTAATACTCCATTGCGTATAAATGCCACCTTTTTTTTTATCCATTCTTCTATTGAAGGGCATCTAGGTTGGTTCCACAGTCTTGCTATTGTGAATTGTGCTGCTATGAACATCGATGTAGCAGTGTCCCTGTAGCATGCTCTTTTTAGGTCTTTAGGGAATAGACCGAGAAAGGGAATAGCTGGGTCAAATGGTGGTTCCATTCCCAGCTTTCCAAGAAATCTCCATACTGCTTTCCAAATTGGGGTACCAACAGCAATGTACAAGTGCACCCTTTTCCCCACATCCTCGCCAGCACTTGTTGTTGTTTGACTTCATAATGGCTGCCAATCTTACTGGAGTGAGATGGAATCTTAGGGTAGTTTTGATTTGCATTTCTCTGACTGCTAGAGATGGTGAGCATTTTTTCATGTACTTGTTGATTGATTGTATGTCCTCCTCTGAGAAGTGTCTGTTCATGTCCTTGGCCCATTTGTTGATTGGGTTATTTGTTTTCTTATTGTTTAATTTTTTGAGTTCTTTGTATACTCTGGATATTAGGGCTCTATCTGAAGTGTGAGGAGTAAAGATTTGTTCCCAGGATGTAGGCTCCCTATTTACCTCTCTTATTGTTTCTTTTGCTGAGAAAAAACGTTTCAGTTTGAGTAAGTCCCATTTGTTGATTCTAGTTATTAACTCTTGTGGTATGGGTGTCCTATTGAGGAATTTGGAGCCCGACACCACAGTATGTAGATCGTAGCCAACTTTTTCTTCTATCAAACGCCGTGTCTCTGATTTGATATCAAGCTCCTTGATCCATTTTGAGTTAACTTCTGTGCATGGTGAGAGAACGGGATTCAGTTTCATTTTGTTGCATATGGATTTCCAGTTTTCCCAGCACCATTTGTTGAAGATGCTATCCTTCCTCCATTGCATGCTTTTAGCCCCTTTATCAAATATAAGATAGTTGTAGTTTTGTGGATTGGTTTCTGTGTCCTCTATTCTGTACCATTGGTCCACCCACCTGTTTTGGTACCAGTACCATGCTGTTTTTGTTACTATTGCTCTGTAGTATAGTTTGAGGTCTGGTATTGCTATACCACCTGATTCACACTTCCTGCTTAGAGTTGTTTTTGCTATTCTGGGTCTTTTATTTTTCCACATGAATTTCATTATTGCTTTATCTATTTCTACAAGAAATGCCATTGGGATTTTGATTGGCATTGCATTAAACCTATAGAGAACTTTTGGAAATATCGCCATTTTGATGATGTTAGTTCTGCCTATCCATGAACAGGGCATATTTTTCCATCTTCTAAGATCTTCTTCTATTTCTCTCTTTAGGGTTTTGTAGTTTTCATTGTATAAGTCTTTCACCTGTTTTGTTAGGTTGATTTCCAAGTATTTTATTTTTTTTGAGGATATTGTGAATGGAGTGGTTGTCCTCATTTCCATTTCAGAGGATTTGTCGCTGACATACAGGAATGCCTTTGATTTATGAGTGTTGATTTTATATTCTGCCACTTTGCTGAATTCATTTATTAGCTCTAATAGTTTCTTTGTAGACCCTTTTGGGTCTGCTACGTATAGAATCATGTCTTCTGCAAATAGTGATAATTTAAGTTCTTCTTTTCCTATTTTTATGCCTTTAATTTCTTTTGTCTGTCTAATTGCTCTGGCCAGTGATTCGAGAACTATGTTGAACAGAAGTGGTGAGAGAGGGCATCCCTGTCTTGTTCCAGATTTTAGAGGGAATGCCTTCAGTTTTTCTCCATTCAGAATGATGCTAGCCTGAGGCTTAGCATAGATTGCTTTTACAATATTGAGGTATGTTCCTGTTATCCCTAGTTTTTCTAGAGTTTTGAACAAAAAGGGATGCTGTACTTTGTCGAATGCTTTTTCTGCGTCTATCGAGATGATCAAATGGTTCTTATCTTTAAGTCTATTGATGTGGTGAATAACATTTATTGATTTCTGTATATTGAACCAGCCTTGCATCCCAGGGATGAATCCTACTTGATCATGGTGCACACATTTTTTGATATGTTTTTGTATCTGATTCGCCAGAATTTTATTGAGGATTTTTGCATCTATGTTCATTAGAGATATTGGTCTGTAGTTTTCTTTCTTTGAAGTATCTTTGTCTGGTTTAGGAATAAGGGTGATGTTGGCCTTGTAGAATGAATTTGGAAGTTCTCCCTCTTTTTCTATTTCCTGAAATAGCTTGAAAAGTATTGGTATTAGTTCCTCTTTAAAGGTTTTGTAAAACTCTGCTGTATACCCATCTGGTCCTGGGCTTTTCTTAGTTGGTAGTCTTTTGATGGTTTCTTCTATTTCATCAATTGATATTGGTCTGTTTAGATTGTCTATATCCTCCTGACTCAGTCTTGGCAGATCATATGACTTAAGAAATTTATCGATGCCTTCACTATCTTCTATTTTATTAGAGTACAAGGTTTCAAAATAATTTCTGATTTTCTTCTGTATTTCTGAAGTGTCTGTTGTGATATTGCCTTTTTCATACTGTATGCTAGTAATTTGAGTTCTCTCTCTTCTTCTCTTCGTTAACATGGCTAAGGGTCTGTCAATCTTATTTATTTTTTCAAGGAAACAACTTTTAGTTTTGTCAATTTTTTCAATTGTTTCTTTTGTTTCGATTTCATTAATTTCAGCTCTGGTTTTAATTATTTCTTGCCTTCTACTTCTTTTGCTGTTGTTTTGCTCTTCTTTTTCTAGGATTTTGAGATGAAGTATGAGGTCATTTATTTGTTGGTTTTTTCTTTTTTTAAGGAATGAACTCCAAGCAATGAATTTTCCTCTTAGAACTGCTTTCAATGTGTCCCATAGATTCCGATATGTTGTGTCTGTGTTTTCATTTATCTCTAAGAATTTTTTAATTTCCTCTTTGATGTCTTCTATAACCCATTGATCATTCAGTAACCTATTGTTCATTCTCCAAGTGATGCATAATTTTTCCTTCCTTCTTTTATCATTGATTTTCAGTTTCATTCCATTATGATCAGATAAGATGCATGGTATTATCTCTACTCCTTTATACTGTCTAAGAGTTGCCCTGTGACATATTATATTATTTTTAAGAAGAATCCATGTGTTTCTGAGAAAAAAGTGAAACTGCTTGATGTTGGGTGATATATTCTATATATGTCAATTAAGTCTAGGTTATTGATTGTGTTTTTAAGTTCTATAGTTTCTTTATTCAACTTTTGTTTGGAAGATCTGTCCAGTGGTGAGAGAGGTGTATTGAAGTCTCCCATAATTATTGTATGGTGGTATATTAGACTCTTGAAATTGAGAAGAGTTTGTTTGATGAACATAGCTGCACCATTGTTTGGGGCATATATATTTATGATTGTTATGTCTTGTTGGTGTATAGTTCCCTTGAGCAGTATGTAGTGTTCCTCTTTATCCCTTTTGATTAACTTTGGCTTGAAATCTATTTTATTTGATATGAGTATGGACTCTCCTGCTTGTTTCTGAAGTCCATATGAGTGATGTGATTTTTCCCAACCTTTCACCTTCAGTCTATGTATGTCTTTTCCTATCAAATGCGTCTCCTGTAGGCAGCATATTGTTGGGTCTTTTTTTTTGATCCATTCTACTAGCCTGTGTCTCTTGATTGGTGAGTTTAAGCCATTAACATTTAGGGTTATTATTGAGATATGGATGGTTCTTCCAGCCATATTTGTTTATTTATGTTACTTAACATGGTTTGTTTTTCCTCTTTGATTATTTTTCCCCCTTTACTGTCCTACCTCCCACTGTTGGTTTTCATTGTTATTTTCCATTTCCTCTTCCTGTAATGTTTTGCAGAGGATGTTTTGAAGAGATGGGTTTTCTAGCTGCAAATTCTTTTAACTTTTGTTTATTCTGGAAGGTTTTAATTTCATTTTGCTGGATACACAATTCTTGGTTGGAACCTATATGTTATTCCAGGATCTTCTAGCTTTCAGAGTCTGTGTTGAAAGATCAGCTGTTATCTTGATTGGTTTACCCCTAAATGTAATCTGCTTCCCCTCTCTTGTGGCTTTTAAAATTCTCTCCTTATTCTGTATGTTGGGCATCTTCATTATAATGTGTCTAGGTGTGGATCTCTTATGATTTTGCACATTCAGTATCCTGTAGGCTTTTAGGATTTATTTCATTCTTCAAGTCTGGGAAGTTTTCTCATATTATTTCTTTGAACAGATTGCTCATTCCTTTGGTTTGGACCTCTATACCTTCCTGTATCCCAATGACTCTTAAGTTTGGTCTCTTTATGTTATCCCATATTTCTTGGATGTTCTGCTCATGGTTTCTTAACAGTCTTGCTGAGCTGTCTATGGTCTTTTCAAGTTGAAATACTTTGTCTTCATTGTCTGATTTTCTATCTTCTAAGTGTTCTACTCTGCTGGTAGTATTCTCAATTGAGTTTTTAGGTTGGTTTATTGCTTCCTGCATTTCTAGGTTTTCTGTTTGCTTGTTTTTTATAACCTCTATCTCCCTGTATAGTTGATCTTTTGCTTTTTGGATTTGTTTATGTAATTCATTGTCAAAGTGATCTTTTATTGTCTGATTTTGCTGTCTAATGTCTTCCTTGAGACTCCAGATCATCTGAAGCATGTATATCCTGAATTCTTTATCTGACATTCCATCTGCTGCAGATATTACCTATTCTAAAGTTGAGTTGACCTGCATTGCTTGTGGTCCTTTCTCTCCTTGTCTTTTCATACTGCTCGTGTTTCTTTCTGCTTGGTGAAACTGTTGTGTTATTGAATTTTCCCCCTATATATTTATATTGCTCTTGTATAGTTGCAAAGTCTCCCTCGCAGGCGCGGGCGGTGGCTCTGTCCCTTCTCCAATTGGGCAATGTGCCTATCACGCCGGTAGGCCACTGGGCCTGTTCTGCTGGTTGGTAGCAGGTCTGCCTACTTTGCAGGTGGAGGCGGTGGCTCTGCCCCTCCGCGGGCAGCTGGGCCTGTTCTGCTGGTCGGTCGCAGGTCTGCCTACCTTGCAGGCGTGGGCGGTGACTCTGCCTGTCCCCCAACCGGGGCGATGTGTCTATCACTCTGGTGGGCTGCTGGGCCTGTTCTGCTGGTGGTTCACAGGTCCGCCTACCTTGCAGTCGCAGGCGGCGGCTCTGCCCCTCTGTGGCCCACTGGGGCTGTTCTGTCAGTGGTTGCAGTTTTGCCTACCTTCTATTGAGAGTTTCTTATTAATCATTAGCTTTTCTGAAATGTGGGGATACGCTAATTAAATCCAGAAAGTTGCTGCCTTCATAGAATATAAATATGGCCAGACAATGAATAACAAATAAATTATGGTAAAAGTTTACACTTTCTTATACAGAATTCTGAAATAAAAATTTCTGTAAATCAAATGTTCTTTTCATAACTTATCTGCTGGCAAAAGTTGAAAAAATTATGAGAAGATAGTTTATAATCTTTATTCCTCACATTTTGAGTTTTCCCTGTTATAAATTTTATTTCACTGCAATTTCTATTATTTTCACAGCTTTCTGGTGTTTTAAAAATAAGATTTACCATTGTTTTTCATGAGTTTTTGGTTCATTAGTGGGAACTTTGACCTACTGTATCCTACTATATCTTACTTAGAAGTAAGCAAGCTTCTTTGTAAATATGTTAAAAATGTGAAAAAGTTAAATATTTCAAAACCAATCATAACAAGTATCTGTACATACATACTTTGAAATGTTTATTTTAGAACACTATCCAAGGACAGTGTTAATTCACATGTTTTGGGTTTTGTTTTTCTCATGAGAGCCTAGTATCAACATTCTAATAACAAAGTAAAGGGACAGTAGACTTTGCCTATTTTCTCCCTTGTTCCTGTGAAATTATTTCTCTTTATTCCTTAGCAAGAATCAACTTGTCATAGGTCTTCAGGGCAATATGATAAGTCCATATATTTTTTTCCTCTCTACTCATAATTGGAAACTATTACAGTGTGTTTTTAGCACTTTGCATTCATAAACTCTTTCAAAATTTATTCTGAAAATCGATTTATTCTACAATAAAATCTTGTTTTAACATTTAATTTGGAGTATTTATATATATATATATATATATATATAATATAATAATTTTTTATATTTTATGTTTGATGATCTAAGCTCTGAACTTTAAAAAAATATTTTTTAAAATCAGAATGATGAATAAATTTGCCTGAACATATTACTCTATTGTCAGTGCCATTATCTTAATTTTCTAATTCTTCCTCCCTCACTAGATTGTTTGAGTATCTAATGCATTAGTGGATATGAAAACTATTTAAAGTACTAACATCTATGCAATGTTAGTTATGGATCTATTATTAGTAGAATAAATGGATGACTTATCTAGGAATATTCTGGAAGAGAATTAAATAATAATGATTAAGAGGAACACTCACATCAATTCTAGGATAAAAAGGCATATTATAGACTCATATTTGCAAATATATGAAATTTAATAGTAGAAAAATACCAAACCTGATATCAGGAAATAGGTTATTAAATATGTAAGCTTACCAAAATTGGACATAAATTATAAAGTACCTTAATAAAATAGCACTTGCTTATAATTCTGTAATAAAATATCAGAAGACTACAAAGGAATTTTTCATTCACTATTCCTGGGGTCATTGGTTTAATGGCAAAACTTTAAAACATCAAAAAAGAAAACAACCAAAACCAAAAACAAACAAACAAACAAAAAACACAATCAATAAATGGGCTATGGAGCTGAACAGATACTTCTCAGAAGAAGATATACATTCGATCAACAAATATAAGAAAAAAAGTTCAACATCTCTCGTAATTAGAGAAATGCAAACCAAAACTGTTCTAAGATTTCATCTCACATCAGTCAGAATGGCAGTTATTAAGAATACAAACCACGATAGATATTGGCTAGAATGTGGACAAAAAGGCCCACTCATACATTGTTGGTGGCACTGCAAATTGGTGCAGCCAATCTGGAAAGCAGTATGGAGATTCCTTGGAAAACATGGAATAGAACCACCATTTGACCCAGCTATCCCACTCCTAGGTCTATACCCACAGGACTTAAAAACAGCATACTATAGTAACGTAGCCATATCAATGTTTATAGCAGCTCAATTCATAATAGCTAAACTGTGGAAGCAACCTAGATGCCCTTCAATAGATAAATGGATAAAGAAACTGTATTATATATACACAATGGAATATTATTCAGCATTAAAAGAGAAAAAAATTATGGCATTTGCAGGTAAATGGATGGAATTGGAGAATATCATGCTAAATGAAGTAAAACAATCCCTCAAAACCAAAAGCTGAATGTTCTCTCTGATAAGTGGATGTTGATCCATAACGGGAGGTGGGAGGCATGGGCAAAATGGAGGAATTTTGACAGGGCAAAGAGGCAGGAAAGATGGTGGAATGCGATGGACATCATTACCCTAGGTACCTGAAATACTGCATATTGGTTTCTGCGATGTTACATCGTGTAGAAATGTAAAGTTGTACTGCAATTGCATACAATGAATAAATGGATTCTGCTGTCATATATACCTAATTAAAATAAATAAATTAATTAAAAATAGTATATATAAAAAATAAAGGATTAACAATCATGTCTGAAAAATGTGTTATAAAATTTACTTTTATTGTCATATTAGACAATAAAATTTAAAAAGCAAATTTACTTTTAGTGTTTATTAGATAAGATTGATGTTAAATATTCAAAGGTGGTTTGAACTACTTGTTTTGAATTGTGTTAATAATAAAATGCCCCTTTTCTTGCCTGTAGCAAATCCAGAAATAAAAAGTACTGTAATACTCAGATTGTATATTTTTAACATTCATTGAAACAAGAATAACAAACTGACATGCCATAAGTGTGTAACTGCCTAGCTTGCATAAGTAAATTCCCAGTTTCCAGAAAACTGTTTACATTTTGAATAATTACATTTTGGTAATTCATATTACATAAATACTAACATAGCTTTTGTAATGACAGTGAGGTAGTCTAATGAAGTAGAAAGATGTTTAAATGAGAAAATGAGACACCAAATTCTGCTTCTTACTCTCCATCGATTATATTGATAAGTGTGTGTAAACTTCTTAACCCACACCAGATTCTTTCTTCTTCATTGGCCAAATGACAAATTTGGAGCAGAAAACTTTTTTTTAATACTTTTTTTTTAGTTGTTGATAGGTCTTTATTTTATTTATGTATTTATATGGGATGCTGAGACTTGAACCCAGTGCCTCACATATGCCAGGCAAGTGTGCTACTGCTGAGCCCCAGCCCCAGGCCCCCTGGAGTAGATAACTTTTAAGGCTCCTTGTTCAAAAATATTTTATTAGTTATGTAACCAGCTGAACAAATATTTTTTTCCTGTAAACCAAATTAAATTCTATTAAGTGCTTCATTTGCCTGATACTAAACAATGTAATTTGGATTTATGATTCCTTCTATCTCATTAACTATGAGTTGGGTGGCATTTAAACTGCTATAGTGTCAGTGGTTTGGGTCTACCTATGTTGGTATCTGCTGAAGTGTGCACAGTCTCCCACCTGGTTCATGGGCACTGCAGGCTCCTACAGTGATAGCCATTTAAGACATCTGGATGAAGTTATGTATAGTGCAGGTAACTTTTCCTGTAGCTCCTTTGTTATGGCCAAAGACATTTACAGGTGTGTTGGGGATGGCCTTTTTCACTTTCTCTTCTATCTACAAGTTAGAGAAAAAAAGAGATTAAAAAGTCTACTCTCCCATGCACTCAGTTTCTTGGAAACATCTATATGTTGTCTGGGCGGATCTCAGCTTGCACATGCCTCATTTTCATATCTTTTACCATAAAATTCTGGTGAAAGCTCCTTATGAATGGATTTCAGAAGTAAAGTCCTTTCCACTCAGATCATAAGTCCTATCTGAGTTGGATTACATCTTTCATCCAGAACATGGCTGGAAGGGTGGGCCTAATGCATGCTCTTCAGTTTGATTTTTTTGCTCCATCTCCAGATCCTCTTCCTCCTCCTTCATCTTTAAAGAACATAATCTAACTTCAGAAAAGAAAGGAAGGTGATGAGAATAACATGACATTCTGCAATATCTATCATCAGAACAGAATTGTTCTGTCATGGAACAAAAAAGGTCTGGGCATTTGTTACTCAGAACAGTCTTTGTTCTCTAAAGTACTGCCATGAACATCAAAATTCCACCTTAAAACTCAGTACTGAGAATTGACCCATGAATTCCTTTGTATATTTTTTTCAGTAAAGAGAGACTTTCAGAATCTATCATCATTAAACGTAGACAAGACTCATATGTATGGGACGTGAGGAAATTCTATACTTTAGACTTTGAACTTTGATAATCACAGGAGATCTGTGTGGTGAACTATGACCTTTCTGAAAAAGAGAAGCTATGGCAGGGGCCATTGATTATGACTTATTGAAGCTCTCACTTTGCATTAGAAGGTTTTGGAGTCAGATGCTCAAAAGAGTAAGACCGCTTGAGTTTTCTGAAAAATCTGGTAATCTGATTACTGGTAAGTTCCTGTTCAAATATTCACATTAATGAGAGAAATACTAATTCTAAAAATTCAGAGCAAAGTAAGTTAGATGAATTGAAATACTGAGACTAATATTTGTTTAGAAATTTGAGTCAATATAAAAATATAAATGGATTAAGTAAAATGTTTGAACACATCAGGTAAGAAGATGAAGAACAGAAAGAGAACGGTAAAAGAGAAACAGAGAACAATTAGAAGAATAGTTTTGCCTCTATTTCTTTCAATTTCCTGTGGATTAGAAAATACTCAGAAATGAGTGGATGTAAGTATCATAACTGTGCTCTGGACATGTTCTTTATAGCAAAAGGTAGTTACCTACTGAGGCTCAAATAGAAGGAATTATATGTTGAGTGTCTGAAAGGCGATCGATATTCCAATTTAATTTCTTTACATCATATATAAATACATTTTAGTGAAATAATCAGAGAGGCTTTGAATGCCAAATATGTCCCTAGATTATCAGAATATTCATATTTCTTCATGTGCAGAATCAGTGATAATGCTAATAACAATGAAAATATGGCTACAACAAGAATACCAAAATTAGTAGGTGTGCAGATTATAAACAATCAGGTGTCATAAAATTAGCTTCTTATGCAGTGGTTGGGAAGACAAGGAAGTCCACACTTAACTCCAATAGTTTAACTTTCTGTGTATTTTATTCTTACGTGGCTTGGATCCTAAGTTTTATGAACTGTAGAATAGGAAAGATTAATGCCTCATGTGGCTATTGTGAATACTTGAAAAAATATATAAATGTGTATAGTGCATAGTATTGTATAAGTTATTTAAAGCATAACAATTGCAAAACAGTGACTTCATATAAAAAGAGTTTATGAACCACAAGGCAAGGGATCAGTTGACCTTGGCATCTGTGATCTTTGATGAGAACAGCTAGCTTAGCCTATCCTTGACTGGGGATATTTGGTTATACTCCACATTTCTCATTTTTTTTCAGAAATATGTCGCCAAGATAGTGGCCATGGCAAAGACTCAAGGGAGCAGGCAGAAACCCATGAACCCTCATGAGACCTAGGCTTGGAAATGTCAATGGTCAGCTCTGCTATATACTGTTGGCAAGTTACATGGAATCCATGCTGCACCTAGATTTCTGAATAGAAAGTAGTATCATTTTGTGACTTGGGAAATACTTATGGAAAACCTGCTTTTGAGAAATAGTTTTATTAGAGTTTTGAGTTTCAGATGTAAGGTGCCCACAGGATCTACTGCAATGTCAGATCACATTGCTAGCTATACCATGGAGCTCAGAAAAGAGAGCTAAGTTGGTAATATTAATCTGGTATTCAGTTAGATCATGGTCATCATAAAATTTTTTTTCATGAATATGGGCACATAGTTATGGTTACCTTGGATACAGGTAGTGTGAAAAAAATATGATTTAGAATTGAGCCATGAAAATTCCAACATTTACAGCTGAGGTAGTAGATAATAAAATGACAAAAATGATTGATGAGTTAGCAAATAGCATTGGAAGGTATGGGGTCGTGGAAGCCTGCCAGAGGAAAAGAAAGGCAGGAGAAGACTGTCAAACAATAAATGAAAACAAAAACAAAAGCCAACAAACTCATCATCCCCGAAATCACAGTATTTGTAATAACAGAGGAAGCGGTGAGACTAGACCTTTGCTCTAAAGACTGAAGAGATTCGTAGCCCAGGGGACATGGACAGTTGTAATTCTTATCATGTTCCATAAAGGAAAAGAGACCCTCTTGAGTGTGCAAAAAGTATTCTGGGAAATTGTGCTGGTGAGGAGATTTTCACACATCCAAGGGTGTTCTTAGAGAATAGGAAAGAAAAAAATAAAAAGCTTGAGATTTTTTTTTCCTTGAATCACAAAGGTAAATGGGGCTGAGAATTCTTTCCAGCTTCTCTAGGTCTACTTAATAGAAGAATATCTAGTTTAAATTCAGACCAGAGGCCATTTTAGGAACAGCATCGCGATATATGTTTGGAATGCTTTTTAGGTAACATTTTTAAAGAATTTGCATTTGATATGTTATTATATTCATTATGGAGACATCCAATTAAAATAATTTAAATTTATTAGGCACCTTTTGATACTCCTGCTATTTGGGGCAAATTATTAATATTTGTTTTGGTGGATAAAATTTTTAATCAGGTAAAGAACTTTGGGAATAAGTTAGATTCATAAAATTTATATAAGAGAGAGGAGAAATTAACTGGGTCAGGGGCTGCAGAACACTTTTGAACATAGGGGTACCTTGAATCTGTGCGTGTGCACTGCGCATATATGTGAGTGAACTTCTGAGAAAAAGAAACACTGAAAAGGAATAGGCAGAACTCTCCTTGCAATCCATACAGAGATAGGAATAATCTGTTTCCACAAACCACAATGGAAAGGTTTTTTAATACATGGGATATCTAATCTAGTAGAGTCTTTGCAAAAAGTTTAGTGGTTCCTCAAAAGTTAAACATAGACTTATCATAGGGCCCAGTGTAGCTTCCTATTGCTTCTGTAATGAATTGCTACAGACTTAGTGGACTCATCAATACAATTTATTATCTTATTGTTCTGTTTATCAATCATAAAATGGATCTCACAAGGATAAGATCTGGGTGTTGGCAGATCTGCAATTCCTGCTAAAGCTCTGGAGATATTTTATTTCCTTGACTTTTCCAATTTCTGAAGGCTTGCCACACTCCTTGACTTACACCTCCTGCCCCATCTTCAAAGTTAGCCATGACAGTTATGTCCTTCTCACACTGAATTGTGTTGACCTTTTTTGCTCCTTCCTCTGGTACTCTAGTGACTATATTGAATCCACTTGGATAACTGTGGATCATTTCCCTATTTCTTTAAGTCAGCTGATTAGAATCCTTAATTTCATTTGCAACTTTATTTTCCCTTTTCCTTTTATTCTAACATATTTACAGCTTCTAGAGATTAAGATGTAAACATATTCGATGGATCTTCATTCTGCCAATCACAACTGTAATTCCATTTCTAGGTGCATACACAGAGTCATGAAAATATACATCTATATAAAAACTTGCACGCAAATGTGCCTAGTATCTTGATTCAAAACAGCCAGAGGGGGTTTGGGGTTGTGGCTCAGTGATAGAGCGCTCACCTAGCACATGCGAGATGCTGTGTTTGATCCTCAATACCACATAAAAAATAAATAAATAAAATAAAGATTGAAAAAAGAAAGAAAGAAAAACATCAAAAGAGTGGATATAACCCCAATTACCATTAACTGATGAATGGTAAACAACAAAAATGTAGCATCACAATGTAGTGTGTGGAGAAAAACTGATATCTAACATTTAATATTAGAAAATCACAGAACACTTCATGGAGAAGCTGAAACACAGATAAGACACATAGGTAGAAATAGAATTAGTGATATTTTTTTCTCTTAATGTACTTATACATTTCAATTGTAATGTGTCCTCACTCAAATTCCTACTTTAGCAAGTCCCTCAACAGTGATTTGGTGGTTTAGGGCATTGTTTAATTTCAGTAGACACTTGCCTTCCTCAACAGAAGGGTATATTATTATTCTCATCAATCAAATAAGGTGTGTTTTTTGCTGCAGGAATATATTGGAAGATAGAAGCCAGAACAGGTTCTGTGCATGAACCTTTCAGATTCTACTTCCCTTAGGATTAAAAAATAAAAATGGAAAATAGAACATTTACACTAAAGACAAAGCTCACAGAACCCTCTCTTCATCCAAACCTTTCTTTCATATTTTGAGCAGTTTGATTTTTTTTTTTTTTGCAGAAGCCTGTGGGCCTGGCACATGCAGCTAAATATTTGTACCTGCCCTTACTCTGTTCCTATTTCATCTCTTTTTAGACAAGCAGTAAGTCTACCCTCTTGTCCTTCAGGGATCAAGCACAGATTACTTTATCCACAACCTCTTATATTTTGGCTGTTTTGAATAGTATAGTCTCACTCAATTGTGTTCCTTTTGTAGCACTGATGATACTTCTGAAAATTTTCTATTAAAAAGATGAGAGAATAAGCTATTATTGTCTTTGGCACAATCTTGGAAAAAGCGAATGTGTGTTCTTTTCTCTTTATTTTTAAAGATGATGAAGACATAAGACAAAGGCCTGAGTCTGAATTTTATATATTAGGAGTGGGTAATGGCTCCATGTTGTTCTGTTCTTTCCTAAATGGTATTCCATCCAAATCCTTTACTATTTGGTAAAAACTTCAAAAAGCAGAGTTCATAAAAATGGAGTTGGAGTAGTAAAAAGAGACACGTCACATCCCAACAAGGTAAATGATAGAGATCTGAAGTAATTCATTGGCTCATTCTCTCTGAGGCAAGGAAACAGTTATTATTTCTGGCAGATTACCTAACCCTGCAGAAAATGTGCAGTGCATGTGCTTGAAATCCAAATGAGTGTTCCAAATATTCATCACTGAGATTGGTTGAAGAAAAGCCTCATCAGTATTCAGTGCCTCTGTCTTAAGATGAAAGAGGAGAAAAAACTCCTCGGGTGGAAAGAAAATAGAAGGAACTTTATCTGAGAGCGAAAGCTGCCATCATTTACACATTCCCAACTCTTATTGACTTCAATCAACTTCTGCCTCTCAGCGGGAAGAGCTTGGCTGCAGGATAGAAATTTGAACTTCACTAATAGTATTACAAGGGGATCAAGGCTTTCATAATAAGTTTAATAACTTGGATGCAGAAAGAATCATTGGACGTCAGACTCTTAAATGTTCTGTTGGCTTAGTGAATTAGATCTTTTATGGAAGGAGGAAAGTTTTAAAGTAAGTGAATTTGTTTGTACAGATGTGAAGTTACTGGAACTCAAAAGTAAATGTGAGACCATCCCATGATGTTATATAAATGGTCTCCACTCATGTGTTGAAAAACTAAGGTATTTGGATCCCAAACTATCAAATTTGAATAATTAATTTGATTATGAGAATTATAGAATTCTTAATTTGACTCCTTAGCATACTTATGTCTTTTCTCTTTCCTGTATTTCTCTCAATATCTGAAAAAAATTCACCAAGAAAAATAATAATTAAGATTTTTATGTGTTCACTATAGTGTCAAATACTAAGTTATTTGGTTTTACATGCATTGTCTTATTATTTCTTTATAAATGATGACTAAGGAGGCTATTAGACTGGGACAGCTCAAGTACCTTGGACTAAGCAAAAAGAAACCCAACTCAGTGTTAACCATCTTAGTCATTCAGAAACTTCCAGTTAATCACTAACTAGGGATTTTCCACTGGAATGACCTAAATAAAGCTAATCCTCCACTTTAGCAAGTCAGGTATTCTTTGGTCTTGCTTACCATCCATCTTTATAAATGCCTTTCCACCATAGCTGTTGGGTGAAGCCTGGAACCAATTCTAATTTGGAGCAGACTGATTCTTGAATTGCTCTGATGAAACTGTTTAAAATTTCAATGTACCTCAGTTTGTCTTTTAACAGTTTGTATTATAGTCACTGGACATAAGAAACTCAGGGCAAAAAAAGGTTCAGCAACTTCTCTAAGTCACACAGCTAGAATGATAGAGTATGGGAAATTGAACTCAGATTTACCATAGGATCCAGAAACTCTATTTCTGGGTATACATCCAAAGGAACTGGAATTGGTTCATCAAAGAGACATCTACACTTCCATATTCATTCAGCATTATTCACAATAGCCAAGGTATAGAAGCAGCTTACCAGTGGATTAATGGATAAAGTGTATATATTATATATGATGAAATACTATATAGCCTCAAAAAAGGAAATTTTATCAGTGACAATATGATCAACCAGACACAGACAAATGTAGAATATAAGAAAGTTAATTTCATAGAAACAGAGTAGAAGTGTGGTTTTCAGAGACTGGGGCAGGGAAGGGAGAGATGAAGAAGGAGAAGACATTCCTCTATCACACTCCATGGTGACTACAGTTAATAATGTGTTGTGTATTTCAGAATCACTAAAATAGATTCTTAACATTTTCGTTCCACACATGCACAAAGATAATTTGAAGTTATCAATATGTTAATTAGCTTGTATAAGTCTTTCTATACTATATAAGTAGGGCAAAACATCACATTGTACTTCATAATTTGACAGGCTGTAGTAACTTCTCAGTATTTGTAATCTGTTCTTCTTATTTTGACTTTTGTTTAGTTAGAACTCTGATAAGAAAGAAATCTTTTACTCATTCCTCTGCCTCTAGTTTTGCATTTTTCTACTTTATTCTCTCCATTGCTGCTAGTCGGATCTTCTTAATACTAAAAATCTTGGCATATATATATATATATATATATATATATATATATATATATATATATATATATATATATACACACACACACGCACACATACACACACACATACATACATATATATATGTATGTATGTATATATATTTTTTTTGGGGGGGGAGGTACTGGGGATTGAATTCAGTGGCACTCTACCACTGAGCCACATCCCCAGGCCTATTTTGCATTTTACTTAGAGACAGGGTCTTGCTGAGTTGCTTAGCTCCTTGATTTTGCTGAGGCTGGCTTTGAACTTGTGATCCTCCTGCCTCAGCCTCCTAAATCACTGGGATTATAGGCGTGTGCCACTATGCCCAGCTGACACATGTTTTTATTCAACTGAGTCTTTCAATAATTCTCACCTGACTCCGGAATGAGCACACACACCTTCTAGCAGGAAACAAAAGGCCTAGGTGTCCTACCTATTTCTACAGACATGTATCCTGCAACCCTCTTCCTCAGCACTTGAGCTTCACCATCACAATTTCTTACTTAAGAGACTTGTGATTGTGAAATATGATATATCAAGAACTATGTAATGATTTGAACAACCAACAATAAAAATTAATTAAAAAAAATTGCAGAGAAAAAAACCTTTTATTTTAGATTATCAAAAAAAAAAGCATATAGATTTGAAAGAAAAAATTAAAATGGCCTTATTTGCAAATAACATGATTATCCTTGTAGAAAATCTCAAGAAATCTTCAAAAAGACAATCAATAAGTAAATTCAGAAAGGTTATAGGAGACAAGATAAAAATAGAAAAATCAATTTCATTTGTTTATGTTAGTAATAAACATATGGATGCTGAAAAAAAAAAGAATTGTAATGCATTCTGCTGTCATGTATAAATAAAAAAAGATCCATTGCATGCCAATAAATACAATAATAATAATAATAATAATAATAATAATAATAATAAATTGTACATTTCAAACTCTCAAAAAAAAAAAGAGACTTGTGATTCTGTCATGCTCCTATTCTTCTGCATGTGGCTTTTCTCTTCTTTAGGTGTATTTCCATATTTGTTTGTTTTAAAACAGGCAAACCCTTGCTATCCTGTAACCTGAGATTTATGAGTAAACCTGACCTTCCGAGAATGGTTCTCTTTTTAATTATGTCCCTCTGTATTTATTACCACAGTGTTGTCTGCATCTTTTATAGGAATAGTGCATGTTTCTTTTATGTACTTAGTGTCATGTTGATTGCCTGTATCTCTCTCACTCTCCTTCACTAGTCGGCAAGTGTTTTATCTATCATTGTAGGGTAGGTATAATGATGAATGGTAACAGCTTCTAAAAGGCTCGCAGTTTAGGGGCCAATATATTTATAAACAAAAGTTGGAACACAGGAGCTATGTAAAACATGCTATGTCATCAAGGAGAGTGAAAAATGTTTTCAGTGGGAAGCTGAGTTAGGTCATACAGATGCTTTGAAGTTCGAATTGGTCTTAAGGATGAAATAGAATTAGGCAGGCAAGGAAAGGCATGCAAGGTGTGGGGAGGCAAGAAATTACCCAAAATGAAAAATCAAAATGTAAAAGTCAAAGCACCATAGTCCATATAGGCAATTTCCGTAATTCTGAATGGCCAGAGTATGGAGTATAGCATATGTTTGGAAGAGGAAGAGAAATTGACTCTGGAAAACAGGAAGGATTGAGAAGAGCCTCATTGTCCATATAGGAGGACAGTCTCCAAGCAGGAGAAAGAGCTGTAAGAATGAGCTTAAGATGAAGGTATTTTAAGTCTTGTGGCACTTCTTCTTTATCAAGCAGATCAAACTGAGGCTATTGCAGTAGTCTGAGAAGGTCATACGTGGCCCTAAATATAGCAGTAGAAATGGGGTTTATGAGAGTAGAATTAATTTGAAATATTTAGAAATTTGAAGAAACATGCCTATTGATACATTACATGTAGATGTTAAAAAAGACAAGGGATTCAGAAAAAAAGTCTTGCTTTTTTGTTTGATGACTTCAGTGGATGCAAATCTTTAAACAGTGAATTCAAAAGAAGTAGTTTGGGTTAATAGATTATTGATAATCTGCTTGAAATGTTAAATATATGTTGCCTAAGAAAATTTCATGTATGTATGTGCAATATAGTTGGTGTTAAGGGGCTAGAACTAGGAAGGTTGGGCTGAAGTTATTGATTGGAGTTCATCAGACGATGATAGATACTAAGTAAAGAATGGGTTAGCCCACTCAGCTCATGAGAAAAAAAATGCAGGTCAGGGAAAAATTGTAAGAAAGAATATTTAAGAGATGAGGGCAGAGAAAAGTTTACGAATGACTAGAAAACAGCCATCAAATAATTAAAAAGGATAGGATGTCAAAAGGAAGTCGAAGAATGAGCACATGCTTAAACAGGAGTTTGTACTCAACAGTGTGAAATCCCTCAGCATGAAAGTAAGATAAAATTTGAAAAGACTCAGTAGATTTGGTAACAAATACATCGTTGATCTTCTTCATGACTGTGGGACCATGAAAGCAAAATGAAAGTTGATTGCAATATTTGAGAAGAACCAATATTTGAGAAAACCTGAAAGCAGATCACTATTTTCCAGGGAATTTAATAAAATGGGAAGGAGAGAGGGGCCATAAACTAGAAGGAACCTCACAGTTGAAGGATATGATATTTTTCTCTTAGCCATGTTCATAGTCTAAGGGAGGTGGACTACAGGGGAAGGCATTTACTACGGATAGATAATGCACTGTCTTTCTCATTCAATCTGCACTCATTCTCTTATCAAATATTCCCCCTTTCTCCTTCCAGTCTTTCCTTTTCTTCTTTCTGCATTTATACACACCCTGGCTCTCACATTCTATCCTTGTCTACTAACACACCCATCTATCTGGATTTTTCTTATTCTCTTACCTGATATTTTAGGGATTTTTCAGAATCCCTGTGCCTATTTTGATGAAGTGGTTCTGCAGATGTGATACTGTTGGTAAGAATGAATTGGTGGTTGTGGATAATACTGGCATTTTACCCAGGCAACATGGGGATTCCATTAGAAATCATAAATGGTTGAATTCAATAGCATGACCTAAGGAAAAACCCCAGTCTAATGTATGTGAAGTGTGTATACATTTGTTTGTGTGCTATTATATGATACCATTTAACTAGCAGTTTTTAAGAGTAAAGGCACAAAGTAAAGTGCACACTACTTTCTGCCTCAATTGCACAGGTCTGGAAAGAACCAAAGTTTTATGACCCGAAGTAGAAATCTCAAGGTCTGAAATTGTGTAACAATTCAAGCTTACTGACTCGCTTTTCATTTTCCTGTTATCTTTTTGGGAAGCAAATGGCATCTTCAAGCTATGAATCACTTAAACCATCAGGGGGAAAATTGAAAGCTTCAAGTAGAAGCCCATTTTATGAATGTCTCAGAAAGTGATCAGAAAATAATGTTTTTAACATGGTCTTGTCTGTGAGACTGTGGGCTCCTGATGTAGATGGAAATCAAATAGACTGCTTTTTCTCTCTGGGTCATTGTGCTCTACATTGAGTACATTAAGTACCTTTTACTACTCTGAAGCAACAAAGGAATTGGAGGATGTTTACTTGGATTCAGAACAGACAGCCCATCACCATCAGAGCCACTTGTAACCCATCCCTAGGAAAGTGAAAGGCTCGGATGCAGTCCAGTTTCCACCGGCCATGGCTGCTGGCAGCAGGCTCACATTGGGCTATTGTGACAGGACACTGGGTTACCTGGAGGAGATGCTGGTAACACAAGAAAATAGAAATTGTATTTTTGATGAAAAAACATTCTTGAAATAAATATATTTACTTTTATTATTAAGGAAATCTCTTAAAAAAAACCCCTCAAATTTATGGTATGAAAAAAAAAAAAAGTGGGCGGGAAATCAGGTTTAGACCACAGGTTTTACATTCACATAGACCTAGTTTGCAACATGCACCTTGGCTGGTGTGCATTGTGTGACCCAGGGCAAATTTCCCAGCCTTTTTGTGCTGTAGTTTCCTTACCTACAAATAAGTCTACAACATCTGTCTCATAGGGCTGTAGTGAGCATTATTATCTGGTATGCATTAAACTCCTGTTGTTATTCCTGACTGTTCCTTGATTTCTCCTAAGTTTTCCAGGGACATAAATATGAGGGGAGAGGAAGGTGTGGTTTGACTCAAGAGATTAGGGAGTTGACCTATGAGAATTTCTATAGAAGTCACCATGTGAGCTGCACAAAACCAGAAGTGATCATTTTTGTGTTAGTTTTTACACCTGTTTTTCTAACAGTTTTATTGTAAATAGTAATTTTCCTAAGGAAGTAACATTATTTTGACCTTTTGACATTAGAGGGCTGACTTTGTTCTTTTATTTTTTGTTGGGCTGAAGATATCCTGACCTTGATCTTTCTAGGATGTATTATCACCTCCTAATTCAGTGCAGCAGGTACCAAGGAGACACCTTTGTCCTAGAAGTAGGAGGATTATGTCTGTCCTCCCTAAATGAAATGCTGGAATGAATCAGATCAAGCCCTTGTATCACCCAGGATCTCACAACAGAAAACTATTTACTGGAACTGAGGGGCATACTTTCTGACCATTGTCTTGGTCATAATGTACGATAACATGGTCTGAGCATCTCTATTTTCCTTATGGATGTGTCCAATGGTTTGTTTATTCAGTGGTCATGAGCCCTCCAGTCAAGTTCTAAATAGCATACAAAGGAAAAAATTTTGACTATACTAACCCCAGCTGTGGACTTTGTACAAAGCTGAGTTTTATAGTACCTGTTCAATATTCATTTCTTAATTCTCTCTCTGTTCCTCTGGCCCGTCTTCTTGTCCAGCTTCATATATATAAAAAAAACAAAAAAACAAAGATTAATTTTTACAGGGCCTAATTGTTTTTCTTGCTGAAGGTTAATAACACTGGGGATGGATCCATTTCCCCCTCTTCATTTAACAGGTGCTAAACAGAATTATACATTTGTAAAGCATTATTTAGAACTCATCAGCATATTCAGCACATGTTCCTCTTTATTTTCTTCTCAGGTGAAGACTCTCCTTCAACAATGTTATTTCCTTCCACATTTATTATGACATAGCAATCGCTCAGTATATCACAATTCCTGTTTTTCACATTTTTTTTTCAGATGAAACTCCTTAGAAGTTAATTTTTTCTTATAATAATCACCTATGGATAATAACTCTGTTCTTCTAAATGCAAAATGAATAGATTAATAAATCCTAGAAGGTCAGTATGTTGTAGCCTTGGTGAGCTAAGGGCAATAGAGGGCTACTCGTTGGTGAGATCCATAGTTGCAATGGGCATGTGGTCTCTATTACTGGATAATTTGGTGGTGTAATTAATTAACATATAGATATGAGAACAAAGTAAGGGAAATAAGGGAAGAGTCAGGGATAGAAGAAAAAGTCTAGGGTAAATAGTTCAAATAAACCATAGAAATCGGGTTATAAAATCAATTGTGCAATTGATAGTTTGGGTTTCTGCTTCCCAACTAAGTGAGCTTCCAACAAATTGCTAAAGCTCAATGGAGCCTTATCCTTGACTTAGTAAATTAGGTAATTTATATGTTAGAAAAGTTGGGTGAGCAATGGGTATGCAATGAATATTCTATCAAATACTACTTAGTCTTCCCACAGTAGGGGAAAGGCCTCCTCCCCACTTTCACTGAGAATTGAACCCATAGGCCTTCTACCACTGAGTTATATCCCCAAGCCTTTTTTTTTTTTTTTTTTTAAATTTTGAGACAAGGTCTTGCTAAGTTGCTAAGGGCTTCACTAAGTTGTTGGAGCTGGCCTTGAACTTGTGATCCTCTTACCTCGTTTCCTGAGTCACTGGGATTACAGGTGTGTGCCATCATGGCTGGCTAGGGGAAAGGCCTATGTGTTCCTCTAGTTAGGTCCCCTATTCTCCTTTATGCCCCTCTCCCTTCTCCACGTAGGGAGAAACAAGTGCTCTGCAGGAATAGTGTGTAACTCTATTCAAGACAAAAATATTGCTACTTTGGCTACTGATACATTGCTGTAGCTTTGTTGATAACAGACTGGGAATCCCCCACATCCTTAGTTTTCCCTTAGTTTCTCAACACTTTGAGACTTCAAATATAAATCTAATTGCCACCCTTCAATCCACTAAACTCTAGTTCGTCAGTTGGAATAACTTCTGAAAGACACATAGCTAAATTTGCATGATTCTTTAAATATCTATAGACTTAGAGTAATTTATTAACTTTTTTTTAAAAAAAAGTGTTTGAAGATCTCTGTAGATGTAGTCCTCTGGGTCTCATTTCATTTTATTTATTTATATTTTTGGTACCAGGGGATTGAACTCAGAGGCACATGAATGCTGAGCCATATCCTCAGCCCTATTTTGTATTTTATTTAGAGATAGATTCTCATTGAATTGCTTAGCACCTCACTTTTTGCTGAGGCTGGTTTTGAACTTGGGATCTTCCTGTCTCAGCCTCCTGGGCTGCTGGATTACAGGTGTGTGACATCGCATCTGGCCTCATTTTATTTTAGTATTAACCTTATAAGATTCACTGCCTTGCTTCCCTATCATCCCTCCACAGCAAACTTGGTGGGAGGTAGGGCAGAAAAAGGAGGATCCCTCATTTGGAGAAAGAGGTGAGGAGGAAAGTTCATTCCAGAAACAGGGCATTTGGTAAAGTAGGTTTTCAGAGAATTGGTTTTTGGTAAATTAATTCTGTGAACTGACTTGCTTTATGCAACTCTGGGAACTAAATCTAAAAGGTTGCCTGCAGCTTTTCATAGGTGAGTTCTTTTCCCCAAATAAGAATCAGTCTCCCAGCAAGTAGAATAAAATCATGCTAAAGGAAGAAGCTCCAAACAGCAGGGGAACTTGTATAGTGCATGTGGTTATTTACAATTAGAAAAAGCTATATTTGCATGAAAACTTGTTTAAAATGTATAGAATCATTTGCTTAAGGAACCTATATGGAGATCATAGAAATGACTTAAAGTAACTTGCGCTTGTGATTAAAAAAGAATTCTATGAAAGTAACAATATAAATCCTAGCAAGGATGATTTCAGAGCTCACTGAAAAGCAGGATCTTTTCCATTACAAAGGAATTGTTTTTCTTCTGCTAGCAAAAAAAAAAAAAAAACCTTGTTGGAGAAGTGACAGTGCTGAGTTATTCAGCCAGCAAGAGACTGTCAGAATACAGCAGCTGTTGCTAGGAGCAAGAGAATGGTACGGACAAAATTGATCAGAGTTTGGACTGTGATAACAGCTTTGAAAGGAAGTCCTACTTCTGGAAAGGTTCACCAGCTCATAGGAAGTGAGAACATTCCGAGATGAAGGAGAGACATACCAGTCCTCTTCTTTTCCATAGTAAATTATGAAAATTTGTTTTCCTTTTGCCTACACACACACACACACACACACACACACACACACACATATATTTATATCTCCCTATACAATTAATGGGTGGGTATAAAAGACAATTTAAATGCAAAACAAATCAATTTATAAGTTAGGGCTATTGCTAACATAAGAGGTAAATATGCTTTTTAAGTACTATGGAATTATTTATTAATTGAATGTGACTTAAAAAAAAAAAGAAAGCTTATTTCATAACAAATATACATGTATCTCAGATTTGTCTGTTGTGCCCATTCTAAAAGGGTCAGAATAGAAGTATAAGAGGTTTATTAAAAATTAAGTTTTACAAAGTGGAAAATAACAAATTTAAGGAGTCAATTGGGCAGAAGAGTTTAAGAAATTCCAGTTAGAAATCAGCATGCTGCCTGACTTAGTTCAGTCTAAGTTGATAGCAAAATTTCTTCTGAACATAAGAAAACCTAGGGTGGTTATGTAGAACAGATGCTATGGTTTGGATAAGTGTCCCCTAAAGGCCCATGTGTTAAAGGTTTGGTTGCCTGCCTGCAGTGCTATTGGGAGTTGTGGAATCTTTAAAAGGCAACACCTACTATGAGGAAGTTAGGTGACTGAAAACATGGCATAGAAGATGATACTGGGACCCAGCACCTTCCTCTGTCTCTTTACCTTCTGGCCACGTGAAGTAAGCAGCTTTCTCTACCATGTGCTCCTGCCATGATACTGCTTTACCACAAACTCAAAAGCAATGGATCATCCACTGAAACCAGGAGTCAAAATAAAACTTTTCCTCTTTTTAAAGTCAGTTTATTATGAGTATTTTGTTATAGTACAGAAAGCTGACTAACACAATGTAGTTCAAAGTGAAAGGCTGCAGGAAAATTTTTGTAAAGTAAAGACAGCTTCATGGAGGCCCTTAGAAATTGAGTAACTGACTCATTACATCAGATTATAAAAGAACAAGTTTCCACTGAACTAATACTGCCATTTGTGATTCTCAGAATGAGAGTAGCATTGAGTTTTTCCCCCGTCTGGAACTTTAGCTATGCCTGTAGAAATATCTTTTTTCTTTTCTTTTTTTAATCTTTATTTATTTTTATGTGGTTCTGAGGATCGAACCCAGTGTCTCATACAGGTGAGGCAAATGCTGTTCCACTGAGCTACAACCCCAGCCCTGCTAATAGAGATTTCTAATGTTTATATTCACCATTTCTCCATGATCCGGAAGTGGCTTACATCTTAGCCATGCTACATATACTCTTGCATACATTTTTGTGAGTACTTCTGCTAGTTCTTTGAGTATTATTTTCAATCAGTCTCAAGTCTGAATTTATAATAAAACTTTTGCTTCTTTCGTTTAATTTAAACTTGACTTCTTGAAAGAGAAGTTCTTCCTAAACCTGTGTACCTGTACTTCATTGTTCTCTTGCTGAATTGTTTTATTGTTATTAATGGGCTCCAAGGACTTTTCTCATCTTTTTCACTTCTATTAGTCTTCCCCACAACTTGTACAATCCCTTAGATGTTTTATATTCACTCAGTATCCAGCATTTTGAATTTTAATGGTATTTTTATTCTAGGATTATTTCTCCTATCTCCTGAAGAGTGTCTTATGAAGAGTTATGGATATGGTCATAAAATCCAATAAAGATGCATTTGTCAAACTGATTTATTTTCCAAAACCTGTCCCTGTTAAATTCATAAAAGAAACCAGATTTTTGCAGATATTTAACTACTGAAGTGGAAATGATAAGAGTCATCCAGGCACAGATATTAAAAAGAACCACACTAGAAAAGGGTCTGCTGCTTACTCTAAATTGTTCTTTCTCAAAGTGTGAGAGGCCGTCCCTTAAGTAGATGAATTAATCATAAACATGTTAAATCGTCAGGCATGATAAAAGTTGGGTTTTATGATTCATAATAATTAGTTGGAGGAACTAGAAGGTATAACTAAATAGACTCGTGAGAAATCACAACTGGATAAGTTTATTTTTAAACTCAGAGATCAAAGTGGATGCTTTACAAGAAAAAAAAGTCGCCTAGATTTATTCAGTCATGATTATAAAACCTATATTTTTAACCCACAAAGACTCAGCGCCATGGTGTGATTCTTACATATCACTTGGTAAGTAAACAAATGATTCTGGGAAAATCCACAAAATATGACTTTGTCTTCAGTTTTCTTATGTCCCCTTTCCTGGTTATCATATTTCCATAAATTTTGCAACCCTTTTGAAAGTATCAGACTTGAATTTTTCCTTTCCAGTTCAAGGGAGTAACTCAAATGTCTTACATTGCTTACACTCAGTGACAGCTATCCTTTTCCCCAGATTGTAGTTATCTTTTCTTCTGCCATTCATGTCCTCCACCTATTCTCTGGACAGCATGCTCCTATCTAGTGAAGAATGTGTTCCCACTGTGCCTGTTTCATCATCCCGGTCGTTCCCAGATGAGGACATTGAAGATTTATTGCTTATGAGTTGACTGAGCTCTTCTTTTGCTCGACTTCAACACCCTCCTCATTATGTCCAGTGTTTGTTTGCTTTTCCCCTTGCATTTTGAAGAAACTTTGAAGACACAGCTCTTTGACATACTTCTTCCTCTCATCCCTTCTCACGTCGTTTCTGAACAACGAAGTGCACTGTAACACAACTGACCATTCTTTTCAATCCTTTCACATTATCCATATACCAACCTTTCTGACGCCTTTCTCTTTATCCCGAGACACATTCCTACTCATCTTATTGATTAGAGGTATGTGTCCTTAGGACTGGGCATTGCTAGTGGTAGATATCCAGGTGTAAGAAGATTGAGTTTTATTGTTTTTCTTCTTCTTCTTCTTCTTCTTTTGGTCACATAGTAAGGCAACAATCAAAGATCAGGCTTAAGAATCTCTGATTTTGCCATGGATACACAACCTAATTGTTTGGTAACTATATTCTACAGACATTACCAAGTTGAAACCAGAAATCTTTGTTTATTATTAAAACATTTCCAGGGGCTTTACACATATATAATTGGTGCTTCCTTCACTTTATGATCACAATAAAAATGGCTGATTTTCAGAAATGTCCATATTTTTCCTAAATAGATATAATTAATTGTCCTTTGGGATTTATGCCCATATTTTCATATGACAGACTAGACCCAATTTACATTAAGATAGAACTATGAATTGAAAGTCTACAATGTTATTTTCAGCTTTTTCAAAAAAGCTTTAGACCTTTGCCCTTTTTTAAAGCTTTATTTTATTTATTTACTTTTATGTGGTGCTGAGGATGGAGCCCAGTGCCTCAAACATGCTAGGCAAGTGCTCTACCACTGAGCTACAACCCTAGACTCTTATACTCAGCTTTTATCATTAAAAAATATATATATATCTGGCTTCCTTTTTTTAATCAGAATAATCTCAAACTAGAATATCCTTGTTGATCTTAATTTTGTTCATAAGAGACAAATAAATGAGGGACAGAGAACAGTTGAGGGACTTATCTGGAATTACACAGGTCAATGCAGATGTGAGACAGAAAATGTCACCAACTCTCCAGGTGCTTTTGTTATTTAGCTTATTTAATAGCTACTGAGCAGCAATATCATCTAATATAATGGACAAATATTGCTTTATAATTTAGTTATATTCTAAACAATAAAGAGGAAAAGGAAAAATTAGCCTTGTGTCAATACCATGATACTGTGATCATTAGATGTACTTTAAGTGATTTATTGAAGTCATTGTGAAGTTGAGCATCTGTTGTCTACACAATCTACCTTTTTGAAATTAATATATGTAGGAAGATTACAACCATCCATCTTGTGGGATCAGTAAAACAAACTTAGGAGAAAATGTCAGGCAGTTGTTGCTTCAGTAAATACATGTGTAAAATATGAAAATTGTCTAAATTTATTCCTTATCTCAATATTTATTAAACATCTACTATGTGTAGATATTATTCCAGGAGTTTGGTACTAGGAAAATATTTACTTAAAAAAATCTTTCCAAACTGGTGGAAATTAGAGTTTGGGGGCATCTTGAGAGTCACTTTTGTATAAATTTTGTTAGTCATTTTTTGGGCTCCTTTTGATTTTTATTTTTCTCATTTATAAACTCATCTTCAAACAATTGATTAAAATACCTCCTGTCTGCTTCTATTCTGGATGTTCCCATTTGTACCATGTTAGAAAGTATGTGAACTTATTTTCTTTTCACGGTGTTTAATATCTCAATTGTCAATTCCCAATTATATTATTCTTCTTGCTCTGACTTATTCTTATTAGCTTTGTTTCAGATTATCTATTCTATTTTATCTTGGCTTTTGTTCTCTTTTTGATGACTATGTCTTTGAAATAACCCTAAGATCAAGGCAAAAGCACTTGATGGCACATAGATTGGTTAGAAGACTGTTTCTTTTTGAAAAATAGCCATTTCTGGAAAGCGTCATTCAAGTTAAAGAAAACTAGAACTGAATAGAAGTTAAAGTACTAAAGAGAAATCTGTTTCTGGACTATAGCAATAGGGAGAGAGAGATCCCAGTATAGAACTGGATTCCATTCTAAATATACCAGGGAGAAAGGGGGATTTAAGAAGAAAGACCTAGGAGAAGTTTCAGAAGCTTAACTAAAGTTTAGCCAAGTGAGCAATCTTTTTTTTAAACATCAGAAATTTATTAGTTGCTCAAAACATTACATTGATCTTGACTCAAAACAGAGCAGGGAGGAAGAGCATGAGAAGAAGACTACCATCAAACAGGGAAGAGAGGTGGGAGGGAATGAGAGAGAGAGAAGGGGAATTGCATGGAAGATGAAAGGAGACCTGCATTGTTATATAAAAATACATATAAGAGGAAGTGAGGGGAGGCGAAAGGGAGAAAAAAAAAACAAGAGAGAGAAAGAGAAATGAGGTATGGTAGATGAGGTGGAGGGAGGGGAGGGCTGGGGAGGGGAGGGGAGAGGGGATAGGAAGGGGATAGGAAGGGCAGCAGAATACAACAGACACTAGTATGGCAGTATGTATAAACGTGGCTGTATAACCAATGTGATCCTGCAATCTGTACAAGTGGGAATAATAAGAATTCATACCCCATTTGAAACAAATGTATGATATATGATATATCAAGATCAACGCAATGTTTTGAGCAATCTTTATTATTAGTAGGGCATAATATTCATATAGTATTTATATATCTTTATAGAGTATAGTATAATTCAATACATGTACACAATGTGTAATGATCAAATGAAGAACATTTATTGGTCATCAAACCAACCTTCACTCTTTAGTGAGGTACTTTTATTTTTATTATTTTTTTGTGGAGGGCACTTTGCATTAAGAATATTTTAGGATCTCTTGGTGCTTCATAATAAATTTTAGGTATTTATTTATTTATTTTTCTGGGCGAAAATAAATGTCTATTAAATGGTTTATAGAACATAGACTAAAACTTGCTTCTCCCATGCTCAGGTGGAAAAAAATCCGAGCATGAGAGAAGTCTCATTGAAACAACTGAGAAAAGAAATTTATGATTTATTAAAGATTTATCAGAGTTTATTAACATATGACTTCTGTAAAATGAGTATTGTTTTTCATTGTTGTGAGTTTTAAAGAGAATAGACATAATTACATTTCATATTAGCTTGAAACACATTGTAAAAGAAGACTAAAATATGTACAATTTTTATTTGTCAAAAAAAATTAGATCCAATATTTAAAAAAAGGACTGAATAAAAGATTCATGGCAAGATACATTACTTTTCTTCTAAAACTACCGATAATAGTAATTACTGATAAAATACTTTCTTCAAAAATATATTAAGATTTATTTGATGGCTAGTTTAGAAACAAATGGATAATTTTTAAATCCATTTTTATAAACCAACATTTCTATTTCATACCAATTGAAGTTCTTATAATGGCAGATTTTATAAGTAAAAAAAGGAAATGCATTAAATGACTTGTAATAAAACAAGGGCAGAATATTTT
Organism: Callospermophilus lateralis; assembly: GCF_048772815.1. Lineage (NCBI taxonomy): Eukaryota > Metazoa > Chordata > Mammalia > Rodentia > Sciuridae > Callospermophilus > Callospermophilus lateralis. The sequence goes on along the minus strand of NC_135319.1, from coordinate 31,365,117 downwards.
AAAAATTATGGACATTCTTTATTTTCAAGAAGTATTCCACCTTAAGAAAATGTATCCTTACATATATATGACACCTTAGTCAAAAGGTTGAACATTGTCAGAATTTTGTATTACTTACCTTCTGAGATTTTGTAAGATGAATAAGGTTAGTGTTACACACTTATTATTTAGAACTTGTTTTTGCTGTTATTTATCTTCTGTAACTATTAAAAGTTGAATTATGATGAAAGTACTGGTATGCACAGTATGTTCACAAAAACGACTTCTTAACCATATCTGAAGAGGAGGAAGACTTGAAATCACAACATTGTTTTTCTTCAATTCCTCTTTTACACAGTCCCCATTACGAGTTAAAGTTTTCATTCTGGATAAGTTACATTTTGGTTTAGTTAGCTCCTTGTTGCTGTGACCAAAAGATTGACAAGAACAACTGAGAGGAGGAAAAGTTCATTTTGGCTCATGGTTTCAGAGTTTCAGTTCATGATTTTGCCCAAAGTAGGGCAGAACATCATGCTGGCAGAGTGTGGTGGAGGAGAACTGCTCAATTCAGCAGAGAGAGAGAGAGTGAGGTGCCTGCCACAAAGTATAAAACCCAATGGCACGCCCCTGTGACCTATTTCCTCCAAACACATCCTAATTGCCTATAGTCACTATCAAATTAATCCAATAAAGTGGATTAATCCAGAGTAGATTGCAGCTGTCATAAACTAATCATTTTGCCTCTGAACATTCTTGCATTGTCTCTTATAGGAGCATTGAGGAGACACCTCATATCCAAATTATAACATGTTTCATTCAAATACCTTTTCCAATTGACTTTCCCGACCCCTCTCTATCTGATCCATACAGATTTTGGGTTTCTTTATGTAAACATGATGATCATTTTTTTTGGCAATATTTGAATCCCTCTCCTGTCATGTACTCCATGAGAAGGATTAAACAAAAAGTTCTCTACTTTGAAGATGGTGCTCTTCTTTAAGTGCATTGCCAATTATATCTAGCTGCTATAGATTTTTTTTCCTATTTCTCCTATTTCTTCCTCTTTCTGAAGCTGGGAGATGATGTCTGATTTGGAAACCAATACTTTATATTTTGCTAGGTTGGCCCAGAGAGACCAGGTCTTTGTGTTGGTTCAGCTTCATGTCTCCATCCAGGGATGGCCCATTAGCCTGAGTGAGACACATGTTTACTTATTTGAAACTTAGACACTTCATGTAAGCAGGAAATTTCTGGCCTATAGTCTTCCTGCTCCTCCCCGTCTCCTCTGGGCACCAGTAGGTCCTAGGGATTCAAGTTCAATCTTCAGGCTGAATTTGCCCAGGCCTGACTCTGTTTCAATCAGTGCCTGTGTTTTCCCCTACCCCCACCATCAAATTATGACTGCACAAGTACCTTCTGGAGTCATCTCTAATTTTAACCTTATTTACCATAAGGTCTTATTCACAAGATTTAATATTTATGACTACTTATTTTCACGTGGGGCCAGTTGCTAGGTAAATAATCTTTTAATTGCACACAAACGCTATTGTAGAACTTTACATTGAATATTAGAAAAACTTGTACAGTATATTTTTCAAATTTCACTAAAAAAGAATTAATACTTATTTATGTATCTCTTCTGCTAATTTATATATGAACTTGCTCTGTTAAATTGGAGATATGTGAAATAAGAAGCTAAAGAGTCACTGTCATTAATTTAAAGTAAATTGTATTCTTGAGATGAACATATACCTTTTTATTAAAGAACTTGATGTGGTTGAGAATTTCCTTGGGTATCATTTGGGATAGGAGAAAATAAAGAAGAAATAAGGGAGAGAAATGAAGTAAAACATTTCGAAAGATGTCAATGAGCACCATAAGACAAGTACGAGGCCTAAGCTGATGTTAGAATATGTGCCATAATTTTTACATGCTGTAACTCTGGCCTCTTTGTGAGTTTTGCCATTTAAATTACTAGATAGAATTTGAATTAATAGTTTTTTCTCACCCCAGGTCATTTAAAATAATTTTCTGATTGAGCAAGAATTTTGGTAATGTAAAAATGAATATCATATCAGATCAGAACAACGTAAAATAAAATGATGTAATTTTTTCAACATGAAGTTTTCAAGTTCGTTGTCTTAGCTGTTAATTTTGTTTGTTCTCAAAATAATCTTGGTATACATTAAGAGCAAACTATATTCTCATTTTATATTTGGTGAAAAAGAAGTGAGATAATGTTCTCTAAAGCTAATATGCTAGAGTCCACTAATCTCAGCCTTTCAATTTTAATGAGTTGGACACAAAGCTACAGAAATTTCCTTTTTTGATGTGTTATTGTGGGTTTATTTCATGCAGAAAATGATCTTAGAGAGTAATCCTGGTGCAGTGAGAAAGACTTTCTCTTCTTTCTAGGCTGTTGAGTCAGAGTGGGCAGATTAATCAGTGGGACTGACCTGGTAAAAGAAGCAGGATGTGAGTAATTATCCAATTCTCTGTTTTTCTGATGCTTGTAGAAAAGGAGAGGTATTTAGTGTGCAAGGTACCCTTTAGTCTTAAGAGAGAGATTTTGATGTCTGGCCTTCTAGCAATTACTGAGAGGACCAAGAACTAACCAACAAAAGTCCTTCCCCTGCAGTAGGCTGTAGGCTGGTTCTACACTCAGCATTTAACTTATGTTGGAAGCCCTCCACCCAGCTGTGTCACTCAGGGTTGACTTAAAGGAAGGGTTGTCTATGTGTGAACTAGGCAGAATGGCCTCATTTATACCTCTAAGTCTCGTGTAGGAATGGAATATCTATAATACTCGAAGGGAGGTGATTCATTTTCCTTCCTCCTTCTCTCACCCAAAACAGAATATAAGCTTGTGCCTTGAGTACCCAGAATTCAAAACATGGATAGAATCTCACCTATCAAGTGACACTGCAGAAAACAGGGCTGACTTTCAGCTCTGGGATCTCCAAGTTTTGGACAGTCTTTCTATTTTGCATGTTTGCACCAGATTTTTCAAATCCTTGTTTTAGCAGAAATACCATGCAAAGCAACATCAGCTTAAGTAGGGGAGGGACACCTCCACTGGTTTAATCTAAATTTCCGGTCACTTCTCTGAAAGCAAAATGAACAGGCTCAGCCCTGCTTGGGCTAGGTAATCACACTTGGGTTTAGGAAAGCACTGGGCTTAGCTCAATCCGTTCAAGTTTATTACCATGCATATTGTATCACTGTGATTCTATTTTGCACTCCAGAAAATGCAGCTATTGTATGAATTACATAATAAATACATGTTTACTTATTTGATGAGAATGGCCCTGTTTTTCTTACGAACTGGTTACAGCTAAATGTAAGAAAATTGAAATCTTTGAGGAAATATGAATCTATTTTTGGGTCAATTTTAGCAATTTTGACAAAATAACTATAAATCCTACTTATAATAAGTACAATTATACTCCCTTCCTCTAAAGTAGAAAGGCACTGAGCTGATGTTTCTTTATGAAATGCTTTTATGAGGCATTATGAGTTATTAATTTTGTCAAGTATAACTCACTCTCTCTATGAGTCTTTTACATTTCTGTATGTATTTTGATGATCTAGTAGTGTTTTTTTTTTTTTTGCTTTAACTATATCTTTAAACAATTGATTGGGCAATAAATAATCATTATTTATTTATACCTACAAATGTTTGGAAGCCAGACAATAATTTTTAACCCAAGTGGAAAAGATAGTTAACTAAGATCAGACTAAACTATGCTAGCAGGTGAAAAGAAGGAAATGAGAAATTACTGCTGATCTCATGTGTTATTTTTACTTGGAATTAATTTGGGATTTGGGTCTACTGTCTTAATCACATGAAGTTATTTATGCCATATGTGATTTGTGATTTATGATTTATGGTATATATATTAAGCTTTATACACATATATTTGACATGAATAAATGTAATTTCAAATATTTTTCTCCATCAAAGTTATCAGCTTCAACTGGCAAAACTTTCCTTGAATTTTTAAACACAAATTTGAAATATTTTAAACATACTTGAGGGCATATTATTTACTACTTTATAAACTTTCAAGAAATTACAAGAGTAAAAATGGAGAAGAAAAACTGTAAAGTGTTACAGTTTAAAAACTTCTTAAGGTCAAGGACACATATGGATATTGTTGGCAGCTTTTTATTATTATTACTTAATTGGAAATGGTTTTTGAAATACTGGAAGAGGAGAGGCTGGCTTGGATTCTGAAGAGCTAAATTAGAAGGCTAAGAACTTCTTTTTCAAGTGATTATTTTATTCTATGTAATCTTTCATTGTTTGAGGTCAAGAAAAAAAATATAGCACAGCTTTATGTCCTGTGTTTTTAGTGCGATTGCAACATGGGCCCACTACATTTAGGTGCATTCTAAAGAACTAACAGATTGTAGATTTTTGAAGGTGAACAAATCTGCTTGTCCTCTTTCAACTATGAAACCAGATTTGAAACAAAATTTTTTTTGTCTACTGAGAAACTTTTCTGTCTACTTTTGATTGAGACCACAAGTCATTTATTAAATCTCATGAAGTCATTTAGAGGCAAAGTTCCCAGGGGGAAATGTTTGTGCTTCTATTCTTAGAGTTACAGGAAAGCCTAGTGGTGAAGAGTTTTGGGTTTTGAAGTCAAGAAGCTTGAGTTTGCACCCTAGCTTTATCACTTAGCAGTCAGGTGACATTGGCTCATTTCCTAAGCCTAAATCTCTTCATCTGTGAAGAAGGGCACAGTTGGCAAGGAAAGATAATCACAAGGAAAAGAGAAGGTTAAAATGAATCCTGTGGAGTTTGTTTAGAATTGCAAGTGCCAGTATGAAATGATGATTTTATTCATACATTTAATAGATTGATAGAGACCAGTGTGTGCGAACACATAAAATGTATGCGTGTGGTGCATTAGCTCTGAGAGACTCTAGAAGCAATGAAATCTTAGTACTAATGAGTACACCTTGAGTCCATAATTTGTTTTCTACATATCATTCTCCAATAAGTGGTACTAATTTGCTTAGAAATAGCTAATTTCAGGACTGAGTCATAGCAAGCATAAGATGAACCTGGAACATCTTACACCAAGTGAATAAGAAGTGGTCAAAAAGTGATGAGGGAAACCTCAAGAGAATTTAGGAACCAACTCAAAGGATTTCTCAATGGCTAAATATGAAATAATTAAAACAAAACGAATCAACAACAGACCAACAGACCTATGGAACAGAATAGAGAGCCTAAAAGTAATCCTACATGTTTATTACCAGCTGATTTTCAACAAAGATATTAGGAACACTCATTGGAGAAAGGACAATGTTTTCAATAAATTTGCTGCTGGGAAAATTGGATATCCACATACAGAATGAAACCAGAACCCCATCTCTCATCAGTTACAAAACAGAACAAAAACAAAAACAAAATGAAACAAACAAACAAAACAACAACAAAAACACAAAATAGATTAAAAACTTAAATGTGAGATCTGAAACTATGAAGCTACTAGAAGAAAACAGGGAAGAGTGCAATGTATTGGACTAGGCAAGGGATTTTTGGGAAATTATCCCAAAACCGCAAAGGAAAAATAGACAAATGGAATTACACCCAACAAAAAAGTCTGCTCAGCCAAATAAACAATCAACAGAGTGAAGATACAAACAAACTAAAGAATGGGAGAAAGTATTTGCAAACTGTAATATCTGACAGGGGTTAGTATCCATAATATATAAGGAACCCACCAAAAAATAACAAATATAAACAAACAAACAAACAAAAAACCAACTAAAAATGAGAAATAAACCTAAAAAGACATGTCTCAAAAACACAAATGGCTAGCAGATATATAAAAAATGCAAATCCAAACCGTATGAGGAACCTTCTCTACTTCAGCAGGAATGGCTATTACCAAATAGATAAAAGATAACAGGTATTGTTGAGGATGTGGAGGAAAGGGAAAGCTTGTACAATGTTGGTGGAAATGCAAATTAGTACAGCCATTATGAAAAACAGTATAAAAATCCCTCACAAAGTCAAAAATAGAACTATCAAATGATTCAGCAATCTCATCACTGGGTATATGTCCAAAGGAGATGAAATCAGTATTGCAAAGAGATATTCATACTCCCAGGTTTGTTATAGCATTATTCACTATAGCCAAGACATGGAAACAAACTTTGCATTCATAAAAATGTGAATGGGTAAAGAAAATGTGGTACATATACATGCAGAAATACTATTTGACCATTAAAAAAATAAAGTCCTGTCCTTTGGAACAACAGGAATGGAAGAGAGTATTGGGCTAAGGGAAGTAAGTCAGGCATAGAAATACAGGAATTCAAAAAACTTGAAAACAAAAAGAAAAATAACACAATTATAAATGGGTGAAGGAAGAAATACAGCTGGGTACAGTGGTACACACCTGAAATCTCAGCAGCTCAGGAGGCTGAGGCAGGAAGATCGCAAGTTCAAAGCCAGCCTCATCAATTTAGCAAGGCCCTAAGCAACTTGGTGAGACCCTGTCTCAAAATAAAACATAAAAAGTGCTGGACATGTGACTCATGGGTTGAGCACCTCTGGGTTTAATCCCTGGTTAAAAAAAAAAAAAAAGAAAGAAAGAAAGAAAGAAAGAAATGCTCAACATCTGTAACAATCAGGGAAATGCAAATTAAAACTATATTGATACTTCATCTCACTATAGTGAGACTGGCAAATGTCAACAATACAAATATAATAATATATGTTGCCAATGGGAACGAGGGACACTCATATGCTGTTGGTGGAACTGCAAATTATTGCAAATTATTGGAAAGCAGAATGGAGATTGCTTAAATACTAGAAATAGAACCATCATATGATACACATCCCACTCCTGAGTATATATTCAAAAGATCTAAAATCAGCATACTATAGGGTTCCAGCCATATCAATGTTTATAGCAGTTGGCAATTCATGATAACCAATCAATGGAACTAACCAAAGTATCCTCCAATAGAATAATGGATAAAGAAAATGTGGGATAAAAGGAATGGAATATGATTCAGCCATAAAGAAGAATGGAATTGTGGTATTAGCTGGTGTATGAATGACCCGGAGATTATAATGCTAAAGTGAAAGAAGCCAGACTTAGAAAGCCATAGGTCAAATGTTTCATTTCATTTTTGGAAGCTAGTCCAAAATAAGGGCAAGGAGGAAGAGAGAGAAAGAGAAGGAATGAAAGGGACAAAAGAGGGGTTTATCAAAATAGAATAAAGATACTAGATGAAGGAGACTGAGGTGGAGGGAGAAAGAATAGGAAAAAGGAAAAACAGTAGAATGAATCTGACCTAACATTCCTATGTACATATATGAATATACCTCAGTGAACCTCAACATCATGTATATTCACAAGACACTAACTATTAAAAAAAAACTAAAAGTAAATAGCAGAAAGATCAGCAGAAGAAGGGAGCAGGGGCATGGAAAAGGGAGGCAAAGGGGAAATACTGGGAACTGAAATAGAGCAAATTACATTTCAAGCTTTTATCATTATGTCAAAATAAATTTTAATATTATGCCTAATTAAAAACAATAAACAATAAAAAATAAAAAAATAATTACTTAAATTGAAACACTTTTAATTTTAACATAAGGTACCAAGCAGCAAAAAAAAAAAAAAAAAATTAGTGTAAAAAAAAGAAAAGAAATACAAGTACTATGTAATCTCACTCATATGTGGAAATTAAAAATCAATCTTAAAATTTGAGAGCAGAATGGTGGCTGACTGAGACTGGGAAGAGTAAGGGGAGGGATGGATGGGGGAAGATGGATCTGGTACCAAGTTATAGTAAGATAAGAACAAGAAGTTCTGATGTGCTATTGCCTAGTGGAGTGACTATAGAGAATGAAAGTTTGTGGAAATATCAAAAAGTTAGAAGAAGAGATTTGGAATGTTTTCACCAAAAAGAAATCATAAATGTTTGATGAGATGGATCTGTACAACTTGATTTAAACATTGTATAATGTACAGTGCATCAAAATATCAAAATATCAAAATACTCCATAGATATGTACGATTTTATGTTTTTACATATCAGTCAAAATTAAATAAATATAAAGTCATATACTCTTAACTGATCTAAAAAAATGGTGTGCTACGGGTCCATGTTTCTATAAATACAAAAATGAATCACAGATAAATGGGGTGAAGGAAAAACTTTCCTTGCAGTGGAATATACAGATCATGATAATAGAAACATAGCAAATCACCTCATAAGCTCACAATAAAAAGGGGCTATAAATAAGACAAAGGAAACCTATATGGAAACTTTTCAAGTTAAGTATGGCTAGAGTGATTAAGGAAAGGTATTTCACAGTGATCAAATGTCAGTTAATCAGAGAGATATCACACTTGTAAAATGGTATGCATTTGATAACATAGTTTCAAATTGCATAAAGCAGAGCTCAACTAAAAGAAGAAACTTTAAAATACCTCTTTCGATGGTTGTATAAATATTTTTTATAAGATGGGTGAATGTTAGTTAGGAGATAGCTTAAGAAAATAAGAAAAAGAAAAGAAAAACAACAAATTACTATTTGCAAGCCTCGGAGTGTGTAACCTCAGGGCTGCAAAGGCCCCAGCTTATGGTTTTGCCTTCCCAAAGAGAGAACTTGGAGGACTCAAGAAGTCAGCATCACTTGTATAGTAGGTTTCCGATTTAATCAGGTAGAAAAATTGACTAAACCCAATCTGAGAGACACTTTTAAAAATAACTAGCCACAAGTCTTCAAAAGAGTCAATGTTATGAATGACAAGGAAAGACAGAGTAGCTATCCTAGATCAAAAGAGATTAAACAGATGTGATAACCATGTGCAATTCATGATCCTGAACTAGATCTTGGCCTTCAATAGAAAGTCATATGACAATTAGCAAAAATTGAAAATGTCCACACATTAGATAATATTATCCTATCAATGTTTTGCTCTTGATTTTCACCATTTTACTATTAATGTTGTTGATGTTAACATTTCGAGAAGCTGAATGACAAGTACTAGTTTCACAAATTCTGTAAGTTTAAAATTATTCCAAAATGAAAAGTTACAAAAATAATAATTGCTTCAGGGAGTGTTAAGTGAGTGAATGACGTGACATATGCAAATAGCCTAACAGAGAATCCATCACATAGGAAGTGCTTATCACTGTTGTGATTTTCTTTTCTTCCAAGGTATTTATTTACATATTCTCCAGAGGACGCAAGAGAGACAGGCGAAAAAGAGGGAATGCAAACTTAGCAGTTTATTGGCTTCCTTCATGAATCATGAATTTATGAAGAGAATCAAATAATTAGAATACATTGAAATTATGCCAGCTCACAAACGACTTATCAGGAAGTATCTTTATTTTTGTTACTTTGAGTTTCTATCATTAACATGTGAAATCTTCTATAATCCTCTTCCGTAATTTGTAATGCAGCTAAATTCTCTTTCTTAATTATAAAGACTCATTAATAAAGGACCTTTAAACAGTGTCACTTACACAGTATACTTTAGTAAATGCTACTAATCATCCACCTTGTTTTGCACATTTATATTAACAAAGCCTTCATATGTAACCATACAGTAATAAGAAACATGATTTGTGTTTACATAGTATGAGACAATATTCTCAAGGATGGGTTTTTATATTTCAACACTCTTCATTCTCATAATGAGATATAATTTTATTCTCTTTATACACGAGAAGACTGAAGCACGGAGAGATTAAGCAACATATAAAATGTCACAGAGTTCAAAAAGTTGAGCTGGGCTTTGAGCCCAGGTAGTTTTTTTAATTTTTTTTTCCCCCAGAACCTGTAACTCACAACCAATGCACTAGAGTCTTGGGAATCAGAAAAGCAGCACAAAAATATAATACCAAACAGTATAGAACAACTGTACTCAATTTTAGTGCTATACAACAAGTTGCTACTAATAGTGGCTTAAAATAAATTTTTAAAAAAATTTCAGAGTTTTTGTGGGTCAGAAGTCTGTTACATTTTAGCTGGAGTCCTAGTTATTCAGGAAGAACAAGATGGTATGAAAATGTTCACCCTCTCTGTCCTCATTTGGAGGCTTGCATAGATGTCTTTCCTGGTGAAGGTATGGCAAAGGGCCCTATTGTCTTGTTGAATATTGGTGGGGCCTATCTTTAGGTCCAAGGGACTTCTCAGGTCCCTGCCACATTGCCCTCTCCAGACTTTCCCATACTTCTCTCCACTTCGACTTCAGGAAGAACCAAGTCCCTTTTAAGTGTTTATCTATCTGCACAAACTATTCTGATGAACTCAAATCAGCTGTTTAATAATATTTATAGGTTGAATTCTATCAACTATATGTTGTTCTCACCCTGTACCTCAGAATATGGACTGTATTTGGACAAAGAGCCTATAAAGAGGTAATTATGGTAAAGTGGGGACATATGCCTAGGACCTAATTCAGTAAGACTCCTGCTCTTGAAAGAAATGCAGATTAGAATAACCACAATACACAGACAGAGGGATCTACATGGGAGGATGGCCATCTGCAAGCCAGGAGAAAGGTCTAACCCTTAGAAAGGTCTAATCAAGATGTTAGAAAGGTCTAACATCTTGATCTACCAGCCTCTAGAACAGTGAGACACAATTATCTGTTGTTTAATCATCCATTCTGGAGAATTTTGTTATGGTAGCTTTAGCAAACTAATACAGCAATCCAGTTACAGAATATTTCCCATTGCATTTACATGGTCTGCCTGTACTCAAGGAAAAGGGATCATAGAAACCGTGTATCAAGGGATGATAAATGGCAGGAATTCTGCCTACTATACTGTGCATAGATGCTTCTAAGTATATATTCATTTCATTGATATTCAGAGGAGTGTTCCAATTTGAATAAGATAGTTGTGGGTGATTCTATAGAGGAATTAGGAAATGGAAAGATAACATGTAAAAAGGATATTCAAAAGAACATCCTATAGTGTCAGGTCATTAAAAATAAATGTCAAAAACCTTTACAGCAATAGCAGAACTTTCCACTTAAACTGCTTTGATGAGACAATGCTTACTTATTAAGTTAGTCAAGTTATACTGATTTTGAAACTTTTCATAAGAAAAATTTCATGTATTAGCCTAATATTTCAGTATGTGAACTGTACTTTAGGCTCATAGTTTGGCCTATAAGTCAAATATTAACCAGATTGTGCCTTCTATTCTCATGTACCAAATTTATCTACCATATTCTACAAGACTTGTGTACAATTTTAATCCTCTTTGAAAGTGATGTTCCAGGAAATTATGGAAAGGAAGAGGCATAAGCTAAGTTGGATCCAGAAAATAATAAAAAAAAGTTAGGTAATGTTTTTTGTTGATGTCTCAATGTTCCTTCTTCATATAAATACTACCTTGAGGGTCTTTCTCCCCAGTATTTTCTTCTCTATTAGTCAGCTTTTTATTGCTGTCACCAAGATATCCAACAAGAACAACTTACAGGAGGGAAAGTTGAATTTTGAGCTCATAGTTTCAAAGGTTCAATTAATGATCAGCTGGCTCCATTGCTCTAGGCTTTTGGTGAGGCAGAACATCCTGGCAGAAAGGTGTGATTGAGGACAGCTGTTCAGCTATTGGCAGTCAGGAAGCAGAGATGATAGACGGATGGAGAGATAGATAGATACAAGTGACAAAATATAAACCTGAGTTTATATTTTAGCCACACCCTCCTTGCCAACAATTACCAGTTAGTCCATTCAAATTATTAACCCATCAAATGGATTAATCCACTGATTAGGTTATAAACTATCACGATCTAATCATTTCACCTCTGATTATTCCTGTACTGTCTCACACAAGAACTTTCAATGGACACCTCATATCCAAGCTATAACACCCCGCTCTTTCTTTCCATCAAAGTCACCAAATTATTCTCATGAAGGGATGCAATAATAGTCACTGACAACATCATTTCAATTAAATTTGTATGACCTATACAGGAGACTTGCTATTTAAGACTTCTTTCTTTCTAAAAAATTCTAAATAGTATTTCTTAAGAAAATATCATATATTTGACTAGTAGATAGAAATTTTCTGGTATTATTCTTCAGTTATGTTTGTATTCAACTACTAAGCAAGGTCAGTGACTACTTCCTTGATAATTGAGCCATGTAGGTTCAGAATTGCTGCCAGTTGAATATGGTATTTGACGTAAAACCTGACAAAGTCAAAAGAAACACACATTAGTTCAGTCACAAAGAAGAATGGGTATTTGATTTTATACTTTGTATGAAACAGTTTAGATTAGCTAGGTTTTAATGTTCAATATCTAATTAAGAATTTTGTATCAGATAAAATCTATAATATATCAATGCCTACAGTAGAATGAAACTACTCTACATAATCTATACAAGAATAAGATTAGCCACATGCAGAAAAATTTTTCCAATGTCTCTTGTTTTCAGATGTAATGCACATTTCAGCATTTGTCTTTGGTTAGCAGTTAACTATGACTTGCTAATTATGGAACGATTCCATAAATTTTAATCGTAGAAATGAGTCAAAAAGATGCTATAACTCTATGAAGTACAAAGTATATTGTAGAATTTAGGACAATATAAGTCAAATGCTGAGGAACTCTTAAAAATAGTTTTTGCCTCATTGGTTGCTTCAATGCAGGCAGAGGGGAGGGCATGTAGAAGTTCTGGTGGGCAACATTCCTTAAGGTTTATATGTGACTCTTTCCATGGGGTGGGGAATGAAGAACAGACTCTGACACTCTGACACACATATTCATGAGAATTAGTTCTTTAGAAAATTCTCAGAAACATACATTTGCCTCTATAGGATTAGAGTTTCATTCTGCATATTGATAAATATTAGAATTGCTTTCTTCTGTTCATTTACTCTTAAGTATCTTAGAGGAAAAGAGATAGCTGAGCTCCTGTCTTAGTCCCATTATGACTTTATTAAGAGCAATGACAGTAATAATAAAAGTAAAAATGATTTACAACTATGAAGTGCTTCATATTTTTTGTTGTATTTTCATAGAAATATGGGAGAATAGACTTAAATGTCTTTGAATATTCCCTTGGGGTAGTTAAAGTGAGTTATAAATAAGCTTCTATTACATGAAAAGAACATAAGGCTCAGAGAGAATAAGTACTCGAGTTTCTATAGCTCATAAAAAAATGAACTAAGACTAGAATCCAAGCATTTTGACTCTTTTGAAGCAGATATGCTTATATTGTAGACATATGGTTTATATCTGTCTCTATTTTAATGATAATAACATAGAAGAGCTTCCAACAGTCATTACCTTTTAAATAGATGTTTAAAAATATCTATGTTTAGTAAGCATATTACTTGAGTTGGTATCATTGTTATGCAATATCCAAAGGTAGGTGTGTGTGTGTGTGTGTGTGTGTGTGTGTTTGTGTATGTGTGTGTGTGTGTGTGTTGTGTGTTTGTCTGCACACTGGTGCACTTTCAGTTGAAAGGGGGGTCAACTTATTCCTGATTCCCTCTTCATAATTTCTCTTAGCCATGGAGACACAGGGAAAAAGAATATGATTTTATAATTGGATTTTTTTTTCAATTTCAGTAGAAAGCTAACATCTCAATTTAGCCATTAATAGCAAAGACTATGTAATAGTAATAGTGCAACTGCATCGGGCTTAGAATTCTTTGTAACTATAATATGCAGACTTCTCTAATTCTCTCAGTGACTGTAGAAATTGAGAAAATAATAACTAAAGCTGAAAACAATGAAATAGGATAATTGTAGAAAGAGCTAATGAAATAATAAAGAAATAAGACAGATTGTTGAACGTTTTGTCCACAATTTACCTGAGACTGAAGTAGATGTAGAAATCCACCTTGATCATCTCCCAGTGAAAAAGAGATCTGTGTGTATATAGGTAAGTTGCTATTCATGGTAGTGAAAGCAGACAGTGACTTGGAACTAGGGAAAGGAATAGGCCTTTGTAGTCTTTCTCCTTTTTCATTGTTGGCAGGGGGAAATATAATATCCTTTAGACAGTCTTTGCTAATTCATCTTTATGGAATTCATTTTGACTGTAACATTATTTGTACTAATTATAATACTGAAATTTACTAGCTAAGATTATTTGTTGATGAACTCATTTTATCCAAACAACATTCCTTTTTTTTTTTTAAAGTAAATGACAGAGATTTATCTCTTACAGTTCTGGAGGCTGGGGAGTACAAGATTCAGGTAGACTTGGCATCTGGTGAGTAAAGTTGACTCCTCTCTTGGGCCTCTTTTATAAGAATGCTAATTATGTAAGTGGAATTTCTTTGCTCTTTAATCACTTTCCAATATCATTACCACCTTGGTATCCAAAAGCCATTCTAGGGTAGCTATAGAATATTAATTTTGCTCGGGAAGAAATTGTAGTTGAGATTCTATTACTTGTTCGAGATCTCATAGCCGAAGGTAAGTGGCAAAGCTGGGTAATAAATTCAGCTGAGTTACTTCAATTATTCAACTATTCAGAAAACATTTCTTGAAAAAAGTCCATGGATGCCATGTTTTGCTCTGGGTTCTGGAGACAATTAATGAGCTAGTAATGTGAGTCCTCCGCTCTCAGGGAGATAATCTTCTTTTGGGGGTAATAGATAAGTAAAATAAATAAAATATTTTGAAAGTTTTGGTTAGTTCAAATCAATTGATCAACTGACCTTCAAATCAGTTGAGGTCAAAACTTTAGCTAAGATGGTCAAGAGAGGGCTTCTCTGATGAATACATGTTTTGATCTCACCTTTGGCATCTGAGAGAGAACCAGCTTGATTGCATGAAGACTCCGGGGCCTAGCATGTGTCAGGACCTTGAGGAGGAATGAGCTTGCCTTGGCATATAAAGAATGAAAAGAGGTCACTGCGGGTAGAATATGTGAGTAAAGGGGGACTATATGAAGTAAAATGAGGCAAGCTAGGTAAAAAGAGGCTAAACCATGTTGAGGAGGAATTTAGATTTTATTGTAGAAACTCTTTTAAAATGGAAGACTTAGAGAATGAAAGGAAAATTAATGGATAGCAGTTTTAGAACTGGGAAGCCATAGCAAAATTATTTGTGAAAAACAATCTGGACCACAGTTCTCTCTTGTGTTGCTCACATATCATTTCTATTGTAATGTTCCTGCCTCCTTCTAGATTGTTTGGCGATAAGGTTAGATCAGCTGGCTGGGCCTTTATCCTGGATGAGTTAGACAAATGCCTCTTTAGAAAAGGAGAGCAATATTCAATTCCATAGATCCAAATCCAGGAAATTGCTCCTCTTCTTCATCTACCCTAGGGTGAAATGGGGTATAATAAGGAAGTGCTTAGGACAGTCTATATACCCTAATTAAGAGGGCATTTGCCTTTTAGGGAATGTCCTTAAGAGTCTTTGAATAACTGAAACAAAATTAATAGAACTCTTTAGTTAATCAAAGAAAAATAGGTAAACTTATCTTGGTCCATTTTTACTATTATAACAAATACCAAAAAGTGTGTAATTTGTGAGGAGCAGAAATGCATTTCTTAGAATTTTAGAGGATGGAGAGTCCAAGATCTCGGTGTTGGCACAGGGTACTGATGTGGGCTGCTCTCGGCTTCCAAGATGGCACCTTGCTGCTGTGTCCTTCCATGACAGAAGTAAAGCAAGGCATCATTTCCTTCACCTGTGTCCCCTTTCATAAAGGAGCTAATTCCATTCAAAAATGACTCACGACTTAATCACTTCTCAAAGGCTACACCTCATAATCTGTTGCATTTGTGATTGAATTTGAACAGGAATTTGGAGCAGGCAACATCATTCAAAAAAGTGCCTCATTCCTGAATTCTTTTGGAAAAAAAGTCACATGTGAAAACTTTTTTAAAATGAAGGAATATTGAAAAATGGGGAAATGACACTTGAAATTTATATTTAGTTTGCTTCTGTTTTGTTTTCTTGCATTAGTTCATATTTGGACAAGCTTGTGGTTAATAATCAAATAATGTTTTTACCTAAGAAGTAAAGAGATAACATTATGCTTTGTCCTTGCATGTAATTCAGAGATTAAGTATGAGTTTCTATAATAGATTATATGTGTGAGAAGTGACAGTAATTCAATTTTGATGATTAACTTCTTTCATTACCTTTTAATCCTAAAGTATCTTTCCTTAAGCTGAGTATTCTTAGCCTGTTTTGGAAATGAAGCTTCAGGTACTCAAATTCTATGATCATTCCCAAGCAAAGTGTAACTTAAAAATTAAAAGAAACTAAAGAGAACTACTGTATTACTTATTAATTATGGACTAAATAAAATTGTTGACATGTGTCCATGATTTGTATGAGTCAAAATTTTTTCTTAATACATTTCTATAATTCTCTCTTCAAAAGAAACTCAAAGATATAATTACTGTGAATTTAATAGTTTACAGGTTTTTATTGAGTAGGTGGGGGTGTACATGTGTATCTTAAGATTGAAAGAAGAAATTATTGACTTTTTGTAAATCTTAAATATTTCAGATAGCTGTTAAAATATCCTTTAAAGAAGATGGAATGTAGTCTAAGAGGCTGTGTTTACAGAGTGAAAGCAGTAATAATACTTTATTGTTATGGTGAGAAATAGTTTCCTCTTTTCCCTTGTTTTCAAAGTCCACTCATCTGCCTATGACTTCTGTAAGGACGATATTATTGTGAATTACTTTATCTGTAAAGGCAAAATGTTATAGAAACCAAAGTTGAGCTATGGCCACAATTTTCTCTTCGTTTTTGAAAGTCTCTGCCTTCCTACATGTGCTAGATACATTACATGTCTCATTTCCTGGAACTGTTCTTCAAAAATAAATCCCATGTGTTAGACTGTAACCTTGAGGTGAATTTGCCTCTCAAAATTCCCCCATATTAGTACTTCTCAGTTTTCTCTTGTGGATATCTCCTTTTATTGGTGTCCCTAGGAATCAAATAACTTGGAAAGGCCTATAGATTTTAATTGACATCCCTTGAGACTTAAACATGAAGCTTTAGAGGCTGGGGATATAGGTCAGTGTTAGAGCACTATCCTAGCATGTGCAAAGGCCTGGGTTCAGTTCCCACATACACATAAAAGGATGAAGTTCTAATGACAGAATTCCAGGCCTCTTGCCAGACTGAGACGTGGGGAACAGTTCTCAGCTTGATTTTCCAACTAGACCACACAGATGTTGGTTCACTCTATTTGCTTATACTATTCCTTCTGCCAAATGTCACTTTCTAAGGCTGATGAGTAAACCAAATAACTAACTATAGCCTTAATTAGAACAACCAAAGAAGGAAAGAAGAAGATTATCAAGGATATATATATATATATATATATATATATATATATATATATATATATATATATTCTCTTTTATTTTAGAATAGTAAATTCTCGTAGAAATGACTTACTTTTTGTCACCTTTAAAATAATGAATTTTAGTAGTTTCCCCTTTACATTTATGCAGTGTGCTGGATCTAGGAGGCTGTATGTATCTGTGAACACATATACACCTGAGTGAGTGTGTGTGTGTAGTTAGTGTACGAATAGACACAGTGAACAGGTCAAAATATTGAGCAGAGAGAGACTAAAATACTTGAATGCTTTGTCAAAATAAGTTAGATTCTCTATTTTGTTTATTTTGAAATCACATGAAATATGTATTTGATGACCACCTTCCAGGAATATGGAATGGGAGACAGTGCTGCTTAGTACCTCACCCATTCCAATAGGCTCAGGAAACTGCTGCTCATCAGACCCATGTGCACAATGTGAATGTTCTCCTGAAAAAGAGGGGAAATCAATAAAGTGCATGTGTAAGAAGTAGAACAATAAAATTCATGGCTATTCTATAAGTGAATTGAAGTGAATATTCTATGCCATAGACCCCACCTTTAGGATAGATTGCTTATTATTGGATTCAGAAACACAGAAAAAAATAAATGTAAAGATTTTAGAAAGAAGAATCTTTTAGAATTTTAGTGTAAATTTTTAAATAAATATGAAAGATTTCCTCATGGGTATTGAGATAGAGGGCAAATACAAATTAAAAACACGAGGCTTACATATCCTTATTAAAAATAACATAAGAAACTCCTTATCTGCATAAAAGCTTTGTAGTATACACTAATGATTGCTAACATTTATTTAGTACTTAGCAATGCTTGGTACTAGATGTTTCATTGGCAATATTTACAAGGGTATCAGCTAGTCAGTTTTTTAACCAGGATTTGTAATGCAGGCAGAATGAATTTCCTGCACATATTTTTACAAGTGACTTTACTCCATCTCCACAAATAACATAGGCGATATCTGGTGTTACCTGAATCCTTGGGTGAAGGCCCTGTCCTAGGGTCCCAACTGGTCCCAACACCCATACCAATATGCCAATCAAACCAAGGAGCAGTGGAGTAGTGGTATAAGACCAGAAAGGTGCTTTAATCAGCATGGCCATGCTGGGAAAAACAGAAGTTGGGGTATAGCGGATAAAGATCTGTCTATAAGGGATGACAAAAAAATTGAAGGTTTTATAGAAAATGGGTATAAAGGGAAGTTAGGGAGTTGCATGATTGGGGGTTTGCATAGTGAGCAGAGTAGGTCATCATGATTAAGTCCATAGTCTTCCTGATCATTATCTTAGGGCTATTTCTGTGAGGTGACTCTGGACAAGTCCTTATTGCTTGACAGAGTAATTGGGTTTCCATTAGATGATTACTCCTGCTTGGCAGCTTCAGCTCCTGTCATGGGGTAACTGCTATCATTTGGTGGGGTGATATGCCTGCAAGACTGCTGTTCCTGGAATCCAAGGTGACTGCAAGTTTAGAGCAGTAACTGGAGGTCTTCTAGGCACCATTCCAGGGGTCCAGAACAGGAGGTTGTCAAAGCTGGCTGTTGACTGTCCCTGCAAGATCTTGGTTTCTTGGTGTCCTTTTTTTTTTTTTTTTTTTCACTTTGTTGAGAGCATCTCTATTTTTTTTTGGTGTCCTTAGTGTTGAAGGGGGACAAGATAGGTTAGGTAAATTTAGGGCTAATAAACCTGTATTACGCTCTTTGAGTGATTAACATGACTATGTGCAAAGCTGAGCAGGGATCTCACTCAAAGTTTAAGGTGATAAAAGAGACAGATACAAAAATGAACACTGAGATGCCAAACTTTATACTGTTTTTAGTTACTCAGTGGGTATCTACAGGCCCAAGTGAATGGTCAGTGTCTTTTTCAAAAGCACTTTCTAATTCTCTGTATACAAGTTCACCACTACTTGTTGAAATCATCAAAGCTAATATGAAAGAAAAAATTAAATGACAGATGTTAACAGTACAATTACAGATTAAAAAGACTAAAGAACCATTATATCTACTATAGTTTTAGTAGACTTACATACTACTACTAACAATAGGGTAAACAACTTATAGTTATTTAATAATTAGGTAAACAAGTTATTTTCATCAAAGTGGTAGCTACTGTTAGGTTTGCATAGTGTGAAGGTTGGAATTTTCATTTACCTTAATAACTTTGAAAGGCAGTCTCCTTAAAGTGTGAGTTACTTTGACTTGTTAGCAGTCAATTTTGAACTACAGATTTCTTCTAATTATCCAACACTTTGGATCTATATGGTTGTGCTGGTCTTCTGAAATCTTTGGTTGCAGGAGCCAGGTTCTTGGGTCCAGAGAAAGTGGAAATAAGACAGACCCAGGGGAAATTGAAATATATATGCAGGATTTTGCTGGTGCTTCTGCTTAAGCAAAAACAGCTCCCACTGAGAATGTATCAGTCTGTTCCCTGGAACAAAGAAAGGGAACAATTTATATGCATATCTAGGGGTAGGCTAGAGCCTAGCAATTTTCATTGGCTTGTGCATAGTTTTACAGGAGTCCTCCTGTCATCTCCTCCCCCAACAAACACTTTGGCCTTGAGGAATAGTCTGGCAGCCTGAAGCCCAGAGACTCTTAGATTCCTCTTATTTGTGCTCCTCTTGAACAAACATCCTAGTCTTGTGATAAGGATACATTGCTGCAGCTGTTCAGAAAACTCATAGGTGAGTGAAAGAAAACACAAATCATGCAAGCATTAGGCTAAGGGACTGGGATTTGGCCTTTAGCCCTTTGTGGTGATTCCTGTTACAGAACAAGGTCCTGCAGCAGAAACAAATCATGGGCAGAGTCCTCTCTTACCAATTTTGCAATCATGCCAGAACAAATAGACCCCTCACCCAGAGTAGCATGAGAAGGGATGGGAAGGGATAGGAAGAGGATAAGAGGGCACTCTCAAAGAGAGAGAGAGGGTGACCTCAGAGAGAAGAACGTTGATCTCTCCTGCCCTCTGGTTTTATTGGGGATCCCAGGGAACTTTCCAGAGAGTCCCTCCCAGGCCCACCTCCTAACTTTTGACTGAAAGCAGGATTGCATCCGACTTCCAAGTCCCCACTGTGCATGGTCTTAACCTGTGGAAGGGCAATTTGACATGCTAAAGATCCATGGCAACTCCAAGTCACTGTAGGCTATGTTGACCCATTCTAATTGTAACTTGAAATTTCAGATTCTATAATTAGGGGGGATTTGCTCCTAATTATCATGTCTCCCTGAGTTCTTGAATATGGTCTATGTAAAGGTCTTAGAAGAACCCCTACTTTGCAGTAACTATGTTTCTACTTATCTGTAAGAGGTGCCTTTTGGGCCTGCATTTCTCCTAGAGACATCAGGTTGTTTGCTGAGGAATGTGGTATAACTTATTGACTTTAGTGAGGCAGAACTGCAGGTAAACAGCTTTTGTAAAAAAAAGTGTGTGGAGGCGGGGTCATCACAGTATGCCCCAGTTTATGTAATTATCTCCTCAATGTAAATCTCCCACTGCTCACATCTGTCTGTTACCTATCCATCCTCCAATAGTTTCATCCTTTATCTAGTTTATCCTTAGAGATGTTATGGAAAAAGCATCCTGGCTTCAATGATGCACCTGGTTTTTGAGGTTGATAAAATTATTTGAGAGAGTAAGCGGGTATGGAGGAACACATATCCTATATTAATGTGCAATGAATCTTGTGTTAAGGTGGAGAGCAGGAAAAATCTCACACTTTTAATGGTTGACAGGCTATGACTTAAGTTCTTGGGAGTGAGTGTACTTACTCTTTTCTATGGGGATTCCTGACTGTTTTACTTACAAATTGTGTTCTTTTTTTTTTAAATATGCATGTAATAGCCCACTTTAATTTTTTTTGGTTAGCATTTTTCAGGAAAAGTATATTTAAAACAATTTTTAATCATAAATGGACACATTATCTTTATTTTATGTATTTATTTATTTTTATGTGGTGCTGAAGATCGAACCCAGTGCCTCACATGTGTGAGGCAAGCACTCTTCCACTGAGCCACCACCTCATCCAGGAAAAATGTTTTAGAACTTGTCTCTTTGGCTGTAGGTTAGGAAAACCAAGTCTCAAGAGTTGCTGCATTATGTGCTAGTTGTGGATACGTTAATGAGACTCAGGAACCACAGGTAGAGTCCTGACATAGGTTATCATGCCCACCCTACACATAACAGGGTCATTCTAGAAGTGTGGGATATTGAAAAGTATCAATTGCCTCCCCTAGGTTTTTCCCCCACTTTTCTAAGTTGTATGATGGGAAGGGAATTGGGGTGAATGAGGTGATTTTAAGGTTTTGTGTAGTAATGATGGTAGGTGGGGTGGGGGTAGGTTAGGAAAGGTGAGATACAAAATCTTATAAAAAGAGAACCTCTAAAAATCAGCAGGTTAAGTACAGAAGTAAAATAGTCATCAGACTTTGGCCTTTTAGATGCCCCCTAAGTTCTTCCTGATGGCAGCCTTCTTAATAACAACATGGTATTATTCAGGTATTATAATCTGTTACCTCATTTTCACAATAATGGCTCTTTTTCTACAATAATAGTCATCTTTTTTTCACAATAATGGATATTTTTCTCACAATAATGGTATTTTCCCACAATAATTGCTACTTTATACTCTTATCCTTATCAGTTCTTCCTTTGGAAATGTAGAGAAATTTCCTTTATCTTTAATCAAAAATGTGTTTACTTCTAAAATTATTTTCTAAAAGATGACCCCATTCTTTTAAGTTTCAAGCAACATAAATCAAGCAAAAGCTTGATTATTTACAGTGAATTCTCACTATTTGAGGAAGTCATCTTCTATAAAGTCTTGGTAAACACTGAATTAGCACATAGTGGACCACTGCTTCTAGAAGAATAGGATGTTAAGCTCCTCCTGAGAACTGCTGCTCATCATATTTTCATCAACTTATTAACATATAACCTTGCTCTAGGTGTGTTTATGCTTAAAATATTTAACACTTATTGTTAATTCATCAACATTTAGCTCATGGCCAAAAGCACCCTAAGTCATGTCTAAAAGAAGCTGATCTAACACTTCTGTTTTCTCCCTATGGCAAATTAGAGCCTCTGGTACTTAGGAATTCTAGACAGCACTTCAGCACTGTTTGGGGACATTTTTAAGTAGCAAAATAGCCATTAAAAACATGCAAAAATGTGAAAAATAGACCATGCAAGGTATACTTGTTTACAGGATGAGAGTTGGGATAGGAAGGCAGATTGTCACCTTGTTCAGCCTCATCTGGCAAAGTGAACATGGGTCTATTCTTATTTTTCTCTGATGCATGTGTGTCTGTGAATGACCACAAAAGCACTGGGAATATTGTGAGCCAGTCGATGAATTAGCAAATATGAGGTGCTCCAAAAATGAGGACAGACTGCATGTAGGTACTGACCTGGAGGCTACTACTCCATTACACTGTGAACTCCACCAGGGCAGAAAATAGGTATGTCTTTTTCACTGAAACATTATCAGGGCTAACACTAACTAAAATATAAAGAATCACCAATATTTGGTCTCAATATTTAGCTGAATTCTAAGATTTGGCATAAGGGTTGATCTTAGACCTAGGAGGGCTAGATTGCTAAGTGAGTACTTCAACAACATTTCTGACATCTCTGTCTTGCAAATGGTAAACAATGATATAATTAGATAGGTTAGCATCATATTTAATCAGTGTAACATTTTCAGTAATGTGAACAAAGCATATCATTGAGATTTATTGTTAATTTGATTATTCCCTTTAAACATAGAAAACAATATATTATGTATGTATGAATTAAAACATTCTTCAGAGAAATAAAAGAATGAGGAGAACATGGTATCATGAACTAGTAAAGCAGGTAGAGAGTTTGAACCATCAGAAAGAGCCAGAAAGATAACCAAAGAGCGTTTCATTGAATCGAGCAATAAGACAGGTATTGCAAGTATTGAAAAGTATATTTTCCAATGACAGTGATGAACACGGTTTAAAAATGAAACATCAATGGACTGAGCTGTGGGCGATCCAAAAGTGGATATCCCGAAGAAAATTTTCTTTTCAACATATTTGCCTATGGAAAGAGAGAGAGAGAGAGAGAGAGAGAGAGAGAGAGAGAGAGAGAGAGAGTTTTCATGCTGATCACCTTTCTGTCTGTGTGACAAAATACCCAAGTAGAACAAATTAAAGGAGGAGAGATTTATTTTTGGCTCATGATCTCAGAATTTTTACTCCATGGTCACTCAATCCCATGACTTTGGGCCTCTGACAGGCAGATTATCATGGCAGAGAACATGAGGTGGAGCAAAGCCGCTCACCTCATGGTGCCTAGGAAGCAGAGGTTAAGAGAGAAGCCAGGGATAAGATAGAATCATCCAGGGAAAAAAGCCCAAGGATCCACTTCCTCCAATTAGTCACCATTTGCTAAGGTTTTCACTACCTCTAGATAGCCCTGAAATTGTGACCATCAATGGATTAATTTATCAATGAGGTCAGAACTCTCGTAATTCAATTACCTCTGAATGGCCCTGTCTTTGAACACTACTATCTTGGGGCCCAAGCCTTCCACCCATGAATTATTAGGGGACACTGCAGGTCCAAGCCTTAAGAGTTCCTAAATCCTTTAGTGGTTTTCCCCAATGTATCTGATATTTGCCTTTGGGTGGAGGGGAAACAACATCCATTACCAGTCTCTTTTGGTTTCCCTCTGCCTCTAGCCCTAACTACTCAGTCACATGTTATTTGGTTCCCAAGTTCTCACTCTCCCCTTACCACCAAACTACTGCTGCCTGATCAATGTTCCTAAAATGCTGCTATGATAGAATCTACTGAAAAGCTTTAGTAACTTCTCCATTTCCACGGAACTCAAGTCTGTCTTTTTCATATGTCATTGGGATCTTTTAACACTTATTCCCAGATTACTTTTCCAGAATTATCGTCAGTATTAGTCTACATGTAACCATTAGGTGAGTCAAATTAAATTATTTGTTCTACGCTCAGCAGTCACATTCAGTTTTTTTCTCTGCCTCTGCTTATACTAAATTCAATTTTCTGCCTCAAAAGTTTACATACTCTTCAGATATTTCTTATATCTAGGTCTTTCTACAACTACTTTCATGAAGTCTTTCCTGAGTTTGTTTGGAGACTAATTTATATACTTCTTGTAGGTCATGTACTACTCAATCTCTGATAGTAATTTATTGACCCTTCGAGGACAAAGAACTGTATCTACATATAGACATTTGTGTATGTGAATGTGTATAAACATGCAGTAACCATAGAGAACCATCGCCATGCATATCCTACTCTTCTTTGGGATCCCTGTGGAGGGATACTAAACAGGGCTCACAGAAGTGAAAAAAGCATAATGATGAATAAATGAGAGTAATAGAGGTGGTGAGAAGGGAAGGAGAAGGCTTTGCCTATCTAAGCACCCTATGGATTGAAGTCCTTATGAGGAAGATAATGTTCTAATCCCACAAGACACCTGCATGAAAGCTGGTCTCCTGAAATTTTCTGAGACTGTTGCATTCTACAAAGATCCTACTGTCAAGTATCTGTTCAAAAACTTACGTTGGCCTACAAGAAAAATAAAAGTCCACACAACTTTATTACCTCTTCCTTGAGGGGTGTGTACCCCATCTCTGATAGCATGCCAGGGCAGTATGCAGCCCCTGTTTCATGGGTCATCTTGGTAGTACTCTAACATATGTCTTTGTTTCTGTGGATCTTTAATCCCTTTGGTAACAGCAATGCAGATTCCTCCTGGTAACAGCCTAGCAGATTTCCTGTTAAAAAAACACATCTCTCCCACATGTAATCTATGTGGCTCTAATATTTTAAAGCAACTCACCCACCTCCAACTCCAAATGAACATGTGACCCAGACCTTGCAAATGAGAGCAGCACATATTGTCCTCAAAGGCAGGTCCCAGACAATCCCAGGACTTTTATTGAAAAAAAAAAAAAAAAGAAAATTTTCTTAGCTAAATTTGTTAACATCACAAGATCAATATTTGAGGTTGTTTTTGTTCTTGTTATCCCGTTATGCAGAGATTCTGATTTGAAAACCAGTATTACAGAGGAAACGAGAGCAGACATGGAGACAGCTGCCTAACGACATCTGAGCACCTGGATTATGCTTCCACTGAATCAGAATGTGAGACTATAACTCACCTTTTTTGTTAGATTCTTGAAACGGTAAGACTCTTAAACAATAATCACAGCTATGCTCTATCTACAAGAATAAAACTTCAGAAGTCAGGAACAATTTGATTATGTCAAATCATAAAAAAACTGTGGAATTAATTTAATGGCGAGTGACAAAAAGAACCACTGGGGGTAACCTCTATGAAGTATCTTAACAATAATTTTCTTTAAGATGTGTAACAGTAGTTACCTTAAAAGGGACAATGCCCAGGAGACCTAGAATAAAGCATAAAAATCACAGAGCTCTCTGCAATTCTATGCTTCTACACAAAGGTCTGCATTGTTTATCAGAGTATCTATAGTTCCTATCAAAATGTTGGACACAGGGTAAATGTTTGATGAATGAATACCTGAATCAATGAGCCTGGGCGTATTGCCAACTACATAGAAAATTTAGAGAGGAAGAGGGGATTGTTAGAGAAACAGAACTTGAGAAATAGTATCATATTTTTCTCAGTTGGGGAGGGAGAGGGAGGGAGAGAGAGAGAGATACAGAGGGAAAGGGAGAAAAAGAGGGAGAGAAGAAACACATATGTTCCACTACACCATGTGGTCGTCGCTCAGGGGGGTCACATGAAGGATTTGAAAGCACACTCTTAGTGTGTTAATTTATCCTGTGTTAATGTCATTAAAGTATACTCCAGAGTAATTTTATGATTTAAAGGAGAAACTACGAGAATCTTAAGAAGGTGGGAAAGGATGGATAGCCTTATTAAACTGACCACGTGGGGAAAGTGGGCTTCATTTCTCTCATCAGTTATTTTATTGGAGAACACAGTGTAATGAAGGATATGCCTACAAAAGAAATAAAATAAGGGTCTGCATTGGGGTTAAATAAAAAATAGGGACTTAAATAAGGACAGACTATATTCAAAAATACTATTGCACTAGAACTCTCTAAAAACTTCTTTATGCACCTCAAAAATCAAATAGAGAAAAAAGACTTTTTTTAAAAAATTGGGGGTAGCATAAACTATTAAGGGGACATTAGGTAAGAAGGGGAGAGTGAGCAGACAGCTTGAACTGTGCAGTCCGACAGCAACCCTGGATCCCTGTGATCCTTGGATTCTCTGGGTGGGCTTTGACACATGCCTTGACTTTCAGTGCTTGCTCAGGCTTGGCAACAAGCCAATGTTCAGGGACCTGTTAGAAGAAGAGAAGCCTGACTAGTTAGGTCAACATAAGGTGGAAGATATTTTTGAGAGAAATTTTGCCAAGGACACGGTAAAATCCTAAGAAATGTTTTTACTTCTCTGTGGAAAATCCTCTCTGCTGACCAAATTACTCACCTCTCCAAACTGAGCATTGAGCCTGGGATCTTGTCTGGGTTTTATTAAGAAAAAATATTCAGACTAGGAAATAAGGGCAAAAAAATGAATGCAGATTGCACAAGTATCACACTGGGATATCTGAAAACACCACCCAAGGATTATTCAGTTCTCTTATTTCCTATGATGGGAAAGGCTCTATGAATTTTCATGTTATTTTGCAGATTTTTGTCTAGTACAGATATAAATGCTTTTTGTACAGCAAAAAGGTAACCCTGGATATTGAAGTTTTATTGCCCTATAAAATACTATGTTTTATGTATCAGACTTTGCAATCATATTTTAACATTATTTTCTTTCATTGAAAATAAACACTGATGTCTCAAATTCTTCCTTGAACTAGAATACTATCCAATGGGCTCCTTTATTAGCAAGTTTGTAAATCTTTGGCATCTACATTCTGTTTGTGTGACAGTCACAAGTTTAACTTTTACAAAAATTATAATTTTAGCATATATTGACCATATTTAATTCCTTCAACTTTCCTTTTTGAACAGATCATTCACTTCAGGGTATGCGTTTTTTTTCTTTAGTTGAGTCTGTGACTGAGATACAGCTCAACCTATGGGCTTATGAGGCATCTTTTTACTGATTTTATTAGTTTAACTCAGAGAACTTTATTTCCCTTCCTGATTTACCTTAAAATATGCTTTGTCTTGTCTAAAATGGAGACACAAATGGGAAACACTTGTGAATGAATTGTGACAAGTTATTTAGAAACTCTGGTTTAGTAGGCCTGAACTGGGTCCAGGAATCTGCATCTTAAAAAGCATGGGGTGTCTTCTCTTACTTACTTTGGAGCTCAAAGATCCTGCTTGTCTCATGACCTGAACTGGGCCCTGCTGTTGCTAGTTGGATGAAATCCAGAATTCTTTTCTAGTTACAAGGCAGCTAAAATAACAATTGTTCCATTGGATAAAAAGGTTATTTCTGGGTCACATTGTGGGTATCCTCAAGTTCAAAAAGACCAGGATTTAAACCACATTATTGTATATAAGGACATTTGTAGTCCAAGTGGTAATGTCAGGTTTGGTTTTCATAGAAATGCACTGGGCAAGGGGCATGATTGGGTATTTTTTTTAAAACAGGTTGACCTCTACACATGTTCTATCTATATGAAACTCTGTAATATCAGTATTTCGTCTTTTAGATTGTGAGAGACTAGGATCAGAGAATGGTTTCACTTGATGCCACAGCCAATAGGAGTCTCATGATTTGATCCCAGGCCAGAATGCTAGTCTTCTCACCTGGATCTAAGCAGCTGTCAGGATACGAATGACTAGGGGCTAATGAATTCCCGTTGCTTTACAGAGCTGGGCAGAGTTTTCTGAGTAAAGAGAATACCTCTGGATGTCTAGTTCTTCTAGAGAGCCCTCATGGTTAAACTGATGATTTTATGTCATTCTCCCAGTGCCTCCAGCTTCTATAGCTGCCTTATAGCATTATTTTGAAAAAGCTAATTCTTAACAAGAATTTATCTTCTAATTTTCAAAAAGTACAAACAAGGGCTGGGGATGTGGCTCACGCAGTAGTGCACTCTCCTGGCATGCGTGCAGTCCGGGTTCGATCCTCAGCACCACATACAAACAAAGATGTTGTGTCCGCAGAAAACTAAAAAATAAATAAATATTTTTTAAAAAAGTACAAACAAGTATAACATGGCATTAATCATTCAATAAAAATTCTGTTTTTTTTAGAATTTTTTAAATTTAAATTTTTAAAATTTGGTTTCTTTTAGAATTTTTTTTTAAAAGTAGTCTTATCTCTGAAAAGATGACCCTAATGATGTGTGACAGATGAGGCTGGACACTGGAGGAATTTTCAGGAAGCAGGTTTATTTAGCTGCAGTGGTCCAGAGAGGGCCAATACCTAAAAATCTCTGGACCCTGAGTCTGGAAATTCTTTTAGATGTAGACACAGGGGTGGTTGGTTACTTGGCAATAGGTAGGAACAGTTAATCTTTGTCTCCCATTCTTAGGATAGACAGAGGTTTCACAAGTTTTGTCTACAAATCTGGCATTTACAAGAAAGAGGAAGCTACAAACCACAATAACCTCTGCAGAAATTTTTGCTGATATCCTGTTGACAGATCTTTCTGACAACAAGAGAAGCTTAATTATGGCAAGGGTCTTTTGGGTGGGGTCCTGGGTCTGCTTCTCTACTATTTGTGAAAAACATGATATGGAAGTTTTACTAGCTTGGATTTAAATCAATAAAGTTACACTATTTATTTTAACTATAAACACTAATGTTTGTTCAAGTGAGTAAAAAATATTAGAACAGAAGGTTGAGAGGCTATAAAACCTACAGGTGGGATTGAATGCATTTTATATTTTCTTTCAGTTCAATTTTTATTAGTTTATGAGTCTGTGTTCTTTAAACCTTTCACAGTATTTATTTTCTCAGTATTTTGTCAGCAAGCTATCTTTTTCACTTTTGTGCTCATCCTACAAAAGTAGGTTCAGATATGATGTTTGTGATCCTTTTTTAATTTTGTAACATCCTATTGGCAAGACAATTGAATCAGAAAAAAAAATATTTAGGTCAGGGTTTTTTTTTCTTTTGATTATGTTGATTTTTCAGATTAAATTCAATTTTTCTTATGATTTCTATTCTTTTTTGTTGTTGTTGGTTTGCTTTTCAAGTTATTAAATTATATCTTGAATTGACTAATTTGTTTAGTCTCTGAATATGTTCTGTCCCAACTATTTATTTTTTGGAAAAAGTCAAGTGAAAAAAAAAACTGAAAAAAAAAAAAGAAGGAGGTTAGTGGGATAATTGTACCAATCACTGATACTGCACAGGGTTCACCCCATAACATTTGCCTTTGCAAGAAATAAACAAATTATTCACTTCCTGCTTCTGCTGATATCTCTGGATCTTGTGGATTTGCTCAAGGCTTCTGCTGACCACTAAATCATTACTCATTTTCACTACTTATTATGTCTTCCTATTAGTATAAACCTGAGTATGTACATAGCCTGTTTTTTGATACTAAGATGGATATCCCAGCAGGAAAGTAAAGCAGGACTTGAGTGGGATCCCTAGACATTTCCAGCCAGTTTCTCCATCTCTGCCATCAAAGTGTTCTTTTCCTATGCTTTTATCTCAAAAGGCTAAGAATGAACCCTACCTAATAACTCATTGAAAGGTATTCAGTTAGCACTGAGCACTTACTTCATTTGGGAACTGCTTACACACTCTAACCTCAGTGTGTCTGGATGTCTGAGTGCATGAACTCTGATATCATTGCCTGGGTCCAAATCCATTCACTACCATTTAAGATCTATATAATTTGGTTAATTCATTTAAATGTTCTCCATTCTTTAGAAATTTTTCATGAATCAAAGGATCAAATTACATTCCATGGTATCTAATTCATGGAAGGACTCAAAAAATGTTTGCTATTGTGTCATATTGTAATACTTATAAAAGATCATGACACTGAATGTGAGAAATCCAAAATCCTTCCAGAAAGTCCCCTTTCTATTGTACTAGGAGATAAATAGGAGATGTACATGAATAGTATCTGTTATTTCAACATGACTGGCAGTTTTGGCTTTCACTTCTTGCCCACCTTAAACTTTTTATTTGCATCCTTCCCCCCTCTCACCAAAAACTGATTCCAAAGGTATTAGTAATTCTTATAAATTTTATTAAAATTTCCTTTAGATAGGGATAAGATTGTTATATTAAACATTTTAAAGTCACTGGTTTGACACTTGTCTTCTTCCTCAAGATTTTCTCTTCAACATATGAGTGGTAGGTCTTCACCCTCCATTTTCTTCTTTTTTGTAGTGTGTCTATAAGTCCTTTTCCCAGAAAGACTATCTGTTTGGTCCACAGTCTGCATATTTCACTCAGCAAAGCAAATTCCCAGAAAAAGTAAATATTATCTCTTGTTCCATAAGTATGTTCCATGGGGATATCAGCTCATCAAGTCCAGGCACAACAGGGTAAAGGTTTTACAACAAGAGTAGTAGAAATAAATGTTGTGTGACTTGACAGCTGGAAGTGCATATTTCTAGATGGGATGTTGTTTGTTTCAGGAACAAACAACAATTTGCCTGGATGATGAAAAATGAGTCTTATTTAACATATGGAAATGGGTGGGTGGAGGATGGGAAATAAAAGAGAGGGTATTTAAAATGGAAAGTATTGGAAGAGGGTGAAAACCGAGTGACATGTGCCATGTATGTAAGGATCAATGTGCAGCTCATCCAAGCACCACATTACACAGTTAAGCTTGCACCATAGTAAAAAATAAGACACAAATAAAAAAATTCAAGAATATTATAAGACAGTGAGCTAATGCCCAGTGACATGGAACAAGGAGGTTATAGAAGAGTGAGATATATGTGAGTTGAAATAATCTAAGAAAACATAATGGAGGTCTTGATTTAGCCTTGAAGGCTGGTTAATGTGCAGAAGGGTTACAGCAGGTGCCGCAGTCCGGCTGCAGCAAAATAACCGGGGGGTGACGAACAACTTGTGTACATTGATATAGCAGGAGTAGGAGCTGTTTATTGTAGGACAGGAGCGGTATTTATACATTCCACACAGCTTATCTAATTAACATAAACTAGATACAGCAGTCAACCAATCAGGAATCTCCACACTTAACGGCTCCCTGGCGTTACTTCACAAACCACTCCCTCTGGCATTTTGCCAGGCGCCATCAGACTTGTTTACAGACTCTAACATTTCTCTGGCAAAATGCCAGGTGCCATCTTGACTTGTTTACAGACTCTAACAAGCAGGTCAGTCTCAAAGGCAGTGATTCCTCATCCTTCCCCATGGAATCCTAATTTTCTAGATTCTTCATATATAAGGTATATTAATATCCTATGTATGGCTGCTGTAACAAAGTGCAGAAATTTAGATTAATTAAAAAGACAGAAATGTGTTCTTGGGACTGGAAGTCTGAACTTCTGAGCCCCTAAAGGCTCTGGGGAAGAAACTCTCTGCCTCTGTTAGCTTCTGGTGGTTTTTGGCATCTGTGACATTTCTTTGCTTGTAGCACATACTCCAGCCTCTGCCTCTGTCTTCACATGGTTGTCTTCCCTCTGTGTGTGTTGGTGTTCAGCTTGCCTTCTTATTAAGATACCAGTTATTGGATTAGAGTCACAATAAATCCTGTATCTTAACTCCATTACTTCTACAGTCTGTACCAGCTTGGACTGCTATAAAAAATGCTACAGATTGAGTGCCTTAAAAAACAAAAAATTATTTTCTCACAGTTCTGTTGGCCGGGAAGTCAAGATCATAGAGCTGGATGATTCTGTTTCCAGGGCGTGTTTGCCTCCTCACCTGCTTATCCCTGCTTTCCCTCAGTGTCCTCACATGGAGGGGAGCCAGAGGAAGCAAAGAAAGAGGATGGAGCTGGGGACAAAGTATACCCTTGGGCACACCTCCAACAATGTATTTTCTCCAACTAGGCACCTCCTAAAATTCCCACTGCCTCCCAGTTACCCGATGAGCTATCAATCCACAGGTGGATGAATCCATCCGTGAGGTCTCAGCCTTCTGATCCAACCATCTTCCAAAGACCCCATGGCTGTACACTGCTGCATTGAGGACCCAGCATTCTACACAGGAGCTTCTGGGGAACATTAGGACCCACACCATAACCAACTCTGTTTCCAATAAGGTAAGTACCGTGGCTTGGGATTTCAAGAAATCTTTTTGAGAACACAATTCTACCTGTAACTTTGGCCCAGGAAACCTTGGGAACATGTGTACCTGGCATTGTAATTTTTGGTACAATGTAGTTTAGCATATTTGAGCTTCTGAGAAGACCTAGAGAAGCAGAAAAGAAAAAAAAGCATGACTTTTTAACATATTTACCAAATGTATATGAGCTCGCAGAACTGCCTTTTGAAATATAGATAACATCTAGTAACTCATTCTGAGAAGAAAAAAAAAAAAAAACTACCCTGGAAAAGGCTGTCTTAAGATATTTCAAAATGTGGAGCCTGGTTCTTCCCCATACTTCAATGAGGGAAGAGACGGTGAGCACAGGTGTGAAATAACCATGAGAAACAAACAGAAATGCTATAAATACAAAACTCCTCCCGCTGGAGCCACTGTGTCATCAATGTCAAGGTCAGGGGGGCAGCGACCTGCCTGAGATCCCCTTCTCCTACCAGAGTCTCACAGATACCCCTCAGATCACCAGACACTGTTTTAAAATGGCACTGACTTTTCATCTCTGTATTCACATACACTGTTGTTTTTGGGGAAACGTTTTTTGGTTCTGGAAATTGAGGACAAGGATAGAATTTCATGGCTATTTTGACCTAATGCAGCTGTAGGACAACGTATGAGCAAACAGAAAGAGAGGACAGGGAAACATAGGCAAGCAGGCTCGGGGAAGGTATCAGACAAGGTGAGAGCCTCTCATTCTTACTTCTCAAGGGATATGGAGATTTCATGAGACATCTGGATTTCAGAAAATGGAGCTGGCGAAGGCTGGACTTGATGGAGAAGGTCCTTTCAGAGACAACATTCTAAGCCAATCCCAAAATACCAAAGGTCGAATGTTGTCTCTGAAATGTGGAAGCTAACCTATCATAAGGGGGTGGGGGAGAATTGAAGTTCAGTGGACTAGACAAAGGGGAAGAAAGGGAAGAAGGGAGGGGGCAAGGGAAAAGGAAAGACAGTGGAATGAATCTGACACAACATATATGAATATACCACAGTGAATCTCACCATCACGTACATCTACAATATATTATTTAAAAAATATCTATGGGTAAATGGCAGAAAGATCAATAGAGGGGAGGGAGCAGGTATAGAGAAAGAGAAGGGGAAGAAGAGGTACTGGGGACTAAATTAGAATAAGATATATTCCATGTCTGTATAATTATATCAAAATGAATTCTACTGTCATGTACAACTAAAAATAACCAGTAAAATAAAAAAAAAAAAGAGAGAGAGATAACATTCTGTGATTTCTTCATCTCTTGATCAGATTGAACCTAATGGAAGAATTTCATTTAGAAAGTTACGTGGATTAAGACCATCATGAGGCTTGGTTTTCCTAATCTCGTGTAACCGGGACCAGAGAATCTCCCCGGTAACCATTGTGCATGTTTGTCATTTTCAAAGAGCCAGATCAGCTTTTACTAATTTGTAAGACTAAATGATTAACTTTGGCCTCTGTCCTATTAACTATAAGGAAATGCTGATGGTTGATTGAAAAACACTGTGTGAGTCACTGGTAAAAATCAGAACTGGGCAGGTAGAGACATATTCATCTTCCAAAGAAGTAAATTAGAAAGTCATGTTTTTAAGGCAGAGAGGAATCAGTTAAGAAACTTCTTTGCTCGCATAAAGAAGCACTAAATGCCTCATGTAGCACCATATTCTAATGAGAAAATGTCAGAAATAAGGCATGGGTTATACCTAGCCCAGGCCCTGTCTGAAGAAAGGACAGAGCAAATAGAAAATGCCATGGAATTGACTCTCCAAAGTGCAAATGAATTCATCACTAGTAATTAGGAGGTACAAATTTGGAAGAGCAGTGTACCTAGGGAGTCATTTAGCCTAATTCTGTAAATTATAGAGATGGAAAAAAAAACCCAGAGAGGATAATAAAATCAGTGTACATTTACTGAATACCTGTCTGTGTCAGACTTTGTTCTAAGTGCCTTCTGTATTTCATATTTATAGTGACTGTATAAAGTAGCTATAGCAATCCAAGTTTTACAGAGGAAAAAAATTAGTCTTTTTTTTTTTTTTTTAGTTTGTACACTTAAGAGTTAAAGTATGAATCTGAGCCCTATTTCTCTTCTTCCAAATAGTCTTTCCCTATTTTAAGATGTAATATTTTCCCAAGGTCTAAACGATCCATTCTCTGACTTCTTGTCTCAGTTTTGTTTTCTGGCTTGCTGCTCTATCTGAAGATTGTGATGCTCAGTTATTGATCCAGGATCATTCCACTGAATCACATACTCCATGGGCCAAACAAAACTTTGTAAGTATTTTATTGGTAAAATGTAAGCAACATTTTAAAAGAAAAAAGAATATGTGCATGATGAAATGTTGTATGTTGGAAATGTACAAATAATATATTTTGGTGTAATATTATGATACTTACCAAATATGAATTTTAAGTATATCTGTTTTCCAGTGTGGCCTATGAAGCACAGCTTGTTTAAGTAAATAAATGCCTATCTCTAAAACTGTTTTGGTACCCTGTTATTTTGTCCTTTATGTTTACTGCTTAACAAAATATTACATAACTTTATACAAAAGTTTTACCTATTACTGGGTAAATACTTGATATTTGTACCTGGAGCAGTAATTGATGATCCTATTAAGGCTACTTTAGAGTTTTCTGCTGACTTGAGTGGGCTGGAGTATGGGGTTGCTTAATCAAAATCTTACTCTTTCTGTAAAGGTGTTTTATAGATGTAGTAACATCTGTAATCAGTAGCCTTTAAAGCAAATTGCCTGCCTTAATGTGGGTGGGCCTTGCCTAATCAGGAAAAGCCCTTGAGGGCAAAATTGAGGGTTCCTAGAGAAAAAGGAATCCTCCAGATGAAGCATCAAACCCTTTCTAAGTTTCAGACTGCTGTATGTATATGTTTATGTACATATCTGTATATATGTGTATATAATTCTGAAATAGCATATAATTCTTAGAATATATTCAATAAAGAGAATAATTTTGTTTTGAAATTTATTAGTCATGAATTTTGTCATTAAAAATAAACACATTTAAACACAATTTTAATTTTAAATTGAAACCAAAATTAAAAGTGGGAAATTTTTGGCCCCTACCACTGGAAGTGTAGGGATCCCATTAGTCCTCAGCAGGTAGGTCAGGGTAGGCTGCGACTCCTGCTCTACTCATAAACCTGCATTTCTGTGCAAGTTCTAGTTTACCCAATAGATGTGGGCCACCTTTATCTAGACAGTAGGAAATGCTACCTCAATCATTCTTGAACACCAGATCCTGTAGTTTCCACCCTGGATAAGACTCTGTTCTCATTTCTGGTTAGATTTTTTTTTTTTTTTTTTTTTTAGGTTTTTACCTTGGCAAATGATCTTGGTTGGCGTAATTCACGTTTGCCAGTCCAGCTGTGGCCAGAGGTGGAGTCACCTATGCCTTTTGCAACT
Source organism: Callospermophilus lateralis (assembly GCF_048772815.1). NCBI lineage: Eukaryota > Metazoa > Chordata > Mammalia > Rodentia > Sciuridae > Callospermophilus > Callospermophilus lateralis. Next base: position 31,329,146 of record NC_135319.1, on the reverse strand, counting down.
CCTATTACAGAAATATGCATGAGGAGAGGGGTGACCTTTAGCTGACAGCACAGGAAGATCATGAACCAGAATATGAATTCTCTGATTTTGTTCTGGGTTTGCTTGAAACCCATATTGAACTTCACAGATAGAAGGTTATTTCATCTATAAGCTAGAGAGATAGAAGTACTCAAATGATAGCTGAAGGTGAATCAAGTATGAAAAACTCAATTGTGCATTTTTCATTAAGAATGAAAGCAACATGGATTTTTATACATGTAGATTGACAAGTTTGTACACTAAATTTCATCCTGAAGGGTAGGAATCTCATCACTGACATACACAGGCAGGTTTATATATATGATAGAATTATCAGTGAATTAGGAATCTAAAAACTTGAATCAGAATTCCTCATATAGCTGAATAATCCTTATCAATTAAAATAGCAGTTGATGTTTTCTGAAAATAAAATAGTTTTAAAAGTATTCCTATAAAATTTTTAATTACCCAGAATATAAAGATGATTAGCTTTACCTAGAAAAGTTACATATGAGATAAATATAGTTATTCTAACCAAAAGAAGATCATCAAATAGCTCTCTCTCCCCAACCCCCAGTTAAAGAAATCTTGAGTTGAAATATATATTTTAACCTTATTTTGTATACATCTGGCTAGGTGAAGAGAAAAAGTACTGTCCTGTCTTTTAACCCATTTTATCCTTTCCTGACGGGTCTCTTTACTCTTCATTAGATGCTTTTATTTCTCAGGGTTACTTTTAATCATGGCCCAGTTTTACTCACTTTGCCTCTTAAGCCAGGACTTCTCCTCCCTGCTTTATCAAAAGATAGATGTAATTTCAAGACGTAATTTAAAGTTAAGTTGAATCCTTCACAGGGATCAAGATACAAAAAGGAAAATGCCTTTTGAATTTGGATTTACTACTTTATTGTCCACTTTACAAACAGATTTCTTACTTCACACATACCTAACAAACAACACCTCTCCCAAGATTGTTTTTAAGCATGAATTGCTCGTTATAGTTTATTTATATAGCAGTTCTTTCTCTTCATTGGACCAGGAGCTACTTGAGAAGGAGATTTTGGTGCTAGTGATCTTGTCTCCAGTATGAAACACAGTAGCCCAAATACAGAACGTTGGACAATGATGAATGCAGTTTAGTGTTTGTCTGCATCAGCGACCCTACAAAAGCACAGAGTTATGAAAGAATGGCACCCAAGGCAGAGTAAAGTCCTTGGGGCCCAAGGAATTCAGAGTGATGCCTGAAAGGTAAAATGGCTTATCCAGCATGTGAAAGAATTTGAACTTGAACTTGAAGGCTCTGGGTCGGATTTAACTCAGGACTTTCACTTGGAAAGCCAATAGTATGCTAGGATGATGCTGGCACTGGTCAAATAAATCTGGGCTCCATTAATGTGTTGGATTTGCATACACAGAATTAGCAGAGAAAGGTCTTTTGGCAAGCAAAAATATTTTGTTTGGATTCTCTCTGCTTCCTTTCCATGTGTTGAGTGAAAAATGCTGGCTGTGGGGAATAGTCCTGGGGTTTATTATGGTTTAATACCTGAATTTATGTGGGTAAAATTACCTGTAGCAACAAGGAGTGGGAAATGTCAGAGGGAAGATATTTTAGAAAACACTGTAGATCAATCTGGGAAAATCGAGATTAGTTGACAAGTCTAAAGAACAGGAGAAGCGAAAAAGTTCACCATTACCCAAAACACCTGGCAGTAAAGATCAGGAACATAGATGCTTGAACGTGAGAGAAGATTGATTACAAAATGAGGGAGGTGGAAAACATGGGTTGTGCTCAGTTGCAATGGGTCAGGCAGACTGAAAGAGTAAAATTAGGCCTGGGGTATGTGAATTAAAGAATGGATGCGAAAACATGGGAGTAAGTCATATTTTACAATGGACGTATGCTCTATGAAGCCTATTCAGCAGACACTAGCAGGTGAGGGTGACATCCTATAATTGTAAAGCTAAGAAAATAACATGGTTTACATTTACTCACAAAGCCATAATACTAAACAGAAAGATTGAATTATAAACTGCTTATCTGATTTTGTCACTTATGAGATTATCTTAAAATATGAGGGGCACTGTCACAACGTCAGTCACACATGTTGACAAATACGTAAATCAGCTTGAGGAGGGAATGTGACAGGCTCCAAATGGATTAGCAACAAGAATAATAATAGCATATTGCTTTTTCAATTTCCATTGAGCAGCAGGATGGGGGAAAACTGCTTTTGACACCGTACATATCAGTGATGAGGCCTGTGAGCCACATGTAATGACATAATGATATTTTACATCCACACGGGGACTTTCACATCAACAGCACAAATGAATCCTCCGTGGCAGCATCATTATCCCCAATTTGCAGAGCAGAGGGGCTGTGCGAGTGCCTGGGAGAACAGATGGTCTTTATGACTTGAGTCGATAGTGACTGCTTCAGTTTATTTGGAGAATGAATTTCTTTCAACCCTGTAGCTTGTTCTCTTGACTCAGGTTCATTTTCCTGCTCCTAAAATTCTCCTCATTAACATGCTGAATTGAAACTGCTTCTGGATCTTCAGCATCTGCATCTGAGTGTCTGTTATGGAGGAGTTTGTATTACATATATATTTGTGTGTGTGTGTGTGTGTGTGTGTGTGTGTGTATGCATAGATACAACAGATTTATTGATTTTGTTCTTTTTACAGTACTGGGGGTTGAATTCAGTGGTGCTCTACCACTGAGCTACATCTCCAGCCCTTTTAATTTTTCTTTCTTTTTTCAGACAGTGTCTTGTTAAATATCCTAGACTGGCCTTGAACCGACAATCCTCCTGTCTCAACCTTCTGAGTAGCTGGAATTATAGCGGTGCACCCCTACACCTGGCTAAAATGGATTTATTGAGGTAAAACACATGTACTGTACAGTTCATCCACTTAAAGTGAACAGTTCATTTATTTATTTTTTCATTATATTCATGGAATTGTGCAATTAGCAGAATGTGTGTTTATTTTTGAAATTGACTTTTTAATGTTCTAAATTATGGAAATTATGTATAAATCTTGAAAAGTGACAGTTAAGAATAATAGCAATAATAGTAATCATAGTTAAAACCTTTCTAGTGCTTTCAAAGCCATCACTTCATTTAAACATCTAACAACGACACTAGGCGGGTATTAATTCAATTTTAAATGAAGAACACTAGTATAAAAAAATAAAATACATGTCTGAGGTTAAAATATTTGGCAGAGCCAAGATATGATCTAATGTCAGTGCAATGTGGAAATTCCTTATCCTACTTCAAGGACTGTATATGTCTTGTGTGATAGGATGATTCACTCTACAGACTTTACTGGCCTAAAACATCTATTATTGTAATGCCTCCTCACTTCATTTATTACTATGTCTGTCTTGTCCAGTTGATCAGTTAATGTTTATCTTGGAAGATAGCCACCCTGCTTCTTCTTCTATGTGTTATCTAAAGTGTTTGCTGTTATTCAGAACTCACTTCTAAAAGCAAGCAACTTTCTCAGAGGACAGGGTTTTGCCCAGGCTATGTGAGATGGGGCCTGTGAGCAATGAGGGCCACATGGAGTAAGCCATGAAGTCTTTGTAGTGGTTTGTAAGTTATGAGATGGAGAACTTCATACACATAGGGTATCTGATGAATTCTGTGAAAACAAGGACAGATGCTCAAGGCTTGTGCTATCATCATGTTAACTTGATAGTTCTATAAGCACATCATCATGTAGGGTCACAGTTTGCTGTCACTAAGCCTGAACAGGAAATCAGCATGAACAAATGCTCACTAACATTCATTCCTCTGTGCTTGTTTGATATAATCAATATTCTTTGTCTACTCTGTCTTACATATTTTATCCACTGCAACTTTCATTCCTATAGCTTTCTTGATCCAACTCTATAAATCTCTCTCTTTGATTGATGGGTGTAAATAGAATGTACAGAAGCTCAGCACAGGGTCACTCTGTGCCAAGGAGACTCAGGTCATGGGGATGAACTGCTCAGATCCACTAAGGTCCTAGGTCATAATGATGAATATTAATTTGAATATGAAGTGATTGTAGTATTGTTTTGACTTCTCTTTATTAATAATACTTGATTAATTTTAAATTTAATATAATATTAAGGACTTGTAAGTGATCTTAATGAATGTATTGAGAGAAATCCAAAAAATATAGAGAAACACTGACCTGAATATCCCGATCCTGACAAACTAGAGAGTTTCACTGTGCAAGATCTCGAGATGTGTGTGTGATTTTGTATGTGTGTGATTTTGTATGTGTGTGTACTGAGGACTGAATGAAGGTAAATAAATGATATACCACTAAGCTACACCCCTGCCACGAGTAATGTTTGAGTACCTTCTATTTCTTCTCCTCTTCCTTTCATTTAGATCTCTTTGCTGTTAGGTTAGGTAAATAGTACTAGGTACTTCTCACCAGTTATAATGACATTTTCTTTATTCAATCAGGTGTGCTAACATGCATGGTGATACTAAGACAGTTAAGAAGAGAAACACACCATTTTAAAAACTCATACCATAAGTTGTCTGAACTTTAGGTATGTTTAAACACGTATGGAAGAGGCCTGATATTCATGTCTGAGAAGATGGAGGGCACTCTCGTGAAGATATTCACCTTCAGCAAAAAGAAGATGCATTAGGAAGACAAACCACTGCCTAGGGAAGCAATAGTTTTAAATTCAGCAGCATACACCAAACAATATATGTCAGACATACCTTTTCTCTGAAAACAAAAGTAAAAAACACTTTTGCCAAAACCATGAAGAAAGAAAAGTGTAAAGAAAAAAACTTTCAACTTATCAAAATCTCTTAGATAATCAGAGCACACAATTGTGCTGTTTGCTCAAAATTCAGTGTGAGGGGGATGTTCTCATTTAGGGAGGGAACTGCTGGTGCTTAAGGAAGGACAGGCAAGGGAAGAAAGCCTGGTATGAAGAGCGAGGGTTCCATCACCAGCAAATCAGTTGTCTGGTAGCTGGGGTCCCACAGGTTCAGCCTCAGGGGCAGAAGTGCCACATCTGTCCACACACTGGAGAAATACAGATTGCCGCCAGAGAGGAGAGGTGGAAATTCTCACACATGAGGAGGAGAGGCCATAGAAACACTACTGGAATCAAGGAGGCCATGCAGTAGTGTCCCAGGGGTGGGGTGCCAATGGGAATGGACCCATTGTAGTTCTCAAATAGTGAAACACCACATGAAGTTTGCTATTCAGACAAAGGAGGAAATAGTAGTTGAGAGAGTATACTCATTCTCATCTAGATGATAAAAATCATATTAATATATGTTACACTACAACATTGAAAGTATTACATTGATAGGAATGTTAGACCAGTCAATTCTGAGGAGGGAATCATCATATCACATCAAGTACATATAACCCTTGATGTACAGGGATATGAAATTGTCATATTGCACTGATATGAAATCATATCCTGGCTCTGTCAATTATTTTTAATTCAGACACAACATTTTGTTTGCAGAATGTGCTTCATCTTAAACTGAATGAATGCCTACTTTGTATAGTTGTTAGATGTTTAAATGAGGTGATATCATTGAAAACCCCCAACAGATATAAACAAATAATCTGGTCGAGAGAGAAAACCTGTTGATGCAGGAAAGCAAGGTCAGGGGGCATAATGTGGAACACAGAGGTGGGGTTTGGCTTTAGGTAGGAAGGAGCATTGATAATTCTTCCATGATAACAAGAAGGAAAGCAGAACAGCATGGACACTGTGTGAGAGGCCCTTGGGGACTTCAGAGATCTGTTGAAATGAGGGTTCCCACAATCCTGTAAGTGGAGTTCAAATCAAGAAAACAGATTTGATTACTGTTGTGGGAATGAAAATCTTAATCCCATGAGTGGATTAATCCCCTGAGAGAGATTAACTGGGTGGTAACTATAAGCAGGTCGGTTAGAGGTTGTGGGTCCCTGGGGGTGTACCTTTGGGGTATATATTTTATCTGTGGTGAGGGGAGCTCCCTCTGTCTCTCTGCTCCCTGGTGCCATGTTCCCACCTGCTCATCCATTCATTTATTGAAGAAAACTTCATGCCAGGCATTTTCTGGTTACTGGGTATTGAGTGGTGAAAAGTTAAAGACTAGAACAACTTGGTAAAACGATTTTCATAGAGTTATGTCTAAAAGTTCTCATGGGCAAATGTTATTTACAACATTTATTTAATGAAAACTTTAGTTAAACAGTTTTTATGATGCATGTCATTGCTAAATGATAAACCAAGGATGAGGAGGAATTTTGAAAAGGATGAAAAGGAGCTTTTAAAAAGTAATTCGAAAAATATTTTTGGATGATTCATGGATAAGGCAAACATTTTTATGACAGAGGGACATTATCATTTTAAATTTTATGTCTGTACTTTTTCCACTATTAATATTTGAAATACTACCCTTTGGAAAAGCAACATAATAAAGAAATACATTTTGAAGGCTGTGCAAATACAAATTTAGGTGCTAAATGTGTCAGGATCCTTTAGTTGAACATGTTGTGGGGCGATGCCTGTAGCAGAAGAAAGTACCGCACTTGTGACCACCCCCTCCATACACACACAATTAATGTAGGTATCCTGATTTTATTTTCTGTTATGTCACTTTCACTTCAGATATTTGTTTTAGTCAGCTTTTTTTGCTGACTTGACAGGAGCAATTTTAAGGAGAAAAAGATTTTTGAGAGCTCACAGTTTCAGAGGTCTCAGTCCATGGACTGTGGATTCCATTCCTCTGGGCTTAAGGTGAGACAGGACATCATGGTGGAAGAGTATGGTAAAGGGAAGCAGCCTTGAACAGGCAGCCTTGAAGCAGAGAGGGAGGGAGGGAGGGAGAGAGAGAGAGAGAGAGAAGAAGGGAGGGAGAGGAAGAGAGAGAGAGAGCGCGTGTGCGTGTACCCCTGAGTGTTTCCCTCACCACAGACAAAATATACATCCCAAAGGCACACCCCAGGGACCCAGGACCCTGCCTGCCTACAGTTACCACCCAGTTAATCCCTATCAGGGGATTAATGCACTGACTAGGTTAAGGCTCTCATAATCCAATGATTTCAGATCTGAACTTTCTTGCATTGTCTCACACCCAAGTTTTAAATATCTAGACCATAAAATATCAAATTAAAACCAACCAGCCAAACCAACCCAAATCCCCCAGCTAAAGGAGGCAACAACTTCAAATGTCTGGTTTCTTTTCCCCCTTACATGAACAGTACTTTTCAGAAGCATAATATAGCAATTATTTTCAGAGTGCTTCTTGTTCTTTTTGAAGCAACTTTTCTTTTACAGCCACAAAGCTGGCAGATTAAACAGGAGACACTGTTCCTGTCTCATGCTGGCCTGGGACCATGTGTGTGCTGTGTGAATGTGACTAAAGAGACCCACTCAGGCTGGGCTGTCTCCAGGTAATGGTTTAGGTACATCTCCCTGGTTCTTACCACTGGTTAGAACTGGTAGAATTAAGAATGATAAGCTTAAACATCTCCTTCTTCCCTTCTAAGTGAAGAAGGAAGGCACAACTTTATCTTCAGATCCATGATAATATGACAAATTTCCCACGGAGTTAAACTGACTGTTGACTAGGGTTTAAAGTCACCGACTCTTTGGGAAATTTTCAGTTTCCTTCCTGAAAATTATTTTCTCTTCTGTCATGATGATGGCATTTGTTTTTGTCCAATGGTTTCTTGATTTTACATATATTTTGGTTTTAATGACACTTCAAGAGGTCTGTGTCTCATTGCTCCTGGTACCTTTAGCATGAAGAAGTTCAATTTCTACAAAGTTGCCTCAGATTATGATTGAATCTTAACCAAGGGAAGAGTTAAGATCTTTACTGATAAATATGAAAGGTGGATCCAGGTAATTCTGACTTCAATTTTGCCATTGAAATTTAGATGACAATTGACCAGCATCCACTAATAAATACTATTATGTGATATTAGTATTATTTTGCTTTCTGTTATTGAAACTGACTTCATGTCACTGTGAAATGCAAAAAACCCCCATGATCTGCTCACTATTTTAAGGAATGATACAGTTAGAAAAATACACATGAAGATTTTTTTTAATAGTTCAATATCTCATTTAGATATTATAGAAACTTTTCAAAGTAGTTACTGGTATTCATACTTTATTGATCAAGGACCTGAGTCTTTGGCTTTATTGATTTTACCAAGTTTCTTTCTGAGTAGCCAGTATAACTGGAAGTTTAACTTGGTTTTTCTAAGTCTATACTCTTTTTCACTTTAATATATTTTTAGGAGGTGAGTACTCGGGATTGAACTCAAAAGCAGTCAGCCATGAGCCACATCCCCAGTCCTATTTTATATTTTATTTAGAGATAGGATCTCACTGAGCTGCCTAACACCTTGCTGTTGCTGAGGCTGGCTTTGAACTCATGGTACTCCTGTCTCAGCCTCCTGATATTTACATGTATTCTAAAAAAAACATTTTCAGTCAATTGTCTGCCAAGAAATTTATGTATTATATTTATTATTCAAAAGTAGAGTACCAACATATTATCATAAACTTATGTCCCATGTACCAGCATGGGGCAAAAATAAAATTCTATTTGTTTAATAATCTGATTGATGACTTCATATTTTTAACTTCACTCTGGGGAATGGCCTCTTCTTATCTAGGTCAGTGTGTCTGTCTGGGAAAATAAGTCTCCATAGGCCCCAACATTTTGGTCCTTTCTACTTATTGGAGTAGGTGCACGGGCCCATCACCTTATCAATGTAGAAGACCCCTGGCTACGCCAATAGCCACAGACTTGTTATTGACAGGTAGAGAATGAAGAGACACCCTTTCTGCCCACCTGCAACCTCACAGTCGGCTTCTCAGGGCACATCCATGAGATATAACATTGAGGCCACTGACTTTCTAAAAATTGTATACCTCTGTGTTTTGTAAAAAATGAATGGAAATATGTTTTTAACAAAGTAAGACTCAGTTTCAAAACAACTAAAAGAGGCTGAAACTCTGCTAAGTTTGATCTGTAGCAGTGGACATGAAATCCCAATGTCACAGTTCTGCATTTCACCTGACCTGGTACCTCGGAGATCTGTGTTTGCCAGCAGTCCTGGGTATCCAGAGAAGGTAGATGTGTAGTCTCAGTCAGAGGCTGAGCCTGGAACTGGCCCTTGGGTCCTGATGCTTCTGTTACCTTCAGCATAGAAGGAAAGGCCTTATCTTCCTGCATAGTGATCCTATTTGGGACTATTTTAAGCTTTCATAGAAGTTCTATAACATTGAACTATGAAAGCCAAGGGGTTTGGATGCTATGCAAGAGAATCTTTGGTCTTTAAGAAAGGTTCCTGGCAGGGGGTGGTGGTAGTGGGGATGGTTTTGACTGTGTAGCTTAGTGGTAAAGCAATTGGCTATCATGTGTGAAGGCCTAGGTTCAATCCTCAGCACTATTTAACAAAAAAAGTTCATATTCTTTGTCAAATAGCAATAAATAGCAAGGCATGGAGGGAAAAGAGTTTCACTTAATTAAAAATAATATCTCTATGGGCATATACAGTGTACTATGTGCCTACAATGCAGTTGCTTTTTAAATTTGGAAAATTTTAAGAAACTTACTACATGTTTAAATATGGAACTTGACTTTTAAGGGAACTATTTATTAGGATCCAAGAGTTTTAAAAACAACATTTGTTAGTTTTGGATTAAGTTTTTCTCTAATACTGGCAACTGGAAATATGCCAATAGTTTAGTTTGATTGTGGTTACTTATTGACCTCTAATATATTTCCAATATTCCCTATTGAATATGTAATTACTTATTGATTCAATAATAGCTGTTTGAAAACATGAAAATGTTTTTTTTCTTAAGGAAATTAAATTTTTTTCCCTGAATAACAATAGTTAATTTAGAAGAAAAGAAAGTGCCAAATTAGAAAATAAGAAAATTTTCACACCAAAAAAGTAGTATATATTTGACCCAATTTCTAGGAACATCAAAAATTTGTTTCTATTTAAATATATCACCATACTGAACTTGAGCACCTTTGCCAATACATACTGAGAAGAGGTTACACAGCAATTATCTGGCACTATATTTTGGAGAGACATTTTATCTTAATTTGTTAGTCTGTGGTAATTGACCATTAACACTTTTGACCATGTACCTTAATTTTTTTGGTGGAAAAATATAGATGTTGAAATTCTACTGCCTCATTAAGTAGGATCCTTTGAGAATCTATTTTTTTCTGGTTAGTAGCTTTTCTATTAAGAAAGAAATTGATGTCTTTGGGCTTTAAGATAGAAAACAGGGTTTTCTCTCCCGAAGCAAGCACTAGTGAGTGGATGGGTGGTTGTGTTCAGACCTGAGGCTGATGTTTCTTCATGTTAGGACAGCTGAGGGCAGATAACATGTGAGGGTGGGCCATATCAGTTGTGTTCTGTGGGAAGCAGTGGCCACTAGGAGAGTTACATCATGGCCTTGCAGAATATTGCTCAGGCTGAAAGGAGAGATGAAAGTGATTCTTGCCAATTAATAGAACATTGCTATTAATGGATCTTTTTTTTTTTTTTTTTTGCTTTGTTTTGTTTCGTTTTTATTTTATTTATTTATTTAAATTTTTATTGTTGGTTGTTCAAAACATTACATAGTTCTTGACATATCATATTTCACACTTTGATTCAAGTGGGTTATGAACTCCCATTTTTTACCCCATATACAGATTGCAGCATCACATCGGTTACACATCCACTGTTTTACATATTGGCATACTAGTGTCTGTTGTATTCTGCTGCCTTTCCTATCTTCTACTATCCCCCCTCCCCTCCCCTCCCCTTCCCTCCCATCTTCTCTCTCTACCCCATCTACTGTAATTCATTTCTCCCCCTTGTTTTTTTTCCCCTTTTCCCTCCCTTCCTCTTGTATGTAATTTTGTATAACCATGAGGGTCTCCTTCCATTTCCATTCAATTTCCCTTCTCTCTCCCTTTCCCTCCCACCTCTCATCCCTGTTTAATGTTAATCTTCTTCTCATGCTCTTCCTCCCAACTCTGTTCTTAGTTACTCTCCTTATATCAAAGAAAACATTTGGCATTTGTGTTTTAGGGATTGGCTAGCTTCACTTAGCATAATCTGCTCTAATGCCATCCTTAATGGATCTTTAACAAAATATATGGAAAGGTTTTAATAGAAAAGAAACATTGTCCCAAAGTGTATTGTTGAAATTTGGCCTGAATTGCCACTCACCCACTGAAGGACATTTGGGTGGTTCAGGCATGAACTTCCATCTTAAAGCTGCTTCTTTGTTAGAGTCTGTAAACAAGTCAGGATGGCGCCTGGCATTTTGCCAGAGAAATGTTAGGGTCTGTAAACAAGTCTGGATGGCGCCTGGCAAAATGCCAGGGGGAGTGGTTTGTGAAGTAAGGCCAGCAAGCCATTAAGTGTGGAGATTCCTTATTGGTTGACTGTTGAATCAAGTTTATGTTAATTAGATAAGCTGTGTGGAATATATAAATATCGCTCCTGTCCTACAATAAACGGCTTCCACTCCTGCTGTATCAATCTGCACAAGTTGTTTGTCACCCCCCAGTTATTTTGCCCAGCCAGCCGGGCTGCGGCACTTCTTCACATCTACCCTAGCCTTCTGAGTGGTCTCCAGCTGCCCTCCACCTCCTAGTTTCTTTACGGATTCACTGAGCCATTCCCAGGTCTTTTGCTTTATATGGCCACTGAGAGTTAGAAAGTCTGATTCCATGTCACCTTTTCCACATGGCTGTTGTGTCACCCTGTTGTGTCAAGTTGGAAATGGCCACACACAGAGCTTCCCCCAAAGCTTACAGTCTCCCCTATTAAATCCAGTCAAGTTCCACTAGACCCAACATTTGGGGTAGTATGTTACAAAATATGTGTATTACAAAATAAATATCACTGCCTATGCCTAAGCACACATGCCAGGATGAGAGAGAACCCTGCAGCCTGATATCATTCTTTTATTTCTCTTGTCACTAAGATAAAGATGAAACTTATAAGGTGAGCTATGGATTTTTCACCTCTGAATTTCATATTTTCCTTCTTAGATAGAAAGAAGTCTATCTTTCTAAGGAGTGACAGAATTGGATTAAAATCCATCAAGTTGACTGCTTTGCTGAGTATCCAAAAAATTTATTTATATCAGTAACTAAATATTAATTTTTAATTTAAAGTTTGATTAAATAAAATATTTTAATTAATTTAAACTCAATATTTTTAATTAATTAAATTTCAATTAATATTTTTGCATTATTGTTTGAATAACTATATCACATTCTAATTCCTTTCTTAAACAACTAAATGCCTCTTGATGACTATGAAAAAGACTGAGCATGTGAAAATATAAAACAGTAAATCATATGGAAATATTTTAAAATATTTTTATAATTTAAACATATATAGGGTTTGTATTGTTTATATGGACTTTGAGTAGCAATATATAGAAGAGAATTTTAAATTCTATTAAAGACAGAAAAGTTGAATAACTTTTCTTTATCTACAATAAATATTATCGTATCACTCTATTTTCTATTGCTATAAGAAAACACCCAAATGCTGGATAATTTATAAAGAAAAGAGATTTATTTAACTCACAGTTTTGAAGGCTGAAAGTCCCAGATCAAAAGGCCCCATTTGTTTTGATGGAGCTCTTTTGGCTACACCACAGCATGACCAATTTCATCATGGCAGGAACATGACAGGGGAGAGGGAAAGAATATCATGTGGCAAATCAAGAAGCAAAAGGGATTCATGGACCAAACTTGCTCTTTTTATAACAACTTGCTCTTGTGGAAACTGACTGTGTCCCCATGAGAAGTGCATTAATCCTTTCTGAGGATAGCATTCCTATGACCTAACCACCCTCTACTGGGTTCCATTTCTCAAAAGTACCATGGTTTCTGAACGTTGCCACACTAGAGACCAAACTTTCAGTACATGAACCTTTAGAGAACATATTTAACTATATTCAACCATAGCAATTATAAAACTTTACACTATCTGAAGAGTAAGTAGAAACACTTTCTGCAAAAACTAAAACCAAAAGGAATTTCTTGTTTCAGTTACAAGGAAGTGGGGAATTAACATATGCTGAAAGATTTCAATCAATCTCAGGGATGGTATTTATTTAGTTGCTAATGTTTGCAAATATGCATAGGTTGATAATTTTGATAAATTTGTAATAAATGGTTACATAACTTTGAATGAAATGAAACCCTTGAAGGCTTTGAAGGTTTTCCTGTAACTAATAAGGAAATAATATATCTAACAGAGTTACCTATACTAACAGTTGGTGAGCTGAAATTATAGTCTAGCTAGAGAGAGAAACTTATCCGTAAGCCCATCCCTTACTCCTAACAGAAATTTGCCAGTCCACAGAGTGGAGGATACCTGTGCAGAAGTGAGAGCTAACTGGAGCTGTGCTTGATTTATCACAGCTCCTCTAGGAACAGATACTGATGAATTGCTGTGCCCATGAATATTTCTATTTCCCGAGAGACATAGTTGTGTTTGCTTTTCCTCTTATATCTCCAAGATCCTTACAACACATTTCCATTTGTAGAAATGCATATTTTTGTATGTCTTCCTTACAAACTAAGATATCACAGTTTTATAAAATAAACACCAGTGCAGTAGCATTTCTTTGGGAGAAAACTTTTATGTTTGATCCATTTTGGGATTATGTATTATTCTTGATTAGCCTAATTGACTTATATTGCTGGTTGTTCCTGAATGCTGTTTTCTAACTTGATCAAATTTACATAATCAGTGTATGACATATAAATTTTTTTAGCCCATGTTTTTGTGTTCATTTTTCTATGATTTTGTTTCCAGGTCGGATTAGAAGTATTGTTACTGTCAACTGTTAATGTTAACGTAAGGATCAGATCAGTTAAATTTATATCAAGGCACTTCATTTTTTTCAACTGCTGTATCCAAAGACAAAATTAAATCATGATTGATCAATTTTTATAAATAATAGCCCCCAAATTTATTGTTCCCTATAGACTTCATAATCAACATCTTTTTAATTCTTATGAGAAACATACCTTTTGTGACAAACTGTATAATTCTTACTTTCTCTTGATTATTGGCTCTGAGTCTTTCTCAAAGACTAATGTGACTTAGTTTGATAAATTATGAATTAGAAGTAATCATTCTCAATTAGCATATGGATAGTATTGTGCAGAAATATATTGCACTTAATATAAATACTCTATTTTATGTGGTTAACATAATCCTGTGATTCTACATTTAAAGGTGGACTAAACCCTGCTTTTAAAGGATTATCTTTTTTTCAGCAAAATGAATTGTATTTAAATGTAAATTCAGTTTTATGAGGCTTAGAAAATATAATTTTTGACACATGGAAATTTGAAAAAGATAATGAAATGAACTGCTAAAGGAGCAGAAATAATCCTTCAAGTCTTAATTAAAGAAAAGGTGTGTTAGTTCTGAGTATGTCATAGTTATGACAAATCCAGAAATAAGTTAAGTGTAATAAAGAAAAATAAAAGAAAAAGTATGCCATTGTCAAATTCATGTGCAAGGAAAAAATTAGCTGATTCAAAGGTAGTGAAGGAAACCTTGCTGTTGGCAGTTTAAAAAGATCGCTTTAGCAACTCTATTCATTGTTTTACATGTTTCTTTCAGAAACCTTGAACTTCTATAAAGTAGATAAGACTTGCTTTAATTAATTAGATTAAGATGACTTTTTGTTAAGTATATGAACTACATATGTCTTGCACGACAGTCTGGGTTTTCTAAGGAATGGGGACTGCCTGTTTATACTTGAAATTCTAGAAACAGTCCCCAAAGACAGTCCATAGTGCCAATAATTGGAGCTAGCCAGTGTATAGAATGCAGAAAAAAATATTTTGGGGTTTCTTTAAAGTTGGGGCTTTTGAATATATTTTGCTGAAAACTTAGGTTCCTTGGCTAAAAGCAAGCCTTGGGAGTCAATTTGGAACTGTATATGTAGTGAAAGAATTCTGAAAAAATTTCTCTAACTTCTGAGGTATGTGTGGCTCTCTCAAAGGAAAATGATTCTCTTAATCATGAAGACATCTCTATGTCAGAAAAGCTGGAGGCACTGGATCATCTGGCCATTAGATATGTATTTATATCCCAAATGCTGAGTGTGAGATCTTGGTATCCTTTCCATCCAGTCTCCAAAGAGCAAAGGTTTCCTCCTCATTTTGAGAAGGGAGAAGAAACAATTGCCTTTTCCTCCTGTATATAAGCAGAAAAAATTCAACATTTGCCCTTCCTCACTTGGAATGAAAATTTTGCAGATTTTGTGTGTGGTATATTTGACCTGGTTATTATTTATCACCCTTGTAGCAAGAATTGGGATATAAGGAATCAAGTAGTCATTATTACTTTTTAAGTGAATAATGATAAACCTGTATTTGATCCAGAATGCCTTAGATGCACATTCAGGATAAAATATTAATAAATTTGAATATTAAAGCAAAATAAAGACAAATAATAAATAAAATCCATGATGATTAATTTCCAGATCAGGGATAGATTCAGAAAGTTTGATAATGTTGAAGTTTTGAAAAGCCCTGTTTTTGAACTTTTGTATGATGCCACCTTAGTAGAACATGTTTTTGACAATATTTATAGATGATACAAACTGCTAATATTGGCTAACTTACCTGTAACCTAAATTGAACTGAACATAACTTACTGCAATCATCAAAGGTACTAAAGTGCTATCATACTAAAGTGACTTCTTTATTAAACCTTATAGGTGTAGTTCATTGTTTTAGGTTGAAACTCTACCTTTATAGAGATGAATTTTAGTATTATTAATGCTGATGATGGATTTCTACTTTGTAGAGATTTTGCATTACAGCAATTGCATGTAGTTTCTTAAAATGGTATAAAAATTATGTTTTGCTTGCTTTTACTTATTGTTTAGTATTTGTTTTGTAAGTAGCAGATCCAGTATAGATCCTACCAGAAAAACAATAATCAATAAAGCAGTACCTGTGACATTAGCCTTTACTCCTTGGCTCCTTGCTGGCTAGTTCTTATTGGCAGCTGAAACAAAGTGTAATTTGAAGATCTGACTCCTGTGGACTAGAGATCGAACAAGTATGGTTTGCTGTTTTCAAAAAGGTCGAGGAATGGATTTAAAATGAAATATTAAAAAGTTCAAACAGATGTTGGCTTAAATGCTACAAAAGAGTTGGAGAATGTTTTTCCATAGAAATAACAGCCATTTAATGACACTGAAGAGGATTTTAAAGATCACACAGCTGCTAGAATCCAGTTTTCACTTTTTAGTCCTGTGGTAAAAAATCCTATTAGCAAAATATTTGAAATTTATCTAAAGTGTATAACTTCAAAGCATTCATATTGACCACAACATGAAGTTACTTAAGAAATGTGTCAAATGTACTTCATAGGAAGTGTCTGCACAAAATGAGAAACATTAAAAAACATGCATATGTATTCACCGGCATTGCTGTCCTACATCTTGTAACATTTTATAAAGCATGGATATTAATTCACACTTTGCATTTATGAGAAATAAAGTCAGAGCCAACAGCTGGTGCTTCATAATTTCCATTTTCAAGATAGTGATACTGCACAGGATTTAATCACCGTTCCTGTAACTGATGCTTTTCCCCTCTGAGCTTATTTTTTTCTGGTATGAAAAGATCTATAGATTCTGCATTTACTAGGGCTTCTGGGAAACATAATGGATTAACAGATAGAGTTAATGAATAGAGTTTTGGTGGAGGGTTTACAAGAGCACCCCTGAATTGATTGTACTTCCTGATGTTGGAACGTGGCACTGGGGGAAACGCCCTCACTACATCCACACCATTTCTCTGAGCTTCAGCCCTTGATGTGCTTGCCAAAGTGGTGGGACTTTAAGAAAGTGAGGTTGAGATTTTAGGGTTTTAAATGAGGTTTGGCCAGACACATTAATCCCTATCCTTTGAAGAAATCACAAGAAAAGTGAGAGAAGATGATTTTTAAAGATGCTTATCGTGACAATGACAAAGACAATAAAAGAAGAGAATAGAAATAAAAGTCTGGGAAATCAGAAATAAGATGCTGAGCATGTCCAAGAAAATTGAATCCTATCCTGGAAGTACATAAAATAAAATTCTTTTTCTCACAGCCTCACCCAAAGGCTCAGAAATTGGTAGAGTTCAGGACTCTGTAAAGGATAGATAAGGACAAGGCTAACAGTAGGAGGATTTTCAAGGTGAGTTTGCAAAATTCTTGGATCCATATTGCTTTCCTACTCTAGAACCTGAATATCTGTCCCCTCTTATTATGCCACATTTCTGGAGATTTGTTATTTGAAGAGCATAAACAGAATTCTCTAGAGTGGGTGACAGAGGACAGAATGAAATGAGTAAGTTATATACTGGAAATGGGGATAAAATGAACATTTTACATAGTAAATAGGGGGACCCTATGTCATTTAATGTCTAGAACATTGTAAGCAAAGGTTATATCATCAAGGTAAGAGAATACAGTAATTTTTTTGCATAGGAATATCTCAGCAGTCTAAGAAAACACTTAACAATATAGAAATAAGAAATTCTACAATTAATCATATAGTTCAGCAAAATTCAGAATCAATGTCACCCACCCATGGACATGGAGACTTTAATCTACTTTTAATAGACCCACACATAGAAAGCAAATAACCAAAGAAACTTGAAGAAACCCCAAAGAATGGAAGATAAAGAAACAATTACAAAATATCAGTTTGGAATAAACAGAAATGCAGGCAAGAGGAGGCCCGTGCGTGAGAGAAAGGGAACCCTCTGTCAGGGAAATCTAGTATAGGTTCATTTTCTGATTGCCAAATATGTGGATGGTAAAGGGCAAGGGGAAGCTATTCATCCTATAAATGCAGGTCTAATGAACTGGTTGGACATTGGTCACTGGAGTTCGATTGGTTGATTGAATAACCTCTAGGTGTTAAAAGAATTTCTTCCTACACTCACATTCAAGAGAGTCTAGTCTAGTCCAGGTATTCCCTCTTCTTTAGCATTTCAGTCATGGGATAACTAATGGAATGCAGAAATGGCGGGATGGTGAAACCCAAGAGAACATGATACTTAGAGGTATTATCCTAATTTCGTAGGGAAGTTTTACAATTTTGAGATCTTCTCTTTTCTCCGACTTCCAGACTGCTCTTTCACTCCAAATCAGTCAGTCTTTGTATGCCCATCCCTTAGTAATCATTGGATGAATACTGAATGTGCTGGCACATGTTTTTGTATGTGAATGTGCACATACACATAGACACAATTTTATGCACATGTTTTCCAGAAGGACTTCCCTCATTGGCGATTAAGAACACATTCTTTCTCAGTTAATTTTATTTTGCTCTAGATCTATTTTTTAGAGAGTGAAAGGGGCTGGTTCTTGGGAGCAGCCAGTGGCCACATATCTTAAAGATTGGCTGATTTGCCCTAAATGGAGTTTTCTCTTCTTTAAAGTTAAGATATTTTCATCTGTACCCTCAATGGACTTCTAGAAAGATGTGGCTTCCTAGCTAGATATCTGTTTCTCCTTTCTAACTGTTATAAATGAGGAGACATGGCAGGGGAGCACACACACTAAACATGTGGGAGCAGGATCTATGAGGGAACACTGATGGAGATGGTAGTGGTAGCTGGTGTGTGAATCCTCAATTGCTACTTTCATTCTAGGTTAGAACTGAGGCTGGGTTGGAAAGCAGATTCTGCAGAGGCATGTTGAAGTTTTGTCAGTTCCATTTTAAGATGCACTATAGAGAATCATCATCCCTTCCTTTAGAGTTATTACTGAAGAGAAAACAATAGTAATATGTGAAAGAACCTGGACTTTACCACTGTTTTGACTGAAGTTTGGCTACTCCCTGTGCCAAGGAATTGATGAAGTATTAGTGTATTTGGGAGGACTGCTTGGTGATGCACTTGCTTAGGAATATATTCATTAACCTTTACTTTGTTTTCTGCAATAATGTATTTCCAGGTCCATTTATATTCTGTTATATTAAACACTATAATGACTTTTCTCATGCTGCTACAAGTACCAATGAGTATAGTACTTCAAACTATATCGGGGATATTAGGGTGGTTTGGTGTTGTGGTAGTAGGGAAACCCTGATCCCTATTGAGGTGACCATCTAGGTATATGTCAGAAGCTGTAAATACATCCAGTAGAAGACTTTCTCAACCTGTAGATGCCAACCTTATTAATATATTCAGTACCAGATAGTGTATGCCTTTAGGACTGCCCATAGAAATGGTGGTACAAAATCTTGAAGAGAAAAAATCTGTATCTTTTAGGGTGGTAATAAGGTAATAATGGTAATACTTCAGTTTTTCTTTTCACAAATTCAGTTTTTACTCTCACAGCTTTTAGGAGCTTGATGATGGAATTAGCATATTTTGCTTAGAGAACACGGTGTGTGATCAGGGTAGTGGACTGAAAGAACAGGTCAATATGTCTAACACTGATTCCCCTTAAAACTGCCTTTTTAGAAAAGTAATTAATTGGAAACTCCATGGAAACTGGTTATAGTCCAGTAATTTATCCTGGCCAACCACAAGACTTGGGGCCCTAGACTTAGATCATGCTAGTGAAGATACATCAAATTAATTACATCTACTTAATATACTACCCCAAGGCTTACTGGCTCAAAACAACTACCATTTCCTATTTTCCAGTCTATATATGTGGCAGCTTGGTATTTCTGTTTATTTGAATGAGATTAGTTGGTTTTGTTTATGTTCTCTCACATATTTTGGGGACTGTTAGTCATCGGCTTGTTTAGAATTACTTCAAGGTTTTTCCAAGTGCCTGTTATATATCTCTTTGAGCTTGCTTGTTCTTATCATGATGCCAGGGGTCAAGAAAAACAAGCATGATCAGATGAAATAGCAAATAGAAATGCACATATACTCTTCAGTTCTCTTATCGTTTTTACATTGGCTAATGCCTCACGGGCCAAAGCAAGTCACAGGCAGATCTCAAATTTAGAAAGGAACAAGACGAGA
Organism: Callospermophilus lateralis; assembly: GCF_048772815.1. Classification (NCBI taxonomy): domain Eukaryota; kingdom Metazoa; phylum Chordata; class Mammalia; order Rodentia; family Sciuridae; genus Callospermophilus; species Callospermophilus lateralis. The sequence continues at coordinate 31,309,084 of NC_135319.1, read as the reverse complement.
ACTTGGCAAAGGGGTTGGATATAGGGCCCTTGCATAACTAATGACATTGATGTAGTCAATCTATCATAGTTAACTCTGTTTGAAATTGTTTATGTGCCTCCAAAATGTAAAAGAAATTCATCTACTTCAAAGGCCCCATAGAAGGGTTACAAATATAACCCCACAGAAGCCTCGGGCTGAGTCTAGTATCTTACATTATACTTCAATTCAGGAAGTGTTCCACTTAATCCAGAGATCTATGAACATGTCTGTCAATACCACCTATACCCAATGTAGATTAGATGGGGCAGTATATTCACAAGAGACATCTGCATTCAAAAAAGGGAAAAATGAGAACCACGTGATAGTCATTTGTACACGGCAATTCTGAAATTTCCGTGGGTAAATGCTACTCTGGGGTTAGAAACTATTCCAGGATTAGACCTAGTTATGCTTTTGGGAGTAGCTCATCAGTCCACCATTCTCCAAATCTCTTTGCTCAACCCTCTAGAATGTACTTAGTTTTCCAAGGTCTTTGATAACTTTAAGTAGAGCATGACTGCTCTCTGAGTGGTTTTATCTAATCCAATCACAGCTTTGAGATGAGTCCAGTATCATATGTTATACTTCAAAACAGGAAGTGTTCCTATAGAAAGTTGGTGCACATTTAGAAAAGGAGCAGATGAGCCACTGAAAGTTTAACCTATATCTCCAAGATCACACAGCTCACTGTGATGGTTTTACACAAATTTTAAAATGTAAAGTAAAATATGCCGTTGTTATGCATTATACAAAATTGTGATTCTAGGAAGTAATCTCATTTTGTTGGTTTTTAAAATTTTAGCATATTCGACATTAAAATTTTTCATCGACAAAAGAGCAAAACAACATTGCCTGGAGTTGTTGTGCTGCCATGGTAACTGGCTCTTGCCAATGAACTACATTATTCAACACTGTTTTTTTTTTTCCCCACATATTGCTGTGCTCCTACCCCAAGGCATTGGCCTTTCCATTTTGAAAGGGGGAAATTGAGAATAAAATGAAACAGTAATAATGTGTCATTTCTTATTGACATTAGTTGTTAGCATGTATCTCTTATTACACTATAGTTTCCTGAACTATGTTTTATTATCAAGAAACTTTTAACCCACCTATTTTAAAATATTCTTCAGTAAATGGCAATAGTTTATAGGCCTTGAATTTTTTTATAGGGAATAATTTTTCCGTAATATAAAGGCCTATGTGGTACACAGTGGATATTTGTAATTTCAAGAAAACATAGTTTAAAATTATTCCCTAATTCAAATCATTCTCATATTTCACACTAAAATGCAATAAATTTATGGCAGTTTTTTTATGTTTTAATGTACTTACTTCAAGAGCCACAGAGTTTTAAATTTTTTTTCTCACTTTAACCATATTCTACTAAATGATTTTCTCTAACTCCATTCTAATATTTTTATATCTTTTTTCCTCTATATGAAGATTATGGAAACCAATGACATCTTTCTGGGATGATTAAGTAACATAGACAGTATTTAAGTTTCATTGAGAAGAGTTGTCATCAATATATTCTGTAATTATTATTTTAATAATATCTGTTGATTTACACCAATATAACCTAACTGCTTCTCACATCTCGGCAGGAAAATCATTTTAGGAAATATGCATGTAAATGAGCTACTGCCAAAGAACAATAAACATCAATAAGTGCAAGCAATTATATTTACTCTAAAGTTCCAAATGGGGGAAAATACACAAGTTTTAATAACATCAGTAGCAGTATAATAATATCTATAAGAAAAATACATTAGGAAGTAGGGGAATAAGAAAAGGATATTATAAAAATATAAATAGATTAAAACAAATAAAAAATTAAAATTTCTATGCCAGATCTTTAAGACTTGGAAAAGAGATTGCCTACTCCCTCCCTCCCTCCTTTTTCTCTTCCCTAACTTCCTCCTTCTGTAACATGCAATGATAAATAGCCTAACATTTATTACATATAAACAAGATGGGATTGGTATATAGATGTCATGGCTTCCCAAATACTCAAGTTACCCTTTTTAGTTACTGTTGTAATACAAGTCAAGCAGCTGGAATACAAGTCAAGCAGAACTCTCATTCAGTCACAATTATGTCACCTTCCCTGAGCTAAGGGGCAATGAACTGCACTTTTTTGTTTACTCTTAGGAATAAATTCAGTAGATTGATCTTTGTAAATGCTCAAAAAATTTTGTTTAATAAAACAGCATTTATTTCCTAAAAAAAAAAAAAAAAACAAAGTCAAAAGACTTTATTTCCACTTCATTTTAATTATACAGCTGAACTAACAGGAAAGGATGTATGATCTGAATATTAGTGGAGGCAGGTCCCCACTAGTAGTCTATCATCAAATCATGAAAGTTCTCATGACCTCAAATTTCACATGTGTAACACTAAAGGGCAGAACTAGAAAACTTCTAAAGGGTTTTCATTTTTATGGCTCCTGAGAAATATTTTTGAAAACCTGAATATCTGTTTGCCAATGATTGTGATTTAATTGCCTTTCCTTTTGCAAGATTCAATCGATACTTTCGAAATGCTAACTTTACACAGGTAGATGAAACTTCAGGACAGAAAAATGAATAAGACAAACTTTTTCTCCAGAGTGCATAATATAGTTGAAAAGATACAGAATAATTTGTTACTGTAATAAAACTATGCTGGTGATGTGATTGAAGATTCTCAAGTGATTGATCCTATTTTTGTCTGGTAAAACAGTGGCTGGAGAGTCAGGAGACACCAAGTGTTCTGGGTCTTGAAAGATGAGAGTTTCTGCTTAGTAATTTCAAGATTTAAGGAGAACATGAAGGACAACTATGCGGATATCATCATGGTATAATGTGATAGGAAACTGAACATATTTTGTTTCTTCAAGTTTTTCTTCCACTAAACCAATTATTTTAGTGTTTAAAAAGCAAGCTTGGTTCTGGGAAGTTAAGACATTTCATAGAAAATTTTGTCATATTAACAAAGTTACGTTTTTATTTAAAAGGGTCTTAGTTTTTACTTGAAAGTAGAAATGTACAAAATGAAGGAGAGAATTAAAGTGAATGGTGAGGTACACTGATACATTCTTCTTCCTTTTTTTGATACATTATTCTTAGAGCTGTGTTTCATAGTTTAGTTTCTCTTATTTAACTCTCTTCTATGAACCTAAAAGAGATCTTGAAGAGATAGTTTTAGTGTTGAGCTAGGCTAAATCACTTCTCAGCATTTATATTCTACTTATGGTTATTTCATCATTGGGGTCGTTTCCCTGAGTTCATGAAATAGTTTGGCACTGAATAAGCCTTGGGGTGAGTAGTGAGCATTGGTGAAATGGAAAGGGTGTGCTCAGACCAGATGAATAAACTGAAGAGGGTCTCCAATGATTTTTCTACTGAGTGAACAAATAAAGATATCTAAAAACCAGGTAAAATGTATATACAGGTATTCTGAAATAAATGCCAAAGATTTGATGAGGCAGACAACAGAACTAAAATGGCAAGCAATTAAACAATTTTTAGTGTGCTTACTGATATATGTTTGGATTAATACTATGATGAAGAAACTTTAAAGAATCAAGCATGTTTGACAAAATGTATCATCATGGCTGAGTTCAAAGGAAATTGCATCTAATTGTCATCTTGTAGCAATAGTATTGATGGTCAGTCTTATATGTGAAACCAAAGTTGAAAGAGTAACCATACTTAAATGCTCTCCCTTTCTTATATAACTGATGTGTCCCAGGTGACATTTGAGTAAAATGAAGAGCATTTTAAAGCTGCAACAGAAATCTGTTGAAATCTGGAAATTCTTTATTGGAGTGCTGCAATAACAAGTCTAATACAAATCAGAGGTGTGGGGACTTTGTGTTTTATATCACCTGGTTGTTAAGCTGGATTTCTGGATTTTGCAGGATTTCTTTTCTTCAAATAAAGTTATTGAATAGTTATTTGGAGGTATAATTGAATTTGAGTCTCATTCAAATCGTCAGAAAGCTCTTACAGAGAAGTAAAATCCCAGGAGCATCATGAGATTACAGCTTAAAAATAAGGATGGTCATGGGGCTTTCTGCTTCTGAGGACTAAGAGGTGAGTACAATTCTCATGTGTCTTCCAAATTCAAGTAGACCAGTGTCTTCATGACATATAACTAGTATAGCTAAAAAAAAATTCTTCTAAATACTTTGAGAAATCTCCTTAGGGCTGACTACTATTTGCATATTAAAAATATTTGCATCCATAACTTCTGTGTTCACTTTCCATCCTAACCAATACTTATGACTTGCTGAACAAACTATTCAATGGAGAAGCACCCTGGAATCCATTGTGGTATAGCATGTGTCTCTCTTTCATATCATTCTGAGAGGTTATAAATAATCTTTAAATATTCCTGTTTTTTTATCTTTATCATCAGTGAATGACAAAGAGAAAATGATATTGGGTTTCACAACTTTTCTGAAATGATGAATACTCTTAATGTTTTCCATAGGGTTGATGTATTTAAAGACTGAAATAGATCACAAGAATTGTTGAATAAAATAGTTATTGCATTTTGGGGAGTCTCTCACACTCCTATATCTTACTCTTTCACCAGAGTTTACAGATATAAAGCCCCACTCTGTGTCTGGAGTTTTAATTACAAATAACTACTTTGTTATTTGTGGAGTCTTGAGGTCAAAGTTAAATAATTTGCTTAAATTACACTTCTAATTAATCTTAGTCTTACAAATGTAACCCTGCTAACCTGATTTTGAATAGACGCTTTTGTAATACCAGGTGGCCTCCCAAAAGTCAAATGTCAATTGTCTAAATCTCTAATCATCACATTGCCACATGGCTCATATGTCTTGGCATTATGCCCTTATAGGTCTTGGATAAAACTATTTATCAGTGTTTACTCTATTTCTTAGGATGGCTCATTAGGTGGTGGTTCCATCAATTCCTTTATTCATTTTGGGTTTTCTACTCTTGAAACTGGAGTTTGAGACAAAATTCCATTCTCTGCTTTTGGTAGTGGGAGGGGCCTGTTAAGCTGCAGGCCTCTTCTGGGAAGAAAGCCTATCTTAGTGTTAGCAGCTAATCACAGAAGGGGATGCCTACTGGTGCCAACTCCAAGGGTCACAGTTGGCCAAGCTGGATTCTTCTTCATTGCTCTTGAGCGGTGAGTGGTGTGTTGCAATTCTAAATGATGGGCTGTGCCTACCAGTTTTGCAGTAGACCCCAGCAGCTCATTGCCCAATTCTTTCTAGATTCTTGTCTTGCAAATCTGAAGAATGAAATTCACGGGACAAAATCAAGAGTAAATGGAGTTGGATTTATTTAAGTGTGTAGAAACAGAACTCTGGCAGAAGCAAGAGGGGACCCTGATAGGGGTTGCCACCTTGATTGCCTACTTCTTCAAGTTCAAATTTATGCTAATCAGGGTTTGGAAAAGTATCAGTGCTATTGGTGAATCCTTGAATCTGCATTTCCTTTCTGGTTAGAAGCAAGAGATTGAGGTCATGGGATTGTGGATATTGAGGAATTCGGGGCTGCAATGCTATGTGGAGCAGGCATCCACAGTGGGCACTAGATTTAGGCTGGCCTGTCTCAGTCAGGTACATGTAACCAGGCTTGTCTCAGCCCTGGCTTCCAAGGACCTGAGACTGAGCTGGCATGGTGAGCTCCATGTGGCAGTGGTTTGGGCTAATACCTCTCCCCACTACTCAAACTCCTGTTTGCGTGGCCTGTTGTTCTTCTGCTCCAGGACAAGGATTTCGCTTCATACTGACCACCATCATTTTATCTTTCTCAGAATAGTGTGAGACTTGGGTTAAGTGAGTGTCCAATGATACATAATTAGATGGATATAAAACTAATTTCACATCTTATGTTTAAATACAGTATATTTAGCTTATAGACATAGCTCAGGAAAAGAAATAAAACGAAATTCAGAAAAAAACTGCATTTGTTTGGTGTTAGTTTTCAAGGTTTCAGATATTATTTTATTTTAATATGGATTCTGAAATTGGGCTTAAATAAATACTATTGCCAATTTGCAGGGACGTTTTCTTGGAAGAGACAAACCATTCCTTTATCTTCTTTTTTAAAAAACTTATTTTAAAAGACTAATTTTTATCTGTATATTTTTAAAGACTACAGAAGTTCTTTGGGTTTTTTAATAAATTGTGATCTGAGTGTGCTCTATATAGCAAGTTTAACAGAAGAGACAAAAATAATACCAGACCTTCCTTACTAGTTTTTTTTCCTTTTACCTTTTAATAGAAATCTTACATGCTTGTGAAGAATCATGCATGTCCAGCTTTATGAGACTGAATTTAATACTTGCTCAATCAATGTTGAGTTGATGAAGCTGTGTGGGCTGCAACAAAAAGGACAGAATGTTCAAATAGCTTGAATTTAGTCCTTGTAATTTTCATTCAGGATTTTAATCTATTTTCAACTATTCAATTTGTATTGGACTTCAAATAATTTTTAATAATGAGAATAGAGATAAAACTACACAAATGGCCAATTTATGTATTAGAAAAGATATTTCAAAGAAGCTACTGATGAAAATGTTTCACCATATAATTAAAATTTCTTATCTTTCAGCAACTGCAGGCAATGGTGGCATAAAAAAATAAGTTTGGAGTCTTTTATAAAACAACTGTTGTTGTTTAAAATGCTGTACACATGAAATCTGAAGAAATATGCCATTTGAATACTCTGAACTAAAAATATACATGACGCTGATCTCATTTCCATTGCAAATTTCAATCTGCATGGAATTAAGAGGCAGAGATTATTTGGAGGCAGGTGGGCTTTTCCTTGGATACTTTCTTTGAATTTAGTTGCTTAATTAGGTTTGCTCCAATGCTAAATACATATCCTGAGGGGTGCAGAGATAGGAGCCTGCACATCTTCAAGTCAGTCAATGAGGAGAAAAAGTGAGTTGGAGCCCCGACTTTAGGTATCTGGCCTTATTCATCTAATGGCCACATATATTGTAAAAGCTAGGAAAGCCCACTTGCATTGGTTCAGGGTAAATTATTTTAGCAATAAAAGGTCATGTCTGGGAGGGAACAAGGGAAGAGAAAACAATTTAAAGCCATTGAACACGGATTCCATTACCCAGCTGCTGTGCTAAGTAGATAACATCCAGCATCTCATTTAATCCTCATAACAATTCCACAAGAGAGGTGCTATTGCTATTTTCATCTTTTAGCTAAGGAAACCAAGATTTTCAAGGGACAATAATTTTCCCAAGGTAATTAGTGAAGCCAGATGTTGAATTCAAATTGTTCTACACAGTATTTTCTGTTAAACAACTCTGATATATTCTCATTTTAGGGAATCACATTTCAGAACTTAAGTGAATTTTTTAATATCCAACAGTTCATTGGCAGGAGAGCTGGGTTTGCATCCAATTCTTTAGCTCCTCAAGTCAAAGGAAGTAAAATCAGAGATTTACAGAGAAGTCTGTTCTTAAAATGGTCACATAATATTTAAATGGATCAGAGCAGGGCAAGAGTTCACTCCAGTTTGTGGAGCTGGGCAGGCTGCCAGCTCCTCAGTGATCAATTCCTTTGATGGAAATGCTTACAAATGCCCTCATTATGAAGACTCAGAAGCTCAGCCAATAGGCTGTAATTCACCTACTCTACCTGTAGGTGGTGCTCTATATATTCAAGTGAAGTTGCAGCTGACCATACAGTTATTAGCCCTAAACAAGGAGTTAGAGTTGCTCTGACCACTTTCCATCGCTTCATCTTTTTCTGTCTCACTTCATCTCTGTGATGTCCTCTTCCTAGCATATAACAAAATCAGATAGGACCAATAAAAAGAAAACTAATCAATGTAGGCTTTGTGGTTAATAAGTGCTCTGTAGATTCAGTGGATGATCTCAATGTCTCCCTGAGATACTCACCTGGACCCCAGTCCAATCCAGCTACATTTGTCACAGAATGAATTCTGCAGTTTAATTTTACCTTATTACTAAGCCTTTGGAGCCAGGTTTCTCAATTCTCACAGTAATCATTCTAGATAAAGAATTAGCACAAATACTTTAAAATGAGTAAATGAAAACTGAGTACTTAGTAACCACAAGCCTGCAGGGACAGGGACTGGATCTACATTCATGCTTCTGACATGAAAACCAGTTGTCTTGTCCCACTCCAGGTAGAATGACTGTTATGGTTTGAATGTACGGTGTTCCCCCAAAACTCATGTGTGAGACAATGCAAGAAGGTTTCCAGGAGAAACAGTCAGATTATAGCCTTGACCTAATCAGTGAATTGATCCCTGATGGGATTAACTGAGTGGTGACTGGAGGTAGGTGGGGTGTGGCTGGAGGAAGTGGTTCAGAGGGGTACATGTTTGTATCTGGCATGTGGGCACCTCTCTCTCTCTCTCTGTTTCTGATCATGTGAGTGGCTTCCCTCTGCCACAGTCTTCTGCCATGATGTTCTGCCTCACCTTAGGTCCCAACGAATGGAGCTTGCCTTCCGTGGGCTGAGACCTCTGAAACTGTGAACCCTCAAATAAACTTTTCTTCCCCTAAAATTGTTCTGGTCAGACCCTTTAGTCACAGTGGTGAAGAAGCTGACTAAAACAATTACTTTACTTTGCCTAGGACAGTTATCAGCCATGTTTGCTGCTTTGGTATAATTTTTATTTGCACCACTTTTTATTTTCAGAGGGTCCCAGTTTGAATGATAAATAAAGCCACTTCGTCTACTTGGCAAATACTTTTTTTCCCATAAAGAAAGTCATCAATAAACAGGTGAGGATGAGTGGACCCAAGATGGAGGACCAGAGGGAGGCAGCATTGTGTGTCGCTCTGTGACCTGGGACACAAGTAGTGAGAATCCTTCTTCTCTTTGAGTGATATTCCTACTCCCATGCAGGAATCACGGCCATTGTGCCCGTCCAGGGCTCCAGGCCTCAGCATCAGAGTAGGTCTCCCAACTCCTTGCCCACGCAAGACTGCTGGGTGCCTGAACAGGACCATTGCCATCAGCACCAACACAGAACTTTGGGCCACCCACCTGAGCAGAAATCCCAGGCACCACTCTCACACAGGACACTCAGCAGCTTGCATGTGGAACCCCACCTACCAATTGGGGCTCCCCCAGTTGCTTCCATCTTGGGACTCTTCAGCAATGGAGATAGTTCCCCCTATATGCAGTGGCCTGCCTGCATGTGGGAACTTCACACAGGCTCTGAAGACAGCTGACAGCTACACACTGCATGCCACAGAGCTGTCTCTGAACACATCATCCACGTCCTATGCCATCACCTGTCTCTCTCCACCCGGCCTGACACCCCATCACTAAAAGCAGCCGCCTCCATCTTGGATCACCTTCATCACCACCTTCAGTGGGGGCAACTCCCAGTTTGGAACTCCAGCTGACCAGGTACCCAGTTTCTAACTCCCCCACTCTCCTCAGCAGCTGTGACCCTGGCACAGTGACATCCTGGTTACCCTCACCATCCTGAGGGCAGAGATACCAGCTAACAGCAGATGACCTATTAGATGAGAAAGGAAGCAGGAAAGATACTGATCTCTAATCAAACCAATCCCTGTTTCTTTCCTTCAAGATTTTTTCCCCTCTTTCTCTATTCTACCGCCCTCACATTCCCAACATATGTGAAACCAAGAACTTTGCATGAATTGAAATTTTGAGGCCTGGGATGTCTGAATAATCTATTAGAGTTGTACTGTATTTTTTTCCTCTAATTTTTTTCTATTTTAACATTTTATATTTTTCTTAATATATATGTGTGTTTGTTTTAAGGTACTCTACTGTCTTCTCACTTACTTGTCTACCCAAAATTACTTCCTCTCTATTCTCCCGCTATTAACCTTTTTCTTTAGATTTTTCTTTCACACTGTCTAAAATATAAAAACTCTATATTTTCACTTTTTACCTCCTCAGCATATCATCCTACACTTTACCTCTAGTTCTTTGTTCACTGTCAGAAACAGTAAACCCTTTTACAAACCTACAGATTATATTGTAGATAATAATTGAATTTAGCATTTCTGTATATTGTGACCAAACTGTAAATGTCTTAATAGCAACTATTTGTTTTTAAGATTGTATACTGTTTATATTGGGATCTATTAACATTGTCCTTCCCCTCAAAGGAGAGGTATTGGAAACCTACTGGGACAGTATAAGCCCATAGGGTAAAAAAAGTAACACCTTGGATCCACAGTGCTAGAAGGGAAGACACATGAGCAACATGAAAAGACAAGGGAGGAAAATGTCCCAAACAAAACAATGTACCACAATATTAGAATCCATGGCCAGCACAATGGAAGAAATGACAGAGAAGCAGTTCAGAATGTACATAATTAAAATGTTCTGTGGATTAAAGGATGATAAAAGAGAGCAAATACAGGCAGCAAAAGATATTTCAACAAAGAGCTACATAAACAAATTCAGGAAGCAAAAGATGACTTCAATAGGAGACAGAGGTTCTAAAAAATTAAAAAAAAAACACCCAGAAATCCTTGAAATGAAAGAAACAATAAACCAAATTAAAAGCTCAATTGAAAGCATCACCGAAAGATTAGACCACTTGGAAAACAGGATCTCAGACAATGAAGACAAAATATATGATCTTAAAAAGAATGTAGACTACACAATGAAAATGGTAAGAAACCATGAACAGAACATTCAAGAAGTATGGGATAGCATAAAAAAGACCAAATTTAAGAGTTACTGGGTTAGAGGAAGGCATAGAGTTCCAAACAAAAGGAATGAACAATTTATTCAATGAAATAATATCAGAAAAATTTTGAAACTTGAAGAATAAATTGGAAAACCAAATTCAAGAGGCTTACAGGATGCCAAATGTACGAAATCACAACAGATCCATACCAAGGCACATTATAATGAAAATGCCTAGCATACAGAATAAGGAGAGAATATTAAAAGCCACAAGAAAAAGGAATCAGATTGCATATAGGGGGAAACCAATTAGGCTACGTGCAGATTTTTCAAATCAGACCCTGAAAGCTAGAAAATCCTGGAAAAATATATCTCAAGCTCTGAAAGAAAATGGATGTCAAACAAGAATATTGTATCCAGCAAAATTAAGCTTTATATTTGATGATAAAATAAAAACCTTCCATGATAAACAAAAGTTAAAGAAATTTACAACTAGAAAGCCTGCACTACAGAACATCCTTGGCAAAATATTCCATGAAGAGGAAATGAAAAACAACAATGAAAATCAGCAGAGGGAGGTATTACACTAAAGGAAAAACTAATCAAAGGAGAAACCAAGTCAAGTTAAATAACAAAATGTCTGGGAATACAAATCATGTCTCAATAATAACCCTAAATGTTAATGGCCTCAATTCACCAATCAAAAGACATAGGTTAGCAGACTGAATTAAAAAAAAAAAAAAAGACCCAACAATATGCTTCTGCCAGGAGATTCATTTCATAGAAAAATACATCCACAGACTGAAGGTGAAAGGTTAGGAAAAATCATACCACTCATATGGACTGTAGAAGCAAGCAGGGGTTTTCATCCTCACATCAAATAAAGTAGACTTCAAGCCAAAGTTAATCAAAAGGGATAAAGAGGGACATTTCATACTACTCAAGGGAACCATACACCAGCAAGACATAACAATTATAAATATATATTCCCAAAACAATGGAGCATTTACATTCATTGAACAAATTCTTCTCAAGTTCAAGAGTCAAATAGACAACAATGCAATAATTTTGTGTGACTTTAATACACCTCTGTCACCACTGAATAGATCCTCCAAACAAAAGCTGAACAAAGAAACTATAGAACTCAGTAATACAATCAATAACTTAGACTTAACTGTTATATATATAATATTTCATTTTTCAATGAGTGAATCTACTTTCTTCTTAGCAGCACATGACCATACATTATGCCACAAAGAAACTCTTACAAATACAAATGTAGAGATACTACCTTGCATTTTATCAGACCATAATGGAATGAAATTATAAATCAATGATAAAATAAAAAATAAAAACAACTCCAAACCCTGGAGACTGGATACTATGCTACTAAATGAACAATGGGTTGCAAAAGATATCAAGAAGGGGATTAAAAATTCCTAGAGGTAAATTAAAACACTGATACAACATATGGAAATCTCTGAAACACTATGGAGGCAGAATTAAGAGGAAAGTTCATTGCATGGAGTTCATTCCTGAAAAACAAAGAGTCAACAAATAAATGACCTAACATTACATCTCAAAGCTCTAGAAAAAGAAGAACAAACCAACACCCAAAGCAGCAGAAGACAGGAAATAATTAAAAATCAGAGCTTAAATCAATGAAATTGAAATAAAAGAAACAATTGAAAAAATTGACAAAAAAAGTTGGTTCTTTGAAAAAATAAAATAAAAATGACAAACCTGTAGCTATGCTAACAAAGAGAAGGAGAGAGAAAACTCAAATTATTAACATCCTTGATGAAAAAGGAAATATCACAACAGACATTACAGAAATACAGAAAATAATTAGAAATTATCTTGAAAATTTGTATTAAATAAAATAGAAAATATTGAAGACATCGATAAATTTCTAGAGTTGTCTGATTTGCCCAAATTGAATCAAGATGACATACACATTTTAAACAGATTAATTTCAAGCAATGAAATAGAAGATGCCATCAGAAGCCTACCACCACCAACAACAAACCCCAGGACTCAATGAATACACAGCTGAGTTCTACAAGATCTATTAAGTAGAACTAATACCAATACTCTTTAATTTATTTCAGGAAATAGAAAAAGAGGGAGCACATCCAAACTCATTGTATGAGGACAATGTAACCCTAATTCCAAAACCAGGCAAAAACACATCAAAGAAAGAAAACTTCAGACCAATATCTCTAATGAACATGGATGCAAAAGTTCTCAATAAAATTCTGGCAATTTGAATACAAAAACATATCAAAAAGATCGTGCACCTGATCAACTGGGGTTCATACCAGTGATGCAAGGGTGGTTCAACGTACGGAAATCAATAAATGTAATTCATCACATCAATAGATTTAAAGATAAGAATCATTTGATCATCTCAATAGATGCAGATAAAGCATTCGACAAAATATAGATCCCATTCATGTTCAAAACACTAGAAAAACTAGGGATAACAGGAACATATCTCAACATCATAAAAGTTATCTATGGTAAGTCCTGGCCAACATCATTCTAAATGGAGAAAAATTGAAGGCATTCCCTCTAAAATCTGGAACAAGACGGGTGCCCTCTTTCACGACTTCTATTTACTGTTGTTCTTGAAACACTGAGAGCAATTAGAAAGACAAAGAAGTTAAAGGGATACAGATAGGAAAAGAAAAACTTAAATTAGTACATTTGTCAATATGAGTCTATACCTAGAAGACCCAAAAAATTCCACCAGAAAACTTCTAGAACTAGTAAATGAATTCAGCAAAGTAGCAGGATACAAAATCAACACCCATAAGTCAAAGGCATTTCTCTATATCAGTGACAAATCCTCTGAAGGGGAAATGAGAAAAACGACCCCACTTACAATAGCCTTGAAAAAAATACTTGAGAATCAACCTAACAAAAGAGGTGAAAGACCTCTAAAACCAAAACTACAGAATGCTAAAGAAAGAAATTAGATAAGATCTTAGAAGATGGAAAGATCTGTCTTGTTCTTGGATAAGCAGAATTAATATTGTCAAAATGACCATACTACCAAAAGCACTATACAGATTTAATGAATTCCAATCAAAATCCCAATGACATTCCTTATAGAAATAGAAAAAACAGTCATGAAATTCATCTGGAAAAATAAGTGAGCCAGAATAGCTAAAGCAATCCTTAGCAATAAGAGTTAAGCAGGTGGCATCACTATACCAGACCTTAAACTATACTACAGAGCAATAGTAACAAAAATAGCATGGCTTTGGCACCAAAATAGAGTGGTAGACCAATGGCACAGAATAGAGGATGCAGAGATTAACCCATATAATTGCAGTTATCTTATATTAGACAAAGGTGTCAAAAACATGCACTGGAGAAAAGATAGCCTCTTCAACAAATGGTGCTGGGAAAACTGGAAATCCATATGCAACAAAATGAAATTAAACCCCTATCTCTCACCATGCACAAAACTCAACTCAGAGTATATCAAGGACCTAAGAATTAAACCAGAGACCCTATGTCTAATATAAGAAAAAGTAGGCCCATATCTTCATCATGTTAGATTAGGCCCTGACTTTCTTAATAAGACTCCTATAGTACAAGAATTAAAATCAAGAATAAATAAATGGGATGGATTCAAACTAAAAAGCTTCTTCCCAGCAAAAGAAACAGCGAGGTTAATAGAAAGCCCACATCTTGAGAGTGAATTTTTACCATTCACACATTAGATAGATCACTAATCTGTAGGATTTATAAAGAACTAAAAAAGCTAAATACCCAAAACCCACATAATCCATTCAATAAATGGTCCAAGGACCTGACAGACACTTCTCAGAAGAGGATAAACAATCAATCAATGAATATATGAAAAAGTGTTCAATATCTCTAGCAATTAGATAAATGTAAATCAAAAAATAAAGATCTCTCTCCAGTCAGAATGGCAGCTATTAAGAATAAAAACAGTAAGTGTTGGTGAGGATGTGGGGAAAAAGGTACTCTCATACACTGCTGGTGGGACTGCAAATTGGTGCAGCCAATATGGAAAGAAGTATGGAATTCCTTGGGAACCTGGGAATGGAACCACCATTTGACCCAGCTATCCCTCTCCTTGGTCTATATACAAAGGACTTAAAAACAGCGTATTACAGGGACACAGCCACATCGATATTTATAGCGGCATAATACACAATAGCTAAACTGTGAAACCAACCTAGATGCCATTCAGTAGATAAGTGGATAAAGAAATGGTATATATACACAATGGAATATTACTCAGCAATAAAAGAGAATAAAATCATGGCATTTGCCAGTAAATGGATACAGTTGGAGAAGATAATGCTAAGTGAAGTTAGCTAATCCCAAATAAACAAATGCTGAATGCTTTCTCTGATATAAGAAGGCTGATTTAGAGTGGTGTGGGGAGGGGGATCATGGGCAGATTAGATGAACTCTAGATAGGGCAAAATGGTGGGAATGGAAGGGTGAGAGAATAGGGGTAGAAAATATGGTGGAATGAGATGGACATCATTATCCAAAGTACATGTATGAAGACACAAATAGTGTGCATATACTATGTATACAACCAGAGATATGAAAACTTGTGCTCTATATATGTAATAAGAATTGTAATGCATTCCACTGTCATATATAACAAATTAGAATAAAAAAACATTATGAACAGGCAACTCACAGAAGAATAAATACAAATAACTGAAATGCAAAACATGTTTAGTATCACTAATAAAGAAAATGCAAACTAAGATGTCTATAGATATATCAAATATTTTAAAAGAGGTGTTTATTCAATGCTGATTGTAGTGTAAAGAAACACCTTCATATAGTATTGGTCGGGCCATAAACCAGTACGTCTTTCTGAAGGGCAATTTGTCAATATTCATCAAAATTTTATATGTGCATGTCCTTAAATTACATCATTGCCCTTTTAGGAACACATACTAGAGAAATAGGATTAGCATATATATATATTAAGATGTATGTACAAAGATATTCTCTACAACATTATTTAAAATTGCAAAGTTATAATAAAGAACTAAATTTTACAAATGAATGAATGAATGAATAGATAAATAGGTGAGGAATTCTTGCTGTTTTCCTAACATTGTATGAATAGCTCCATCACCTTTCAAGTCAAAGATAGGGAGGAGACTGACATCTCTTGAGATTCCTGAGATGTAGATGGGTCAGAAATTGCTTTACACTGTTTTGTCTGAGCTTATTTGTGCTGCTCCTGTGAGTTAGGATGCTAGATTTTCAAGTCACATAGTCTCTTTTCAAAGCTTGTAAGCTACTGGTGGCAATCATCAGCAGCTGGCACATATCACATTTGGCATCAGCTAAAGTTCTGGACCGATTTGAATTCCATGTTTTTTTCCCTGAACCAATAACTTTAGTCAAAGGCATAGAATTGTCCTAATCAACTAGATGCAGTATCATGTGTCATCATTTAAACTATATAGATGATCTGTCACAGCCCCAAAACATAGAGCACTGGTGAGATAGGAATGAAGAATAGGCAATGGATAGCAAACAAAACACCACTACAAAACAAAAAAGCACAAATTCTCTGTGATTCTTATTTTCTCATCTGAATAAAAATGAGGGCAGGTTGTGCACAAAGGAGTTATTTTTCTACAAGTGACACAAATGTACTCCTATCATGGTCAATTGTCCCCTGGAAAGGAAACTGGTTCCTAGAACTTTTTCAAATTTATGGAGATCTACTTCAGGTCCCTTGTTTTAAAATCAAGTACATGCATGTGGACTAATGCTGTTGAACCAAATTACCCCAAGGTAAGTTTCATAAAACAATACAAATGTTATCTTACAGTCCTGAGGTCAGAAATCTAACATTAGTCAAATGGCTAAACTCTTGTGTCTTCAGGGCTATGCTCCTCTGAAAACTCTAGGAGAGTCTGTTTTCTTATCATTTCTAGCTTCCATAGGCTGCCTGCATGCCTTGGTGCACGGCTCCTTCCTTCATCTTTGAAGTACATTCCTACAACTTTTGCTTCCATACACACACATTGGTAACATTGACCTGCTAGCCTCCCTCTTAGGAAGACATCTGTGATGGCCTATTTGGATTACTTGGGTTCTCTAGGATAATCTCTAAATCTTCTAGATCCTTAATTTATTCACATCTCAAAGTCCTTGTTGCTATAAAGTAACATATTCACAGGTTTCAGGATGTGGATTGTCTACTCCAGAATGCTTTTCTGAATTTGAAACAATCATAATTGTTTCAGGTGCCAATTTGGCTCCAAACAGAAAGTTTGGTGAGGAAACACTCTGCCTTCTATCCAGGCTAAGCCACGTGGACTCAGGTTGTGGAGGATACATGCATACCCAAAGGTGCCTTCAAGACTGATTCTTTGACTTACAGTTTTAAATTTCCTGTCCTGCGGGAAGCTATCCGAGGATTTTCTCTCTGCATGGAAGCCAGAAAAGACAGCCTGGCACTGAGAACTTTGTGTGACTCTCCCACAGTAATAGATTGCCCAAGGCACATGACCTTTCCCTCTGATCTGCTAGGGAGAGTCCTCATGGTAGCTCTAATGGGCGTAACCCATTAGGAACTGAACAACTTACTTTCAACCTTTTTTGGAAAGAATATTTTATAGAATCTCTTTGATGTTTCCCGACATAAATAAAGCAGGTGCAGACTCCATTTTGTCTAGAAGCTTAATCCATCTGATCAGCTTGCCCATCTTGCCTTAGCTTTTGAAACTACTTTCTGTGTTTTTTTTTTTTTTTTAGCCCTTCTATTTTTCTTAGCTGTTATTTCTCATCCAGCCCATTCCACCAAGGGGAACCCCATTCCTACTGTCCCACTATGTATCTTGCCTCTCTAAGTTATTTCACTTGATATCAACTGCTGTGGATAAATAGAAAATATAGGTTGAACTGGAAAATGTTTTAAAGGCTAGAATGTTCTGCCTCTATAAAAGAATTTGAGATAATCCCTTATGCTAGAGTCAATGTTAGATTTTAATGAAATACATGGCTGCACCATGAATTCTGTTATTTGCTTCTGGCTAGAAAATTGACAGTAAACTCTCATATAAGCTTCTCATGCATAAATGACATATCACTTATGCATTTATTCATATTAGAAATGTTTATTGAGTGCCTATGACGTACAAGCCATTGGACTATTCACCTCTATAAAATGTCTCTAGTCCCACAGTACAGTTTATCTTTATCTTTGATGAGATACCTATATCAAGAAAACCAATGAATGTATGGATGGTGGTTTTTAAACACCAGGGATGAAAAACCGAGTCATTCAAAGGACTTTATCATATATATGCTCACAGATTCAAAAGTTCTGGAGGGAGACCTGAAGGACCTGAATATCCTTTAAAAATATTTTCAGATGATTTATGACACATATAAACCTGATTAACATTGGACATTTTATTCTAAGGCACTCTTTCTGGGTAGCTCCAAGGTGTCCCCTGCAACCCCCCACCCCTGCCCCAATTCCATAGCACATCACAGCGAACAGTAGACCCAAAATAAACAGCTACCAGGGTAATTATGTAGAAAGGTGCAGTCAATTGTTTTGGGTCTTGGGAGTTTGGAGGGATTTTGCATCATGGCTTGTTGGCTTTGTTGGGTCAAAACAATGTGCAAATGTAGAAAGATAACGTGTTAGTTTCTTAGAAAGAAAGAAAATCCATGGAATTTATTTCTATAGCAGTTTTTAATGTAGATGTAACAATTCTTAACTGCTTTTATGGTATGACTATTTTTATACCTCTTCTCCTCCTCCTTCTTTTTCTCTTCAGTGATAGAAACCAGATTGATATTTGTTTAGACAAAAGTTTAATGGATTAATTCATGGTACTTGAAGAGATATGAGTGATAAAATTCTTCAGCATCATCTGATATAGGACATAGTGCAATGTGCTTGGTCTCTCTCTCTCTCTCTCTCTCTCTCATTTCTTTCTCCTGACTTTGTATATGCCTGTGAATAGTAAAGAGTTTGGCTGGTACAAAATTTAGGGCAGAAGCTTTAGGTCAGGAGGTATCAGTCCTCCTGGAGGCAGATATCAACCACATGGGCAACCAATTGTGTCTATGGAATGGAGCCCCAATAAAAAAAAATTCTAAACACTCAGAGCTTGCCTGGTTGACAGTGCTCTGTGCAAGTTGTCACACATCAATGCCAGGAGGGTGAAGCATGCTCACTCCATAGGGAAAGGACAGCAGAAGCTCCACATTTCAAACTTTCCTGGACTCTCTTCCTTATATCCTTCTTTCATTAAAACAATTGCTTTCAGTGGTTTCTGAGTGCTTTTTTTTTTTTAAGTCAATGATCAAACATGAGGGTGGTTTTGTGAATGCTTCAAACTTGCAAACTGGTATCAGAAATAAAGGCAGTCCTATGGAGGATTGTGTTTCTTCCAGCTAGGTATTTGGCTCATAGAGTCAGTTCTAAAATCTTTCCACCCTTGTATTCTTCTGTTGTGGAAAGGCTATTTCTATAAAAAGCCTATGGAAGGGAGGAAATAGACACAGACAATTCTAGGCTTACATTATTACAACTCTTCAGTCTTAGAGCAAAGAGAGATCTTTTTTTTCTCAGATTCATTATTTAAAAATATGGGACAAGAGGTCTGAATGGACTGGCATGAGACATAAATTCAAACTCTTGGACAATTACCATAGTTATTGAGTAAGATAAATTGGGAGCCCCACTAAAATAATAATATGAGTTATCAGTAATATGGGAGAAGCAAGTTCTTGAAAAAAGAAATGAATGTGTGTTTGTTTGCGTGTGTGTGTGTGTGTGTGTGTGTGTGTATGAGAGAGAGAGAGAGAGAGAGAGAGAGAGAGAGAGAGAGAGAGAATATTAGAATGTTTTTGAATTTCATCTATACAGAAAAATTTGGAGCAAAATAAATAACCTTCATCATTGACATCTTTCCTTGACTCCTAAAGTCAAGTTCTTTCAGTAGCCTTCCTATCTAAAGTGAAGTTTCAGCAGAGTTAGCTTTCACTGATCTGTGATTTCATGTCTCTGAGGATTTGGAATATTCTCAGAAAAATATTAGCTTAATTATAAATATATACACACAGCAACAACAAAATCATAGCCTAATGCTTTATTCAGCCGTATTAAAATGATATCATAGTTTTTTATTGCAGTTTTGAGTGTAATCAAAATAGACCCAAGATATTATTACTGTTATTATTTGTTTATTTATTTATTTATTTATTGTGGTACTGGGGATTGAACTCAGGGGCACATAACCACTGAGCAACACCCCAGCCCTTTTTATTTTTTATTTTGAGACAGGGTCTTTCCAAGTTGCTTAGGGCCTCAGTAAGTTGCTAAGGCTGGTCTTGAACTGGCAGTCCTCCTGCCTCAGTATCCTGAGCCTGAGGAGACTGTTGTTTCCATACTGGTGTTATTGTTTATAATGCTAGAAATTATGATGTTCTTTGGATAGCATGTGACATAAATGGAAAACCTTGGGGACTTGAAGTGTTTTTTGCTACTTTTCATCCTCTTCTTCCCCTCTTCCTTCACCTCCATGATTTTATTCTGTCCTCTTTAATAAGAAAAAAGAAATTAGATTTACTTTGAATTTTCATGATTATGTAAAGCAGCATTCAAATTCAAATGTTTGGTAGGGTAACCATTTCATATTTTTTTCACTAAGAGCTCTGAAAATGTAAAAATGTGACTTGCATCATTTTTGAACACTTTAAAATTTTACATTTGAAATTTCCTGTGACCAGGATTTATTAAAAAACACATGCTGGATGAAACTTGCTAGCTGAGTTCTTCAATTTTTATTTCCCCCCGAAATATTAATTAACTTTGAGGTTCATTCTACAATTGATGTCATTTTTATATTTCAAGCAGGTCTGCTCAGGAGAGGCAGAAGAGAGAACTCAGATCACAGAAACCAGGGATAGATTCTTCTGGGAGTAAGGAGGGTCTCTGCTTCTTTTCTTACTAGCTTTGCAAATTTGGGCAAGCTGTTTAACCTGTGTCTCAGATTCCTCAATTCTCATAGAGCTGTTGAGAGACTTAATTAGGTTAATATTCACAAAAGCTTGGAATTGTGCTTGGCATGTAATAAATATATATGTTAGTCATTAATTTTGATTATTATTGTTTGAAAATTATTAGAATGATGACAAAAGTGTGGACATTATTTTCTTTGGAGAGCACCATTCATAAAAGCATTAGACAAGCAAATTCTCAACTTCAATGCTGAAAATAATTGAAATGTTTATTAAATTCAAGGACAGCCTGCAAATGACTTATGGCAAAATAAGTATTTGCTTGTGCTTTGCCTAAAATGATGTTGTTTTTCATCTAAAAGAATGAAATTCTAAATAAACTAAGAGTACTCTACAAAGATTTAATTCTTATTTTAAAACTTAACTTATTTTTCTAGGTAAGGAACTAAAAAATAAATTATAATCTGAATTTCTCAAGAGATATAAAACTGGCATGATCATTTATTATCAAACAACAAAACTGATAGACAACAATCAATGGGGTGAACAGAGAGCCTACATATTGGGAGCATATTTTTGACACACACACACACACACACAAACACACACACACACACACCAGATAGAGCACTAATCTCAAGGATACATAAAGAAATAAAAAAAAAACTTAATACCAAAAAAAAAAAAAACAACAAACAACCCAATCAATAAATGTGCTAAGGAGCTGAACAGACACTTCTCAGAAGAGGATGTACAATCATTCAACAAATATATGAAAAAAATGTTCAACATCTCTAGCAATTAGAGAAATGTAAATCAAAACTACTTTAAGATTTCATCTCAAACAACTCAGAATGGGAGTTATCAAGAAGACAAGCAGTAGTAAGTGTTGGTGAGGATGTGAGGAAAAAGGCACACTCATACATTGCTGGTGGGACTGCAAATTGGTTCAGCCAATTTGAAAAGAAGTATGGTGATTCCTTAGAAAACTTGGGAATAGAACCACCATTTGACCCAGCTATGCCACTCCTCCGTGTATACTCAAAGGACTTAAAAACAGCATACTACAGGGACAGAGCCCCATCAATGTTTATAGCAGCACAATTCACAATAGGTACACTGTGGAATCAACCTAGATGCCCTTCAATAGATGAATGGACAAAGAAAATGTAGTATATATACACAATGGAATATTACTCAGTATTAGAAGAGAATAATATTATAGTATTTTCAGGTAAATAGATAGAGTTGGAGAATATCATGCTAAACAAAATGAGCCAATCCCCTAAAGCTAGGGGCCGAATGTTTTCTCTGATAAGTAGATGCTAATTCAAAACTCGGGGGTCGGGGGATGGGATGAGTGGAAGAACTTTGGATGGGGCAAAGGGAAAGGGGGAGGTGGCATGGAGATAGGAAAGATGGTGGAATGAGATGGACGTCATTACCCTAGGTACATCTATGAATGAACGAATGTGTGTGCCCCTACTTCATGTACAACCAGAGAAGTAAAGAATTCTGCTCCATTTGTGAATGGATCAAAGAGCTTTTTGAAGTCATGTATAACTAATTAGAACTAATAAAAAAATAAATAAAAGAGTATTGATAGGAAATGGGGTGTTTTTAAATGCAATTAGAGAATTAGTTGAAATGAGATCACATCTGGGAACAAGATGAAATCATAACAGCAGGAGAACTTGATTACTGAAAATTGATTGGATTTCCTACTCTAGAGACTCAATGTAAGAAAAGTGAAAATAAAATTGCTAAAGATCACAATGCCTTAAGAGATCATACCAGTTCCAGGGGATTATTTCTGAAGAAAGAAGAATGATCTTTTCAGTGTAGTTTAAGAAAAGTAAGTTTATTATTAAAAGGCAACTTTATAGTGTGTTGGGCCATTTTTCTATGAAATTGACAATAGTTTTTTTTTCTGGATTCTATAGAAGCATTCAGTTGTTAGGTGATTTTTTTTTTCTTATAAATTTTTCTCATATAAATTTTTGTCAAAGACAGTAAGCTATTGATTTTTCTATTACATTCATAGGAGAGGGTTTTTTTTGTCTAGAAATTGGTCAGATCAAGTATATTTGAGTATAGTTTGCCATAATTAAAGGAAATAGGAACGTATGTACATTGACAAAAGAATATAGTAACCTCTTTCTAAATTCAAGTTCTGTGAAACACTTAATGTCTTTATGTAAATGCATGTGTGTGTACATGTGTGTGTACCTATAAATGCTTTTATTTTTAAAAATTTTTAAATTTATATATGACAGTGGAATGCATTACAATTATTATTACACATATAGAGCACAATTTTTCATATCTCTGGTTGTATACAAAGTATATTCACACTAATTTGTGATTTCAAACATGTACTTCGGATAATAATGTGCATCACATTCCACCACCATTTCTAACCCCATGCCCCTCCCTTCCCTTCCCACCCCTCTGCCCTATCTAGAGTTTGTCTATTCCTCCAAATGCTCCCCCTTCCTACCCACCTATGAATCAGCCTGCTTATATCAGAGAAAACATTCAGCATTTTTTTTTTGGATTAACTAACTTCACTTAGTATTATATTCTCCAACTCCATCCATTTATCTTCAAATGCCGTGACTTTATTCTCTTTTATTGCTGAGTAATATTCCATTGTGTATATATGCCACATTTTAAAATCTGTTCATCTACTGAAGGGCATCTAGGTTTGTTACATAGTTTAACTATTGTGAATTGGGCTACTATAAACACTGATATGGTTGTGTCCCTGTAGTATGGTGTTTTTAAGTCCTTTGGGTATAGACCGAGGAGAGAGATAGCTGGGTCAAATGGTGGTTTCATTCCCCATTTTCCAAAAAATCTTCATACTGCTTTCCATATTGGCTGTACCAATTTGCAGTCCCACCAGCAGTGTATGAGTGTAACCTTTTCTCCACATCCTCGCTAACACTTCTTGTTTTTTGTTTTCATAATAGCTGCCATTCTGACTGGAGTGAGATGAAATATTATAAATGCTTTTCTGTGCAACCATAGATAGATAAGAAGAGTGAAAAATCTGCTTTGTATATTTTGCCTAAATGCCTGGTGATTACTCTTGTTTTAAAAGGGATTGATAATCTTGATGGTCCCCAAAAGACAACACAAGCAGTCATTAACATCTTTTACACTAAGACAAGAATAAGCTTTGTCAGGACATGATGACATGAAGAAGTCTGCTTATTTAGCTTTGACAGGTGCGTGCACCGGGGCTTTGTAGTCTATACCTAGTGCTAGCACCTTCTCATGTTGATACTCGAAGAGCTTCTTGGGATCTTAAAGAACATCTGTAAAGAGCTTGTGAAAGTAACATTACCTACCCTCATGATAACAACTGTGTATTTAGAGCACAGATTTATTTGTAGTGATGTATCAAGGAGATATATTGACATTGTCTTTGGCCTTATATATATAGTAACCTCTTTCTAAATTCAAGCTCTGTGAAACACTTAATGTTCTTATGTAAATGCTTGTATGTGTACGTGTGTGTGTACCTATAAATGCTTTTCTTTTTAAAATTTTTTGTATTTATATATGACAGTGGAATGCATTACTCACTTAGAATGAATGATGATCTTTAACAAGTATGATTGAAGGACATGTTCCAATCTGAACTGGATTCATCTGCTTCTTTGCTTACATTTACTTAACATAAGGACATTTACTCTAGCAAATTTTTATTACAGAAACGTTTTACAATTATTTTACAGAAAGATTTTGCTGCATTCTGTTACTGTGTTTAAATGCTGGATGCCCACTTTGGGCTGGTCTCAACAATGTCTGCGTTAAGCTTCAGCTCTTTCTACCTGAATTTTATTGACCAGCTGGGTTTCTTCTCCCTTATCATCATCTTCTGCCCACAAGATTGATGATAATCCTACTTTAAAATCTTTGTGTGAAGAAGTCACTTCTTTGAAGTTAGTACTAAAAAGATACTTTACCGTGATACTTCCTCTGAATTCTTACTAGACATTTCTATAGCTAATGTTTATTACATCCTGAACACTTCATACTCAACATTACATTGGCGGAAAGTTGTAAGGCCTAGTGACTGAGGGGAGTAATGTCACTTTTAATGAACAAAACAGCATCAGCTATGCTTAATTGCTGAACTTTGGCTATTTAATTAAATACTTCACACCTGCATTCATGCTGGGGGACATAAAGTTCAGTTATTAAGTATATTAGTTTTGTAGGGCTACCCAAACAAAGTATCACATTGTGAGTGGCTTAAACAACAAATTTATTTTCTCACATATGGAGGCTGAAGTCTGAATAGGTATGGAAAGGGCATATTTCTTCTGGATTTACTGTCTTCAATCTATTGAGGTATCACTTCTTATATCTTCATACTATCTTTTCTTTGTACCAATCTTGTACAAATTTCCTCTTGTTATAAGGTCACAAGTTATATTGGATTAGGGGTAATCCTAAAGACATCATTCAGTTTGATTACCTCTTTAAAGATGCTATCTCCAAATATAGTCACATTCTAAGGTTCTGCAGATTAGGAGTTAATAAATGAGTTATGGGGGCATCTAATGCAGCCTATAACACCAAGATACATTAGAACATTAACAAAGTGAATCAACAGTTTGAAGAATCTGAAAACAAAGGAGATGATGTCAGATACTTAGCTTTTCATCCTCATTGATGTTTTTCCGTGGTTAGCATCTTTGCATTGCACCAGTAGACAACATAACAGGATGAGAAAGTCAAACACAATTTTTATTAAGAAGAGAATGAAAATAAAGAATGGATATAATATTTAAGTATAAGTAGTTTTTAGGTGGAGAGTCTATGTAATTTATTGTAGCCAAGATATTATTGTGGCCACTTAGGGACATCACACTAAAACTGTCTTGGGAAAACCAGGCTTATGTTCGGCCTGGTTTCAGACCACCAGTGAACCTCTTTGAAAAGTCTAAACACAAGTGTTTTTATGTTTGCCTTTAAGGATCAATGGAGAACACCCAGATTTTTCTAAAAGTTTTCAAAGGACTCTATTTCCAAGGAAAGGGTAAGAACTCCTGGTTTGAGCTACTCTATGATCAAGAAATAAAAGAATGTGGGACATCAGGGAAGATCACTCAAAAAATATGAGTGAGTTGAAGAAGCAGAGCAAATAATTGACTTACAAAGAAATTTGTATATGGACTATAGAGAATCCGCACAATTATCAGCTCTTCTTAGATATTCAATTTACCAGTCCCTGAAATTTCACCAGTTCAGCCAACATCACAGATAAATTCTATTGATAATTATAGTTTAGAAAATAGAATCAAGAATTACATAGGGCTGGGTTTTAATCCTTTCTGTATCCTTTAACTATGTGTGAAGCCTTGGATAAGTTATTTTTTCATCATAATTCTTAGTTTTCATATCTATGAGATTGGAAGGAGATGAATAATTTCTTCAAATAATTGTTGTAGAGATTAAATAAGATGATAATGTAAAAATGCTGTGCTGGAAAAAAGTTACAATTTGGTAAATTCACTAAACTATTATATTTCAACATTTTCATTATGAATATACAAACTGTGCTGTTTTCATCAAGTTTTCCAAAGGTTTTTTTGAGACTATACAATTTCTATTGGGATGACAAGCACTATTGATGCATTTTGCAAAATCCATGGTCAAATTTACAAAGAGTGTGGGAGGATAATTTATGGTTAAAATATTGGACCATATACAACCAAAACAACATTAGGTGATAGTGTGAGATGGATACACATTAAAATGTTTTAATACTAGCTTTTGCTTATTGGGGAAATTTTGGAATTAATCCTTCTTTGGCAGTGCAATGACCATGGCAATTACCAGCTTATGAACTTTCTATCTGATCAAAGATAACTTAAATTCTAAATTCAAATTTAAATAATCTAGCTTCACTGAAGCTCAACTTCTACTACTTACTAGAAATCTCTAATAGTGTGCCAGAACTATACTACTGGCTCCTGGCTGTCACTCAAAATGTATTTGAGTGCAAAGAGCTTATGACATAAGTAAGTAGCAAAAGAAAATTTCTTTTGCACACACTGTGCATAAGATTCCCATCACTAATCTCAAGAATTATAATATTTCCAAAGCTTAATATCCTACTAGTTTGATATGTCATATTTTGGAAACATGGAGGGTATATACTCAATATAATTTTAATGTATGTCTAAGAGGGTTTTTTTTAAAAAAATTTAACCATTGTATTAAACTCTTCAGGTTGTGGTAACAGAATCCCAAAGAGTGTGTGACTTTAACAATAGAAATTTATTTTCTTTCAGATATGGAGGCTGGGAAGTCTAAGTTCCATGCTAGCGGAATTCAGTTTTTGATGCATGTGTATGTGTATGATACAAAATAGACTTAACTCAAAATTGTCCCAAGAGTCAAAGAAGGATATTGCAGAATGAAAAAGAATGAAATCCTCTTGGAGATATAACAAATAGGAATATATATGCATCCAACATCAGAACTCCTAAATTTTGAAATCAAACATTGACAGAACTGAAAAGAGAAGCAGACAATAATATTCTCCTGGTACATGATCAGAGATGTGAAATAAGTGGTAAGATTGATGATAAATTACTTGAGCTTTTATTTAGAATAAAATTGTTGTCCTTGATTAGAAAGATATTGTGGAGATATGGAAAGATATGTGGAGATATCTTTCCTCCTAAGTTGTTTTTCTCAGGTATTTTGATAGAGTGGTGAAAATCTAACACATGATGAAAATCTAAACAGGATACAAGGAAACTTGGGAAGAGTTAGTTATGTCAATTACTTTGTAGTGCTCATATCACAGGTGTTTGCATATGAAACTCACCAAATGTATTTATTTGTTCTGTATCTGAATTCTACCTCAATAAAACTGCTAAAAATAGGAAATTGGGTGGAAGAGTCTGGAAGGCAGCAGAAGACATGAATCATCAGATCCCACTTAGTTTACCCCATCACAGGGAGAGCTTTTGTACTGTTTCTAGGAAATTAATAAGATTTTGTAATTTCCTTGCTCAGACCAATGAACATAACTTATGATCAATGGGCTAAAGATGATGGTAAGGAGTGTCTAGGTAGGTGATTTAAGAACAGATTCACAGAAAAATGCCATCTCACTTCCAGACTGGCTCTGCTCCTGTTACAGTTTGGGTGTGTGGTGTCACCCAAAATATCATGTGTGAGACAATGCAAGAAGGTTTGGAGAAGAAATGATTGAGTTATAGCCTTAGCCTCATCAGTGAATTGATCCCTGCTGAGATTGACTGAGTGGTAGCTGGAGGCAGGTGGGGTGTGGCTGGAGTAAGTGGTTCATTGAGGTGTGGCTCTGTGGTAAATATTTTGTATCTGTAGAGTGAGTCTGTCTCTGCTTCACGCTCCTCACGTGACCTGCTTCCTTCTGTCACATTCTTCTGCCATGATGTTCTGCTTCACCCTGAGCCTTGAGGAATGGAGCTAGTCTCTTATGGACTGAGACCTCTTAAACCATGAGCCCCAAATAAACTTTTCCTCCTCTAAAATTGTTCTGGTTGGGTCCTTCTAACCACAACAGCAAAAAATCTGACTAAAACAGCTGCTACCAGTGAAGAAATTTTGTCTTTTCTTCACTGTTTTCTGGTAGTTCTACATGGTTAAGAAACATATAAGGAATTCTTCTGAGCATATCAAAATCCACTTATTCATGGCCACATTAGTTCCCTTTGACTATTGTTTAAAATTTTTAAAGACAGTCTGTCTAAATTTTAATTTTAACTTTAATACAGGTTTTAATTTTCTCACAGTATACAAGTCTGTAAAAATAATACATTACTCATATCAAGTTCATGTTCAGTTATTTTACATTCTACTAACAATGTCTCAAATTTCAATGAAAACAGAGGGCTTTTTGCTTCTAAATAGTGAGGTTTAACTTAAGTAGACAGAAGTACTAAGTGTTATCACTCATGGATGACCAGTGCCTACTTGAAAAACTGTGTGTTTGCTATTTTTGCTCTATTCTTTTTTTTTTTTAATTAATTTTTATTGTAGGTTGTTCAAAACATTACATGGTTCTTGATATATCATATTTCACACTTTGATTCAAGTGGGATATGCGCTCCCATTTTTACCCCATATACAGATTGCAGAATCACATCAGTTGCACAACCATTGATTTACATATTGCCATTCTGGTGTCTGTTGTATTCTGCTGCCTTTCCTATCCTCTACTATCCCCCCTCCCCCCTCCCCTCCCCTCTTCTCTCTCTACCCCCTCTACTGTAATTCATTTCTCCCCCTTATATTTTTCCTCCTTTCCCCTCACTTCCTCTTGTATGTAATTTTGTATACCCCTGAGGGTCTCCTTCCATTTACATGCAATTTCCCTTCTCTCTCCCTTTCCCTCCCACCTCTCATCCCTGTTTAATGTTAATCTTCTTCTCATGCTCTTTGTCCCTACTCTGTTCTTAGCTACTCTCCTTATATCAAAGAAGACATTTGGCATTTGTTTTTAAGGGATTGGCTAGCTTCACTTAGCATAATCTGCTCTAATGCCATCCATTTCCCTCCAAATTCTATGATTTTGTCATTTCTTAATGCAGAGTAATACTCCATTGTGTATAAATGCCACATTTTTTTTTATCCATTCGTCTATTGAAGGGCATCTAGGTTGGTTCCACAGTCTTGCTATTGTGAATTGTGCTGCTATGAACATGGATGTAGCAGTGTCCCTATAGTGTGCTCTTTTTAGGTCTTTAGGGAATAGACCGAGTAGGGGAATAGCTGGATCAAATGGTGGTTCCATTCCGAGCTTTCCAAGAAATCTCCATACTGCTTTCCAAATTGGCCGCACCAATTTGCAGTCCCACCAGCAATGTACAAGAGTACCCTTTTCCCCACATCCTTGCCAGCACTTGTTGCTGTTTGACTTCCTAATGGCTGCCAATCTTACTGGAGTGAGATGGTATCTTAGGGTGGTTTTGATTTGCATTTCTCTGACTGCTAGAGATGGTGAGCATTTTTTCATATACTTGTTGATTGATTATATGTCCTCCTCTGAGAAATTTCTGTTCAGGTCCTTGGCCCATTTGTTGATTGGGTTATTCGTTATCTCATTGTTTAATTTTTTTAGTTCTTTGTATATTCTGGATATTAGGGCTCTGTCTGAAGTGTGAGGAGTAAAGATTTGTTCCCAGGACGTAGGCTCCCTATTTACCTCTCTTATTGTTTCTTTTGCTGAGAAAAAACTTTTTAGTTTGAGTAAGTCCCATTTGTTGATTCTAGTTATTAACTGTTGTGCTATGGGTGTCCTATTGAGGAATTTGGAGCCTGACCCCACAGTATGTAGATCATAGCCAACTTTTTCTTCTATCAGACGCCATGTCTCTGATTTGATATCAAGTTCCTTGATCCACTTTGAGTTAACTTTTGTGCATGGCGAGAGAAAGGGATTCAGTTTCATTTTGTTGCAAATGGATTTCCAGTTTTCCCAACACCATTTGTTGAAGATGCTATCCTTCTTCCATTGCATGCTTTTAGCCCCTTTATCGAATATAAGATAGTTGTAGTTTTGTGGATTGGTTTCTGTGTCCTCTATTCTGTACCATTGGTCCACCCGCCTGTTTTGGTACCAGTACCATGCTGTTTTTGTTACTATTGCTCTGTAGTATAGTTTGAAGTCTGGTATAGCTATACCGCCTGATTCACACTTCCTGCTTAGCATTGTTTTTGCTATTCTGGGTCTTTTATTTTTCCATATGAATTTCATGATTGCTTTCTCTATTTCTACAAGAAATGCCGTTGGGATTTTGATTGGCATTGCATTAAACCTATAGAGAACTTTTGGTAATATCGCCATTTTGATGATGTTACTTCTACCTATCCATGAACAGGGTATATTTTTCCATCTTCTAAGATCTTCTTCTATTTCTCTCTTTAGGGTTCTGTAGTTTTCATTGTATAAGTCTTTCACCTCTTTTGTTAGGTTGATTCCCAAGTATTTTATTTTTTTTTTGAGGATATTGTGAATGGGGTGGTTGTCCTCATTTCCATTTCAGAGGATTTGTCGCTGATATACAGGAATGCCTTTGATTTATGCGTGTTAATTTTATAGCCTGCCACTTTGCTGAATTCATTTATTAGCTCTAATAGTTTCTTTGTAGACCCTTTTGGGTCTGCTAGGTATAGAATCATGTCATCTGCAAATAGTGATAATTTGAGTTCTTCTTTTCCTATTTTTATGCCTTTAATTTCTTTCGTCTGTCTAATTGCTCTGGCCAGTGTTTCGAGAACTATGTTGAACAGAAGTGGTGAGAGAGGGCATCCCTGTCTTGTTCCAGATTTTAGAGGGAATGCCTTCAGTTTTTCTCCATTCAGAATGATGCTAGCCTGAGGCTTGGCATAGATTGCTTTTACAATATTGAGGTATGTTCCTGTTATCCCTATTTTTTCTAGAGTTTTGAACATAAAGGGATGCTGTACTTTGTCGAATGCTTTTTCCGCATCTATCGAGATGATCATATGGTTCTTATTTTTAAGCCTATTGATGTGGTGAATAACATTTATTGATTTCCGTATATTGAACCAGCCTTGCATCCCAGGGATAAATCCTACCTGATCATGGTGCACAATTTTTTTGATATGTTTTTGTATCCGGTTCGCCAGAAGTTTATTGAGGATTTTTGCATCTAGGTTCATTAGAGATATTGGTCTGTAGTTTTCTTTCTTTGAAGTGTCTTTGTCTGGTTTAGGAATCAGGGTGATGTTGGCCTCATAGAATGAATTTGGAAGTTCTCCCTCTTTTTCTATTTCCTGAAATAGCTTGAAAAGTATTGGTATTAGTTCCTCTTTAAAGGTTTTGTAAAACTCTGCTGTATACCCATCCGGTCCTGGGCTTTTCTTAGTTGGTAGTCTTTTGATGGTATCTTCTATTTCCTCAATTGATATTGGTCTGTTTAGGTTGTCAATATCCTCCTGACTCAATCTGGGCAAATCATATGACTTAAGAAATTTATCGATGCCTTCACTATCTTCTATTTTATTGGAGTATAAGGATTCAAAATAGTTTCTGATAATCTTCTGTATTTCTGAAGTGTCTGTTGTGATATTGCCTTTTTCATCCCGTATGCTGGTAATTTGAGTTCTCTCTCTTCTTCTCTTCGTTAGCGTGGCTAAGGGTCTGTCGATTTTATTTATTTTTTCAAAGAACCAACTTTTAGTTTTGTCAATTTTTTCAATTGTTTCTTTCGTTTCGATTTCATTAATTTCAGCTCTGATTTTAATTATTTCTTGTCTTCTACTTCTTTTGCTGTTGTTTTGCTCTTCTTTTTCTAGGATTTTGAGTTGAAGTATTAGATCATTTATTTGTTGGTTTTTTCTTTTTCTAAGGAATGAACTCCAAGCAATAAATTTTCCTCTTAGAACTGCTTTCAATGTGTCCCATAGATTCCGATATGTTGTGTCTGTGTTTTCATTTATCTCTAAGAATTTTTTAATTTCCTCCTTGATGTCTTCTATAACCCATTGATCATTCAGTAACCTATTGTTCATTCTCCAAGTGATGCATGATTTTTCCTTACTTCTTTTATCGTTAATTTTCAATTTCATTCCATTATGGTCAGATAAGATGCATGGTATTATCTCTACTCCTTTATATTGTCTAAGAGTTGCCCTGTGACATAATATATGATCTATTTTTGAGAAGGATCCATGTGCTGCTGAGAAAAAAGTGTAACTGCTTGATGTTGGGTGGTATATTCTATATATGTCAATTAAGTCTAGGTTATTAATTGTGTTATTGAGCTCTATAGTTTCCTTATTCAACTTTTGTTTGGAAGATCTGTCCAGTGGTGAGAGAGGTGTGTTGAAGTCTCCCATGATTATTGTATGGTGGTCTATTAGACTCTTGAACTTGAGAAGAGTTTGTTTGATGAACATAGCTGCACCATTGTTTGGGGCATATATATTTATGATTGTTATGTCTTGTTGGTGTATGGTTCCCTTGAGAAGTATGTAGTGTCCCTCTTCATCCCTTTTGATTAACTTTGGCTTGAAATCTATTTTATTTGATATGAGTATGGACACTCCTGCTTGTTTCCGAAGTCCATATGAGTGATATGATTTTTCCCAACCTTTCACCTTCAGTCTATGTATGTCTTTTCCTATCAAATGCATCTCCTGAAGGCAGCATATTGTTGGGTCTTGTTTTGTGATCCATTCTACTAGCCTGTGTCTCTTAATTGGTGAGTTTAAGCCATTAACATTTAGGGTTATTATTGAGATATGGGTTGTTCTTCCAGCCATATTTGTTTATTTATGTTACTAAACATGGTTTGTTTTCCTCTTTGATTATTCCCCCCCCCTTTACTGTACTACCTCCTGCTGTTGGTTTTCATTGATATTTTCCATTTCCTCTTCCTGTAATATTTTGCCGAGGATGTTTTGAAGAGATGGTTTTCTAGCTGCAAATTCTTTTAACTTTTGTTTATCGTGGAAGGTTTTAATTTCATCTTCCATCCTGAAGCTTAATTTCGCTGGATACACAATTCTTGGTTGGAACCCATTTTCTTTCAGTGTTTGAAATATGTTATTCCAGGATCTTCTAGCTTTGAGAGTCTGTGTTGAAAGATCAGCTGTTATCCTGATTGGTTTACCCCTAAATGTAATCTGCTTCCTTTCTCTTGTAGCTTTTAAAATTCTCTCCTTATTCTGTATGTTGGGCATCTTCATTATAATGTGTCTAGGTGTGGATCTCTTATGATTTTGCACATTCGGCGTCCTGTAGGCTTCTAGGATTTGGGATTCTGTCTCATTCTTCAAGTCTGGGAAGTTTTCTCGTATTATTTCGTTGAATAGATTGCTCATTCCTTTGGTTTGGACCTCAGTACCTTCCTGTATCCCAATGACTCTTAAGTTTGGTCTCTTTATGTTATCCCATATTTCTTGAATGTTCTGCTCATGGTTTCTTAACAGCTTTGCTGAGCTGTCTATGTTCTTCTCCAGTTGAAATACTTTGTCTTCATTGTCTGATGTTCTATCTTCTAAGTGTTCTACTCTGCTGGTAGTATTCTCAATTGAGTTTTTAAGTTGGTTTATTGTTTCCTGCATTTCCAGGATTTCTGTTTGTTTGTTTTTTATAACCTCTATCTCCCTGTATAATTGATCTTTTGCTTCTTGGATTTGTTTATGTAATTTATTGTCAAAGTGGTCGAAGTGGTCTTTCATTGTCTGATTTTGCTGTCTAATGTCTTCCTTGAGACTCCAGATCATCTGAAGCATGTATATCCTGAATTCTTTATCTGACATTCCATCTGCTGCAGATATTACCTCTTCTAAAGTTGAGTTGACCTGCATTGCTTGTGGTCCTTTCTTTCCTTGTCTTTTCATATTGATCGCGTTTCTTTCTGCTTGATGAAACTGTTGTGTTATTGATTTTTCCCCCTATATATTTATATTGCTCTTGTATAGCTGCAAAGTCTCCCTCGCAGGCTTTGGCGGTGGTTCTGCCCCTCCTCCAATTGAGGCAATGTGCCTACCACGCCAGGAGTCCGCTGTGCCTGTACTTTCGATGGGCCTGTTTTTTCGGTGGTCACAGGTCCGCCTACCTTGCAGACGTGAGCAGCGGCTTTGCCCCTCCGCTGGCCACTAGGCCTGTTCTGTCTGTCGGTTGCAGGTCTGTCTACCTAAAAGGCGCTGGTGGCGGCTCTGCCCCTCCCCCAACCGGGGCGATGTATCTGGCGGGCCACTGGGCCTGTTTTGTCAGTGGTCACGGTTCCGCCTACCTTGCACGTGCGTGGAGCAGCTGTGTCCCTCCGAGAGTTGCTGGGCCTAACCTGCCGGTGGGTGGCAAGTGCGCCTACCTTGCAGGCCCGGGGGTGGCTCTGCCGCTCTGCGGGTTGCTGGGCCTGATATGCTGGTGAGACGCAGGTTTGCCTACCTTGCAGGCGCCTGGCGGCTCTGCCCCTCCCCCAACCGGGGCGGGGCGATGTGTCTGGCCGTCCTCTGAGCCTGTTCTGTTGGTGGTCAGGGTACTGCCTACCTAGCAGGCTCGTGGGGCAGCTGTGCCCCTCCTCAGTTTGTTGGGCCTGACCTGCTGGTGTGTGGCAAGTGCGCCTACCTTGCAGGCCCGGGGGTGGCTCTGCCGCTCCGCGGTTGCTGGGCCTGATCTGTTGGTGAGTCGCAGGTCTGGGTAACTTGCAGGCGCCCGGCGGCTCTGCCCCTCCCCCAACCGGGGCGGGGCGATGTGTCTGGCCGGCCTCTGGGCCTGTTCTGTCAGTAGTCAGGGTTCTGCCTACCTAGCAGGCTCGTGGGGCAGCTGTGCCCCTCCACAGTTTGTTGGGCCTGACCTGCCGGTGGGTGGCAAGTGCCCCTACCTTGCAGGCCCAGGGGTGGCTCTGCTGCTCCATGGTTGCTGGGCCTGATCTGCTGGTGAGTCGCAGGTCTGCCTAACTTGCAGGCGCCCGGCAGCTCTGCCCCTCCCCCAACCGGGGCGGGGCGATGTGTCTGGCTGGCCTCTGGGCCTGCTCTGTCGGTGGTCAGGGTTCTGCCTACCTAGCAGGCTCGTGGGGCAGCTGTGCCCCTCCGCAGATTGTTGGGCCTGACCTGCTGGTGGGTGGCAAGTGCCCCTACCTTGCAGGCGCGGGGGTGGCTCTGCCGCTCCGCGGTTGCTGGGCCTGATCTGCTGGTGATTCGCAGGTCTGCGTAACTTGCAGGCGCCCGGCGTCTCTGCCCCTCCCCCAACCGGAGCGATGTGTCTGGCGGTCCACTGGGCCTGTTTTGTCGGTGGTCACAGTTCCGCCTACCTTGCACACGCGTGGAGCAGCTGTTTCATTAGTGCCTGGGCACACTCTCCTTGTTTGCCTCCCTCAGGCCCTAAGTTTTCTCTATTCTTTAAAGAATAGTTACTAGTGCAAAACACACACACACACACCCCAAAACAACAACAAAAATAAATATATTTGCTATTTCAGGAAAGAAACCAAATCATAAATGGTTCTAGGAGATTGTCATGAACACAAAGGGTTTGACTTAAGGATGTATGACATTGGAGAAAGAACCATGAACTCACCAGAGACATGTTTTGATATCCTGATTCTGTGAGTAATTAGCTATGTGGCTTAATTTCATTTCTGATAAAGTGTAGTGTCCATAATAGTTGCATCTAATACCTTTACCTGTACAGGGTTTCCATGATTAGGACAGGAAATACTGGCATCTGTTATTTAGAAATTTAAAAAATTTTAAAATTTTAAAAATTTCTAAATAACAGGTTTTAAAAAATCTGCTTGAAAATTAAAATCCCTGAATCCTTTGTTAAAACACTGGTTCCCAGTCTGTAATTTTAAATAGACTGCTTTATTCAGTAAGGATGGGGCTTCGGGATGTGGACTCAAAAACAAAAACAAACTATTCCTAGAGAATACCCAGGTTATATAACATATAGATCTAATTCAAACTATGATATGGGAAAGTCTAGAGCAGCTGGTTAATCCTCAGACTTAGCATTAAAGTTATTTACTTTATACTTTAAGGTAAAACATGAGTAATAGAAAACTTAGAAAATACAATAGTGAAACAAAAAATAACTTACAATCTTTTGTAGGACTATTGCCTAGGGCTAGCATGTAGTATTTTCAAATTTTTACTTTTAGCCTCTTTTTTCATAAGTATGTGCATGAGTGTATTTGTGTGTGTACATATACACACACATATGTATACATATCTGTATTCATATTTTAAATACACAAATTATTTTTCCACCCAACTGCATTTTATGTCATCTTCTATGGTTTTATTTAGTTTTTAAATTTAAATATCATAGTTTCCATGTCATTAAGAAATCTTTAAAAATACAATTTTATCACTTGATTTCATTGCCATGCATGAAAACAGTAATTTTCATCATTTAATGTCTAACTTTTTACAAGACAAACAAAAGACTTAATATATATCCTTACATATAAAGGTTAGTTTCTAAATTTTATTATATTCTCAATATTGAACCTTAAATATGGACTTACTAAATCAGATGACTACACTAAATAGAATTGGTCATGTGAACTGTAGTCAGATCCTGAGCTCAGGTTGATATTGTTGCAAAGTTAAGAAAGAATGCATTGCCCTGAGTTTGTTGGGTAGTGATTTAAGGATTACTTATTGGGCCTTAGATTTTTTTCCCTGTCTCAAACAAGGCCATGTTTACTGTTTTTCCAGGAAGTTTCCTTCTCTCTCTGTCTTTCCCTGTGTCTCTTCTCCCATCATGTAGTTACACACATGTGCATGCAGTCATGTGTGCACACATGCAAATACCTGTGTATCTAATATATCAAAAACTCAAAATTAATCTTTTAATACTGTGTTTTTGCAACAGACCTACATTTGGAGCAATCCTGGCATTAAAATAAGTGGGGACATTATGAAGTGGACTTAAAATGATACATCAGAAACAGTTTATCTAAGTGAATACTTCTTATGTAGATACCAAGTAAAACAGATGTTACTTTAATTAGAAAGCTAAACCCAATTGGTTGGAATAAACTAGGAACTAAAAGAAGAGGTAAAATAAAATCAACATTTCTCTATCATCAAAGATAGGCTGGCATATTAAAAATAATCCCACTTTGTTTTCTAAGTAGAGGTTTTGGGCTTGTGAGCTGAGCACTTGTCTACATCCTTGTACTAGACTGATATAAGCAGAGAGCGGAGCCTTTGATAGGCCATTCATCTGCAGGCTTGTTGAATTATAACTACTGCTAGGCTCAATTCAATGAGTGCTGAAATTCCCAGGTGTTTGAGATGATGAACTTTTGGAACCAGAGGGCTTTCATTATTCTTCAACTCACTCTGTCAACACTGCTGACAATTAAACCATTTGCCACAAGGCAGGGTTGTTATTTCAAATTGTAAGTGGTCTCCATGTTCATTCTTTTCTTTGGCTTTCCTCCTTGACAACATATTGGACAGAAAAAAGGGAAAGTGGTGTTTATTAAAAAGAAATTAATTTGTGATTTTAACAACTTCCTTCACCTTAATATTTGGTAGGCAAAGAAGCATAATTTGGGGTCTAATTTATGAGCAGTGGACTTATAGATGCATAATAAATTTGTCATTTCAGAGTATAAACAAAAGTTCATAGAAGTGAGGTGACTTATCTAAGGACAAATAGCTAATTTGTGGTAGAGTTGGACCTCACGTCTCTCTGTCTCTAGTCTAGGGTCATTATGCCCTACCATAATGGCATTTCTTTTAGTGCATCTTTTAAGAAGAATATGGCAGGTGCATCTGTAATTCACAAGATCAAGTGCAGCCTTTTGGTAGTAATGAAGGCTAGTGGATGCTGACCGGGTCTTAATTCAAGCAAGTGATGACGACAACAACAACTACTACTACCACTACTACTACAACCTGGTATCTCATTTTTAATAGCATATCAAAAGGAATTTGAAGCAAGTTTTCCATTACTAGTATCTCATATTTTATAAATAAAATTTCATGAATACCTTTTATACATTTTAGAAGATATATAGCCATATTTTGTGATCATGTTCTTATTTTTTATAAAATCTCATTTTACCTAAAATACCTCACTTGAGACACAATAACTCCACTGCTTTCCGTATACATCATTATCTCTCATTACAAAGCAAGACCCCCAGGCCTAGTCCTCCTGCCACCTATGGGATTTTGGGCTCCAGTAACTTCATGTGCTCACACCAAAAGAAAGAGACCAAGTCAGGAGATTTTACTAAATTTAAGAAGTGCCAAATCCATTTGAGCAGTGTTCTTTTTCTGGATCAAATCCATTTTCTTCGTGTATTTCTCTTAGCTTGCAGCAAACAGTCACTGCCTCCTTTTCAATGTAATGAAAAAAATAAAAATGCCCAGAAGTTATGGTCTTAAAACTCTGAGTAAGAATTTAACATTTTTCTCATCATTGCAGTTTCTCCAAGTCATCAATCTAGTTCATAGTTGTTAATATTATTTTGTGTATTTAACACTTTTTCCCCCCAAAAGTCTTTATGATCTGTGTCTGTAAATGAAATTTGGGAGTATTCTATCAGTGCAGCTTAACATGAACAATATTTTACTGTTATAGATGATATATTTTTGTTTGAGTGAGTAATCTATTCTGACAAGCCTCAAAGCCACTTTGCCAGCAAATGAAGTACTTGGGAAAATATATTAAGTCTATCAGGCTTGATGAAGTTACCACTTAATTTAACAAGTGAGCAGCACTGTATTCAATAGGATTATAATGAACAAGTGTCTAAACATACCCCTTACAAACAACTCATATAGAATGACTTGGGAAAAATAAAGATTCTAATTGTGTTCACTTCTATAAGTGTTTTTTTTTCACAAAAGAATAATGTTTCTATAAATCTGAGTGATTAAAACCAAATGATTGATATTCATGAACCCAACTACGTGGGGCCAGTTTCTTGTCTTATATTGAGGTACTTTTACTTGTCTAGTATCCCCTTCATGACTTCCTCTTCATATTCTATTAGCTGCTGAATCCCTCATCCAGGGTGCCCACACCCATGACTAACTAGCTGGTTTTACTCACGTTGTGTGCCTTAGTGTCAATCACTCTCTATCCTGCCACTCAATGCCAGTGAAAGATGGGTGTTCTTTTTATGTGCTCCTATAGAACTCAGTTACAGCATTTCCCATAGTATTATAATTGCCTATTAAATGGTGGTCAACAATAGGAAATATATCAGATGAACAAATTTAGCATTATTCCATAAATCCTAAGCTTCAGGAATGAATACAGGAACCATGTATGGTACATCCCTGGTGTTGAGCATATTTACCACCATATAAGAAGGCTCAACATATACATATGTGTACATATAATATATTCATAAATACGTGTGCTTATACTCTACACATACATATGCATACTATACACATATATATATATAACATATACATATGTGTGGTATGTATATACTATGCAAATATACTATGCACACAGATGCATATGTATAATATCTGTGTGTGCATATATAAAAGAAAGGCAATGTGAAGATTGTGTATGTATATCCATACAAAAAGATATATATATATATATATATATATATATATATATATATATATATATATATATTTGGTAGATATTTTTCTTAGGACAAATACTGACAACATATCAACTTTATGATGTGAAATTGAATTATAATTAAAACCTTAAAAATATTTTCTAAACTGTGATTTTTTTAAAAAAAATGTTTGTGCTAGTGCTAACAAATATTCAACCTCTTGGTCCAAAAGAGTGAATTCCAATCTCCACCTGATTATGTTGTTCATAAACTGTTAATCAGCTGCCTCAGATCACCAGAACATTATGGCTTCTTTTATTGGAACAGCTGCAGAAATTTTGAGGGAAGTTATAATCTTACTACTTGAAAAGAGGTGACGTGCACCCAAAGACCATGTATACATTGCTTCAAGTTTACACTTGTCAGATATCAAGATACGATGAAATGTCTATGCTAGAAATCTTTAAATTTGTCTTGATCTTTGTTATCCATTTAATTACTGTGAAGGTCAATTCATCACAACAAGAATAACTGAAAAACAGAAATTTTTGGACGAAGATGCTTACCAATTCTTGGTAAGGGCTAATGTGTGTATGATCTGATATCTATTAATGAGAAACCTGTTTATAAAAGTAAGAATGTGAGACAGCATTGTAATGGTTTTATTCTTTTGCTACCATATCTTTCGTTAAGTCATTTATTTCATTAAAGATATTTACTGAGTTTTTACGTCAGGTGCTGTGTTTCTTTGCTCAGATTACAGTAATGATTCAGAGGCATGTTTCTTCACCCTGAGGGAACTTTTATTCCAGAGGGTTTGGACAGAGAGTGAAACAGGTCCTGGAAGGAGAAAGGTGATTTCAAATGGTGGCATGTGCTTTGACGTTAAAAATCGAGATGATGCCAAGGGTGTGGAAAGCAGGAACAGGTGCTCTCTGTTGAGATGTCAGGAGGGTTGAGTCTGACAAGTTCGCATTTGTGCTGACAATTAAATGACAAGGAGCCATGGAAGAGACTTGGTCTAGGCAGACCTAGAGGCCAGAGTGAAGTTCTCTAGTGGAAAATCTCTTTCCATATATGAAGGACAAAATCAAATGTAATATGTCTATACATCACGACAAAAGACAGCATAGTGAGGTAGCAGAGTGGGCAGGGCCTGGGTAAACTATGGATTTGAATATTAATTAGAAGCCTCTAGGAAGCCATTGGTGTTGTGTTGTCGGGGTGGCTGTGTTGGGAATGGTTATTGTATACTCTGGGGCCTCAGGAATTAAGAGTTTGAATTAATTATAGTCATCAGTAATTAAAAATATTTTCTAAACTCAAAAGTGAAAGGTAGCTCTCTTCACTAATTTATAAGTCTCGTTTTCTTACCCGAAGCCTTCACTCTCATTCTTCGGTTAATATTGTTTTTATTAAAGAATAACCACTCTTCAGAAATGTTCAAAAATCATAATCACTC
Source organism: Callospermophilus lateralis (assembly GCF_048772815.1). NCBI lineage: Eukaryota > Metazoa > Chordata > Mammalia > Rodentia > Sciuridae > Callospermophilus > Callospermophilus lateralis. The sequence continues at coordinate 31,267,899 of NC_135319.1, read as the reverse complement.
GATGATTGCATAAGGAAAGCACATCTGTGTAAGAGAATAGAAGGAAACCACCGTGTTGAAGAAAATATTTGCAGATTACATATCAGAGAAGATACTTGAATCTAGACTATATGAAAAACTCTCGAGACTAAAATAGTAAGAAAACAATCTGATTCAAAAACAGGCACAAGATTTGAATAGACCACTCACAAAAGAAGATCTGTGGTTTAAAGTATTTTTTTGAGATATATATATATATATATATATATATATATATATATATATATATATATATATATATTCTAGAGATTAATGCTCTATTTGAGGTGCAGGTGGCAAAGATTCTTCTCCCATTCTGTAGGCTCTCTCGTCACATTCTTGATTGTTCCCTTTGCTGTGAAGAAGCTTTTCAGTTTGATAAAATTCCATTTGTTCATTATTGATTTTCCTGTTGTGCTTTAGGAGTGTTGTGAAGGGAGTTGGTTCCTAAGCCGACAGATGGAGATTTGGACCTGCTCTTTCTTCAGTAGGGTGCAGGGTCTCTAGTCTAATGCTGAGGTGCTTGATCCACTTTGAGTTCAGTCTTGTGCAAGATGAGAGATACGGGTTTTGCTACATATGGATTTCCAGTTTTCCTAGCACCACTTGTTGAAGAGGCTATTTTTTCCCAATGTATATTTTTGACACCTTTGTCTAGTATGTGATGACTGTATTTATGTGTTATATGCCTCCGTGTCTTCTATTCTTTTTAAATTTTTTTTAATTATACATGGACAGAACATCTTTATTTTGTTTATTTATTTTTATATGGTGCTGAAGATTGAACCCAGTACCTCACAAGCACTCTGCCACTGAACCACAACCCCAGGCTATCTGTGTCTTCTATTATGCACCATTGGTTTACATGTCTGTTTTGGTGCCAATACCATGCTCTTTTTGTTAAATGCAAATTAAATCTACACTGAGGTTTCATCTCACTCCAGTCAGAATGGCAATTGTTAAGAATACAACTAACAATAAATGTTGGTGAGGATGTGGGGTAAATGGTACAATCATACATTGCTGATGGGACTGCAAATTGGTGAACCACTATGAAAAGCAGAATAAAGATTCCTCAGAAAATTTGGAATGGAATCACCACTTGACCCAGTAATACCACTCCTTGGCATATATTTGGGTATGTATACATACTGAAAGAACTTAAAATCAGCATACTGTAGTGATGCTGTGATATCAATGTTTATTGCAGCTCAATTCACAATAGCTAAGCAATGGAACCAATCTAGGTGCCCTTCAACAGATGAATGGATGAAGAAATGTGGTATACACAATGGAATATTACTCAGCCATAAAGAAAAATGAAATATGGCATTAGCGGGTAAATGGATAGAACTGGAGATCATTATGCTAAGTGAAATAAGCCGACTCCTAAACCCAAAGGCCAAATGTTCTCTCTGATATGCAGATGCTAACACACAAAATAAGGGTTTGAGGTTAGGGAGGAATAGAAGTACTTTGGATTAGACAAAGAGAAAGGAGGGGAAATAGGGAGAGGAAAGGTAGTAGAATGAATTGGACATCCATTTCCTAAGTTAATATATGAATATACAATCAATGAATTCCACATCATGTATAACCAGAAGTATGGGAAGTTGTACTCCATGTATGTATAATATGTCAAAATACATTCTACTATCACGTATAACTAAGAAGAATAAAACAACAAAAGAAATACAGAAAAAAGAAAACATTTGGAATGTAAGTGTATAAAGAATAGCTCTAAGTTATTAGTGTAGAAATAAAATCACATCATATAAGTAGCATTATAAAATAATTTGTTTTCCACATTTTTGAACCAATTTGTTGTACCAAGAGTTGGTCATTGCTCATTATATTCACTGATACTTGCTAAAGTTGAAGTTTCCAATTTTTATCAATCTGATGTGTGAAAATTTTCCCCTCATGATTTTAATTTTCATATCTCTGATTAGAAATGGGAACGGACATATTTGTCATTTAGAAAAAAGAAGGTCTATGGATTAAAAAAATCATATGAAATGGTAATCATTATCATTAATAATTAGGAAAATGAAAATTAAAACCACATTGAATTAGTATTACATACCTATAAGAATGTTGAAAATAAAAAAGTAAAACTGAATATTTCAAAACTGGTCAAGATGTGGAGTTTTAGAACACTCAAACACTACAAATTATACAGGCACTTTGGAAAATGCTTCGATAGTTTCTTATAAACTAATACTTACCATATGACCCAGAAATATGATTACAAAGGAAAATGAAAACTTAGAAAATCCTCTGCACAAATGTTTATAAAAGCTTTATTGAGAGCCACCCAAAATTGGAAACTGCAGATAATCTTCAACTACTGATGGATATCAGTTCCCTTCAGCCCAAAACTATCAGAAATGTACCATAGTGACCAGTGTGGTGTCTCATAAAAAATGTCAGAAAGAACATATTACAAAAGGTCTTTGATTGGATAATGTGGGGAAGATACAAGGAAACAGAGTTTCACTCTACATTATGTATAATAAGAAAGTGGAGGCAATATACTATTGTATATCTCAATAGATTTTAATAATAGGGAGGGCATTTATAAGTATAGGGAAATCAAAAATTGATAAGTAATTTACAATTACTCATTTAATGAGAAAGAGTGATGTTTTGTATTTTGTGACTGCACTGTCTCTTTTTCTGAAGTGGAGATTGTGAGATTGCTTATGTTCAGCAGGAGAATGATGTGGCTTAGTCACAAACAAAAGATCAATTAGTAATAACCTTGAGGACTAGCTATGAATGTCAGATTCATTCTTAGATTTAAAAGGTTGCTTTTTTAAAAAAAATCTTTTTAAGGATAAACAAACTGTGGTAGGTTTATACAATTGAATACTACCTATGAAGAATAAATGAGCTATCGATTCACATATCAACATGGATTTACATTTTTCTGAGCAAAAAAAAGACAGACTGAAAAGACTATATATCACCCTATTTTGTCTATGTGAGACATTGGGAAAGGTAAAACCATAGAGGAGAAAATATATCACTGGTTTCCAGCGATTAATAATGGGGAGAACAGTTGCCAGAATAGTGTAGCACAGGAGAATTTTAGGGGTGATGGGGTTCGATGGTCTATACATTTGTTAAAACTCAGAGAACTGCTCACCATAAAATGTGAATTTTACCAATTGGAAAAACAAAACAAAAGCAAACAAGAATGTGTAGAAATGGAAGGAGGGAGTTCAGACTGTGATTAGTAAATCTGATTTTTCTATAAAGGAATTGCTTAGTCTCACTTAAGCAGATGGAAAAGAAAGAAGCTCACCTAGGTAACTTTGGCAGTCTTTTGCCATAACTACTCAGTCATCTTGTTCTACTCCTTAGCAAGGCAGTACTTTGGCTAAAAAAAGTGGAGGCAATATACTATTGTATATTAGATACCTAAGGCTAAAGACATAAACATATGTAGTCAATGGACCCTGTTTTTTAGTTTATTTTTCTCAGGAATATGTGCTAGAAATTATGAAGCTTTATTTATATGCTAGGATTGAGGAAATAAAAGAAATATATTATGGGGGGGGAAGTTTTTCACTGCTGGAGAGAGAAGTTATAAAAAAAAGGAAATACAAGAATTGAGTTTATGCTATACTGGCATTAGAAGTACCTATATGCACTCATTGAAAATAACACATATAGTTAATAAGTAGAAACAAAGCATTTATAGAAATAAATGTGGATATGTGTCAGTAGGCAAATTTGTATACATACATGCTTTTCCTAGCTCTATCTACAAGAAGGTCTTAAAACAATGACCTAACAGTTGCAATATGCACAACAAGAACCTAGTTTCTGATTTCTAAATACTCTTATACAGTAAAGGAACCAGGAATCTTTGAACAAATGACTAATTCCAGTGCTGGGCAGAGAGCATAAAAGGTTTCTTTTGGAGCATCTTGTAATCTCAGAAAGCAAGGACACCTTAAAAAGACATATACATGTCCAGAAGGCACAAAGACTAACCTTAAAGAGCTTTCAATGGCCATAGCTGAAACAACATGAGCAACACAGGAAGTTTAGTGTGGATTATAAGCTGAGAAACAAAGTTAATATAATTACATATTAATATAATGTAATTACATATTAATATAATTAATATAATGGGTGGAAAAATGAACATTTCTTAAGAAAAATTTCAATTAATATATAAGTAATAAAGAAAATATAAAATCACAATGAGAACCTCAGAGTAGTACTTACCATAGGCAAGATCCATTCAAAGAAGCTAAAAAAAAGATACAGGCTATCTGCATAGTCTTTCTTTTTTTTTTCCCCTGAAATATTTATTAATTACAAGGGGCAAAGGAGAATCTTTGCAGATACTACCTTAACCAAATGATCAAGGCCAACAAACACTGTCAATAATACATATGAACAGTATATGACACTTGATATGAAGCCTTGAAAAGAGCATATCACTTCAGTGCCATCCTTCCCATTAATGCAAAATTTGATCAGAAACTAAGGTATATCTACAAAGTAATGAGAGATCAGATGTGGAAGAGAAGAAAAGGTTGAGGGACTGTCACGGATTTGAGATTAAGAAGACATGGAAAGTAGATGCCATGCACTACCCTGAATTGGATTATGGAGAAGAATAAGGGATATTAGAAGAAAAATGGTGAAAACTAAGATCTAGAATTTGGTTAACCATATTGTACCAAGTTAATTTCTTAGTTTTTCAGTTCATCTAAGAGTCTCAGCACCCACCTTCTATCCACCATATTTAAGTACTTATTTATCTATACAGGTATTAAAACCAGAGTCAGGATTCCTAGAGTCACATTCATGAGAAATGAGTATAGGTTCACGTGGGAAGAGAGATGGTCTTGTAGGCAGTATGAACAACTTATGTTAGCTGGCATTTCTGAACATTTGGTTACATGCCAAACATTTTTATACTCTCCCATTTAACCCTTAGAACAGTCATTGGGGGTAAATTCTATTATTCTCTTCCTCTAAAAATGGGAACTTAAAGATGAGAAATATTAAATTGCAGGTCTGTGATCACTTGGCTATGTTCCAGCCCAGTTCATCTGACTCTGTGGTCTCTGTGTTTAACTGTCTGCATTGGTCACCCTAATTAACAGTGACTAGGAAGAGAACCACAGACTTCCTTTTTCAGGATTTATAGATTATCATGGTTGTGCATTCTGTCATATTTCACATTTTAGTAAAGTATTAATCTCTTCCAACTATTTTTGCTCCTTTTGCTACTACACCACTTCAGAGCTTACTGGTAGTCCTATAATTTGTAGTGCTAAAAGATGCTGAAATTCTTCAGGAGTTTTTTTTATTATACTTTCTCTGCACAATATAATATTATGGGTCCATAATATTGACTCTGATAATAAGATCCAGTCCATCCAAATTTGAAATCAATATTCCGTGTTTTAGAGGATTTCTCAAATGAAGGACATTATGAAGCAAAAGCATAAAAATAATTGAAACTAATCTCTGAAGAACTATGCATATTCTACAGCCTTCATCACACACAATGAAATATAAATGACATAAAATTGTTCTGAAATTAGTGCTCCCATGTATCAATCACTACACATTCAAAACATCTTTTTCTCCACTAGGCTTAATTTTCTTCAAATAATTTATCTTAAAAACAATTTCAATGGAGGTTCTTTCCTGGATCTACTTGAGAGGTCAATGTGTGGTGATATATTTATATTTGCTTTGGGCGTTTATTACCAAGTCTTAATCTTGGCATGAATATTTGCTCAGAGCACATATTTTAGTATTGATTATTTTACAATTGATTTCTTATGAAGATTTTGCTTTCCTTCATTAAATATGTCCCCTGGCAATTTTAACTCAGGATACTAGTTTTAGTCATTAAGTGTCCCTGAAATGAAACACTCATGCTTTGCAAAACATTTGCTGCATCTTTTTGGAATAGCTTTTTCTTTTCACTTGACTCAGAGGTTAAAAACTAGGAAATGTATTTAAACTATCTTAACTTTGATTAAAAAAACCCTGCTGGTTTGATGATAAAGTAACTGATTCTATTTTTTTCAGATTAAATATATCTATTCACTGTCTAAATATTTCAAAATGATTTTGCTATTTATCGACATCATGCTTAGTATGTATTTGGATCACCCTAGCATGGTCTGCAGCAGCAATGGCAAGTGAAGTTCAATAACAGGAAGTTATTAGGGAGGAGCAGTTTAGTTCAAGTTCAAGTAACAGAGTGGCAAAATGCATTGTGATGTATGCCACAGTTGCAAGGGCAAAGGGGCAGCTTGCATGTATTAGCTATCCCTGTAAGGGACCTCAAACTTTCACCTCTCTATATTTTAACAGGGCTAAAATGTTATGGTCTAAATATACCAATTTTATATTGTACAATTTGAAATTTGAGTTTTCTAATAACAGCAAACAATTTGTACTGTGTAATGTGTACTGAGAAAAAGTAAAGAAATGCTGAATGGATGCTTCACGTCTGTCTTTGAACCACATACACTGCTGCTAAAGAGCCAAGGCCAATGATCACATGAACAAGAAGAGTGTCAACCTGTCTGCCACAGCATGGTGCATGGAACAAGTTTAAATATGGAAAAAAAGAGGAGAAAAAAGAGAATCGAACTTGGAAGTTTCTCTCACCAAGAAGGAAAAGGGAAATCAGCTATTTTTTTTCTGATGAGAATTGTTTATCATAGAATTTCATCTGATTCTTCTCTTCTTCCTAATGGAGGGTGCTCCATCTCTGCTTGGAGCCTTCCTACCAGCACTGATAGTGGCCCTCCTACAATAGGCTTTAGTTATTCCATTGTTCAATGTGTAAAGGGCATTGCAAACATGTATGAGCTGAATCAAGCTAGTGTGGATATCATAGTCCCTCACATGGAGATCTTTAATGAAGTTAAAAGGGAAGTAAATTGGGAAAAATAATTTGCTATGGGATTTTTCATTTTTTCTAAGATAACAACAACCTGTTGCATAAAAACCTGAATGTATTCCATGTCACTGAAATGTACAGTTAAAAATAGGTAAAATGGTAACTGCTGCTTATTTTACTGCAATAAAAATTTAAACACCAAATAACTGCTAATTAATTCTCTCATTTTAGAAATGCTACCCTTAGGAAATTGAGAGCTTTTAGATGATAAAATAATGTGTTTCAGTGGAAAACAATAACTGTTTCAGTAGTAGAGCAATTCAAAGAACTTTGAGTATTTTAATTGTGATCAATTTTTATTAATGCTGAGATATTAGATAATTTTCTAAGGTACATTAAAAGAAATTTATTTTCATATTTTTTGCTATCATTATAGTCAAACTTGGGTTTGAATATTAGATAAATGGCCATAAGCTTTTAGTTTCATTGCAGTATCAAATTATAAGGTGGTTGTAGGGTTCAAAAGTGTTATAGACATACAATAATGGTATAAACATGGACTGTTGGCTAATCATGTAGACTTTTGACCCAGACAGGCCTACTCAAAATCTGTCTTTATCACTTATGATCTTTATGGCCTTGGACAAGGTACTTGATCTAAGGCTAAATTTCCACATATGTAAAAGCAGGATATCAACAGGATATCTTACACTATTGGACTATTTTATTGATGAGATAAGTTAATAATCAACCACTTAACACAGTACCTGATACATAGCAAAAATTCAGAAAAAGGAAAATAGTCATACATACTTCAAAAAATCCTTTATAGGATTTCATGATATAGCATATACAAAATCACATGGTCCTAATCATATTGTAACAACTCAGTGTATGCCAATTGCCAATACCATTACTATACATGTAAAACCATCTGGTATCTTAGAGCATCATGATTAGTCATTTATATAATCCTGCATTATTTCAGCAGTACCAGAATGCCTAGTTTTATCTTATGATTTCTTGTTTTGCATATTGATTTTCTGCAATATTTTTATTATTGCCTTTTCAGATTTTTTTGGAAATTTCTTAGGCAATTTTTTGGGGCATTTTTTAGGCAACTTCTCTTCCTAACAAATGAAATCTAAAATCTTAGAGGCCAAGTCACAAGTAGATTTGATAACCTTAGGATTAGCCTCATAAATTCTGCCTCTATTATAAATCAGCCATAGGAGCCATCTGACAGTTGTGCAAATCACTTTTTTTAATATATAAGTCTCAATTACATCATCTGTAAAAATAGGACAATAGTAGTCTCTATTCTGTTATAGATAAAAGAAGGTACTAAGAGTGTAACCAATGTGATTCTGCAATCTTTGTAATGTTTTGAATAACTAATAAAAAAAATGTTCAACAACAACAAAAAAATATTGGGGGGGGCATATGGTAAAATTTCAGTAAAAGCCTGCTTATTTTCTCATATTGTTTGATAACATCAATTATTAGACGTTTCAAAGAAAATTTTCACTGGAAATCTAAACAAGAAAAGAAGATGCCCTGTAAGGCTATTACATTAAGGGTGTGATAATGACTTCAACTCTGCTGCAACAAAGGGCTTGAGAGGTTAAAAACTGGGATATGGAGAACCATGGGTCTCCTACATTAGCTAATTAGTCTTATCTAAAGGGAAAATAAATTTTATTATATGTTCATGAAATAAGGTAGTTTTATAATTTAGGACCAGGTACTTAGAAAAGTTAAGCTGCTCATCTCCCCAAAACACTGCAAGATATGAAACTTACCTTCTACTATGATTATATTTCAAAGAAATGTGTACTGTCCTTTGGCAGCTCCCAAAACTGGAAAGAGGTTTTTAAGGGAATTGTACAGTCATTCCATGGAATTTTATGGGAGATTGGCTTCAGAACTCCTCACAGGTACTAAAATCTGTTGATATTTGAGTCCTTATATAAAATGACATAGTATTTGCAAGTAACCTATGTATATCTTCCCATGTTCCTTAAATCATCACTAGAACACTTAACCTAGCTAATACACTATAAATTTCATAAAATAGATATTATGCTATATTGTTTAGAGAATAATTACAATGGCAATGCCTGTACATGTCCCATATAGTTGCCATTTAAAAAATAATTTTGATGTATAGTTGGTTGAATCTATAGATGTGGAACTCATGGATGTGAAGGACTAGAAAGAGGCAGAGAAAAAAATTTAATCACAAGTTTTCTAAGGAAAATGCTCCAAGAAAAAGAAAGTCAAGTGCCTATAGACAGGAAGAACCCTGTCTAAAGTTTTGTCAAGTGGAGGGAACTCTAAGTTTGTCATGATTAGAGACTTCTTCACGTGCTCACAAAGCCTTTCAACTTCTCCTATCTACTATTTGATTAAAAAATTGTCCTCTGGAGCAATACCGAGTTTATATTCCAACCTTACTTGAAACTCTTGAACATGACCTATTTGATTTGAGCTCAGATAAGCCCAGTTCAAGACTTCAGAGAAGCCTTGAGTGTTTTCTCTAGGGTTTTTACTGCCTGATCACTCAAAAGAGGGCAATATAGCTAGTGGAAATCTATCAAATGCAAAGCTACAGATAGAGTAAGTCAACAGAACATATATTTTGCTGCTATTTTTCATGCAGCATGAAATTTTAAATTTCATTTATATAAGCAAAGAACAGCAAAAATCCCCAATCCTTGTTATATTGGAAAAGTCTTTATGGTTCCATCATCATTTGGGAAGAGCAAAGAAATATCTCTAGGAATAATTCATTGTAGTCAGAAGACAGTCTTAATGAGGAATAACAGTCACTCATGAAAGGTCACTCATTTTAATTTGTTCATTGCTTGCCTATTAAGCCCCAACTGTACTATAGGACTAAAGCCAATCAGACTAAGGTATGGCATACATATATTGGTCCTTTTCTTTCTTGCTCTGTAACAATAAACCAATTATTTAACCTTGCAAGTTCCCCACAAATATCAATGAGGCACAATAGTTTGCGTACCCATTATAGACTGCATTGTGTCCCCTTAAATTTGATATTTCAAAGTCTTAATCCCTAATACCTCAGAATATAACTGAATTGGAAATTAGGCCTTTATAGAAATAATTAAGAAAAAATGATGAAGAAGAGGTCACTTTGCTGACTGCTTTGTGGCATGAAACCAAGAAAGCACACAGGCAGCTTTTCAGCAAGGTAAGTTAACAACAAAAGGGGGTGGGGTCACTTTACTGGAATTTTAACTAGACATTCAAAGCAGATTGGAGACTCAGGAGGCTGGATATAATAAAATAAGGTGGAAATCCCCAGCAGCAGAGCTGCTACCACAGCTGGGCCAGAAGCAACAACCAGAGCAATCCCTCCTTGAGCAAAGAGGAGGGATAAGGGAATTGAAACCAGGAATTTTAGGAAGTCTGAGGCATGTCTGGGTACAGAACATTTAAGGATCAAGGACATTGCCTCACTAAACTGAAAGTCATGATGCACAATATTCTTGTATGGGGAAAGAAGCTGCCATCTCTCCAGACGGTATGCAGAGGACAGAGAAAGGAACAATTTTGCAGGTGCAGCATGGGGGCCAGCAGCCGAGGGAGCAGATTCCTGGCAAACCTGAGTTTGGTCTGAAATACAGACCCAGTAAACACAAGCTGCATGACATGGAGTGTGCTTAAGTGACCAGGAAAAAAATCAAATGTGGAGAGAGGTTTACACAGGGGACAACTGATCATGAAAACCCACCTGGCTGTACCCCTCCAGCTCCAATCCAGCTACTTGCAGGACCAGCTGAGAAACACTCATCTGGCTGGGAATTCAGAAGGGATTGGGTCGGAGAGATTGAGTTTGGAGGCTGAATACAACACTAGGAAATGTGGGGTCTGACGGTGATATAGGAGACTAAGAATTGGCTCCTCTACCACACAAGTGAAACCCTGAGGTGATCCCTGGGGAAGAGTCTTCCAGTGTGGACTGCCAACTGCTGGACCATGGAGGTGTGCTGATTTGAAATCTCCAGACCAAGTGACATTCAGCAACGATCCTCAAGCTTACCTAAGCCTAAACCTGCCTCCAGGAATTCCAACTATGGGATTACCTCTCTCACTTCAGTAATCCAGAGGGTAGAGTATCATGCTCCAGATAACCCCACCTAAAACTCCTAAAAAGAGAGGGCTTTCTTCTTTCCTGAGTGAAATTCCTTATTATGGGTTTTTCAAGATGGAAAAAAGTTCCAGACATTCATGTCTTCTTTTTGTACATGAATGTACACACTTCTAATCTTAACTATTACTAGTGTTTTTGAACAGTATGTTAATTTATAAGTGTACATCTCACAGCTCCATGCCTTCAGTTGCATTAATCTCTTTAGTTAAACTGCCCCATAACTTCCTTGTAAGCAGTTGAACTTCTATTATTCACCGTTCAATAGAAATGCCATCCTTCTAATAGAATGATGTGAAACTACAACAGTGTGTGATTTTGTCCACTTTGTATCCAACGAAAGCAGTGTATACTGATCTCCTTTAAGGCATATTCTCACTCTGCTTGTCTTTTTCTCTCTTCTAGTACTTACAGTATAAAGATGCCCCTAGAGGTGAGGCATATGGGTAACTTATCTTTGATTCCTCTTCAGCAACTAACCCAGTATATTGCAAAAAAGCACACAAAAATTTCTGGGTTTTGTCAAATTGAATCGAAGCACTTAATTTGCGCATCCTGGTGCAGAGATAACACTAAGAAACTGTAGAATTATGATAATCATTGTGATTGAAATTTTCTAGATGTTCCCAGTTCTCATTTACTTTTACCAATAAATGGACACCTAGCAGAATCATTAGACTAATTTCCAAGAATTGAATGCAATTGCCTTTATAAATAGTCATCAGCACATTCTGGGTAAAAGTGTTAAAATGTCTTTTTGTGTTATGCACAGAATCAGAGAAATGATCATTGAAGGTAATGGAAAAAGATAATAACTTAATAACTTTTCTATTTATTCTTCACATGATATTTTGTAAATGTATCTATTGATAGGACGACCTAGCATACAGAAAAATCATTTCTATATTTATGGCTACTTTATTAGTAGACTTCTATTCAAAGTAATTATAGGATACATTTAATATTCAAATTCTGCAAAAAAGAGGAAAAATACATGCATGTAAGTGCACACAACCTCCACCACCTTTGAGGACTTGAGAATTTTCATTATTATAATGTAGTGTGTATGCCAGGGCAAAGTGAAACAATACTATTTCTTCAATTTCTGCTTTCTGATTTTAATGCCTTTTCATTATATAAGCACAGACTAAATATCCAAAATCATTTTAAATGGATTTCCAAGGAATAAGCAATACCATAAATAGCATTAGGTATTTACCTGATTGAAACTCTTCTACGGTTATTGAATTTATTTCCCAGTTTCAAGCAAAATTTAACATGCCTATTTTGGGCATATATAGCTTCTAAACTTAGTAAGCTTCTGAAGCCTTAATATTAGTGCATTTTTTAAAAGTTGATTTTATATTTAATAAGAATGTAACTTTTGTATTTTCTGTTTACAAGCTGGCTTATTTTGTATTGTAGAACTTAAATTCCAGGAAAGTACATTCTCAATGTTTTTCTATGAACCTTATTATCAGCTGAAATTCTTAAAAATGTTTTTTGGATGGTAGTATTGTATCTCTTGTTGCTGAATTAGATTAAATCTAATATTGTAAGTTACTCAGTCACTAATTCTTAACCTCAGGTTTGTTGGGGGCTTTCTGTAATAGAATTTATTATGTGAAAATCTGCAAACCTTCTTTCATTTTTTTTGGTTATTTTCATAGTAACTCCATGGGAGGCTCCCTTTAATACATAAATGAATGAAAATTATTTATCAAAGTTTAAAATGATGAAACTTTTCTGAAGTCAAGGATAGAAAGAAATGAACACTTTGGCTCTGGCAGAGATTTGTAAGTTGTTGCAGAACAGTTTGATAATGTCTATTAAATAGGGAAACATTATTTGTTCAATCTAATATCTGTAACTCTAGTAAAACTTAATAGAAAATCAATTCATAATGATACACATATAAAATGAGCATGCTATTTGCCCCATTGTTTGTGATAGGGAAATATTGAAAATAATTTAAATTTCCATTGATAGGGGAATGGCTAAATATATTATGTATAGTCATTATGTAAATTATTTAATAAATGGAGAACAATGCAAAGTAGATCTTTATATACTATGCAATGAAGTTTTTCCAGATAAAATATAGACATTTAAAGATTTACATAAGTTATGTCTAAATAATTTCAAGTTTTAAGATAATTTGAACAGTGAAAGTAGAGGCAAATTTTTCTTCACCCTACTTAATATTTGAATAACTATACCTATGGTACATTTATTATACATTTGGCATATAACTCATTAAAATTTCTCTATACATTCACATAGATTTGTCTCCATTAAATAGATATTTTTGCTAAATATTTTAACAAAATTATATCATTTGTATTATTCTGCAATGTTTTTATTAATGTCTTAAAATATTTGATTTCAAAGTATTGTATATTCTTCATTATGTATAATTACACATAGTTTTCCAAAATTTCTTCAATTTGAAATATTTGGAATAGAGACTAATTCTATCTATTCAATTTGGAATAATTTTCAAGTATTACAATTGGCTTATTTATACAACAGTCACACATGTCTATTAGATCATTATTAATAAAGGGTTGTTTCATGGTTTTAACTTGTAATTTTCATAAAATAAACCTTAAAATATGTTGTTATATGTTCAAAGAGGGATATAAAGCATAGAGGAACTTTATCAAAACTATTACCAATGATTATTTCATGGGAGAATTGTAGGATTTTTTATTATGTATTCCTCTAATATGTTATGTGCATATATTAACCATTGATTCTGCAATCATAAAATTTATAAGTAAGAGACATTTTTGCCTTTAAAATAACACAGCTTTTGAAGGTTCTACACTTTTAAAATCAATCTTTCAGAGTCCAGAACTCATTTTCCCTCATTCTTCCTATAATTTTCAAACCTGCCTAAGAATAGGTTTTAATATTTGGGATTCAGACCTTTTTTGTAATAATAAACTACTCTAGAACATTATCCATCCTTCTTTCATAATGTTTGGCAATGACATTGTTACCTAGTTTTTAGCTATACCTTTCTTACCCTCCAACAGCTTCATCTGGCCATGTCAAACATTCTGTTCATGTAAGGTAGATTAAATGTAAAGAAAAGAAAGTAAAATCAATATATCTTTGTTGTCTTTTTAGACAATGACTCCTGTCTTGGACTTCTTAATCACCACAACTGGGAAGAGTAACCATTCAAGTGACTCTTTATGTTAAGGAAAAGAGGCTCCTTGGAAGCGGAGGACTTGATTTTCTTGGTTGAGTCCCTGAGTGACATTGTGGAGCAGAACTGCTTATCTACACTAAACTTCCCAACTACAAAGGCATTACTATAAATTCTATGTTTCTAAAGCGTCTTTAAGAACACCTGAGTTAATGCAACGATTTATTGTTATGGAAATAGAGCTTACAAAGGCAGACATAGGAATATGCATTTTTTGATACACATATAAGTTGGTTTTTATGGTTGGATTAAAATGTATGCTGAAGTTTCTATGTTAATTTGCCCAGTACTCAATAAATGAATAGCTGAATTCACAGTCAAGGTAGCTTATTTCCTAACCATTATAATATTGTCAATTCTAAGGTAAGAAAAAAATTGGTAGTACACAATGTTAAATACTTTTTTTTTATATTCACGTTTTTCTCTGTAGGGTAGGCTTCACCTCCAATTTTATGCATACAGACATTGAGTCTTATCAGGATGATGAATGGCCTAAGTCTGTGAGAGGAGGTATTAAACCATGTTCTGATTCCATGTGCAATCTTTCCATTTTCCATGCTGACTTTCTAGCAGCAGAAAATTGGAAAACGGAGATCCCAGATTTAGATACTGAACAGCAACACGAAGTTATATCTGAGAGCAAGGAATTGTCAAATACAAGGAAAAACAGACAAGATATTCAAACCACAGGAAAGTAGAAGTAAGAGCTTCTGAGAACATTATATATAGTATATCCCAAATGACCTTAAATCATCAAGAATAATTACAATTAACAACTCTTTTAAGAATGCTGGTAATGTCAGTCCAAGTAAGAAACATTGAGAAAAGTTAAAATAGAGGCTAAAACATAGAAACGTTCAGCACCAAGGGCCTGGACAGCTCCTCATTCAGTGCAGGACGCTGAAAGTAGAATGCTACTGAATTTACTGCCCCAGAAGTCATGAAATTCTTTAGTTATGAGATAGTTCTGTTTTAAAATTACACTTTGCGATTCGAGATTGAACAATTTTCCTTTAAATTTTCTCCATGTCATCAGACTTCCAAAATGAATACCACATTCATTACCAAATTTTACTTTTCCTTTTATAAGAATTTCAGTACAACTCTAAGTTCAAGGGTTTAAAACTATATCCATAGATTTGAGAAATACTGATCTATTGCATGTGATGTTTAAATTTTATTTTTCAGTTTCACAGAAATTCTTGAAAATATTTTTAAAGATAAGAGTTAAACTATTAAGTCAAATATCAATAGTAATTCAGATGTTGGTGTGATGTACCTTCAAAGCAAATTTCATTAATATTCATTTAAATTTAGAGATGCAAATGCTAAAAGCTTGGAGAAAAGGTATTCTGACAAAATTGTGACACAACTAGAGCATTTTTTTTACTTACAATCATTTTTCTAGGCCAGAAGTTGAATTTCATTAGTCACATATGCTTTCTGTTTTGTTCAGAAAGAAGACAGACAGGAAGAATATAAATAGAAACCACTTTTTTCTCTTTAGTTATTTATCTAATTAGAGTAATTTCATTGAGAAATTGCAAAGATTTGAAAGGTCAGTTTTCTTATTTCCTCTTACAACAATATGAGGTCCTTAGCATTACTTGTTTTTGATCTTGCTGGAATGAAATATTTTAAGAAATGTAATATGAATACTTCCTGAGGAAAACATCCTTAGTTCCCAAATTCCAGGTTCTTTGAATTTTCCTCTTCAGAATGTGATGAATTCATTATTGGTATATTATTGACATAGTTCTGTGATTTGACATTATATTTTGTTATTCTAAATTGAAGTAATTTGTTTTACAATTTTCTTTACACTTTATTGATGAGTTTCATAACTTGGCTATTGTTATATTGTACCGTTATAAGCATTGATGTTGCTATATCACTATGAAATGCTGATTTAGGTTCTTTTGTATAAACACTAAGGAATGGGATATCTGGGTCATATGGTGGTTTCATTCCTAATTTTTGAGGAATCTCCACACTGCTTTCCAGAGTGATTGTACTAATTTGTAGTCCCACCAACAGTGTACAAATGTACCTTTCCTCCCACATCCTCACTAGTGTTTATTATTATTTATATTCTTTCCTTCTGAGTGAGATTAAATCTCAATGTAGTTGTAATTTGCATTTCCCTGATTGCCAGGAATGTTGGACAATTTTCCATATACTTGTTGATCATTTGTATTTCTTCTTTTGAAAAGTATCTGCTTAGTTCTTATGTCCATTTATTGATTTTTTTGGTGTTAACTTTTTGATATATTTGTATACTCTCAACATTAATCCCCTTTTAGAGAAGGATATTGCACAATAGGCAAAATTATGTTAGTACATATATGAATATACCACAATGAATTTCACCTTTAAGTATATTTCTGGATCAATAATTAAAAGTTTTTTTTTAAAAAAAAAACCTATAAAATAAATAGAAAAAAACAGTACAGTAGAGGAAGGAGAATGCAGGGGAGGAAAGGGAAAGTATTGGGTACTGAAACGAAGGAAATTACATTTGTGTGTGTATATATATATATATATGCATTCAAATGAATCCCAATATTATGTATAATTATAATAAAATAATAAAAACATAAAAATATACCATTATAAGATTCATATGTGCACCCAGAACTATTAACATAGCAAATATATACAAGATAAAATAGCCAAGATATGCATCATTATTTACTATTTGCATTTTTAAAAAGTGAGGCTTTCAAAATTATGACACTTCCATGTAGGAATAACTGGGTACAAGACTCAAATATGTTTAGTGGCTTTAGTTATATAGTTTTATTATAAATAATGTCTTAATTAAGTGTTATAAAGCACTTTATTATTAATTTTATTACTCTCTTTCTTGAACATTGTCATTCCTGCAGTTTGTGTCCTGAGATCTTATTGCCTTAGGGGTTCATAAAATTGCTTAGATGAGTAAAATGGTAGTTTTTCAAATATTACAAGGATGATTTGATACGTTTTTCTAGGCTTACAATATTTGTTCAACATGTGCCCAGTCAACCAATACATAATATTAGCAGGAGTCATTCTCATTTATGATTCTTTATGCTTAGACTTTCAGGGAGGGACAAGAAATCTGGGAAAGTTAGTAGCAGCTAAAATTCTTCTTTCTTGAATTAATTTTTCTTAGTTGTCTTGCTATATAACTGGAAATTCCAACTTACTAATATCTTATGACTAAGGAATGAAAAATCCTTGTTAAATACTATTTTCTGGAAGAGACAATGCTTAATATAATTTTTTCAAATGAAAAACAAAGAGGATTAAAATGGCTTTGAAGAGTTGGAACAGGATTGACATGGTAAGTGGGATTGTCTCAAGCTTGTATTGCTAATTCTTAGCAGGTGGCTTACAGGTCTGTGAATACAGGGACTAGGGAGTGGAAATATGCAAGATAATGCCTTTATAGCACAAGTTAAAGTAAGCTTGGGAGACAAATCTTTAAAGAGTTAAAACATTAAATATATAAGATACCTGGATATACAGAATTTATTTTTAGAAGCAATAATGCTCTGGGGATAGATTAGAGAATGCAGGTTTGGAAACTGTATACAATTAAATTTCAAGCTTCCATTGAAATAAAGTTCTAAGACTAGTGTACAGTATTAAACACAGAGACTTGATTTGCACATGGATGAAAGTTTCTGATTTACTAGTAATGGTCTTATTCATGATTGAGATGTTGTATTCACTTTGTAAAAATTCACAAGTCTTTTATGTGTGATTTGAATATTTTTCTGCATGTGCATTATTGCTTCAATAAACATTTTCAGGTAAGATAGAAAAAATTAAATTCTTACAAGTATACTTGCTTTCTCTTCCTCCTCAATTCTTTATTTTCTACCTATGTTTTCAAACATTATTAGATACACTCACAATGTGTTAGAAGGAGAATAAATTGTTTTTTTAAAATCATTGGTGGTATATTTTTTAGACTGAAAATATTGTTATGTGTATTGAAACTCTATTAGGTTTTATGAGACAGAAGTCAGAGCATGAGTGCTACTTTTGCTTTTGCCATTACATTCCTCTGAGCATCCGGTTCCTTGTTTCTTAAATGAGAAGGGTTGGGCTGGGGATGTGGCTCAAGTGGTAGCGCGCTCGCCTGGCATGCGTGCGGCCCGGGTTCGATCCTCAACACCACATACAAACAAAGATGTTGTGTCCGCCGAAAATTAAATGAGAAGGGTAAGGTTGTCCCGAAACATGGTTTTGTTATGAGTCTCAAATGAGATACTATAGTTAAGAATACCTTATCAACCATAAAACTAAACAACTATAAAGTGCATTTGTGTCTTAGTCATACATACCAAAGATAAAACTGTAAGTGCCTCTTAGTTTTTAAAAATGCATATTTTGATTAAATGAACATTAAAAAATCTTATTGCCATTGCCTTCTGTTATAAAAAAATCCAAAGACTACTTTTCTGTGGATTCAATAATGTAAATGACCTAGTTCTTCCTAACTTGGCACTCTGTGCACTCCTCCTTTGTGATTCTGTGAAGCTGGAAGATTAACTTGACTGGTAACAAACAGAGACCCTGTCTCTTTTCTGCTTTGTTGCTCTCTGTATGGTTACTACTTCTTGCAAATGTATTAAGTACATGCAGAAAAGAGCTGTGAGGCATTTAAATAAATTGATGCTTCGTTCAACTTTGCCAAAGAGCCTGAATATTTATTTTCTTTTGCCAACAATATCACACTGATGTCTTATGCTGCTTTATCATTCTATTCAAACTTCATTATCAACCCAAAAGAGGGATGTTAATTCCTCTCTTCTTTTTGCTATTTGGTAGATATGTTTTTCTGAAATATAATATATTCCTTACTCAGGAATTTTATTCTAAGTAATCATGAAAATATGCACAGGAGGATATAACAAGCACAAAATCAAGGCATTTTGTAAAACGTTTTGAGAAGGCTAAAATAAGCAAGTTTTGTGCAGTGGAACTAAATTTAATTGATTTTCAGCTACAAATGACTTTCCCTGTCTCTTTCCCGATTTCTACGTTTTCTCTCTCAATTTCTTTCCCTAAATTTTGCATGGACTTTTTTTTCTTTCTTTTTTTATTAGAACAGCTATTAGAAAAAGCTACACCATATCCTTTTTTTCTTCTCTTGCCTTATAAATTGGCTATTTTATTACAACTAAGCTGTCAGATGAAGAGCTGTAGTGTTGACATGCAGAATGGGGCTTTGTATTAAGCCCAGTCAACAGTATTAAGATAATGCAGTGTTGGAAACCCTGAACTAAGAATAATAAGAAAAAAATAATCTGGAAGAATTTCATAATCTAGCTTAACTGGGTGAAAGGAATTTTGCCTTGTAATCCAGAAAATAATTTTAATTGAGCAATAGATAAAGGCAAGTTTTAAAAAGTTTGTCATTCTATTTGGTTGATCAGGAAATTTCTTTTGTTGTGCAAAGACAGTAGTGCAAAAATGAACTATTCTGAAGATAGAAATCAGTCATTTAAAAGGTAACTTCCTCCACTGAGTAGGCAGTCAGCCATAAAGGTAATGATAATGATGAATGTCAGTAGCTGAACTATAATAACAGCCTGGTTTTCTCAAGGTACCCAGGAATGTTACATTGTGGTTACATGCAGACTATGCTTACAAGAAAACAGATATTGATTTTGTCTTCACTGATGCATTGAGTGGCATTGTTTAGAATAATTAAGGCTATCACTTTGGACTGATTTGAGCCCTCCAAGGATTGTGAAGAAAAACCCACAACGATTTGTAAAATTATAGATGCTACAGAACACAAGTTCTGGAACAGAGTATACATTCAATGTGTATTTGCTAAATGTATGGATGAAATAATATCATTTGAAATCTGTGGATTTCAATACTTTAGTGATTAATCCTTTAGTGATTAAAAATATAAAAATACCCAGGGTAATTATTAAAATTACTTATGAAACTATTAAAACATAAATAACAGAGATATAAAATTTTGACTCTATCCTTGTAAGTATTAATTCAGTAAGTCTGGGCCCAGTGTATTTCCAATTACTAAACATGATGGGGGGGGCACTCATAGTTTAGAAAGATTTGGTTCATTAAAATATTTTCTTAGATATGATATTGTCATATGCTGGTTACATGTCCATCAGGAGCATATTTTAACACGGTCTTTATTATCTAGTATTTAACTTTGTCCCTATTCTTTGGTATATATCAGAGGGTTCATGAGCAGTGCATTGAAATTTCTGTCAGAGGATTCCCTTTGAAATGTGGGGGAAGTGGTTGGCCTAACCTGATAAAGGAAATGAAAGAAGCCATATTTTCTTGTATTTCTTTCTGAACATGGGACATCTGTATTGAAAATGGGTTGAGAATTGAGTAGTATGAGACCTGAGAAAGAAACAAACCCCAAATAGAAGATGTAGAGAATTATCACTATACTGGTTAATACTGTTCTTAATACAGAAAATTAATAGGAATAATATAACTGCACCCATTCCAGAGATGTTAAATCCTAGAGCAGTCAAGAAGTTCTTTGCTGTTGTTTTTTTATTCTCTAGATCACAGTTAGTATATGACAGTAATGGAATTCAGAGAGATGTTATTGATTCTCATTGCAACCCACTACCTCCTCTGCACTATGTTTTCCTTAATATAATGCATTTAAGTTTTCAAAATGCAATGCCAGCAGTGATATAAAATTTAGAGCCATGATTTATGAAGGCATAATGAGAATTTAGAATATAACAAAAGCTCTGCTATGAGTAGTTTTTCAAAGTGTTAACAGTGTGACTCATATGATCATAAAATGAATATAAGTCAAAATTTTACTTGACTGATTAGTAAGAGTAAAGTTTATGACAAGAATATGTGAGGACCTGGGTAATTATGGAAATAAATAAAAGGAATGCTATAATAAGATTGGTAGATTAGATTTAATATTGGTTTGTGCCCTATAAAGCAACATCACAATTTTTAGGATTATCATTTTTGTTATTCCTGAATTGAAGTTACTCAAATGAAAATTATCAAAGTAAAAATGCTTAACAGAGTCTGGTAAATGATGTCTGTGTATGACATTGAAAGATTGTAGTCCCCCACTCAATTTCTTTATTGCTACATATTAGATAATTTCTCATAACTTCAGACAAAAGAAGAAATAAAACACAATCCATCATCCAGAGATAACCTTTGTAGTTCTTTCTTTTTGCTATCCATATACTGCTGAATGGGTTTGTTTCTCTTTACATAAATTGGAATCATATTATATGTAGAATTTTATGTTCCATCCTTTTAACTCACTATACTCTGAACATTTCCTTATAGTTTAATGACTTAAGTGATGGTGTAATGGGAATTTGAAACCAAACCACTCAAGGAGGAGATCAGAACTGATTGTCCTGTCTTGGAAAACAGGAAATGATATGCACAAATTCCTCTTGGAAAATAAGAAATAATGTACATGAATTGTAACTTCCTAGCTAATGACAGAGGCTGAAAATCCAAATAATTCTGGCTACTAACTTTAATTTCTTCCCACTATGCTATGTTGCTCAATTTAATCTCTTTTCTAATTATACTTGTCTTGGATATTTCAATTCAAAATAATGTCACTGATCTAGTTTTTCTAAATAATGGTGCTTTGCTTTTTCTAGTGAAAATTATCTTTCGGTATTATTATATATATTAAATCGAAGTCATTTAACTTCACCATAGAGATTAGGGTGGGGTAATTTTAAATATGTCATTTAAATAAGTACATTTATATTTTGTTTGGTCACTTAAATTGCATTTTTTTCCCAATATTGATGACTTTACATTTTGAGTGAAATGGGCTAATGTCTGAATGAAGATTTTAATAGCATTGATTTTAGGTTAGTTTTTTGATCATATTAGTATCCATTATTTTTATTAGTCTGTAAAACAAAACAGAAAGACTTATATTTGCTCCCATACTCACTATTAATTACATAATTATACACAATTAATAAATATCATCAAGAAATCAACTTTAATATTTTATAATTAAGTGGGACTATTTGCAATATTCAATTTGAGGCTACTGAGGAACTTAAATGTCATTTTAGATATTGTGCTCTAGTGATTTTCTCCTCAGAGAAACCTACTGATCTCACTATGTTGAAGAATAATACTGTAAATAATACTGTAAATACTTAATACAAGGGAAATTTTGAGGAACTGGAATTAGCAAGCTCTTTATAAAGGGGGGGGGGTTAAGATAAAAATGCAATTGAGTCATGAGCTTGCAGGAAAACCATTCCAGAGTAATCAGTGCTCTTCAAAATGCAATGAGAAACAATGTGCTCAAATATAAATGGATTCCAAAGGGTAACTAGTAATTATTTTCTTAGGTCTAATGGACCTTTTGGCCAGCTTTCCTTCAAACTATCACCTCTGAATATGTTGTTAGGAATTTTGCACTATAAATCATATGGTTTATAATTTACTTGCTTATCAAAACTATGTAAAGCAACCAACAGCAATTAGTATAAAAGCGTTTGCTTCTCATAACAGCATGGTTTGGTTGAGCTGGCAGACAGCCCAAAGCAACATTGTAACAATTTGGTTTAGCAATTTCTCTCCTATAAGCTCTTTAGCTATATACATATTTAGATTATATATACATACACAGGCATACCAAAAATATATCCCTATCTTTCCATATTTTCTTTCTATATATGAATGTATTATATTCATAGTTCTTGCATAAAGAATATACACACACACACACACACACATATATGTGTGTGTGTGTGTATGTATATGTACATGTGTGTATGTGTGTATAGGTTAATATATATACAGACATATACATACACATACACAAACATAATGTAGCCTTTATTTTCTTCCAAATTTATAGAGTGCTTTTTTTTTTTTTTTTGGATTAGAAGTGGGAAAGAAAAATTGGATGAAATGAAGGGAGTTTTGTCCAAGCCCGCAATTACTGTTATTAAACAGTAATTATTCTTCCCTACTCCAAATATTTGGCTTAAACCACTCTCCAAAATTCTAATTAAACTGATAATCACTCATGAAAACAAAACAACATAGTTCATGCAAATTTAAAAAGACTGAAAGAACAAAAGAGTGGTGTGGTTTTGCTGACTCATTTATGCTTTATCAGATTCAGAAGACTTTTTGGCAGGGGCAGGGAAAAATAATAGTAGAAACAATTTATTGTCTTCATTGAGGAAATTTGGGTTTACACTATGCTGTCTCCAACTTTTAGAGTCAGAATATTTCCTGGAACATCAACATATGTTCCTAGTTCTTTCCTGAAGAGCATGAAATGATTGGTGGTCCTGATTTCTCCCATGGCTAATGTAAGACTTCTAATTAATTCCTTCAGGATTAAGAAGGGAGGAGAGATAAAAGAAAACCAGTACCAAGGAGGAAAATTACTTAACATAGCTCATGAGTATGTTATTATTGTGTGTCACTTCTCTTTGGAAGGATTATTGGATTCTTTAGGGACACAAACCTCCCTTTCAAGTTAGAATCTTGCATTACACAATTAAACAAATTCACAGGTGTCATATTTTCTGATGACTATCTTATAACTCCATGACCTTTCTCTCTGCCTCTGATATACCACAGATATTTTCTACTGGAATCCCCTCATCTCACTGTGACACAGACTTCTTTGATAAGATTCTGCTAAGTTATGGTTGGTTCAAGCAGAAATATTATGCATTTTTTATGCTCATCCATTTGAAATGTAATACATTTTAGTCTCATGTCTGTCAGAGCATTCCAAATATCTTTTTTAATGATAAAATTAGCAGCATTTAGTAGTCCTAGTCTATGTCTGACCTTGTACCACTTTCTCCTTCTCTCTCTCTCTTATATAATTCTAATAAATCATCTATTTCTTTCTATGTTAGTCAGAATTCTTAAACTGACCTCCTCCCAGTTCCCAGAGAACTGTCTCTTATTCATCCAATCAAACATTAATCTAGATACTTTTGTGAAAAGATTTCACAGATGTAATTAAAGTCCCAATTTAGTTGGCCTTAAAGATGCATCCATTATCCTTGAGAGTTTGATCTAATTACTCAAGTTCTCTCAAAGTCAGAGATCAGAGACATGTGGCAAAGGGAAGATCAGAGAGATTCAAAATGTGAGGTTACCAACAGCCATTGTGGATTCAAAGATGGATCTCAAATAAGTGAATGTGAATGTGAGTTGAAATAAAATTTCCTGGCTGAAAGCCAGCAGTTCTACAAACACAAGAAATGGAATTCTGCCAACAAGATCAACAAGATTAGAAGGAACAACTTCAATGACACTAGAAGCAAATTCTCCCTTCCTTCTGAAAGAAGGCAGCTTTGGGGCTAAAGTTATGTCAGTGATAGAGCACTTGCCTAGCACATGTGAGGCACTGGGTTTACTCCTCAGCACCACACAAAAATAAATAAAGTTTTTTTTTTTTTAAATTTTTTAAGGAAGGCAGTTTTGTTGATACCTTGATGTAGGAGAAGTGTGATCCTAAGACGAGGACTTAGATGAACTTGTGTGGGCCTCTGACCTACACGATGTAGTCAGAATCAATGGATGTTTCTTTAAGATATAAGATATATACAAAAATCTTTGCTAACTGCATCTCATATAGAGCATTAATATGATTAAAAAGATCTCAAAAAACTTTGCATCAAAATAAACAAACAGAAAACAAATAACCCAATCAATAAATGGGCAGAGAAACTCAAGAGGCACTTCACAGAAGAAGAAATACAAATGGTAAACAAATATATGAAAAAATGTTCAACATCTCTACCATTCAGAGAAATGCAGATTAAAACTACACTGAGATTGCATCTCACTGCAGTCAGAATGGCAATTTTCAAGAATACAACTAACAATAAATGTTGATGAGGATGTGGGGAAAAAGGTACACTCATACATTGTTGGTGAGATTGCAGATTGGTGCAACCACTATGGAAAGCAGTATGGAGTTTCCTCAGAAAACTTGAAATGGAACCATCATTTGACCCAGTTATCCCACTCCTTGGTATAAACCCAAAGGATTTAAAATCAGCACTCTACAGTGACACAGCCACATGAATGTTTATCACAATAGGTATACTATGGAGCCAACCTAGATGCTCTTCAGCAGATGAATGGATAAAGGAAATGTGGTATCTATACACAATAAAATATTAGCCATAAATAAGAATGAAATTATAGCATTTGACCTCAGTCCTACAAATACAAGTAAATGGATGGAACTGGAGGCTATCAATGTTTAGTGAAATAAGCCAATCCCAGAAACCAAAGGCTGAGTGTTTTCTCCAATATGCAGATGGTGACTCAATAACCAGGGGTGTGTGTGATAGAAGTTCATTGAATTAGACAAAGGGAAATGAAGGCAACAGGAGTGAGAAAGGGAATAGGAAAGACAATAAAATTAATTGGACATCACTTTATTATGTTCATATTTGAATACATGACCAGTGAAACTCCACATCAGGTAAAACCAAAAGAATGAGATCCTAATTAGACTAAGTTATATTCCACATATGTATAATATGTAAAAATGTACTCTACTGTAGTATATTTCTAAAAAAATTAAAATGATAGAAGATTTATGGTAATTTATTATGTAGCAATATAAAGTTGTTACACTCTAACTATCTTCTTTATTAGAACCATCTAAAACTAAGTCATACATATTACATCCCCTAGATAGGGTATTTCCTAAGAAAAATGTTACTATCTTACATAAGAGCACAGTTTCAGTTTAAGTAAATTATCCTGGATATGATACTTTTATCAAAAAAGTTACCCATATTTCAATTGTGACCTGAGTTGCAGATTTTTTCCTTCCATTTAGAATCCTGATTCAGATCACATATTGCATTCGATTGTTTCACACTAACTGAAGGCATAGTCAGCCTTCCCTTGTGTTTTATTACATTAATACTTGAAGAATACAGTCCTCTTTTAAAGTAAAATTTTCTTCTCTTTGGATTTATGTGGTATTTTCCCATGATTAGATTCGTTTTTTTTTTAATATGTGATGCAACACATAAGTGATCATATGTACTTTTTAAGGTATCATATCTGAAATAGAACAATGTCAATCTGACCCTCTTTGGTGACAGTAAGTTTGATCATCTTATTAAGGTGTTATCCTTGATAAAGTACAGTTAACTAATTTTCCCCTTGCAACTCATAAGCAATCTGTCAAGTGATGCTTTAGAACTATCCAAATATTCTAGTCACAACCAAGATTTTCCCCCAGGTTTAGCATCTGTTGATGGTACACATGTGAAATGATAATTGGTATCATAATTACAAAGTGATGATATTTTAACTTGAGCATGCTCTCTGTATTTATCAATTAGCATTGTATGTTCTACTGCAAGGAGTGGTCCTCACCTGATTCTTCCCTGTTTAGGTTATATCCCTCTGTTGATGTAGATACATGACTTCTGTACTTTTTTCCTAATTGTGGATTTTATTATTATTCTTAGTGTTTTTTTTTTTTTTGGCAAGTAGGACACCCTTCAAGTTGGCTACTATGTCCTTTGACTCTCCCTTTTACTTTTTTGAGAAGTTCTTACTTTTTTTTAAGAGAGAGAGAGATTTAATATTTATTTATTTATTTATTTATTTATTTTTTTTTTTGCAAACACAACATCTTTATTTGTATGTGGTGCTGAGGATCAAACCCAGGCTGCACGCATGCCAGGCAAGCGCGCTACCGCTTGAGCCACATCTCCAGCCCGAGAAGTACTTACTTTTTGACAGAACAAGATGACTAGGTTCATCTTACTGACTCAAAGTGTGATAGGTCTATTGGATGTTACCCCATTTTAAGTTGAGCATCATTTTTATATATGTGCATATAAACGTGTATATGTAAATATATATGTATATGTATTTATAAGTATGCATAGATAAATATAAAAATAGATGATATATTGATAATGGACATGTGAGGATTTTAAGTACTCATGAGAAGTGTAAAAAACTTGTTCTCATAACCTAATGGCATGACTAAATGTGTCATGAATTACTTGTTCATTTTTATTACGTGTGGTCACTGCAGACAAGTTTCCTAGTATTTATCCAGAGAAGATATTTCTCTAGATGTGTATTATTTTCTTTTAAATCCATTTTTACAGACAATATTCTACTTGAGCTTTATTCAAGTGAGTACAGATGACACGTGAGTGACACAAGTTTGAGTTGTGTGGGCCTAGTTATAGGTAGATTTATACATTCTTGACATCATTTTCTTAGTCTATTATCATTTACACACAAATTCAATATAAAAAGCTGAAATTTATTAAAACTATGCCAACAAATCTGTATAGTCTGTACATGGCGCCATTCACAGTTGAGAGAACTCTAAATAAAACATAAAATGTATTAAGAAATCACAACTGCAGAAAATTAGCTGTAGTCATACTATACTACTGTAATGATTTCATAGCCACCTCTAGTTGCTGTTGAGGTGGCCTCAAGCGTTTTGAGTATATGCTTAAAATGGTGAATAACCCTAATCTCCATGTGAGCAGCTGGTCTCTCCAGTAAATTTTGTATGGCAGTAAAAGGTGATCTATCCTGATTCTTGTATATTTTTCACCATATGTAACATATACAGAACTTTGACTGTGTATTTTACAGATAAGGCTTCCAGTCAATAGCAGACTATTAATAGTTCTGGGGGAGTTAAAAATTATATGCAGATTTTCAACATATGTAGAGGTGGTGTTGGGCAGGTGTCTTACATTGCTCAAAGGTCAACTGAATATATAGGACTTTCTGAAAAAAAGAATTAATATTAGATACAAATGGTTTATTTTTAAATGAAAGTACTCTTTGAATTTATTTATTTATTTATTTATTTAGTATTATTATTATTTTTTTACTCTTTAAATTTGTATTGTTAAAAATCACTATAGAAATGAGTCATGGTATTTCTATTTATTTATGCGAGAGAAAATGTCCATAATTATCAAGAGTATCAAGATGTTAGAAGAATGGTCTTTGCTATGATCTGTAGACTGTTTATTACTAGTCCATGATATAAATTTAGGAGGTAAGAATTAATATTCAGAAACTTCTATTGAAATTAACATTGCCATGCTATACAGATGTGGTCACTCATTTAGTAATTTATTTTTATTATATTTTCAAAGAATCAAGTCCACCATGGATGGGAATTAGGGCCATGACAGTTAACAACAATATCTTATAATATTTCAAAATAGCTAAAGGAGAGAATCATGAATATTCTTACCACAAAAAAGTAACTGTTTGAGGAGATGATTATAATAATTATGATAAATTGATCATTACAAAATATATATATGTATTGAGACAACATATTGTATAACTACATATATGTGCAATTAGTAGGTATCAGTTTTCAAAAGCTAAGAATAACAAAACCAGAAATAGATGGATTCTCCTTTGTAGCTTCCAAAGTCTTGATTACAATATAGAGAATTTAATCCAAAATAAAGTTCACCTAACATATCTACAATATAGCTCTTTTTAAATCATGTTTTTAATATTGAAATTTTCTGAACAAATTTCTCATTTTCTTTATTCTGAGAAATAGCTTTATGTTTATAAAAACAATATTCTTACTTCCTGCCTTCCAAATCTCCTTGGCCTCTTCTCAATGCAATTGTCTGAGAGAAATCAATTTTTATTTCAATATTTAAAAAGGGTCATTATAACCTATGCTTCACAGCTCCCTCTGAATCTAATTCAAAGTCTGTCTTATAGTGTCAGAAGTTCAGTGAACTAGTTCTTGTCTATTTCACATTTTGTGTGTGTGTGTGTGTGTGAGAGAGAGAGAGAGAGAGAGAGAGAGAGAGAGAGAGAGAGAGTTAGAGCTTTAGAAATATCAAGGACAAGAGTTCACTGAAAAAAATTAACCAATATCTTATGAATAAGACATTGACAGGAAGCTCCCAGCAATATAAAATTGAGCTAGGCACTTAGCAAAATGCAGGAATCAGTAGCATTTTGGTCTATTGGTGAGAAATGCTGACTGGTTTGTGGCATTATTGTGAGATCTAGGCATCAGTTACTGCACATATATCTTTCATTTTGATTTATATAATATTTATCTTATTATTTAAGTATCACTTGATTATAATAAAATTTTTAAAATTATAGTGATACTGGGATTAAAATAAAAATTACATGTATTTTACCACTAAAGGATAATTGCTTGCAAGATTGTATACAATTTTACATAAGGATTTCTTCTTTGTCAGTTGATGTTATATATATACATAAACTTTGATAGTGATCTTTCTGTTTACCATTTTAGAATCTTTTGTTTCTCATGTAACTTGGAATTCTTTACACAATTTTACAGGTTTGCATTGTTTTTCATAATATGGTTAAGTTTCCTCAATGTTGCACATTTTTCTGTTCTTAATAAAATTCATCACAAATTTTATATATATATATATATCCATCTACATTGCAGATTCTACTTATGATTGATTTGTAAAACAGTATACTTTTATTAAATTATAGTTATTCCTCATTGCTGGGAGCTATCTGTGAAATGTGTGTGAGCTAAATCAACATGAAAGTCATTGGGTAGGAAAGTCTTATATCTGGGAACTCCCAGTAGACTTTTATACAGCAACAAGAGGTGTTTTGTACGGCAACAGGTTTTCTTAAGTAAATACTGTAATAAAAGTAAATACTCTAAAAAAAGAGAAAGTACGAGCCTGGAGTCTGGAAGAAGTATGTTTAGTTAGCTAAGGGTAGGGGAATGTTATGCCTGTCTTGCTCAAACTAAATAGTCCTTTGTTTGTCATGTTAAACAATGGTCCTATGCAACTTCAAAAGGATGTGTTGTGTTCTCTTTTAATATAAAAGTTTTGAATAATTTTTCTTAGCATAGACTATTTCAGCAGTCATATCAGGTGTCACATGATAGTTTCTGTGACCAGGGTGGTGGTGGCATTTCATGGTGGGGGTGACAACTAGTCAAAAATTTTAAAAGAATTTGAAGGTAAGCCAATAGGATTTGCTGACTGAACAAATGTAGGTATTAGAGAGAAAGCACAAAGTTAATGATGACCTGAGAATTTTTTTTTTTTATCTACACAATGCGAAAGTGGAGTTTTCATAAATTTTGCTTTGATGGAGACAGTCATGTGATTAGCAAGCTAACTATGCCCCATCTTAGAGACTACTTACAGGTTGTTTCTGCACATTATGTTAGTCACTTGGAGTATTTCCTCTTCATCATTTCTATTAATACTTAGCCTTTATTTAAAAACCTGGTTTTATGATATCCTTTCAATAAAATCATTTCTGCTATCCCCCTATATGGTGGGGGCAGTATTATTGATGTTGCTGCTATTGTTACCAACATTTTTGGCCTTTATACCCTGTGCATGGTACTTTTACAAGGCAAATACATTAATTCCATAATATAAACTTTATAGTAACTCACAGAGATATTATTATGATGATTTATTTTTATAAATGAGAAAATCAAGGCTTAAAAATGTTCTTACTCTCAGAGATAATGATACAAAATTAGAAGTGGTGGCATTAGTATATAAATTTTGTTTTGTCTGGCTCCAGAGGACCAATCTCTTAAACTTCTAGAATGATTTATTAAATGCAATTATTGATGAATGACTATTTGTTCTTTTGCCTGTGTTTAGTTCCCCCTGAGGTAATTGCATTTGTAATTTAATTAATCCTGTGCATCCATCCTTTCTTTCTCCCAGTTACCCCTGTGGTTACTATTGTTTTACATTCTCCAATTCTTTTTGTTTTATAGTTCTCTACTGAATCATATATAAAGGAGAGATTGTTTCTTTATTCCAAATAGTGTAGCAAGATCCCCTAACAAATTACTTATATGAAGCAAGTGGGTTTTATTAAAGGTCACATTTACCTAACTGCCATTTTTTTAATCTACTCACATTGCTCATTACCTAAATATTTATTTATTGGCTCCTGTTAATACATTTTTTTTTCATACTGAGAGTAATGGACTTAGAACTGGGGAATTAGAGTCAGGAGGAACTTGAACATCATTAAGTACAAACTTTTACCCAAAGGAAAACTCCCTGCATGCTTCCCCTGACAGAACATTATTCTAATTCTGATTAATTATGGCAGCAAACTGTAAAATAGAATGCCTCAATGCAGTGAACTTTATTGCATGGATGTATTTGTTCAAATAGTATCTCTAATAGCTAGCTCAAATATTTTTCTCTGCAACTTTTCAATCATTGCTTCTAGTTCCACCTTCTTAAGGGATAAAAATAAGTTTAAGATACACACTTTCAGAATGCCACATGCTCAAACACTTTAAAAGATATCCAAATCTCTCAAGATTTCTTTCTTTCTTTCTTTTTTTTTTTTTTGCCAGACCAGCTATTCTCAAATCTCTCAAACACTCAGCTAGTCTTTCCCCAGCATGATGAAGGAAAAATATTCATTGCTGTGGGTTGCCATACTGGTAGTAATCAAGGCAATTCACAAAATTCCCTAGGATGATGAGCAAGTTTCTAAATCATTAATCCTTCCATGTGTTAATTTTAGTTATTGAATTATGGATTCATGAACAAGTGGCATTTGAACATTGTCTACCTCATAGGTTCCATGGCTTCTAAGTTCTATCATTCCCCTTTGAATTCTTCCTTTCCTTTTTGCACAAATGATTGCAAACTCTGTCAGCTTGTTTCAGAATTTGTGCTATTAAA
The DNA here is from genome assembly GCF_048772815.1 of Callospermophilus lateralis. Taxonomy (NCBI): domain Eukaryota; kingdom Metazoa; phylum Chordata; class Mammalia; order Rodentia; family Sciuridae; genus Callospermophilus; species Callospermophilus lateralis. The sequence continues at coordinate 31,235,854 of NC_135319.1, read as the reverse complement.
GAGTATTACCTCCCTTCCATGTATCTTAAAATACTTTTTAAAAATTAATTTTGTTGTAATTTTTCTAATTAATGACATTAGCAAGAGATGATTTCATAGATTGGTTAACTTAGGAAGGGAACTATATAAAGTTCAGTTTTAGTAGGACAATATATATATATAGTCAATTCTCATTATTTGCCACAGTTCTAGAAAGTTACCACAAGCTTCAAATTAGCAAGCATCAAACTTAGGGGAAGTGCAGAGTTAGGCTCCTGAAAAACCTCTGATCTTATTAACTGAAATGCCATTTATGTTACATAGGTTCATTGGCCAACAACAACCTTGTAAAGCAAGCCTTCTTCACCCTTGACCACCTACTCTGCCACAAAACACTTTTCTTGAATATAACACTTGCCATGTATTTTTAGGATTCTTTCACTGTCTCTTGATTTGCAGACTTGACTCTACCTAGAAGTTTAACATATTTTATGCTGCATTACATTTTGAAAAATGCAAACCCTCCAGCCAGGTCTAGCTGAGAATGGTTTTCTTTTATGACCCTGAATAACGTAACCATTAATTTCTTTTGTTTCAGTTTCACAACAGTGCTGTTGACTACATTTTTTCCAAGTGAGTCATCATCTCCTCCAATTTCCATCAAATCCTAGAATTTCCATCTCTTACAAAGCTTTACAATGCACTAGAGATTTATCTTAACCCTTTCCATAGTATTCTCACATACAGATTTTCTTTTACTTTTTCTGGATATAAATGTATTCTTGGTAAATGAATAAATGAAGCATGAATGAATCCTATCTAATATATGTGTTTTTCCTGTAAGTCATATTTAACCCTTCTGTACTGGTAACACTGATAGCACTTCAGCACTGTTAGACCAGGACACAAGAAAAGACCACTGACTCCAATTAAAGTCAAATTAAAGCAAGCTTATTATTTCAACCGTCTGGGCTGCCTCTCAAAATGGCGGGAACAAGACAGCAACCCCAGCTTTCCTGCAGCCCAGCTTTATAGCCCAGAAAGTTACACAAAGGGGGGTTACAGATAACAGAACTCTGACAAGCATCACACTAATGGTAGTTTACATTTTTTGCTGGCCCCAACATCAGAACTTATGAGGACCATTAGAGCCTCAGAGAAGGTCGTTGTCTGGCCAGGGAAGGCCAATATTTATAAGGTGTCATTAAGTTTCAGAGAGGGCTGCTATCTGGTCAGAGAGCCAGGCATGGGTGAGTTCAAGGCACGGGCAGGCATTCCAAGTAGGTTCAGAATTTGCAGTAATTTACAGTAAAGCCGAAATGATCTTTTCATGGCTTTGTGGCAAGATGGCTCCCAATTTTAAGAACAGATCAGGTTGGGTCTATCAAGCACTATGCTTGAGGCCAATTTAAACAGTTAAATTATTAACAAAAAAAGTGCCAAATGTGAAAAACATGGTATCAGATAGATTGAAAAAATACTATTTACTATATGAGAGTTAATACAGAAAGGCAGAACATTGTGTTGTGTGGCCTCATTTGGGAATGTGGCAATTTGCTACCACCATTTTTTAGTGCTTTGTGCAAGTCCTCAATGACCCTAGAAATTCCATGAATACTTAAGAGTTATAAGAATTTCTAATAAATTAATTTGTAAATGCATAATCATGAATAATGAGGGTTAAACATATTAGAATTGTAGGATGTGAGCTTTCTGAATGAGTCTACCACACCACAAATTTGTGGTGATAGACTCTGTGAAAGAGTCTACCACCACCAATCCCCAGCATATCATATTAAACAGAGACAAGGATTGGGATAATTAATATTGTTTAAGTACTCCTTTAACCCAAAGCAATCTCTTGATTCAATGTGGTCCCCAGCAAAATTCCAATGACATTATTTTAGAAATAGTAAAAAACCTTGAAATTCATATGGAACCCTAAAAGATCACAAATAGAACAAACTTGAGGAAGAGCAAGCTGGTAACATCAAATATTTTAAGTTTCAAAATGCACTACAAAGAAATCAAAGCAGCCTGGTATCTGCATAAAAACAGACCCATAAAGCAATGGAACAGAAGAGAGTGCCCGGAAATAAAACCATTCATATATGGTCAACTGGTCTACAAGGATGACCAGAATACCATGGGGGAAAGGACAGTCTCTTGAATATTAATGTCGAGGAAACTAGGTATTCACATACAAACAAATGAAATTAGACCATTATTTTACACTTTTTTACAGGCCCAAAACAAAATAAAACTCAAAATGGGTTCAAGATTTAATTGTAAAGTCTGAGACTGTTAAACTTCCAGAGGAAGAGAGGGAAAAATCTTCATGACTTAGGTGATCGCAATTATTTTTTAACATAGGAATAAAATCACAAATATATCAGTGGAACTTACAGCAAAATTCAAAAGCTTCTCCATAACAGGAAATAATAGGCAAAATGAAAAAAGCAAATAGGTGTTTCTTCAAAGAAGACATAAAGATGACCAATAGATGTGTGAAAAGGTGCTCAATATCACAGATCATTAGGGAAATGCCAATCAAAACCACAATGAGATGTCACTTGATAGGATAGCTATTATTAAAAATTCAAGAGATAACAAGTGTTGGTGAGGATGAGGAGAAAAAAGAATTCTTGCACTGTTGATGAGAATATAAATTGTTGTAGTCACTATGTCACTATGGAAAGAGATGTGGAGATTTCTTAAAAGAGAGAGATGACTAAGTAGAAACATAATATTTCACATAGAAAAATATCCAAATAACCAATGAAATAAATTTAAAAACTCCTCCACTTCATTTGTAACCAGGGAAATCAATGATGCTTATTCAAGTGTAGAGCAGTGGAAACTCTCATATCCTACTCTGTGGTTTTATAACTCTTTGTAGCTCCCACTGTACACAGCTGGGCATTGTTTAGTTAAGTGGAAATAATGCACATATTATGATCCAACTCTTCCACCCTGGGTGTAGATGACAGAGAAACTCATATGTGTTATAGATTAGAGTCACAAAAGAAAGACCTCTGAGCTGTTAGAATGTCAAGACCCATCCCTTAATGCTAGCTAAAGTGAAGGTATACATTATTGATCAATGGTATTATTTTCCAACCAAGAAAAAAAGTCAAATTAAAATTTGGTACTTTGCCTGGATAGTGCAAGAAGAGGCTGAGCCTGAATAAGTGTGAAAGGTTACATTGATTCAGGTTCATGAAGAGATGTGGATGTAAGAGAAAATTGCATACTTAATTAATATATAAGAAAGTATGAAATGCAAAAAAGGGGGAGTTTTGAATAAAATTAATGACTTTAAAATAGCTAACAGCAGGAAAAGTCACAATGATGCTTAAAAGTAAATGCACCTGTTGCTATTTTTCTTATCTTGGTGTGGCAGAACAAATAATATGCCAGAATAGCAACCACAAGTTTAAGTTTTATCGTCCAAAATAAATCAAATACCATGTTTTGCCAAAGTGTCATGCAACTCCTTTTAGCATTATACTTTTTTTTTCCAGAAGTAAGCATTTGGAATTAACTCCACATATCTGTATAATTTTTTATATATTTAACCAACTAGGCTTTTCTAAAACATTGCTTTTATCCTGAATTAACATGATCCTGGTTCACTTGATTACTAATTCATTCAATAAATTCACTGTGATTCAACCTGTATAGCAACCTGCTCTCAAAATTTATACATACATTACTCATAAGAAATCAATAGATAAGTGGTAAAAATAGATGCATGTAAAGAGAATTGTGAGTTTAGAGAAAGTGATATTACTTTCATTGTGGAGAAGTGATAGTATGTTCAAGCAGGAGAAAAGTAACTAAATAGAATTAATGTTTAAGCAAAGAAATTTTAAGAGGAAAATCTATAAAAGTTTAAGACTATTAAAAATTTAAAAGAAAGTGTAAGTCATGCAAGAAAACTCTTATTAATGTATATAAAGGAAATTACTACAAAATTATCTCCTAATTGAATGAGCCATACTAGGTATATGACATTTTCTAAAGAATATATGTACATATAAGGATAATACAAGTGTAAATAATAACACACACAATTTTATCTCAATTAGTCCAACACTCTCTGTGGACCATGAACAGAAGAGAGAATTGTAGCACAGATGTGAAAAGAAAGCCATGAAAGAAAGTTGTTTACATTCTCAACTTTCCATTTCGACATCCTCATCAGTATTTATTTATTTATTATTATCATTTTAGTTGTACTTGGACATAATACCTTTAATTAATTAATTAATTAATTACTTTATTTATTTATTATTAATATATAGTGCTGAGGACGAAACCCAAGGCCTCACATGTGCTGGGCAAGCACTCTACTGCTGAGCTACGATCCCAGCCCCCTCGTCAGTATTTAAATCCTGAATTCCTCAACATTTCTTTATTTCTTCAATAATATCACTTTCTAATTACATTGTTTTTCTTTTCATGGAAAAGCCAAAAAACATAGTTTTGGCAATTTCAGAATGTATTCAAAATTAAATGAAGATTGAATGTGGAAGTATATTGAACAGAAAAAAAAGGAATGTTGTAGTGATAAATTAATACAAATGTAGCCATTTTTATTAATTTGAGGTGTTTAATCAATGAATAAAATCATACCACTTCTCTTTTTATAAGTAATTGTGAAAAATGGCCAATATGAGTCCAAGTTAGTTCTTTGTGTCCATGTCCATATAATCTATCAAATGAAGCAGCATTATTGGCTTTACATGGACTTTATGGGTCAAGTCTAAGCCCTTAGAATTGTTTATCTTTTTTATAGGCAATTATGTCTCTCTTCAAAATTGCTTGCATTTTGTAATTGGCTTGTGCAAGTTATAAACAGTATTATGGATATGCATATCCTATGTTTGTATACCAAGGAGAAACAAAAAGGTTCATTGAGAATATTGGCATACACTTCTTTCTGTCCTTTTAAAAATATTTTATTGTTTAAAAAGTGCAGACTCTGCAAGGAAAAGGTAAAGTCAATTTTATGGGGGTACAGAACGGTTCATTCGAGGTTCATTCAACCATGTGATATGCCATTATGCTGCAGTGAACAAGATAGACAAGAACCCTTATCTCAAGTGCTCGAATTTTATTGGAGGGAGACATACAAGAAATAATAAAATAAATCAATAGTTTTGGACAGTACTAAATGCTAGGAAGAAAACAAATCAGAATGATTAGTGGTAATGGAAGACCATCTACTTTAGGTATGATGGTCTGGGAATGGCATTATCTGCTCAGGGAAGAACTCTCTGAGGAGGAGGTGATAGAGAGGAGCCTGCCTCAATGACCTGGCAGGAAGAGCTCAGGCCCCAAGATGGGAGGGGATTGGCATACCTGAGTGATATTTTTTGATTAATTGCATGTGCTTAGGCAGTGTGTTATAATCCAAAATAAATTCCCACCAAAGAGGACAAATTTAGCTGATGATTTAGCAGAATTTATCTATATAATATATATTTAATTGGTTTCTTTTTAGTTATATATTACAGTAGAATCCATTTTGATAAAATTATACAAGCTTGGATTATATCTTATAGTAATTAGGACCCCATTCTTATGGATGGACATGATGGTGGGATTTACTTAGGTATTTTCATATATGTATATAGGAAAATTATGACGGTTTCATTCCACTGTTTTTCCTATTCCTATTCCCTCTCTCTTCATTCCCCTTTGTCTATTGAACTTCTCTTCTTCTCTTATTTGTGTGGAACACAGAAAGCCAATAAGTAGGACTAGAAAGATTTTGTACAAGTCTAATGGGAAAAATCAGATGAATATATATTATTTACATGTTGCTTTCCAAAAATCATCTTCTGGTGTGGTCAACATGAGTTTGTCAATCTATAGTATAGTTTTTAATTCACATTCACACACAGACATGCAAAACCTGCTCACAAGAGGATATTGATATTCAGGATAGAAAATCACATATTAAAATTATAGATAGTTAAGTCCAAGCAGATGGTTGCCTACAACATTTATATCTTTGGTTAACTTTTATTTTGATTTATTAATGGGGCTATATAATTCCTTAATGAAGTATTTTCACAAAAACCCAAAGCATAGTAGATTATTAGCTAGGCTTGTATTGCTGAGGTCATAAAAATTAGCAAGTAAAAGTAAAATAACAAAACATAACTGTCAAATTATTTATGGGCTTCTCTTTAACATAAAGATTTTTAAGGATGCCTATATATTTTCAGGTAGATTTGGCAGCAGATGCAATGAAGCGATCCAATTAGAAAATATAAAAACAGTTCCCCAAATCCCAGGTTATTCAGCAAGAGCATACTGGGGTGTTCAGGGCAATAAGGATCCAGTATAAGCTGTCAATCAAAGGATACTGAGGGAGGGGAAGAACGTCTGGGTGTTGCCAATTAGGAACACATGAGAATTTTGAATAAAATTTATAGGACCAAGTCTAAAGCTTTTATATATAGAAAAGCTTATAAAGAGGTAGATCTCTAGAAGCAGAGACAAATGTCGATAAAAAAAGGAAGAGGGGTTATTGGTTTTAAATATTTTAAAGTCTTGTACTTATGGCCTGATGGGAAGGATGATTCAGAGACTCAGTCAAGTAAGGAAAAGATGATTCAGAGACTCAGTCAAGTAAGGAAAAGGAATTTTGACCTAGCTGTTCCTCTGATACTTCTTGTAAACAAGGGCTGGACCTACTGTCAAAGTGCAGATGCCTGTGAGTCAGAAGGAGTGAACTGCAAGGTGAAAGTCATTTCTAACAATGGGAACACAATGATGTGTTACTTTAGACAAAGGAAAAGGTGAGAAAAAACTGACCTTATATTACATACAGCTCAGTTCTGACTAATAAATCCATTTCTCCCATTTTTCATTTTAAAAAGATCTGAATCACTCCCTTTCCATCTTGCCCCTGCCTGCTTCCTGTTTAATAATAATAATAATAATAATTATTATTATTATTATTGCCCCCTCCTTTTTAAAGAGCTAAGCCAACAGATGTTTTCCCTTTATTAGTTTTTTTTTGGTGGGGGGTCATTTAAGAAATGCCTTTGGAATCACTTATTCTGTTCTTGAAAGATAAGTACATGTCCCTTCCCACTGAGTTCTGTCCATGTATAATTAGTGGTGTGTTTGAAAAAAAAAGTGCTTCAAAGGTTGAGGTGAAAAATCAATCTTTAATGTGCTTTTGAAGAAAGTCAGTAATGAATACAAAATACAGCAAAGTCCCCAGAGTGTTAAAAAATTAAACCAGTTTCTCTGCATGGTTTTGTGATCCCTACAAAATCCTCCTCATCATCTTTCTTCTAACCAGCTTTAGAGTAAGGATGCATCCTCAAAAAAGGACCTAATAGAAAAAATCTCTTGTCACACTGGATTTTCTACTGGGTATAGGTAGATTCATCTCCTTTCCAGTTTGGTCAGTATTTCTGTAATTATTGCTCATTTATGTTTATATTTTATCCCTCATTTGCTTTTAAGTTTGTCATTGAGAATAGAGCCTATATTTGATTCATGTTTGCATTCTTCCTCTGAGCACATGTAAAACATTCTGCTTAGTACTCTTAAAATATCTAAAATTGTCTCATATGCAGTGCTATGGCAGTTCTTTAATCACTCTAAAGCAGCCTGATGATTAATCACTATGAAAATCTAGATATTCATGATCCGAAAGCCCTGTAAGTCGATGGGATGCGTTCTGTTCCATTACGCTATAAGCACAATGTTGACCACAACGTATTAGTGGGTAAAATTTCATTTAACTTCCTCTTGAAAATTGCACCATGGTGTTTAAGTGTTTTTAATATAGTGTTTATAGTG